>NW_022103908.1:22504745-22590018 GCF_000313985.2 Echinops telfairi | reverse complement strand
GAGGCAAGAGAATTTTGGGAATGATGAGGGCAACAAATGTATAGATGTGCTTTACACAATTGATCTATGTATTGTGATAAATTGTATAAGCCCCAATAAATTGATTAAAAACAATTTTAATGAATTAATTAATTTATTTTGGTCATTGGTTTTCTTTGTTGTTGTCATCGTTATGTTCTCTTTTGTTGCTCTGTCTTGCTATGCCTTGTTTTTTGGTGCATATTATTATCTATGCAGATCTATCTAGATAAAATAGGCTGGATGAACAGTCTAGAGGAGAAAACAGTGGGAACAATGGTTCTGGGGAGACATGGCAGAGGTGGAGGTTGGGGAGAGGAGGTGGTGTTGACCAACCCAGGGACAAGGGAACAACAAATGACCCAAAATTAGTGGCAAGGAGGGTGTGAAAAGCCTGGTAGGGACTCAGCAAGGGCAATGTAACTGAGAGAAATTACTGAAACCCAAATGAAGACTGGCTATGATTGCAGTTTTATTCGTACACCTTAATTATATGCTCAGAACCTAATAAATTGACTTACTGAATTGTTCTTCACAGTAGAGATCAGGGGTCTGTCATTTAACCTACTAAACTGTGATGCCTCAATCCCTTCAGAACAACTACACTCTCTTTATAGTCACTGATCTAAGAATTGTAAAATCATATTCTGATTGTTTTGTCATTAATTTAGACATCATGACTTAGATGTTAGTAACGTTTTTTCATATTTGATTTCAGCCACATCATTCCTATTTTTTCCTCACAGTGATACTATAGGACAGTATAGAACTGCCATTGTGAGTTTAGCCTTAAAGTATTCTCTAAAATTAAGGTCCTGGGTATTGATGGAATACCAATTAAAATGTTTCAACAAGCGAATGAAGCACTGGAAGCACTCATTCATCAGAGTAAGGAAATTCAGAAGACAGCCAAGTGTAATGTAAGAACCAAGCTAAATGCAAAGACCTCTACTTGTACCCGTTCCAAGAAATGTGATCCAACAGGACATACAAATTATATAGTAATACCATTTATATCATTTGCAAATAAAATTTTGCTGACAACCATCAAATAACATATGTAGCAGTACTTAAGGGGGAGCTGCCAGAAGTGCAGCTATTTTTCAGAAGAGATTGTAGAACAAGGGATATCAGTTCTGATCTCAGATAGATCTTGGCTGAAAGTAGAGAATACCAGAAAGATGTTTACTTGTATTTTAGTGACTTTAAGTGAAGGCATTCAACTGGGTTCACCATAACAAACTACAAATAGCATCAAGAATAATGGGGCTTTCAGAGAACTTAGTTGTGCTCATGTCGAACCTATACAATGGATCAAGAGGCACCTGTGGGAACAGGACGAGGGAATGCCCATGTTGAAAAATCAAGGAAGATGTGCATCAGAGTTGTACCCTGTGACTATATTTAATCAATCTGTATATTGAGCAAATAATCATAGAACTGGATTTTATGGGAAAGAATATTAAAATGATTACTAAGTTTATCACGATAGGTGGATGATACAATATTGCTTGCTGAAAGTGAAGAGGACTTGAAGCATTTGCTGATGAAAATCAAGGATTGCATCCATATATATGGATTTCAATGGAGCCCTGGTGGTAGAGTGTTTATTTGTTGGGTGAGTTCCACATGGTCAGCAGTTCAAAGCCACTGGCAGTTCTGTGGGAGAAAGACTGGTTTTTCTATTCCCATAAACAATGAGTCTCAGAAACCCACAGAAGGTTGCTATGAGTCAGCATTGACTCGATGGCAGTGATATGGATTATAACTCAATGTAAAGAAAACCTTGACAACTGGACAAATAGTTATTATCATGATAAATAGATAAAATATAGAAAATGTCAAGGATTTGGACTTGCTTGGATCCACAATCAATGCTCCTGGATGCAGCAGTCAGGAGATGAAAAGATCTCCTGCATTTGGTCAGTCTGCTGCACAAGACCCCTTTAGAGGCTTTTTAAATTTTTTTTTATTTTTTAATAGTTTTATTAGGGGCTCATACAACTCTTATCACAACCCATACAGACCTCAATTGTGTAAAGCACATTTGTACATTCATTGCCCTCATCATTCTCAAAACATTTGCTCTCCACTTAAGCCACTGGCATCAGATCCTAATTTTTTCCCCTCTCTCCGCTTCCCCCTCCCTCATGAACCTTTGAAAAGTAAGGACACAAGTCCTGGTGTTTTCAATTGCCTCGTGTTCATGTGAAAGTTGGGCTTTGAATAAGGAAGCAGAAGAAGAATCAGTGCATTTGAATTATGGCACGGGGGAAGAATAGTGTAAGTACCAAGGACTGCTGAAAGAACAAGAAAATATGTTTTGGAAGAAACATAGCTAGAATGCTCCTTAGAAGAAGGATGACAATACTTGGTCTCATGTACTTTGGACCTTATCTAGAGAGACCTGCCCCTGAAAAAGAACACCCTGCTCAATAAAGTAGAAAGGCAGGGAAAAAGAGGAAGACATTCAACCCTTGGCATGTACGCACAGTGGCTATCACAATGTGCTGAAACGTAAGTGATGTGGTGAGGATGGTGAAGTTCAGGGTGGCAATTCCTTCTGTTATGCCACAGGGTCCCTATGACTTGGAATCTACTCTGTGGCAATACTGCCTGTGCTGCTGCTGCTGGTGAGCTGTGGTCTAGTAGGGCTGGTTGAGAGGTACTCTGTATAACAGACAGACTAACAAAGGAGTGGTGGATTCAATACCTAAAAGCTCTTTATCTTCATTATGGATTCACCGACCAAGTCACATCAGAAAATGAACACCCTAGCTTGATTTCTATACATAGCCCTTCATTTGACAATGCACTCAAGAAACAAATAAGTCAACCAACAGACCAAAATTCTTACATTTTTAATTCTTAATTTTTCTTTCATGAAAATTTTATAAGAGTACAGATGTTAGAAAAGGTGCGATTGAAATAAAAAAGGCATAACTTAAAGAATATGTTACCTTACCGAAATCTATATTTTAAAGTATTACAGAATACTTTGATCAAATTATTTATAGGTTTGATATAATTTTCATTAGACTTCCTAAATTGGCAGTCAAACCATTAGAAAAATCAGTACATTATTTGATTCATAAACTGAATATTGGATTAGAAAATAAATATCCACTTCTGGTAGTAATAGGGATATAAAGTTTTTCTCATACAAATTTACCAGTAGAGACCCATTATAGATAATCTTCACTGCTCAGAAACCCCCAAGCTAGTACCTTACCTATAACAATTAGAATAGAGTTCAATGGCCTATTCAAGCCAAGCAGATATAAGCCTGAAAAAATGTAAAGCCAGCCATATGTGAGAATAGCTGATTTCTGTATTTTCTTTAGAGCATGGCTATTTATATCATTAAAGAAAACCACTCCTGGGCAGACTATGTAGTGTGATGCCTTTTTAAAAGTTTATATTTTTCCAAAAAATGTTTTAAACTCTATAGTGAAGATTAAATTCCTGGTCTTTCTTGCGTGTGATAAACTCCAGCTTGCCTAGAAGTTTAAAGCCAAAAGCACACTTTAAATAACAGGTGTATGATTCTTGAAATAAGCAGTTTCCAGCTTCACTGTTTATTATAATTGCCTACAATGCCTAAAGTTATTTAACTGTGGTAATCTATTCATATATTTTCCTTTTTAATATTTACTCTTGTAAAAGCTTCAGGGCTATGTATAATTACTCTGTACAGCAATAATCAACATACTGAATTTCCTGTATTTCCCTAAGACATGAATATATTGATAAGTAGGGAATACATTTATAACTTTGGTAACTATTTGTATTTAAATATATGCATTTACATTTCAAATTTGAGAAATATTTGTACATAAACTTTTGGTTGACACTGTGGTTTGAGCATTAGTTGATCATGTGACCACATGTATCTCTATACTGTTAATATCTCTTTTATTACTTATTTTAAATAAATAATAAATTAAATTTTAAAATGTTTTCTAATTTTCCATAAATCCCTATTTCCTATATTTTAGATAATATGGTCTTGAACCTTGACACAATTTTTCTTTTTAAAATGGTTTTATCTAAAATATAGGAAACAGTGTAATATAAGATACAATAATAATTTATAAATTATCAAGGGTGCATGAGGGAGAGGGGAGGAGGAAGGGAGGGGGAGGGGAAAAAAGGAAAATAAGCTGATTCCGGGAACCCAAGAGGAAAGTGAATTTTGGGAATAATGAGGGCAACAAATGTATAGATGTGCTTTACACAATTGATCTATGTATTGTGATGAATTGTATGAGCCCCAATAAATTGATTGAAAATAAATAAATTAAAAAAAATAAAATTGTTTTGAAATAATTGAAAATTACATGTACAAGTTTTATTGCTACATGCTGTGGACTGCTAGTTATGGTTCACTTTTTGCTATAAATAAAACTTTCACTGAACCAATTTTGCTAAACCAAAAGGAAACTTCTGATTGAGTGAGATTACTATTTCTGCCAATTTACTTTCAACATATTTCTTATCTAATACCAGAAAAACATTAAGATTACAAAATGCCTACATTTATATATTATCAAGTCACTCACTGTTTGCAATTTCCAAAATCAGCCAGGTGCTAGACAATAGAAGCTTTTTCAAAAAGATTTAATAATTACATACCCAAAATGAACTATTCAGAGAAAATACATTTTAAAGATATCAGATTGCAGCATGCTTAATTATTGCAAAATTATTTTTATGAATTTTGTCATGGAAACACTTTAAAATCAATATTGAAATGTATGAGTAATTCTTTTTTCCCCTTTAATTATATTTATTTAATTCTAATTTTATGAATTTCACAAATAATCACTGAAATATCCTGTCTCCTCCATAATGTCTTCCTCTTTGTAAGAACTTCTATAAACTCCATGCATTGCAGATGCATTATTTTTGAAAAAAAAAATGTTGATTTTCTGAAGAATACGTTGGTCGAGCAGTGATCTGGATTAGTATTATGCTCCTCGGGGCAATGACTCTATTTTGACAGTAGGTGACATACTACGTGTTATTGTTGTTTTAAGTCATTTTATTGGAAGAGTAATTGTGTTTTAATAATATTCCTTTAGCTACTTTTTGAGCAAAAATTTAAAAATGAATAATTGTACTATGAATGAAACAACATATTATCAGTCTAGTATTAATGATTGGATATTTATCATTTTATATAATACTTCTTAAATCCAAATGATTATATCATAAATCTAAAATGTTGATAATGTAATGATCTACACAGTTAAATGCCTATGAATAGTCAATAACGCTGTTTAAAAATATGAATAAGTTAATTGCATTAATTGTATAAAATTGTATAAATATTTTAACAAGAATCCACTTACACATGACTAATCATTTAAACAACAATATTTAAACAAGGCTATAGGTATTCAATTTGCCCCATTATCTAACTAGACATCATTTCGTAAATATTACACATCAGTAAAATAACGCAGATAAAATGTCGCATTGGGTAGAAGTGAGAGAAATGCAGCAATAAAGAGAGGGGTTGAGTCTGGCCACTGACTTCCGTGGACTTGGTTTACAAGAACTAGAGGAGAGCGGGTTGACTGGTCTGAATTCATTACCTAGCCCAAGGGGGTTAGAGTTGTTGAAAATTTGTGATGAGCTATTGTCTAAAGGTAAGGCGACCAATGGACACCCTGGGGAGGCTAAGTGAGGCAGCCCACATTGAGTTGACCAGAACCTGACCAGATGAAGAGACGATTTTTGAGCCTGTAAGGGGTAGATGTTGCTGCAGACTTTATGGGTGGCCTGTCCTAATTTGACTTTGCTATGGAGGTGGATATCCCAAGGGTCCAACTGAAATGGAGATTCTTCACATCAAAGAATATGATTGTCTCCTTAGAGCACTGTCATCCAGTGGGTTCCACCGACAGCGACTCTATCCACAGCAGAACAAGCCACTGCCCCAGCCTGTACCATGCTCCTCCGTGTTCCTAGGCTTGAATCCATTGATGAAGTCACTGTGGCCATCTATTCTGTGGACTTGAGAGTCTTCTGCTCTTTCACTGTCTTTCTCCTTCACCAAGCATGATGTCAGGCACTGGTCTCCCCTCACTACATGTCCAAAGTGTGTAGGATGAAAGTCTCACCATCGTTGTCTCTGAGGAGCACTCTGGCTGTATCTCTGCCAAGAGAGATTTGTTTGTTCTCTTGGTAGTCCATGGAAATGTCAATATTCTTCTTCAGCACTACAATTAAAATGCATCAATTCTTTTTGATCCTCCTTCTCCAAGGTTCAAGTTTCACATACATATGAGGTGATTGAAAATACAATCACTTGAGTCAAGTGCATCTTAGTGCTCAAAGTAATCTCTGTGCTTCTCAACAATCTAGAGTTCTTGTTTGATCTATTGACTGCCACTTCTAAGCAAGATGAAATTGGTGACAATTTCAATCTCTTCTCCATTTATCATTGTGGTAGTTACACAATCATGTGTCAACTTGAGGGCATTAAGAGTGAAAATTGGAGTCTAGCCTGTCATCCAGTTATAGCATAATGTCTCCTTGTGGGCATGACCTTCCGTGATGATTCTGAGAACTTCTCCTTTCTCTCTGGAGGCAGGATGCATTCTGTCTCTGCTTCACCTCCTGTTGATAAGCCACATGGAGCCATGCTGATGCCAACCAGAGCCCTGGAGATGCATCTATCACCACTTGATCCACAAGAGTTTTTACCCACTGACCTGTGATTTTTCCGCATTTGGCAAAATTGTGAGTGTGGTTTCATGAGTCTGAAGAGGAATTTATGGACTAATATTGAACATATGGGCTGATATCAGGCTTGTGAACTTGATCTGGATTAGGCTGGGGTGTTTTCTTAATATACAATTACTCTTTGATATATTGTTTATATCTATCTATCATCTATCTATCTGTACTGAATTTGTGTCTCTAGCCAAACCATTGTGTCTCTAACATAATCACGATGTTACCAATTGGTCCACTTTTGAGGAATTTTGTCTTATTTGCATTGAGTTATAATTTATACTGAAGGTTGTAAATCATTGATCTTTATCAACAAGTTCGTCATGTCCTCCTTACTTTCAGCAAGCAAGGATGTGCCATTTGCATATCACAAATTGTTAATAAGCCTTCTTCCAATCCTGATGTCACATTGTTCTTTATATAAGATGATCTCTTCCATTAGTTGCTCTGTTTACAGGTCAACTAAGTACAGTGAAAGGATCCAACTCCAACGCACAACTTTCCTGATTTTAAACCATGAAGAACAGAATTCTTGTTCTGTTCAACCAAATGCCTCTTGATCCACATAAAAGTTTAACATGACTACAATAAAGTGTTATGAAATTCCCATTCCTTTTAAAGTTATCCATTGTTTGTTGTGATCCACAGAATTGGATGCCTTGGCATAGTCAATGAAACACAAGTAAATAACTTTCCAATATTCTTGGCTTTCTGGCCCAAAGCCATCTGACAACACTAATGTTATCCCTTGTTCTACATCCTCTTGTAAACAGGCCTGAAACTCTGGCATTTCCCTGTCAATGTATTGCCACAAGCAGTGTTGGATGATTTTCTGTAAAATTTTATCTGCATGTGATATAAATGATAATGCTATATAATTTGTGTATCCTGTTGGATCATCTATCTTTGGAAAGGGTATAAATATGGATTTCTTCTAGTCAGTTGGCCAAGAAGCTTTCTCCAAAATTTCCTGGCATAGACAATTAAGAGTTTCCAATGCCTCATCAGCTTGTTGGAACATTTCAGTTTGTAGTCTATATGGTTTTGGATCCTTGTTTTGAGCTATTGTTTGCAGTGCAGTTGAACTTCCTCATTCAGTACCATTGGTTTTTGATTAGACACTCTCTCCCAAAACAGTGGAATGTAGACTAGTTCTTTTCGGCATAGTGACCCTGTGTTTTCTTCCATCTATGTTTCATTCTTCATACACTATTGCGTAGTTTGACCATAAAAATCTTTCAAAATAG
This sequence comes from Echinops telfairi, assembly GCF_000313985.2. Lineage (NCBI taxonomy): Eukaryota > Metazoa > Chordata > Mammalia > Afrosoricida > Tenrecidae > Echinops > Echinops telfairi. The sequence goes on along the minus strand of NW_022103908.1, from coordinate 22,582,009 downwards.
CAACTTGAGGCTTGAAATTTTTCTTGATTTCTTTCCATTTAACACATGCTGAGAAAGCTCTTTTTGGGCTTTCTAACTCTAGGTCTTTTGAGATTTCCATATAATATTTTACTTTGTCTTCCTGAGCTGTCCTTTGGAATTTTCAGGTCAGCTGTGTGACTTCATCCTTTCCTCCATTTGCCTTAGCCACTCTGTCATTAAAGCAAGTTTCAGACCCCTCTGACATCCATTTTGATCTTTTCCTTCTTGTTTTTATAATGCCCCTTTTCTTTCTTTTTTAATGATGGTCTTGATGTCACCCCAGAGCTCATCAAATCTTATTAATATTCATGGCAGCAAATCTGCTCTTGAGATGTTCTTGAAATTCAGGTGGGATAGACTCAAAGTTATATCTTGACTCTAGTGAACTTATTTTAATGTTCCTCGACTTCAACATGAACTGACATGTGACCAATCAATGGCTTGTTCCACCACCAGCACTTGGCATAATTTTAGTTGCTATCTTGAGCTTATCCATCATATCTTTTCTCAGATATAGTCAATTGGATCTCTGTGCATTCCATCTTGAGATATCAATGGGTATAGCCACTATTTGTATTGTTGAAAATAGGTATTTGTTATAATCAAGTCTAGCTTGGGTTCTCCGAATACGTTCCCATCACTAAGACCATATTGTATAACTATTATTCTTCCCTCTTTGTTTCCAACGCTTGTATTCCTATCACCAATAACTATTAATAAATCTTGATCACATGTTTGATCAATTTCTGACTGATGACTTTGGTAGAATTTTTCAATTTCTTCATCACTAGTTTTATTGGTTGGCACATACATTTGAATAACAGTGTATTGAGTGAATTTCATTGAAGGCTGATAAATGTAATCCTGTTACAGCATTTTACCTCAAGGTAAATCTTACCATGACAATAAATGCAATGCCCTTCTTGATGTGTCATCCTGGCAGAGTAAAGTACAGTATATGGTTTTCTGATTCCAAATGGCCAATACCAGTTCATTTCAGTTCACTAATGCCTAGTATACAGGTAATTATGTATTCCACTTAATTTTCAATGACTTCCAGTTTTCCTAGTCTCATGTTTTGACATTCCAAGTTCTGATCATTAGTAGGTATTACTAGAAGTGTTGCAGCTCTCTCTTCTCATTTTGAGTTGTACCCCATCCACTAATGATGATCCCAGTGGCTTTCTTCTCACAGATTTACTCTATTCATGTCACCAGTCCCATCTCACCCTTTGAGGGCCTTCTAACCTCCAAGGCCCCTCCTCTAGCACTATCTCTGACAGTGCTCTGCTTTAAGTTATTAGCCCTTCAGTGTCTGGCAATGTTTGGATACTTTGCATAAGGTTTTCAGTGGCTGCTTCCTCCAAAATGGGAGCCTAATCCTTCTTCATTTTCTGCTCTTAGTCTGGACAGTCCACCAAAATGGGTTCACTTTGGGTGACTCTGCTGGCATTTGAATGATGAGTGACAGTTTCCAGCATCACAGCAACACACAAGCCACCATAGCACACCATGGTAGAGCAAACTGACAGACATGTTCTGACTCATGGGAACCCTTGAAGAAAGAATAAAACTTCCTCTTTGGACTTCTGAGGCTGGAAATCTTATGGGAACAGAGAGCCTCATCATCCTTCCATGGAGCAATGACTAGTTTCAAACTGGTCAACATATACATTATTTATTCTACATTGCATATATGAGATTTCCTCCTTCAAAGCTGCTGAAGTTTTTCCTGCTTCCCCGCTGGATAAAGCCACTAAGTTTGTGAAGGTATAACTCACAACAGAAGATCAGTGTGGGAAGGGTTAGGACCTGATGATCACTTCTGGCCCAAAGCCAATAATGAGCTAGGGTCTTCATTTATACAACCACAAGCAAATGGTTTTGTTAACACCTTGAGTGAGTGTGGAGAAGAGAGAGTTCAACTAGTCAAACCTCCACAGAAGACTAGCTGATATTTTGCTCTACCTTTTTGAGACCATGAGAAGCAGAAAAAAGCCATGTCTTAACACTTCGCTAAAAAAATAAATGGGGTAAAGAACATGTGCTGTTAAATATAGGCACTAATACAGTTTGTAGAATGATAGTAGAGTGCTATAGAAAATAAATAAACCATTTCCACTGTGGGGTCCAGCCCCCACAGTTGAATGATCCTATAGGTCAGCAGAAGCAAGAAGGGAGAGGAGTCCAGAGCTTATTCAACAATAGACTTTTAGAGTTCTTGAAGCCTGCAAGCCTCTTATTACACAGACACATCAACAAATGGGCAATGTACTACACTTGAATATCGCAAGCCCTTAAGAGGAATACTTGAAAGGGAGCAACCAAGAGACAAGAAGTGAAAATTGTTCCTTCAGAACAAGGGACAAAGGGAGCTAATACTCTCAGAGACAGGTATTCTTTAACTGCTTACATGAGGACTCGGATTCTGTAGGAGACAACGTTATATTAGCATTAGGGTGGGGGGGGGGTGTAGATGTTCTTGGTGAACCATCCTTCTTAGAACATGTGCATTCAGGTGTTTCCATATCTCTGGGGAGATATGCTTCCCACGAGGCAGGGTGAGCCAAGCCCTGAGGTCATGGGTGCTGGGGCAGGCCAAATAAACTTCCCTCCAGCCCTCAGTTTCCCATATTCAGTCCAAGGGGTTGGTATGTTAAGACACTGCCTGCCTGCCGCTGCGGAGATGTACTGCTCAAATTTGGAAAACTAAAGTTATTTTTTAAAAATTTCTGGTAATTTAGAAAACAATAACCTAAGTTCGGCTTGTTCTGGTGAGCAAACCTTAAGCCCAGCAATAAGACATTAAACATATCTGAAGTATGTGCGTAGCTTGCTTCATTTTCAGTGTAGTATAACAAGTTTAACTGTCCGATGCCAATTACGCAGAATGAGAGTTACGAAGCTAAAGCCATGGTGCACTGCATGGAAATTGACTCAGAGAGGCACTTACGGACATTATGTTTTTTGTTGAAAGGCGCATAAACTATGTTCAAGTCTTCTATTTTCTTCTGTCTAAGAAGCATTGCTTATCTTAATTTGAAAATCATAGTAATTAAGACTCTAAATAAGGTTACTAAAATTACTTAATAAAATTAGTTTTAGCATCTGTTCTTCTGGGAAAATATGAATTTTCTTCAAATGTTGATGTTGGAGCTTAATTTAAACCCAACTGTACAATACATTTAAAGTAAATTACCCTATTTCTTCAAAATCATTTCTATGTTTGTAGCAAATTTTCAATTCAAACTTCACAATTTCCAAATCACTATGTGCAGCATGGCATCTATATAGACTCCTTGGTCATTTGAAGCAGTAGTATATAACTACAGTAGTAGATGTTTTTATGACCATTGAGTTCAAGCAGGAGCCTGTGGAACAAGAAGGCATTCCCTGATCTATTAGTTTAAATGAATCAAAAGATGAAGTAAATTTAAAAAGCAGAATAACTCATGTAAAAAAAAATAACTGTAAGCATGCCTTACCGCATACACACGAGATTCATAGAAATCACAAAATTCCAAGTTGAAACCTCCAAATATTTTTCCTGTTTGGAGGTTAGGAAATAAACAGTCCTCTCTTTGTGGATTCAGAGAAAAAGAAATAAGCAGTTTTCTCTTTGTGCATTCAGATAAAAGAAAGATTAAAAGCTTCTCTTCATTGTTTTCATCCAAGAAATACTTGTTCTAAGCACCTTAACAAATTACCAGTAACCCTTAATACTTAGGATTACTTAAAAACAGGGATGGGAGAAACCATTTTCCTTAGCTTTCTCTCCTTTAAAACTTATTAAATAAATAAATACTACATTTATTTCTACATACGGGATATAATATTGAATTTGTTATTTTGGTACCATAAAATTCCAGTTAAGGAATCTCATGTTTTAAAATAAGAATCTTCTGAAATTAAGTCAGAGATCTGCCTCGGAAATACTTTCCTGGGTACATGTCTGCTTTAAGTTATCTGTAGAAGTATAGTGCATGCATTTTTTCAGAAAATTCTCTGTCGGAGACAGAGCCCCTCTACTTCTTCACTATGTCAAAAGCATCGTCACCTAATTTTTAATGGAAGTGTCACTATCAGGGAGGACAATGCAATTTGAATAGGATTGTTTGTAAAACACAGTCAAAGTCAACCCCGGACATTGTTGTGACTTTTCACGCTAAGATTTGGTGATTCTGCAACACCAACGAGATTTCTGAACAGCTGACATTTGGCAACTATTTGAGAATTATTTACAGGCACAAAGGCACTTTCTCACCAACATGTTTTCCTCTTATTGCACACCTCACAGTAGCTTCCCTTACTAGTTCCTGAAACTTGAATATATATTTTGTTCATAATGTTTCGCATGCGCAACCTTGACAAAATCCATCTACAATTAAACACTTCCCATTATTTCATTCCATATTCTACCCTTTCTCTTGCACTATTATACTTCCTCTTTATTTCCCAGTTTTCCTACTATTCATAAACCATTTCACACTGACTAGAAAGCCTCATTTTTCTTCTGCAGAGCAACGGGTGGTTTTGCACTGCTCCCCAATGAATTACCACTGTGCCACTAGGGCAGGAAGGGGAGGAGATTGAATTCTGAGCTTAGTGGAGGGTGTTAACCGGACTACACTCTTTGTATAATTGTTATTTTAGTTACTATTCATGACAATGGGTATAAGGAAATGTATGCCACAAATGAGAAGAGAAGGGAAGCTCTTTCTGGAGTGGCTTGGGAACACAGCTGGCTTATCAGATTATTAGGAGGCCAGTGCCTACTGGAACATCTTGCCAGAGGCATAAGATAGAATCCACGGGTGGAGAATGCATTATTACATTTGGGTGACATTTGATTGCCCCATATAACTACATACAAACAACCTTTGCATGGGTCTGGTAAGAAGGGAGGGGGAGATACTGAGCAGATTCCCTTGTGAGTCACTGTGAACAGGAATCCCTGCAATGCCATCCGGCTGTGTATAAAATGAGGGATCGTAGAAGCCGAGGGTGTAAACTCATCCTCGGCAAGAGCTAGTAATTGAGTGCTTCCATTGACCCCAGGAACTGGCCTAACTCTGAGTGACCTCGAACTTTGGACTGAACTGCACCCACCACCTAGTGAGCCTAGAACTTTGGAGAGTTCTGTGGGACACTGCAGGGATTCACAGAAACCAGAGATTTAAGGGGATATACTCAAGGGAAGAGTGGGGGAAAGTTGAAGCGCACTGTCTTTGTGCAGAATTTGGATTTCTCAGACTTTTTCAATATCCAACTTCTCAGTACTAGTTCGGTATTAATTCTTATAGAAGGAATTATTACCACATGCGTGGTTGGTGCTGGCAGCCAGCTAGGGTCCCCAGTGGGTATGCAGTTGGGGGTTCAGTTCTCTTCCATAGGCATCCTGAATGTGACTGCTTGGATTTCTTTTCTTCACAGCATAGCAGCCCTTAAAAACAGAACATTTCAAGTGACAAAGGCGGAAGATCTAGAGGTCTTAAAGTCCTAACTTGTCATCATTGCTACATAAAAGAACTTCTCCTTTTAAAAAATCTGAGGTCACATGTAGCCTGAAAATTATGGTTTCTCCATGTGCAAAATACATTGAATTTTTCTTTTGGCCTAATAGTCTCTGTTTATAAGAAGTTAAGTCTCAGACTTCAGGCTCTCACCACTAACATACAGGTGATGTGAAGATCAGGCTTCTGGGGGTTATTCCATGTTTGCAGTGACCTATGAACCAGAGAGATTATTTGAACCCCAAACACCAAGGTTATTAGCAAATAACACTTGCCATTATAATTATTATGGAACTAAGAGTTTCTCCACCTTTTGTATTTGCTGGAAACTTTTTGACAGGTAAAACTCATCCTTCACTTATTGATGTTAATCATTGATACTGAGAATTCATGTGAAGCAGATAAAAGTGATAGGACGTGATGAGAGAGGAGGAGGGTAGTCATAGTAGCAGTATGAATATTTAAATATAATAACTCAAAAATGCATCAGCACCAGGGTAAGTTTTGAGGAAATAATTGAAGGAAATGAAAGAGTGAGCCATGCAGAAATTTGGCAGGGCAAAGACAAGAAAGTTTCTCTAGAGTCTTGGAAGAATCTAGGTGAAGAACAGGAGTGGTTTGGACCAGGGGTAATGGGAAGAAGGTGAACAATGACATGATTCTGAATGTTTTTGAAAATAGTCCTGACAGGATTTATTCTTGGATGGTATGACGGAGCAGGGGAGAGATCAATTAAGAGGCCCTCATGAATTTCTGGTATAGGAAGTGCAAGAGGAGGGTTCCCATTAAATAATATGAGGGGCATTTTTTTTTAGAAGCTGGTTTAGTGAGAAAATTCAAAACTTACGTTTTAAATATTCTAAGTGTGTGATTCTTGTCACACTCGCAATAAGGATATGCATTTGGACTTTTAATTCTGGTTAAAATAGGATGAAAATTCAAATGGGATGACCAGTAAGATCTCACAATTAGATAAAGCAATGCTGAAGTCACCTGAGACCAGAACAGAGACCAGTCTATAAGGTGGTGATTGATATCTGTCTGGAATTTATTCCATTTAAAATGGAAAGAGAGAAATTAAAACTACGGCATGTAGAAACTTTTCTAACTATAGCATCAAAGGGGAGTTAACCAGATCCAGCTGATATTCTCATTTATATTTGTAAAAATGTAGAACCAGCCAGCACAAATAAAGTTTGCCCATCATCTTTTGTATCACACAACATATTGATTTAATAATCTAGAGTTCTTGTCTAATGGCGGGGACATAAACAAGTTCAAAAAAGGTTGCAAACTATATCCTACATAGGAATGGATAAGGCATTTTAAATAATCAAAATGCTTGTTTCTCAGCAATTCTGATATTTAAAGAAGAGTCATCTAAAAATAAAACTCCCTGATTGAAGGTCAAGGTACCAAGTCTATTAAGTGACTTTTCTTTTTAAATCTTTCACTAGCCAAATTTAGTTCAAAATCTGGAAATAAGAGAAAAAAAATAAATTAGAATTTTGAGAAAGGACAATTTTATTTCTGTTTTTCATTTAACACAAACATAATTATTTTTCAGCTAATCATTCCATTCTGTGAGTAGACTCTTCAGACACAAATTAAGTATGACAGAAACCCAAATGAAAAGAACCCTATCTGCAAGGCAAGGTCAGCAGTTTGAATCCATCAAACGCTCCACAAAAGCAAGATGAGCGGCCTACCCCTGTAAAACTTTAGAGTCTCAATTAATCCAATAGTGGCTCAATTTGGGTTACAACCTCAATTTGATGGCAGTGGGTTTTCACTTGCGGTTGGAATGCCCAGATGAATACTTCAACAATGCTAGAATCATTTGAGGTAAGGTCCTTATTTATAATTTATTTACACTAGATTATTTGGATTTGGTAAATGTGCTTTATGAGGGTAATAATCATAGAATATTAGTTAATCTTAGTTAATATATCAAAATGTGAAATCATTGTTTCTTGAGTTAGTGCCCATTCCGGCCTGGATCCACAGGAGAAGGACAACATGTTTGGTAAACTCGAGGGGCAGCGATGGGAGGCAGGCCCTCAAAGAGATGGATTGACACCATTGCTCCCACAATGGGCTCAAGCATGGGGACAACTGGGAGGGTGGCGGGCAGTCTTTCCCTGCATAAACTTAATTCATTCAACCGGGGATTACTTTATATCGTCCAAGACCACACAGGACTTAGTGTCATCTAGTTGATTCTGACTAGTAGTGACTCCATAGGATAGGGTAAAATTGCTCCTGTGGGTTTCCCAAATTGCAACTCTTCACAGGAGGAGAAAACTTCTTTCTCCAGAGGAGCAGCGAGTGATCTCAAAGTGGTGACTTTGAAACTGCTGCCTCAAAACTCTGTCAGCTCCAGTCAATGTACTGCTGCGATTAATGGTGGATGATCTTCAGCACAATTTTACTTCCACGTGATATTAGTAATATTTTCCTATAGTTTGATCATTCTGTTGAGGCTACCTTTCTTTGGAATGGGTCCAAAAAATATGCATCTCTTCCCATCAGTTAGTCAAGTTGCTGTCTTCCAAATTTCCTGGCATAGACAAATGAGTGCTTCAATTAGCAGGGTGGAGAGTCTTAGGGGTACTCTTATTACACCAAGTAAAAAAATTAGCCTTTTATCAGTGAAGGTAACAGAAAGTTTCCAAGCTAGAAATGGCATAAGCTTGCTTATTCAGGGAGCTAAGTGAAGATACTTCACTAGGAATGCTTGTCTGACAAAGTACACTTTTTACTTGGTGTAATAAGAGTACCCCTAAGACTCTTCACCCTGCTAATTGAAGCACTCATTTGTCTACACCAGGAAATTTGGAAGACAGCAACTTGACTAACTGATGGGAAGAGATGCATAAACAATATGAATTATACACTATTTTAGTTGTTTGTACATTGGGACGTACTTCTACTAATAAAGCTTGCAGTTTCCAGAGTAGAAAGATCAAATTGAACAATTTCTATGTAATGCAACACCGTTTCAATGAGAGCAAGGCTAAAAGATTTAAAAATCATTTAACACAGTTATTCCTGCTTTATAGTTTCTGAAGTGGTCCTATAAAAGTTAAACTAAAGACGTTATACCCTTTAATGTTTCATTGAAGGCTGAAAGCAAGAAAGAGAGATAAGAAAACAACAACCACAACAACACAAATACCCAACTGGATAATGGTTATTTTGAAGATGTTGATATGTACCTCCTATTTAATAAAAGGAACTGAAATGGTTGAAATAATATATCTGTTTTCTATTATTTTCTTATTCTTCTGTTATCTGTTAGGATATTACATGGACTTTCAATTAAAAAAAATAACAAGAAAAAAATGGAAATCCTTGTCATACATAGTTAGACTTTGGAAGTCTGGTAGAACAAAAAGCATGATAGAAAGAAGTAACAGCATTCTCATCACCCCGTGATTTTTCAGAAGGTGTCATTTAGAAGTGTCCCTGGTATGTGACTGGTCTTTTGTGTCCTCATCTTTTCTGTGACTTACAAAGCGGAATTACCAATAGAGAGGAATCTCTAAATGGGCCATCCTGAAATGATCTCTAGATGCCTGTTACTTTTTTATCTAAGTGTACATTACAGAGAATTGCATTTCAGAATGTATTTATTTACTCATGTTTGCTCTGTCTTGTTTATCAAGTTATACAAAGTGGCTTTTAACAAAAACACAAATAGTTAAATAATAAAAATATAAACTATATAGATTATAATCAGAAAGTAACACAAATTTCAGAATAGCAAGGGAGAAAATTTATTACAATTATGGAGAAAATGTGTAATAAGGGTTCAAGTGGAAAGTGGGCGTTGTAAGAATGATGAAGTCAACATATGTACTAAAGTGCTGGACACAGATGACATACGTACAGATTGTGATGAGTTGTATGAGCCCCTAATAAAATGATTATTTTTAAAAAATGCTATAACATGCTTCCAGGAAAAAAGAATTTTCATCTCACAAAGCAATGCACAATTCATTAAGATTTTTTTTAAACCAAATACAAATAAATTAGGGAGAGAGAAAAAAAAAGGCTAGCTGTCAGACGGTACCGATGCAGGTAGTCAGTACTCTTTAAAAGGAGGAGGGAGTAGCGATTTTAACAGGTCTCTCAATTGGTAATAAAGCCATTGAATAAAATACTAGGAATTACAGAATGCTTATTCTGGAGCATATATATATGAAAATAAATATTGATTTCTTGTATTTCTTATTTCAAAGGAAGAAAGACAAAATAAAAAGAGAAATATAAAGAAAATATTCTTAACTTCCAAGTCCCCCTTTTTATTCCTTTCAGACTAAATTTTCTTTCCTGCTCAAAGACTATGAGTTATTGTATCCTTTCTCCCATGCCAATGGACTTCAATTCACACTGTTTTACCAAAAATAACAATTCCAAGGTCAGAATTTATACATAAAAAACCAGCTGTTCTTAGGTTTTACAATGTTCAGAGCATTCTTGAATTTATTCAATTTCATTTTAAATTGATGCAAAACAAAACATGTGAATTATAATAGCCTTTTGAAAGCATAAAAGGAGGTTAAGCATTCTTATGGCAGTTGGGAGAACACAGAAAGAAATAGAATAAAAATATATTGCACTGACAATTCCATTAATTGCTCAAATGAAAAAAAATACAGATTGTCGTGAGTACACAGTAACAAACAAAATTGATAGTGTAGAATCCTTGCAAATAAACGTTACATTCAAAAGATAATTTATATTCCAATACCAAGATCAATCGTACGCAGTATTTAAAATTTATCCTAAGAATGAAACGTGAAACTTGTTTTAACTAAGATTACATCTTAAGAGAGAAAATGTCTTTCATAATAACCAGTCTTATTCTGATTAGAAATGTTATCAATTTGCTCCTTTGATTCATTAGTTCTACCTTAATATTTTTTATTATGTACAGAGTCGGTTCCAAATAACAACCCAATGTGTCATTATAGAAACACTGCCCGGGCGCCGCCCTCATGATTGCTCTTATGTCTCAGCCCAGTGGTGCAGCCGCTGGGCCAATCCAGCGTGTGCAGGGCCTGCCTCTCTTCCCCCCTCAACTTTACCAAGGAGCCCTGGTAAGGCAGTGGTTACTTGTTGGGCTGGGATCTCCCTGGTGGGCAGTTCACAACCACCGGTGACTCCATGGGAGAGAGATGGGGCTCTCTACTCCTGTAAACAGTTGCAGTCTTGGAAACCTGCAGGGAGATCACTTTGGGCCTGCATCGGTTACATGACAATGTGTTTAGTTTTGTCTGCTTTACCAAGCACGATGTCTGGTCTCTCCTGACATGGCCAAAGTATGTGAGAGGAAGTCTTGCCATCCTTGCCTCTAAGAAGCATTCTCGCTATACTTCTTCCAAGACAGATTTGTTTGTTCTTTTAGCAGACCATGGAACTTACAAAATACTTTACAGCAGGATATGTGAAATATATATATTAGCTATGAAGGGGATTGATTTCTCTGAGTACAAGAATATTTCTTTACTCTTTTCTTTAAATTCGACAAATAAATATAAAATTTCTCCTTTTCACTGAGACATTATTTCAGTTTCACTAGATTCCACAGTTGATGTTCTTTATAGACTTCAACAGGTTAACATGATCTTATTTCAAATGTCTCCACCCTGTTTTTTACCACCCACATTCTCCTCCTTCTCTTTCCGCAACACTCAATGACCTCTGATGTAGCCTCTTCTTTATTTTTAAATCTATACACTTCTGAGCATCGTATCTTTCTGTTACTCTCTATGCATATGTTTTGGGGTTTTTTTTCTGAGTAAAAAGTTCAGTTTAGGGTAATCTCTAGGTCACTTTCTGATTTGTAATTCTAGCCCTGTCCACTAATTTCAATGTCATATGTTCAAATGGCTGCTTGACATTTTCTTTAGATGTCTATTCTCCATTATAACCAGCTCATTCATGCGTTCTTGATCTTATTAAATGACATATAAAATAGCACTGATGAACTGCCAGAAATATAGGTGCCTTCTTCCACGCAAATGTACTATCACTGAGCAAAATCAGTCAGCTCTGCCCATAAAATAAATCCTAAATCACATCATTTATTTGTATTGCAGCTTTTCCTACTTTAAATCACCTGATGTGTTATATTAAACTTCTTTGGTCATCTCTGTCCTACAAGTCTAGCCTATATAAAATTTTATTTTTCACAAAGTTATGACTGAGTTATTTTAAAAGTGGAAATCAGTTCTGGCCATGCATCCTGCTCAAAATTCTCCACTGGAGATAAAATTTAATATAAAACATTAGAAATAAATATATGTAATAAAATTTTGAAAATGAGGAGAAAACAGAGTGATGATATAGGACTCTGGGCATTTTTCAAAGTTACTGCTATTTTTTCACCATAAAGCTTTCTCTCAAGTTCATGGAAAATTAGAATTCCAAAAACCTCTTCGTGGACTCTAATTTTTTTACACCAAAATACACTCCTATTAACTTGCTATAACTTGTCTGAAAAGGACCTATTGAGAGGTAACAAGGAGGGTGAGATACAGTTCAAAAGAGCCTCTATTAGAGGCACATAAATTGTGATAAAATGGAAGCAAGGGGAAAAAAAGGAAAGATCAAATTTATGGTGAAGATTGAGTAAAAGAATGGTGAGACTATTGATGTTTCATAAAAAAAGAATAGAAAAAAATGTCCCAAAGAAATAAACAGTTTTCAAAGGGATAACTCATTGTATGATACAACAGGAGGTTGCTGATGCTGAACCCCATAGCACCAGAGCACCCAACTAAGCATTCTTTCTAAGACCTTAGCTGTAGAGGTCTGAGCACCCATTGAAAAAAATAATATTCAACACCATAGACATCTTGATCGGTTCAGCCTAAAAAGTTCTGACTGAAACATATACATTGAGTTAACATTCTGCTTCGTGGTTGCCAAAATGTCTGTGCCAAGATTAGCTGCATGCTAAATCAGATAATAAAATGCAAAATTGAAAGAGTAGGATCAAGATGCTGGGGCATTCCTTGAGAATAATAGCGACAGGGGATGAAACATGGCTTTGCTAGTGTGATCTCCTCGCGAAAGCGAGAGAGGAGCGTGATCAACTCAAAACACATGTGGACGAGTGGAGAAGAAAGCCACGGCCACGAGTGTTTAAGTTTCTCAAGACTTTTTGTCATTGACTTTCTGGGGAAGGGGGTGCAAAGGGGGATAATATCTGCTGGCTATGAGTGTTTGGGGAAAATTGACTTGTTTTATCAGAAAAACTCACAAGAAAGCTTCTCCAGAGAGTTCTTTATCTTGACAATGTTCTTCCTTTCTCTAAACAAGCAAGGATATTTTTGCAAGAGTTTCAGTGTGAAATCACTAATCATCCACCTTTAACGCTTGGTTTGTCTTCTCCCTTCTTTTGGTTTCATAAGCTTTAAAAATAGTTAAAAGGCACCATTTTCTCCAGATAACAATATAAAGACAGATTACATCGACATGATTAAAATCCCACAGCCCTCACTTCATTAGAGATAGACTAAATGCTTGATATAATAGCTTACACTAGTGGCTTGAAATTGATGGAATTTAAATTGAAAATGAAGTTTGTATCTTTTGCTTTATGTTTAAATGTGTTTTCCATAAATGTTTTGAAGTCCCACCTCCATAACACAGAGGCAAATCAAACCTTATTGCTAATAGAATTCCAATTCATAGTACATGAGATTGTTTCAAACAAAAATGTTTAAACATGTCAGTGGATGACTACAAATCATTTCCCTCAGTAAAACCTTTGTTTTAGTCTTGTCAGCTGGCCTTATAGCTTTTTTTCCACTCAAAACCATGGCTTCTGAGGGGACCGGCTGGGCCAGAGTTCAGCTGAGAAGGTTGTGTCAATTATATCAGGGATTCAAAAGAGATGCTGTCGGTAGGCTTTCCCCGAGAGCACAGGAGAATCATGAAGCTTCTAGGAAGAAGTTCTAAAACTGCTGAAAACCATCTTGGTGGGAAAACCAAACCTACCTGAAAAGTTTGAAGCACACAATTGCTTGGCGAGAGCATTTGCTCAAAGCAGTGCAGATGGTCCCTGGGAGCAGGAATGCAAGTGTTGAGTCCCAATCAATCCGATGACCACAACAGTCATTTTTAACGTTGGTGCCTATTGGAATCACATAGAGGCTTCTAACATATTTATGCTGTAGCTCCATTACAGTATAAAAAAAGCATTCTACACGATAGTGGCTGAGCAACAGTAGATTTCAAAGTCTAATGGTTTTCAACCAATGTGCAGATGGGATTAAGGACTCCTGAACCAGAGACACAATGGGAGGATGGAATAGGAGGGCAACCCACCAGAATGAAATGGGAGTTGAGTGTACAGCCAGGAAGCTGCGTGGACTGGCCGAGATGAAGATAAAGGGAAAGAGAAAAGGAAACAATTCCAACAGAGAACTTGCTGAAGAGGAACTTCAACAAACATGTTGGAGTTTCTAAGACTATACTCAGTATAGTCTGGAATCCTGAAATCTTAGAGATTATAGTTTATGAGAAGCTTCACTCAAATGTGTTTAATTCATAATGTGTGTAAGACTATGCTAATTTTAGGACATAATGACTTTGAAGCCCCTTCAAAATACTAGGAGGCAGTACCACAGCAGCAAAGGCTATAGGAGGATTTACGCCGCACAGTGAGCGTTAGCAAGTAAGTGTGACCAGGCGTCTAGCGCAGACGCAGAGCTTTCAGCAAGATGAACAAGCAGGGACATACAGAGAGGACATTTAGAGGACCCACAAAAACACCCCAAGAAAAATAGTAAATCCTAAGAATTTGATCGGTCCAAAGATCCAATCATGTACAAACATCTCCGCTGTTTTAGCTTCCCTTTTCTTTACTCTGTGTTTCCCCCTGAAGACTCAGAGACAGCAGTCAGTTGAAGAAGAAATGAATGGAAATGCGAGAAATAACCCCACGCTTCTGCAAAGACAAGCACCCACAGGCAACAAGCCTAACTAGGAGTGGAGAAACATGTTTATTGAGTGACTTTTGAAGAATTGATTAAGACAAGCCGCTTCAGCCTGCTGCCAGGCTGCAGTATGCAGTATGCAGTCTGACCCAGCGGCACTAACGTGGCCTCCTCTGGCTGCTGTCCCAGCAAAGCAGTGGTCTCCCGGGCGGGATCCACCAGCTAGCAGAGGCAAACTGCCAGCTGCAGACCAAGGCACACAGGCCGCAAGCCCTCGGCAAGCACTGGGGGGAGGTGGCGCTTCTTCCCACAAGATTCCCGGGGTTCACAGTTGGCACGGGTCCGGTATGGGGCATGAGTCTTCTGTTCATCACTTCTGTATTTATGTTCAACATCTGGGGCAAGTACACTCGTTCATAGGAAACAGGAAACAACCCAATATGTCTTGGACCAGCAGCATAGTGGTTTTTGTTGTTGCTCACCAAAAAGACATTTTCTGTAAACTTACCCTTTTACAGGGAACTTTATGAGTATTGACTTTTGAGGAATTACATTTTTTTTCAAAAATAAGTATTCGATGAATTTTAATTAGTGAATTGGCAGTGACCATAGGAATTTCTCCTAGCTTAAAAAAAAAAAAAAAAGTGAGAGGAATTTACCAGTGTGATCAAGAGGCTGAGAATCATTTTCATTTTGTGCATTAAAAGAGACGTTCTAGACAAAAATATCATATTCATTTGATGATTTACACCCTTAATTCCAGAATGTCCATTGTTCTATATTTATTCTTTTATAATAAACAAGGGGAAAAGACTATAGGAACAGATGTGGCCCATAAAAATCTCTCATTCCATACATTTGTGAAACAGAGTTGATTTCTAGTGAAAGAATGAGAAAAATTAAGCAAGGCGTCAGGAATTCTTGTGCAGAAAATAAACCAATATGGAAATTTCTCTTTCGATAATGAATAGCATTTGATTGATTAGAACAGCCCCTCCCGTCCCAGCTCTCTGAGGGTGGGAAATCCCTGTTATCTGGACACTAGTGGAATAAATCACCCCGAGGAAAGCAGCAATCTGGAATAATAACCCAGGCTCAGCACAAATTCCTGGGGATTTTTTGTTTGTTTGTGTGATCATTTATTTGGAAGCTGAGAGAGAATACTACTGAAAATGGAATGTCCTATTGACTGTGGATCTGTTTTGATACAAATGGCTAAGCATATGTAAACAAAATTAGTTATATTCTTGAAATCTAACCACAAAATACCATTGTGGAATCTATGGGAGCAGGCTGAGCACAGTTCATCTGAGTCTTACATCAGCTTCCACAGCTTATCATGGCAATCTGTGTCTCTAATAAAAGTGTCTACGACATTAGACCTATCATTGCCAACCTCCCTGGCTTTAGAAAAAGATTTAACTTCTTAGACTGATAAGGGCATTTTGAGAATTATTTGGTGATGAAGGAAGTCTCATGAAGAAGCATGTGAATTGCTTAAAAAATTTGGCAAACATAGACTCCATCCACTAAATTAAAAAAAAAAGACAAAAAAATGAAACACAATTGTGATTGTTTCACAGATGCTAAACCTACCACTGCTCATTGCCTTTGAGCCCACTCTAAGAGCTTCATAAATCAGCAAGGGCTGGTCACCTTTCAAATACTGAACTTGGACACAGTTTAATTTTAAGACACATTCATGCTGGACATGCTTTTTCAAGTGTTCTTCACTTTTTCCCTAACATATTTTCTTTCTGCGGTTCTTTTCTTTTAAAACTCTACATTTTAGAAGAAATTAGCTTGTTTATTTTCTGTGAAAAAAAATCAATAATCTCTGAAAATCTGGTCTGCTATAGAGCTCTGGGGAATAAGCCCTTTGCCAGGATAATACATATAGTGTGTTAGTCTGGGTGCATTACAGAAACAAATCCACAGAAACTCATATGTGTAAGAGAGAGTTTTATATAAAGGGTAAGTGCACATCAAGAAAACATTCCAACCAGTGCTGCCCAAGCCCACACGAGTCCAACATTAGCCCATATGTTTGACACCAATCCACAAAGTCCTCCTCCATCTCACAAAACACAGTCAATGATGCCGACTGTAGGAGGAAAGCTGAGTCAGTGAACATGTAAGCATCTCAGTGCTAGCAGGGGTCTCCACAAGGCTGCTCCAGCACCCAGGCTGCATAGGGGGAGGTCCATTCATCTTCTCCTTGGGGATGTCTTGCAGGAAGTGAACCTTGCCAGTTAAAGCAGGGAACTGGCTAAGGCAGCTGCACCCTGGTCTGACCATCAGAAAGTAAGAGACCCGAGAACTAGAAAGGCGAGGCTCACCGAGCCATTTATCCCTCCACCCTTCAATTAATCCCATGTATTTATCGGCCAGGTTGGCACAATAAACTTTAATTCTCTCATATAGATTACAAATACACATGCACACACACACACACACACACACACACACACAAACACACATACAGATGTATAGAATGAGAGTGGCATTAAACTCTTTAAAGAAGAAATCCTAATTGTGCATTGCTTAAGTGCTCAGCTGCTACATGAAAGGTTACCTGTTTGACCCCACCCGGCAGATCCTGAGTTAAGATGACTTGGCAGTCTGTTCCTATACAGAATACCTACTTAAACTCCCTGTATAAACCAAACACCATATGGTATTTGATTCTTTAGTTTGGAGACTAAGGACCTCATTCATGAGATCAAATTGAATGTCCTAATATAATGTTGATTTCTTCTGTTCTACATGCAAGTTCAAGGCACAACACTTGGATGGTATTCGGTGGGAGCAAGAGAGAAAGAAGATGACTCACAAGCAGGATGAGGAAACAGACGATGTGGCTCCTTGCTTCCAGGACCAAATGCTCCTTATCCCATGAGACCCGGTAACTGGATGTTCCCCAGAAATCAATACTGAGCATTTTGGTTGCAGAGTATCAGAAGAATGTTGAGCAAAAGAGGAACATTTTCACTGAAAACATACTTTCAAATTGTCTAAGGCTCCTGAATGTCTGGAACTATGAAAGTTGGATGAACCAGTAAATCTATTGTCCTGAAATTAACCTTAGACGTTAAACTTTATACTAAAAATATTTTCCTGGAGCATTCTTAAAACAAAATAGTAGTGTAGTTTCACTAGGAAAGAGTGTTTACCTTGAACACTGTACTTTGAATATCTACCTATAGGAGCTAAGCGTGATAATAGAAAATGAAGGATCAGATAGGAAACCTGTGGGCAGGGAGAGTGTGCTAATGTGGGAGGACCAGCTCTGCAAAGGAGTGTGAGAATGATCTTACAACTGAATGAAGGTCACTAGTGCTGCTGATTGCAATGGTACATGGAAAATGGCTGACTTGCTATAGGCTCTGCAGTGTGAATTCTCTACAAACACAACAAATAGTACATTATTAAAACAATAAAATTAAAATTAAAAAAGTTTACAACCTAAAGACTCCTATTTATAGCCCGACTGTCATATAATAGCATAGAAAATAGGAAGACTATCAATGAGATAGATCAATACAATAGATGTAACAATGAGCTAAAACCTAGCAATTTTGAGGAAGGTGCAAGGCTGGGCAGTTTTTGTTTGTCTTCCTGTTGTACATTGGGCTGCTCTTAGTCAGCACAGCCCCTACAAACAGCAAAGTGAGCTGAAAGGTACTCCACAGCACATGAGCGATCTCGTTACTCTACAGAGTTGGGTTTACCTTGTTCAAAGAGCTGAGGGAGTGTAGAATCACATGTCCCTTTAACACCTTTCCAGTTCTTTGGTTTGTCACCCTGCAAAAATTGTACTTATTGAGGTCAAGACCATTCCTGCTATTACGGCTCCCTAGATGCTTGTTGACTTATCTGTTACTCTGATACATCAACACATACCTCATCAGCTTCCTATCTACCACAGTTTGGGTTAGGTTCACCTTAGTCTTCAGAGTGACATCTGTTTTCTGTTTTTAATACTCTGAAGAGATCACTTGCAGTAGATCTGGCCAATGCAAGACATCATTTGATTTTCTGACAGATGTTCCATGAGCAGATTGTGGATCCAAGTAAAATGAAACCCTTAATAGTGTCTTTCTCCACCCCAACTCCCAATTTATCATGATGTTCGTTTTTGTTTGGTTTTGTAGTAGAGAGTTCTAATCATATTTAGTTTTATTTTTCCACAATCAGGGCCTTATCTAAATCTGTAAAAACATATATTTCCAAATTATTCCCTAGGGCTTTCTACCATCCCACAGATGTGTGTTCTTATGACTTCCTATCTGCTTCAAGATATAAAAAATTTTCTGGCCCAAAGCTAATTGATTAAAAGGAAGACTAGCATAACTTGGGAAAAGACTACAATATCACTGTAAGTACATGCAATAAGAATTCTTCAATACTTCCTCCAAAAGAGATGCGACTTTTATCAGAGTAAAATAATATCAGTGAACATTAGTAGTGGACATCTATTCAAAATGTAATTGCATAAGCACTACTTTATGAACTATAAGGACCCTTGATGGTGCTCTAGATTCTGCACTGAGCTGCAAGGTGGAGGAGTCAAACCTATCTGCTCCTCCCTGGGGAAAGGTGACCTTTTCTGCTCCAATAAAGATCCCACTCTTGGAAAC
Organism: Echinops telfairi; assembly: GCF_000313985.2. Classification (NCBI taxonomy): domain Eukaryota; kingdom Metazoa; phylum Chordata; class Mammalia; order Afrosoricida; family Tenrecidae; genus Echinops; species Echinops telfairi. The sequence goes on along the minus strand of NW_022103908.1, from coordinate 22,562,881 downwards.
CCTATATAGACTCAATGGATAACTCTCTCTATATCTATCTATCTATCTATCTATCTATCTATCTATCTATCTATCTATCTATATACACACACATGACAATTATATATTATTATATATTAGAGAAGGATAAATATCAAGACCTTTGAAGAGCTATTGGATACAAGTTTTGAGGTCACTCCAGTAGCCTCTACCCCATTGCCATTAATGACATCAAATTGTTGCCGTCCCATGGTACTCTCTTGGATTACAAAGTACAAAATCTCCCCAGGGTCTTGTTAGCTAAACAAGGAGCACATCACTAGTCCTTTCTCTTGAGGTGTCACTGGGTTGGTTAAAAACCCCAATTTTTGAGGTAGTTGTTGACCGTCAGCAACTTTTGCCACTCAAAGACTTGCACATGTATCAGGGGACTCAAAATGTCAGCATGATTCCTCAGTTAGGATGGGGATAACCTGGCAGAGCGGAGTTCTGGAAGCCGGATACTACTCTAAATTAATCTTCCTCAGCTATACTTCACCCTTGAGTCCAAAAATTTCATTAAAAACTTGAATGGCTGGCAACATTCACATTTTTTAAAAGTAAGATCAATTATAGTAAGAATGAGCAAAAGGAAACTCCTGAAATGTATCCTCCTTTCCAAGTCGATACAGTAAATAAAAAGCAATATCGCTTCCTGAATACAATTGTGAAGATTAGCTACAGTTTTATAAAATTTAAAGATTAAATGGCATTTATTTTTTCAATTCGCTTATTTCTGCAAAAATTGATTGCTCCTGAAAGTTGGATGATCTATAGATGTAATCCAATGTTAACAGAAATTGTGACTTCTATGTTAATCATAGTATTTTAATGGAATGGATCAAACCAACACAGCCACCAGTGTATAAATTCATTACAATTTCCATCAATAATAAGGACCATAGGTGCTTGCAATTATATAAAAAGAACAAGTGCACTTATTCAATATTTTGACTCAAGGCTGGACTAACTCTTTTGCTACCAGCCTTAACACGGTCCTTAGAGACCTTGATTATTTCAACATTATGCTGAACACACTTTTGGCCAACTAACATTAGTTTCACTATACCAAATTCAGTTAATGATTAGGAAGTAGAAACCCCAAAATATGTAACTAGGATTGCTGAAGAGCAGTGATACATTTTGAAATTAAAATAGTACATCCAATATTAGGCCTAAGAAGAAGTCCCAGAAAACATAAGTAGTGTAAATGAAGAGATGGTTCAGGCCCCCACAGCATTGCCCTGTGTTGTATCTTTACTTTTCCATTAATTACAACTATCTTCTCATCATATATATATATTCATATGTATCTAAAATGAAAAGGAATGAAAGAAATCTGAGTCTGATGCATAAATGCATCATCCTGGTATATTTCTCTGAAAAAAATAGATTATATCCATGCTTCTGACTAACTGCTGGTAATTTTTAGAAAGTAGAACATATCTAATTGAGTCATAATCACAATTAACTCTGAGTAGTAAAACATTCGATATATTTACAATTATTTAATGACCATATGATTTTAGCAAAATTTGTAGAAACAAGCCTTTGATCATTGGAAAGTAACCACATATACATTTTAGACATGTGTTTAAAGCACACTGTCAAAGATAACACTGACATTTATTTAGTGTTGTAGTCATGCATTATACTCATGCATAAAATTATAGAAGTTATCATTTAATTATTATGAAAAATCTTGTTCCAATTATTTCATTATCCATGATGATGATCTTCTCTGTGATTGTGGCATTCTGTTTGGGTCTCATTGATGTTGGCTTTTTATTTTAATATTAATTATGAATACATTTTCCTACTTGAAATAATGCCCAAATCTACTTGTAATACTTTTATTCATTCACGCGGTCCTTGAATTTTAAATTTAAATTATCCTAATCTGCAAGAAGATAAATAAGAACAGTAAACAATGGCTTTGATGAAGAAAGTTACAGGAAAGCACAAACAAAATGAACCCCTACCATAAACTTCAATGGAATAATTAAACTAGGATATCACACACACACAGAAGCCACAAACACATAGCAAAATGAAAACAATAAATTCTAACTTATTCATAGTTATACAGAATGCAAAGGGCTTACATGCGCCAAGTCAAGGGGTGAAGAGTAGCAAAATAGGTAAGAAAACAGGACCCTGGAATGGCGTGGTGTTCATTCTCAGAAAGGATCTTTCTAACTCTGTCATAAAGTACAGTTCAATTCCTGATCCGATGATATCGCTCTATCTTTAAGGAAATTCAGGCAATACAATTAATATCGTATTTTATGTAACAGCAACAAAAGCTAATGATGAAGAAATTGAAGAATTCTACCAACTAGTTCAGCTGGAATTTGATCAAACATGCAATCAAGATGCATTGATAGTTAATAGTGATTGAAATTCAAAAGTGAGAAACAAAGAGGAAGGAAGTGCAGTTGGAAAATATGGACTTGGTGATAAGAATGAAGCTGGAGATCGCATGATAAAATTCTGCAAAACCAATGACTTGTCCGTAGCAAACACCTTTTTCAACAAAACAAAGGTGCCTCCACATGTGGTCTTCCACAGATGGAATGGATAGAAATATAATTGGCTGCAGCTGTGGGAAGACATGATGGAAGAGCTCAGGAGAAGCAGCTAAAACCATGCTGGTGGCTGACTACAATTGATCAATTGCTCATATATAATTTCAGGATAAAGGTGAAGAAAATTAAAATAAATCCACCAGACTCAAAATGCAACCTTTAGTTTTTCCTACCTGAATTCCTGGAATATCTCAAGAACACCTTTCACACATTGAACACTAACGACCGAGCTGAAGCACGGTGGGAGGACATCAAAACCATCATTCAGGAGGAAAGCAAAAGTTCATTAAAAAGAACAGAAAGGAAAGGTCAAAGTTAATGTCAGAACAGACACTGAAACTTGCTTTACATCATAAAGTAGCTAAAACAAATGGGGTAAAAGGATGAAGTCAAGGAACTGAATAGACAATTTAAAAGGGCAGCTTGAGAAAATAAAGCCATATATTATACTAAAAATGTGCAAGGACCTAGAATTAGACAAACAGGGGGGATGAACATGCTTAGCATATCTGAATTTGAAAAATCTCAGGAAAACATTCAAGCCTCAAATTGGAATTTTGAAAGATTCCATAGACAAAATATTGAATGCTACAGGGATTATCAAGAGAAGATAGAAAGACTACCAAGAGTCACAGTAACAAACAGAACTAGTTAACAGGCCACCATTTCAGGAGGGAGCATATGAGCAAGCATCAATGGTACTGAAGGAAGAAGTTCAAATGCATTGAATGCATTCGCCATAAACAAGACTCCGGGAATGGACAGAATACCCATAGGGATTGTTCAGAAAGCTGAAGAAGCACTGGAAGCACTTACTTGTCTGTGCCAGGACATTTGAAAGACTGGAACAGATGTGCCCATTCCAAAGAAAGGTGACCCAAAAGAATGTTCAAACTATAGAATGACATAATTGGCATCACACACAAGTAAAATTTTTCTTAAGATTATCAATCAACACTTGCAGCAGTACCTTGACAGGGAGCTGGTAGAAGTTCTGGCCGGATTCAAAAGAGGACGTGGAACAAGTAATATCATTGCTGGTGTCAGATGGATCTTAGATCAAAGCAGAGAATACAAGAAAGATGTTTACTTAAATTTTGTAGACCATGCAAAGGCATTCCCCTGTATGGAATGTAATAAACTGTGGGTAACTTTGGGAAGAATGGGAATTCCAGAACAATTCATTGTGCTCATGGTTCAAGAGCCAGTTGTTCAAACAGAACCAGGGCATACAGCATAGTTTAAAATCAGGAAAGGTGTGGGTGCCTGGGTTTTATTCTCTCACATACTTGTTCAGTCTGTATGCTGAGTAAATCCTCAGAGAAACTGGGTTATATGGAGAAGAGTGTGGTGTCAGGATTGGAGAGAGGCTTACTATCAACCTGAGGTATGCAGATAATACTGCCATGCTTGATGAAAGTGAGGAAGAATTGAAGCATTTGCTGATGAAGACAAAATATTATAGCCTTCAGAATGGATTACAACTCAATGTAAGGAAGAACAACATACTCCGATTTGGACCAGTAGATGAGATCACAATTATGGGATGTTAAACTTGTCCAGGATCGTATTGTACTTGTATCCACAGTCAATGCTCACAGAAGCAGCAGTCAAGAGATCAAAAGACATGCTGCGATAGGGGCATCTGCTGCACAAGACCTCTTTAGAGTATTGAAGAGCAAGGGTATTAATTTGAGGACTAAGGTGTGCCTCAAATATGCATGTGAAAGTTAGACATTGATTAAGGAAGACCAGAGATAAATCGATGCACTTGAATTGTGGTGTTAGAGAAGAATATTAAAAGTACCATGGACTGTGAAAAGGACAAATAGATCGGCACTGGAAGAAGTAAGTCAAAAGTTCTCCTTAGAGGTGAGGATGGCAAGACTACATCTTACATACGTTTAACATTGTCGGGAGAGACCAGCTCCTGGAGAAGGACATCCTGTTTGGTAAAGTCAAGGGAAAGTGCAAAAGGGGAAGGCCCCGGTGAGCTGGATTGACACAGTGGCTGCTCCGTGGGCTCACGTATAGAACAATCGTGACGATGGCACAGACTGCGCAGTGTTTTGTTCTGCTGTGCGTAGTGCCGTTACGGGTTAGAACTGACTAGATAGCACCTAGCAGCATAAGGTAGTTGGCCTTGGGTACCTTTGTGTAGCCAGAGAAGGCCATATATGGTCACCACACATTTTACACAGGTCATATTTAGTCTGCCAAAGAAGCCTCAATACATTTAAGACACACAGAAATATTATGGCTATCTTTTCAGATCACAATGTTATAAGCTAGAAACCAAATATAAGAAGATTAATAAAATCAAATGCATTGAAATAGAACAACCTCCAACTTTCAAAGTGTTGGTTAATAGAGGCAATATAAAATAAGATTTCAAAATGTCTTCAATCAAATAAAAAGAAATATATAACCTAAAAAAAACCACTTGGACACAACCAAAGCAGTCCCCGTGTGGTACAGTGGTCACATGTTAGGCTGCTAACTGAAATGTCAACAGTTCAAAATCATCAACTAAGACATGGGAGAAAGACAGGACTTCTCCTGTCCTAAACAGTTACAGTCTTAGAAACTCGTAGGAACTAAGTTCTTCCATTTCCTACAAGGTCTCTCTGAGGTGGTATTGACTTGATGGCAATGTATGAGAGAGTAATTTACAGCAATAAACACACCAATCAAAAACTGAAAAAAGGATCCAAAGTAATACTTTATTCCAACATCATCAAGAATCATAATAGAGCAGCAAAATAAGCCTACAGGCAACAGCATACTACATAATAAAGATTAAAGCAGATAGAAATGAAGCATCTCCACTAAGAACATTTATAAACAATGAAAAGGATCAGCAAAACAAGAAGCTGGTTTTTATAAAAATTTTTTTAAAATAGCCCTTGGAAAATTTGAAAAAGGAAAAGAGGGTTAAGGAATAAATGACATGAATAAAATATTAAATGGGTGATGACACAAAAGAATCACAGAAAGAAAAAAAAAAGACAAACACTGAGTACTATGATTCCAAACAATCTGGAAGCCTAGAAGCAGTGGACAATTTTCTAGAAACACATTATCTATCTAAACCAAAACAAACTGAAGTAGTAACCCTGAACAGAGTTGTGATGACATAAGCATTATCCCAAACTTTCAAAGAAGGCTTGACACCAATTGTAATATACTAGAGTATAGAAATGATGGAAAACACTCGACCTCATTTTACGAAATGAGCAAAGCCCTCATACCATAACAGGTGAAACATATCACTAACCAATAAAAGGATAAAGCAATATCCCTCATGAAATTGGTTAAAAAATTGTCAAAATTCTAGCCAGTAGAGGCAGCATACTTTAGATTTATAAGACATCTTGATCACAGGGAACTCATACCAGGTATTATTGGATGATTCAATACCAGAAACCCAATCAATACAATTGGCAAAACAAATAAAACAAAGGAAAAGAACCATATGAACATATCAATTGATGTAGAAAGACAATGGACAAAATCAAACACTCACTCATGATATAAACACTTAACAAAATAAGCAGAGAAGGAAAATGCCTTCCCATAATAAAGGGCACGTACAAAGTCAATGGACAATCTGGTTTTCAAAGAAGAGAAACTGAAAGAATTCTCTTTGAAATCAGAAACCAGATAAGGATTCCTTTTATCGTCACTGCTATTCAATATTGTGCTAGAAATCTTAACCTGAGTTATCAGGCAACAGACGAAAATGAAATGCATACAATTGGTCAAATAAAAAGTAAAATGGCCATAGATAGAAACTTCAAATATTCAGCAAGAAGATTATTGTAACTAATTGAAAGATTTGGCAAAGGACAGGGTACAAGATCAACATAACACAAATGCACTGGATTCCTTTATAGGAAGGAAGAAAGCCATGAAAAGAGAAATTTAGAAAATGAAACCATTTACAATAGCCAACCAAATGGTAAAATATAAATACAGCTATCTAGATTTTTAAAAAGGCAGCTACAAAGAATACTACAGAACTCTATCACAAGAACTCCCAAAGACCTAGGTAAACAGAAGACCATGCCATGGTAAAAATAGCAAGAGCTAACATTGTGAAAATGTCAGCTGACCCAATCAATATTTGATGAATTGGAAAAACTAATCACCAACTGTATATGTAAAAGAAAGCTACCCAGATGATCAGAGAACCTCTGAAGAAGAAATACAAAGTAAGAAGCCTCTCATCTCCTGCAGCCAAAAACTATTGCAGATCCACAGTAGTCAAAACATTTAGTAATGGAACAATGGCAGGTACGTAGAACAAGGAAATAAAATTAATAACCCAGACAAAATCCATCTATTACCCTTTGGCAGCTGCTCTTTGAGAAAGGGCCCAACCTTAGGGGACGAGGTGGTCTCTTTAACAAATACTGCCAGCAAACGGCATCTCCATTTTCAGAAGAAGGAAACAGTGCCCAAACCTAGTACCATGCCCAAAACAAACTCAGAATTTATACACTTTATGGACTAGAGATGTAAACTAAAATCTAGAACTATAAGACAATCAATGAAAAATAGGGACAAACTTATCGGCACTAATATATTGCCTAAACATCAAATTTGATAAAAAGCACAAAAACAGCAGATGACTAAATAGAGGACCACCCCAAAATTGGACATCATGTGTATTAAAGAGTTATGACAAAACTATAATAATTTATGAACTATGAAGGTTTCATGAGGGAGGCGGGAGGGGGAAAATGAGCAAATAACATTAAGGGCTAAAGTAGAGGGCAAATGTTTTGAGATTGATGAGGACAACAAATGTACATATGTGCTTGACTCAATGGGTGTATGTATGGACTGTGATAAGAATTGTACAATAAAATAATTTTTAAAAAATAGTATAAAGAAAAGCCATAGACAAGATGAAAATGTTGGAAATGACCTATCAAACAAGGGATTAATCTCTAAAATGTACAGACAACTTGACAAAATATGACATTCAAACAAGCAACAAAAATATGAATAAATGCTTGCAATCATTAGCCATCTGAGAAATGGTAATTGGAACAACTGTGAGATATCACTTCATCCAAATTACGAACAAAGTTTAAAGAAAAACAACATCAAAAAACCAGAAACCGGCAAATGCAGGCAAAGGGCAGGGAGACTGACCTTGCCGGCGTGACTGTAACCTGGTGCTCCCACCCTGTACATTTGTACGTTGCTTCCTCAAAAAGTTGGAAATAGAAATACCATTTGACCTAGTAATCCCTCGACTTGGCATATGTGTTAGGTTGCGTTCTCGAGAAAAGCAAAACCAGTGGCTTTTATGAGTGGATATATTGAAAGAGACATATCAAGAAATGGTTTATACGGTTGTATAAGTAGGTAAGTAGTCTGGTTCAGACTGTAGGTCACATGTACGCTCTAACTCATGTATCTTCAGAAGCTTATATACAGGAAGTCTGATTCAGGAGCAGGAGGACCGCAGACTGGAAGACGTAAAGGTCAATGGATCTGAGATTGCAGAACAAATACAAGGTCGCGGTCCACCAGTGGAGCCTGGGACTGACAGGAGACACAACAGGAGACAGAGGTGCCAGGTACCGGATCCAGATCCAGCAGAAGGCAAAGGGGCACAGGCTTTTCACTGCTCAGCGTCTCTCTCATTTCAAAGGCCATGCCCTCAAGAAGGTGTAATCAGGCTGTGACCTGCTTATTAGGCTGGGCTCCATTCTTATCTTTACCCTTGTTTTTTTTTCCACATAAGGAACAAAGCAAAACAAAAAACTCACTACCATTGAGTCGATTTTGCTTTTTAGTGACCCTATTGGACATGGTAAAGCTGCCCCTGTGGTTTTGTGAAACTGTAACTCTTTATGGGTATAGAAAGCCTCATCTTTCTCTCGAGGAGAGACTGGTGGTTTGAACTGATGACCTTATAATTATCCGTTCAATGCATAACCACTATGCCTTCAGGGATTCTTATGTCTAGTTGACATAATCTCTAAGCGAAGTGCAGTGTAGTAATGATGAAATGTGCAATTTTCCTCTAGTTCTTAAATGCTTCCTCCCCCAACTACCATGATCCCAATTCTACCTTACATATCCGGCTGGACCTGAGGAGGTGGACTGGCACTGTTAGGAACTGGAAATACAGAGAACCCAGGACAGATGAACCCCCCCAGGACCAGTGGAGAGAGTGGCAATGGCGGGAGGTTGGAGGGAAGGAGAGGGAGAAGGGGGGAACAGAGGAAAAGGTCTACATGTGGCCTCCTCCCTGGGGGACGGACAGCAGAGAAGTGGGCGAGGGAGACGTTGGATGGGGTAAGATATGATAAAATAATAATAAATTATAATTATCACGGGGAGGGGGGAGTGGGGAGGGAGGGGGAAAAATGAGCTGATACCAGGGGCTCAAGTGGAAAGCGGGTGTCATAAGAATGATGAAGTCAACATATGTACTAAAGTGCTGGACAAATATGATGTATATACAGATTGTGATGAGTTGTATGAGCCCCTAATAAAATGATTATTTAATTAAAAAAAAAGAGAATAGGGTGGGGTGGAAAGGGGTAAACTGATTACAAGGATCTACATATAACCTCCTCCCTGGGGGATGGACAACAGAAAAATGGGTGAAGGGAGACATCAAACAGTGTAAGATATAACAAAATAATAATTTATGAATTATCAAGGGTTCATGAAGGAGGGGGAGGGAGGGAGAAAAATGAGGAGCGGATGCCAGGGGCTTAAGTGGAGAGCAAATGTTTTGAGAATGATGAGGGCAATGAATTCACAAATGTACTTTACACAATTGATGTATGTATGGATTGTGATAAGAGTTGTATGAGGCCCTAATAAAATGACTTAAAAAAAATCCCCCCAAAAAAGAAAAAAATAGTACATATTCAAGAGAAACAAGAGCCATGACACAGATAGATAGACATATGTACACCCATGCTCATCATAAGACTAGTCCCAAGGCCAAAAAGATAGAAACAACACAATGCAATATTACATAATATTAAGGATAATAATGAATCTGCAAAACGCCTCGCAACATGGATAAAGCTGCAGGACATTATGCTGAATGAAACTGGTCAATCACAAAAGGAAAAAACATATATAGTATGAGATCACTGCTGTAAACAGTCAACAAATATTTCCACACTTCAAGATACAGTATTTGACAGTTGTCAGGTCTAGATGGGGAAGAGCAGAAGGGGAGCCCATCAGCTAGAGGGTAGACAACTATTAACATGCATGAAGTGGAAGACTTTATGGGATCAGAAGAAGGTGGATACAAAAAAATGATGGAGGCAGGGGAAAGCTTTGGGAGATTTCCGTGAGTTTTAGGCAACTAAATTAAATACTGTTAAATAAGTAAGCCTGCAATAGTAGTGTTCTACAAGTAGATATTTTAATATGAAGTTTGAACAGATTGGGTGTGGTAAGTAATAAAGTAGCCATGAATAAATATATAGATGTGACAGAGGTGATTTTTATATGTATATTTAACGTTGCTATACATAAAAGCATCATTGTGGTGGAGTACACAGTGGACAAAATTATGAAAGCTTCTTAGACATAACCAAACACCTTGAAAAAAGGAATACTGGATTTGAGGGAATCTGGGTTGTCGTTGCAAGGGGCACGAAGGTCTGTGGGAAGAACGCAGTGCACAGTGTCCTACATCCTATTTGTGTGCGTAGGGACTGTGGTCTTAAAAAGTCAACAGCAACCACGTGAGGTAAAGCTGCTGGTCTCTCTCCATCCAGAATAAAGACCGAAGCATAAACCCACTACCACTGAATCCATTTCCACACATTGTCACTCTATTTAAAAGAGTGATGAAATTTGAAAGACATGTAGAATGATTGACCGTGCAAACATCAGTTGCTACTCTGAGGCAAGAGAAATTGAATGATGCTTGGCTACAGCTACCAACTGCTCTGAAAAAACCGCATCAGAAGGTCCTGGAGTGCGCGGATGAGAAATGTAGGATAAAACACAAAACCACAAAAGAGACCAGGTTTGCTGGTTGAGCGAAACTGCTGGGACATCTGAGACAAGAAGCATTTTAGTTATTGTTTAGGGTTGGAGGTTGACTTACCCCCGTGTTAGCAGAATGTACAATTTAAGGTTAAAAGAGCAGCATTGACCTAAGGGCCATGTTCAGAGGGTGAGAAAAATAGGTGGAATGGAAACAGGAAATAAAGAAGCAAATGAGATAAGTAATGGTACTTTTGCCGCTGTTGTAGTGCATGTGTTGAAACAATATCAACAAGTGAAATTGTTGATAGCGAACTGATGATTTGCTCTGTGTTTATGTATGTATGCTCTTGTGTGCACGTACGTATATGTGAAAAACTTTCCTGGGAAAATTAAAATTAAAAAATAGGATTTTTCCGTGAATTTTTTGAAGCTCATCTATGTGTGTATATATACACACACATATATATAATTGCTTCATCTCTAAGGAAAAATTTGACTCATATATTATATTAATAGTGAAACCCCCTTACATCTGGAGTCCTTTCTAGCCTATTTAGGTTCTCTTTTTTAAAAATAATCATTAAGATATTTTAAGGAATAATCACATTATAATAATATTTCAGAGTAGGCTAAACAAAGATAGGGTTCATATGTTGAGAAAATAATATGCATCTATGACATTGTGGCATTGTCTTAAAATATTTAACAGAATGGAAAATGTGGGAAAAACAGATAGCATCCCGATTGCATACGTCACTTAAAGCTAACTTATGGAATCTACTTTCCAATATACTTAGGGAATCAGTCTCTATTGAATGTGCCCATTTCATTTTGCATTTATGGTGCTTGACATTAGTGCATTCACAAAATTTGTTCAGGGTTGCTTTGCACCCAGACAATTTCTCTTGGAGCTCCTCATTCAAATCACTGTGGGAGTAAAATTTAACCTGCCAAAATATTATGGCTGCCTTGTGAATTACATTTGCACTTTCCAATTACTTTCCTTCTCTTCTGATATAATTTTTTAGCGAATTACGCCATTGTAAAAACAACAAAAAAGAAATTTTAAGTGGAATTAAAATACCCAATATAATTATAGATATCTATATCTATCTATCTATCTATCTATCTATCTATCTATCTATCTATCTATCTATCTATCTATCTATCTATAAAGGCTCTACTCACATTCAGACAATCACCTTTTATAGTCCCTAAAGCTGACCACATGATTGGATCTTTTTTAGATGATCTACTAACTATTCCATTTCTCCTGTTATCCCAGTAGGATTAGTACTGCCATATTCTAGGTAATTTTCACAACTGTTAAAAGTCTCATATAAGCAGAGTGAGATGAAAGTTTTGAAAATAATTTGTTTCATTTTCTTATGTGTTATCATTTTTAGACATCTGTTAATGTGCTTTATTTTGATTGGTTATTGCTGTTTATTCTATTGCTTTCTTCTGTTTAGTATGTTTTCTGCTGACTGACCTCACTAGGGAAATTTAAAATACTGCATATTCCTTAAAATTCCTTGTGTTCTGCTGAGTATCGCAGCAAATATAACCTCAGTGTGATATTGGAAACACTATAACAAATTTTCAGGACATAATTGCCATCATAATAGTAATATGAGAAAACAAAACTTATTGAAAATTTAGTGGATTTTACTCATTCCTAAAATGTTTCTAGTACAATACCACAAGATAGTAATCACAGTAAATGACCTGTTCTAAAATTAGGATAGTTTTAAAAATACTCTTATTCGACAATATTGTTGACATGAAAGAATATGAATTAATAGTAATAAGAAGGATAATCAAATGGAGATTTATGTAGAGTGTATGCTTCTTGATTCTGAAAATATTTAAATGTGCACAGTTTATCTCCTATTGAAAGTTTGACAAATGGCTATAATTATTGTTTTGTTTCATTCAACAGTGTAGTTTCACCATGCCACAAATGATTTAAGAAGTTAACAAGCAGACTAGTATTTTTCTAAATTATTTTTGTAATTAATAGTTTGATAAGAAATGCTTTATTCCTGCTTTTATGCCAAACTATTGCTAACATTTAACAGAAGAGTATGTCTATATCTGAAACACTGAAAATGACTATTTGACCAAACATCAGTGGAAGATTGAGAGATAACATGATAGACTATTGAAGTAATCAATTTCTCAAGTTATAACAACCCTCTTGACCTAATTAAAATGTTTTGATATCACTCTAGAGATATATTCACTAGAAAATATGAGCATGACATTTTTTCAAAAAAACTTGAAAGAAACATATTTTCTAGGATGTCAACTTAGAAATGTCATTAAGCTCATCTACAAAAATATAATATTTTTCCTCACAGTACAAATCCAAAGCGTTTCAAGTCCTTATTAAAAAGTGATCACACTGGTCATTACCAAGGCTTTTAAAATGTGGTTTCTAATTTTCTGTGGACATGACCATAGACAATTTCCCAGGAGTTTTGTTCTTTGCTACCTTGCTAGCGTATAACCGATTGGGGACATTGCTGAGATGCACACTACAAAAAGATTGAAGCTACACATTTTCTATAAGCTTTATCTTTTTTTTAAAGCTTTATCTTATACTCAGTGAAATTTTGTTTAAAAAAAGTGATCACACTGAGATTTCACTTCAGAAGTTTCTAAAACTATAAATGATACAAAGAGCAAATGTAGCATTGTGACTAACTTGGGCTCAAACTTAGAACTTATGTGATTGTAAATTGATTTGTGTATTTTATAGAATGGCTAATGGTTAAGCCAGACCCTATTGGGAACTGTCTTGTAAAATTAAGAATAATTCAGTCCTTTATTATCAACTAAGATGTAATAATAAAGTGCGGTGATATCTATTTGGCATAAATTGCATCTTTTCATGTTATAACATTTTATAAGAATTCGTAAGAATGATGAAACATAACTTGAAAAAATAAAACATATATAAAATACAGAGTTCATAAGCAAAATAATTTTCTTTATTAGAAATATACTTTTTTCATTTTCATAGAAATGTTTGACTAAATAAGAACTAATATCTAATACACAGTTCCTACATTCTGTAGCCAGTACTGCATTTAAAAAAATTTTATAATAGGATTACTCTTGCACAAATTAAAGTATCTTCTAATTGCTTTTTATTATGTTTTTTCTCAAGCTTTTAAAAAAATATGTACTGTATTAATTCATGTACTAAGAAACAAATTTGTGTCTATACACCTGCCATATCATTAGATGGATCCTATTCCATTTCAGATATTTTATTTCTTAAACTAATAAGCAACAAGTACACTGTGTTTTGGGTCTGTTTTTGATTGCTTAAACATGATGGTTGTATACACTTCCAACCTCTTATTTAAGGTTAATATTTCTAAAAATTAAGACATTTTGCACCTCACCCCAGACTCCACCACACTTTTTAATAATTCTAGACAAATTAATCTAATCAGGAATCTGAAGCATATGGTACCATGGTGACTATAATGCTAATGCCTGTATCTCAAACATTACATGTAAATAAATAATAAGCCAATTCTAAATTCTATGGATAATAAACATTGTAGTTAATAAATTGCAAGCTGATTTGTAAGTAAAACAATGCCATTGAATTATAGTGCTGCCAATGAATATTGAAGGTAGCATGGACTGCCTAAAGACCAAGCAAATTTGTCTTGAAGTAAGTACAGCCAAATGCTCCTTGCAGGCAAGGATGGACAGTCTGCCTCACAGACTTTGAACAGTTGTTGGAAATACCAGGGTTGGAAAAGACATCATCTTTGGTAAAGCCAAGTGTCCGTGAAAAGTTGGAAGACCCTCAACAAGATTACTGACACGGTGACTGCAACAATTGGCAGTGAGAACCATTGTGAGGATGGGGCCGGATCCGGTAATGTTTTGTTCTGTTGCACATGGAGTTGGTATGAGTCAGAGCTGACTCGATGGTCCATAACAACAATCCCACAACAGTAAGTCAGGACAGATTTTCACTCTGTGCATTTTCTATACCCAAAGTTACCGAAACACTTCTTATGGAAACCAAGGTGACCATGAAAGGAACTCCCCCGGCACTCCACTTCTCACAGAACGCAGCCATCAAAATCCTAATGGAGCACAGCTCTGTTCTGAAGCACATGGGCTCACCATGGCGTAAAACTAAGATGTGTTCAATGTCTTTCTGTATATGATATCCAGGATGAATGAACCTATAGGGACAGCAAGTAGAATAAGGGTTTCTGGGGTACAGTGGTGGAGGGGAAGAGTTTGTAAAAGGGAGCCAATGTCAAGGAGTCCAGGAAGGAAAATAATATTTTGAAAATGATTATGTTAGCAATGGTACAATACTGTTTGATGTGATTGAACAATGGAGTGATCTGATATATGTATGAACTCCCAATTTAAAAAATCACATTAAAAAATATACTTGATTCTATTCATTTGTTAGTTCTTTCCCTCCTTTCTTTCTTCCTTTCTTCCCTCCGTCCAGATATAATGCCAGGCCTAAATTAAATATTATGCATTACTTTAACATCTGGCAAAATTGGGAAGACCTCTAATGGTCTGGTGGCAAGTTTCCCTTACTCTGGTTCAGTGAATAAGTTCTCTTGGGCAAACATCCCTCCTTATCCAATGGATCAGACAGAGCTCACGCTTATCCTTGAGTGGAAGCTTATGTGATCAAGCCAATAGCATCTGCCTTCAAAAAGCATGAACTATTCCATGCTCTTGCTACTGAAGAGTTTGACTCTTCAGCCTATGGTCCTTACCGGTCCCAAGTGCAATCTTCATGTGACCTATGTAATTTAATGTGTTCTTCTCCCAGGCTGTGAGTACATGTGACTGATAGATTGCTGTCAAACTCTTCTGTCCAGTGTCAGGAGTCTCTTCATGTTCACCCATGCCAATAAGTCCAGGCTGGGTGTCGCCCCCACACTAGTAGAGCAAATAAAACATACAGTGAGAAAGGAATTAGATGAACAGAATTGCTGAAGAAATGACCAACTCAATGGAGTTTGGCAAATAATTCATTGGAAAAGAGGATAGAATAAGAGAAAAGGAAAAAAAGGGGGAGAGAAAATGTGTTCTAACAACTAACCAGCTGCTGTCAAGTCAATGATGACTCATGGTCAATTGATGTGTTTCGGAATAAAACAGAACTCCGTAAGATTGTCAATGGAACTAGATGATCATTTCTTTCCTCATAAGGGCCCTTGGGTGAATTCAAACCTCATATATTTCTGTTAGTAGCCAAGCACTTAACTTTTATATCACTCAGAGAATCATTCTAGAAACTAAAAGAAGTTCATTACTAATGACAAGCTATGCACTGGTGAAATATTAATCTACTGCATTTCAGGAATGTGATAGGTCCTGAAATAACTTTATGAAGGAATTTGAACATTAACAGAAATGCATTAAAGATGATTCATATTTTTAAGTAGATATATTGAAAGTATATAGATTTAATAATCTGTGATTGCTGAAGATTGGTTAATTGGAAGGAAAGTACATAAGGCCCATATGACCTTTACTTATGATATCTATTTTGATCCCCTGATATAATTGTTGTCTAATATATGCACTAGTTGCTATTTTCCCCTCTTACCTTATAGAGCCTTTAAATGGAGACTTTCAAGCAAACAACAAATGCATTGCCGTATAGTGGATCCTGACTCATAGTGATCTTGTAGTACAGTGTAGAGCTACCCTACAGAGTGAAAGAACTGTCAATAGAACTTCCCCAGAGAATTGTCTCAAAGGCTATAAATATTTACATGGAAGAACTGCTACACCTTTCTATTGTGAAGTGTCTGGTGAGTTAGAACCTGAGATATAAGAATGGTTCTATAAACCCTAACTTAAGAAAAATTGGTTCTCATGATGGGGACCCTCTCAACTTTTACCATCATGAAGAGATAATTGAAGATAGGAGTACTATGGAAAAATGTGCCGAAGAACTCAGACAGTGGCTGGTGGTTAGACAGAACAGTGTCTGAGTTTAAAAGCTTTCCTTAAAACAAACAGCAAACTAACTGAGGTGATTACTAAGCCCATACAGAAGAAGCACATCAACCTGTTTAAACCAAAGATCGTAAATAAAAAAATCCAAGACCAGAGGAGGGAAATGTACTAGAGCTTAAATTCTGAACTCCATTTTCAGAAGGCTATGGATGAAGATCAAAGTCCAAAACCCACTTGTAAAAAGCCCACAGGGATTAAGCCTTCATTGAACACCCGCAAACCGTTGATCAGTAATGGGAAAGACCTGCCCCCAGGAGGCTGAGTACATCAAAATGTGTATTATTACAGATGTGATTAGGTTAAATTTTAACATATTGTCATTTGTTTTGGGAGAAAGAGGAAGCTTTCTATTCCCACAAAAAGTTAGTCTCAGAAATCCACAGAAGTAGTTCTACACCGTCTTTTACAGTTGCAATGAGTCAGAATCCACTTGATGGCAATGAGTTGTATGTTTGTTTGTTTTAAGGTGGACTTTTCCCTTTTTAACCCACTCTTAATTTGTTCTATTTAAAATATACATATTTTACGTTTTCTTTTGGAATTAAAGAAATTGCAAACAATGTCACTGAACAAATTATATATAAATCATTAAATGAAAACCTAATAAGCTGCATAAACATTCACTAAAAACACAATAACATTTTATTTTAAATGAGCACAGGCAACTGTCTTTTGAGTATTCTTTGCTTTAAGCCAAGATCTATCAGCGAAAGTAACCATTGACCATCAATGGATAAACAAAATGTGGTACATACATACAATAAAATACCATGAAACCAAAAGGAACATTGAGCCTGTGAATAATATGAAGTGAAATAAATCTAGAACATAAGAGCATATTTTATATAATCCCTTTATAATGAGAAGATATATATATAGATAGGTAGCAGGAAATATGTATTATATTTGGTGATGAAAAAGTGGCACTGAATGTACAATATGACCAAAGTATATGGTGTCACTGACTGATCAAGAGAACTGGGTTCTGGCAGTAAAAAAATATTTGCTTTCATAAGAGGGCAAAAATCCTAACAAAGCAAAAGTAATGAGTGTAAGATCACATATAGATAGGTAAAGGCATATAGCTATATGGGTACAAATAATTACATATATGTGAAACCAGATATAAATATCTATATGTATAAATATGAATATGTGGATGCAGGCACACAAACTCATTGAAGAAACAACTACAGAGACCTACATATATATATATATATGTTTATGTCTTATGTCATATATATATATATAAAAATGTTTTTTGAGCCACCGCCAAGGCTGCAGGAGCCCTTCATGGAGCTGGGGGAGGTGAACTGACCACTGCAGGTGGTCCTGGTGCTGAGGACTAGGTGAGTGCGGGCAGGTGAGCAGGAAGGAGGGTGAGAGCAGCAGGTGCAGATCACAAATATTTTACTCTGTCAACTGTCCTAATATAGTTTAAAATGTTCAAATTCTGAATCCTAGTGAAATGAGTAAACTCTGTAGTCTGAAAAGCTTGCAAGTAGCTCTCTGTACTCAACAGGAATGCAAAAATAATAAAGTAATAAAAGACTCACAGAAGAAACAAATCTATGAGACTGATTGACGACTCAAATTCATTTATTCTGAGACCAGAACTACACGGTGACTGCCTATCACCACTGACTATTTTAATCAGGTGACATTACAGTCTTGGATGAAAGAGGAAATTTTTATAGAAAAACTTAAATTCTTTAAAAAAATAGTTTTACTGAAATATCTTACACATTCCAATCTATCCATTCACATGCAATTCTGTGGTTCAGTCCCATTGGGCGGGGTTATACAATCATCAATGCTATAAGCTTCCCTTTCCTCTCCCCACCCTTTTCTTCTGTACCCTCAGGGAATCATTACTCCTGTTACTGTCTCTGTGCTGTCATCTATCTTGACTTTCATGTACTGAACGATCTCAAATATACAAAGGAACATATGCAAATCTAACATGATGAAAGAGGTAAAACACATAAAAACCTTATTAGTAAGGGGAGGAAATATTAAAGATCTAGAGAATAGTTATGTGGTTCATCAGTGCTATACCACACACTGGATTTATCGTCCGTTCCATGTGGCCCTTCAGAGAGGGACTGCTCAATTATCTTGCATGTGGATTTTGGGTTTCCATTGCATCCACACCCGTGCACTTTGAGTTGGTTGATTAAAGTTTATATTCTTTAAAAAAAAATCCATACTATCTCATCCAGCTGAGGTCAGTGGACTCCCTGAGGAAAGTGCCCTGAAGACACCATAGAAACTGTCAACCCAAACTACTATTCTCAGACAATCTTTTAATAAAATAGCACAGTGACACACACAAAAAAGTAAATTATCCATGATAATGCTGTATTAAATACACATCTATACATATATATAATATGTATCAGATAGATAGATATATGGATAGATAGATAGATAGATAGATAGATAGATAGATAGATAGATAGACAGACAAAGACCAAGAGGTCAATTTTCACTTCCAAGTAGAGATGAGAAGATGCAGGGGGCAGAGAAACTAAAGTATGGGGAATGGTCCTTCCAGAACACAATTAAAGACAATTTGGACACATTGTGAAACATGTAGCTAATATGATTATACAATCTCAGTGGAACCTGTCAAAGGGAAATTAATTTTTTATATACTTTCACCAAAAACACCATTGAAACATGTGACAAGAAAGTCACTAAGATGGGGAAGTACTCCTTCAAGTACATCTGGATCTTTGATAAACAGAAAACTGAAAATGAGTGTGACATCATGATTGATATCTCCCTTTGGAAAATTAAGTCCTCGAGGATTATATGACCATCACTAATGTCCCAGGTAACAGATATTTATTTAAAAAATGATAAAAAGTACATCACAGGTTGATTGTGATGTCCTGATTGTTACTGATGAGCTTTAACTTGGTATGCCCAAGAATTAGAAGAGCGATGACCAGGCCCTCTGGCTTACCCAGGGGTGTGAAAGTGCTAATTATTGATGTAAACAAAATAAATTCTGAGTCACCGTAAAGCCCAATGAGGTACGAAGAAATCATTGAGGAAGTCAGCACCTACATTATGAAAATTTCTTTTAAGCCTGAAAAATATCATTTGTATTCTTTTACTTTTTTATTGTGAAAATGTGCTGGAGCCAAGTGCTAATATGTCTTGGTTCAAGAGATAGAAATTGACCTCTAAGCATGGCAACACCAATGGAGACGTGCTGCTTGAAGCTCTGGGTTACATCTTGCAACCAATTTATAGGCTAAGCCCCTTTTCTGTCTCTCTAGGATGTCTCCAAAATTGGCGTTATTGGCCCTATCCCTTCAGGTAGCGTGGAGACTGTGTTTTCAAAGCAGGTGTGAAGATCATCCTTGCTCCAGTCAATGTTACCATTGAAGTTAAGTCGGTTGAAATACACTAGGAAGCGTTGAATGAAGCTTCATCTGACAATGTAGGATTCACTGTCAAGAATAGCTCTTTGGAAGATGTTCGCCATAACCCAATGGCTGATGTCAGCAAGAATGACTCACCCACGGAAAAAGCTGGCTCCACTGACCAGGTGATCACTCTGAAACGTCCAGTCAGATCAGAGCTGACTACGTAGCTGCAGCCTGCACTGGGTTATCTCATGGTTCACATCACATCTCCTCGGCTAAAAGAGAAGATTGGTCACCTTTCTAGATAGCAGGTGGAAAGACCCAATGTGGTGATACTGCTCTTGTGGACATAGTTTTGGACAAGCCAGAACGTCTCTGGCTCTTCTCCCCTTGGACATTTAGCTGTGTGCAATATAAGAGAGAGTAGCTGAGGGCTTCAAGCAAAGAGTGTAAAAAAAAAAAAAGCTGCTGTGGCTTCCATGGTCCCCAAGTCTTCTCAAAAGGACAAAGGCATAGTATCCACTATAATTGCCCACTCATCTTAATTGATGGGGAAGAACGCTCTCAGAACTGTTTGTCTCAATTGACCATTCAGATTTTAATAGTAAAAGTCTGGTTAATACTACACTACTATTACTGCTACTAATACAATCATACAACTCTGAGAAGCAAAGTGATGTTTTGCAGATCATTTGTTTATTTTATGTGTAACAGTTTTAAGTAATTGGTTTCTAAAATCCAAACTTTTACTTTGGAAAAATATTGATCAAAATTTTGTCACAGTATTTTGACATCTACTAAAGCATAACATAATGAGAGCTTAAAATGAATTACCTCGTATGTATGCACAAGCTGGGAAATGAATAAGTAAACCAGTAAAGAACCAATACCTTAGAATTATGTTTTGATAGAGAATATTTGCTATAACCTGGACTACTAGAACTATGAAGATATCTGCCTTGGAAGAAGTATAGCCAGATGCTCTTTAGAAGGGAATATGTTCTTTAGGCATGTTGTCAGGAGGCACCAATCCCTGGACAAGAACACCATGTCTGGTTAATTTAAGGGTCAGCAAAAATAGTAGGATCCTCAAGGAGATGGACTGACACAGAGGCTTCAACTACAGGCTCAAATAGCAACCGTTGAAAGGATGGTGAAGAAATAGGCAGTGTGTTAGTCTGGATGGACTAGAGAAACAGATTCACAGACACTCATATGTTTACAAGAAAGAGCTTTATATCAAAGAGTAATTATGGGTGAAGAAAACATCCCAGCCAAGGCCAGATCAAATCCATAAGTCCAATATTAGTCCATATGTCTGATCTATAAAGTCCTCTTCAGACTCATGCAACAATGCAATGATGCCTTGTTCAGGAAGATCACAGGCCAGTGGGTTGAAAGTCTTGTGGATGCAGTGGTGGTGGAAGCGTCTCAGCACTGGTGTGGCTCTCCACATGTCTCCTCCAGCTCCAGGGTTCTAACTCCATAAGTGTAGCTCGATGTGACTTGTCAGCAGGATGCGTGTCTGGCCTCCAGTGCGCTATTTTTCTCATGGTGCCTCCAAATGAGGTCGACAAACTACAAACTGATTGACAGGCTAGACTCCACCACTTCGCAAGTTGGCAGAAGATTATGTAACTGCCACAGGTAGTGTTTTATGCTGTTGTCAGAATGGCTATGAATCAGAACTGATCCAAGGGCAGTAAGCAACAGAAACTAAGACATCGGAAACTAAGACAATTCTGTATTTCCTCAATGTTTTCTGATTTTTATTAAAGATTTTTATAATCAAAACTTATTATTATAATCCTTTATACACCTAAAAAGCATTATGCACTCCCCAAATATTGAATACATAAATAAGTACATATTTAATTGGTTCTCATTTTATAATATTTTACAATGCAAGTTTCATCTGTTTCCTATGTTTCTTGTTTTGCATGTGGTATCTAGACTTTTATCTATTTCGTTTAGATAATTACTTTTGGCTGTTACTCAAAGTACAAAATTGGCCTGGGGACATCTCTCACTCCCACCACCACTCCCAGCTGCCAAAGCTGATTGTCGCAAATCAATCTCACTGCCATCAAGCAGACACCAAGGCATAACTATCCTACAGGGCAGGGTATACCTGCCGCTGCGGGTTTCTAAGGCAGTAATTCTTTGCAAGAGTCAAAAGCCTCATCGCTCTCCTGGAGTGGCTAGTGGTTTCAAACGGCTGACCGTACTCTTAGCAGCCCAATGGTTGCCCACTACACCAGCAGGGTTTTTGATTGTCACAAAGCAGAGGTCAAACATGCTCCTACCCACCCATCCCAGTTCCTTTTCACTGTATAATGACACCAACTCTCCCAAAATTTCACCAACTTGAACTCTACTTTTCAGCCACACAGACCTCACTGATGTTTCTCCCAATTATGAGCTGAAGAAGCTCACAGGTTGTGATACTGTCCAGGTGAGAAATTCTGAGGTTCAAGTTGTTCAGGATCATTTCTTCTCTGCCTTGACTACAGGCAAGCTTCTCTCTGGCCCTCAGCCACCTGGCCTAACCTCGGCCCTGGCCAGAGGATGTTTTGACGCTCCTGCAGGGCTGCTAATAAATGTCCACAGGACATCTTGTGCCACTCTAAGTCTCATCCTGTAGGCAATCAGTTCCAGATTCAGGTCAGCAAATCCTGCTCTCTCAATCGAGTGCCCATGAGAAGCTCATTCCACAACGCAGCCGCCTGCCCCAAAGCCCGCAGCTTTACTGGCTCTGTGGGCTGCAAAGTTCATCAATGTGCCTTGTGCTCTGGCTCCTGGTGCTCGTGACTGTCCTGCTACCGCTTCCTCTGCTCGGCCATTCAACCTGCTTTCTCAATCGGGGCATCCCAGGTACAGGCCTCTCAGGTCCCAAAGGACGTGCTCTGACTAGGAGTCAAACCTCCCCTTCTGTTTTGGAGATGCTTGATTTTATCTCCAGCAGGATGGCAGATCACTATGAATTCTGTTAACCATAACTCACAACTGAATCATATCATTTGATCAGTACTTTCCCCCATCCCCCTGCTTTCTTATCAAGCACAGTCAAGAAAACCCAGGTTGCATGGTGAAAGTAAGACACGCTAGCTAAAAAAGCCATATTAAATAACTCATTGCATACAAAAAGAAAGCATAACTTACAATAATATGAACAGGAATATGAAATTATTTTGGATCTAAAATGATTCTCTAAATAAACTGTGTAGACTCTATAAATATGTGTGGTGTCATTAATGTAGAGGTGTATGTATACACTCACATACTTTCAAAAATGTCATGGAAAAGTACAATTTTCTTATTTTTCAATTTGTCAATGACCTTATATTAAAAGGAAAACACTAATACCTATTACATATGTGTCTACATGACATAGTTTATTCTTATTTTTGAAAATTGAAATAAAATTATAAACACAAAAGCTTATGTAAACTGATAAACCAATTGTCTTCCGTAATAGGTATTAGTGTTTTCCTTTTAATATAAAGAGAATTGGGAAGGAAGATTTTGATTAATATCTGAAGTCAAAGCTAATGAAGCCAAATTGATATTTGACCACAGATCCATCCCCATGCTCAAGCTTTTTTGAACTAGCTTTTCTCCAATACAGAGGATCTTAGGTGACTCAAAGTTAGACCTGTGCATGTAATTGGCTATGGAAACTCCCAGGTGCTTCGGGGCGGTTCAGACTCAGCAATCCTGGGTGCGGCAGAAGGAAACACTGCCTGGTCCGATGCCATCCTCACAATTGTGTGGAGGTTTGACGCCATTGTTGCAGTCACTGTGCCTGTCCATCTTGTTGAGGGCCTTCCTTTTGTTTCATGCCCCTCTACTTCACCAAGGATGCTGTCCTCTAGGGACTGGTCATTTCTGATAGCCTGTCCAAAGTATGCGAGAAATGTCGCAACATCCTTACCTTTAAGGAGCATTCTGGCTGTTAATTCTTCCAGCACAGATTTGTTTTTTGTTTTATTTTTTTATACATGCAGTTATACAGGTGTATGTATACACTCATATACTTTCAAAAATGTCATGGAAATTTTACATACACCTGAAAGTACCATAGTACTTTCAATATTATTTGTCAAAACCATAGTTCAAATGCATTGATTAGCCTATGTCATATCTCTTCTAGAGTAGTCTCCATTTCTGAAATAGAATTCCTTTCTGAAATAGAATTCCTTTCAGAAATATAATTCCTTTTTAATTTCTCCTACTTCTTTCTACAAAGAGAATAATTAATGAGTGTGTATGCTGAAACTTTAAATAGAATTAAATAATGAATTTCATGAGCTCATATGAATCACAAGATCATTCTTTTAAAAATAAAAATTCAGATTGAGGAGGTAGATAAAGTAGAAGGGGAAAAAAGTACTCTAAAGTCTTGCTATAATCTTTTATTATCTCACCTATAAATAGTGAAAAGTAGGAAGAATGAAAAAATTTCAAGGGCCACCCTACAGC
The DNA here is from genome assembly GCF_000313985.2 of Echinops telfairi. Classification (NCBI taxonomy): domain Eukaryota; kingdom Metazoa; phylum Chordata; class Mammalia; order Afrosoricida; family Tenrecidae; genus Echinops; species Echinops telfairi. Next base: position 22,538,388 of record NW_022103908.1, on the reverse strand, counting down.
ATGTGCATAGATTTAGGATGATAAAGCAAGGACATGTTGAGACAGTGACTCATCTTCTCTGGCTCTCTCAATCTGTCTTCTTTCTTGCCTTTTACTACATTAATACGACAGGCATCAAAAATGAAGCTGCTTGCTGGGTTAGTCAGATGGGGAATTACTGCTAATGGACCTAGTCATTACCATAATGTGCCTGGCTGATCATTATGCTACATATACGAAGGCAACTTTTGCCTAGAATTTGTTTGTTTTTTTAACTATGCAGTCCCTGAAAATGTATAATAAAAAAGGCTGCCCTCTCTACCCCCACAAATTAGAAAAGTAACTTCCAGGACTTGTAAAATGGTCTCTCTATTTGTGTACATCGGAAAGAAAAGCACAAGGCCCCTCTTCCACAAGAACCTTGTCTATCAAATTATTTGCCTGATGAGTTATACAATAAAGGCTCGATAAAGTTTGATTACTTAACATAAGGAGGAAATAAAATAATATAGTGATTCTCCAGCTCAAATATGTTCTATTTACAGCAGTAGAGCTGATGACTTCGGTAATTATAATGTACGGAGCTCACATACCTTTGGATATTTGGGGGGGGGGTGACCACTTTTCTAATATCATACTCAGCAGACGTTCCGCACGGAACTAATAGGACAATACAGCAGCATAAGCCAAGTCCCCTTAAAGCTGGATTCTTGCAAAAGGGTGTAATTCCATCTAAGCATGATCACACTGAAGTGTTTCCCACTATCCATCATGAAACAGAAATGTTGGGAGTCCCTGTGTCCCAGGGTTAACATGCTAATAGTACAGCCCTGCCTATTTGTCAAGCAGGATGTATAGAGCAGAGAAAAGGGGTAGTGAAAAGAATGATAAAATATTCAAAAGAACAAACAAACACTGTCATGAAGTAGATTCTAAATCACAGCAACCCAATGGAAGAGTAGAACTGAAGAGGCTATAAAAGTAGAAGGGCCTGTCGGTAATGGTCATGATTGCCTCAGTGTAGTGTGAATGACCACTTCCTGATGACTATTCTAGAGTTCACTGCCATTGGGAACGTCCCTTCTCACTTTACCTTACTAAGTAAGGTAAGCTTAACACAGTCTAGGATTTTTCAGAAAGCAATCATCACCTAAACTCCATGTTTTGCTCTGGGCCCACAAGCAGCTGTTATGTCCATCAGTAGCTAGAGATGATAGAACATCCATGCACCTATCAGGAACAATTTTTAAGATAAAAAACATATTACGTAACTCATATATGAATTGAGTTATTTTAGAATTCGCTTAACATACTATGAACTAAATGCTGCTACCAAACCTACCACAAACACTTCCAGATTTTTGCTTTATTAATTGTTTTTATAATTTTCCACATAGATTATATATTTAATGAAATACTCTTGATAGTTTATTGAAGAAATTATATTAATAAACATCAGAATTAGAGCTCTCAAAACTTAGGCACATTTAATCTATACTTTTGATGTATCTTGTAAGGATCATAGGTAGAAGAAAGAAACAAACAAACATATATACATACATTATTTAGGTGGGAGCTCTTGTGATGCAGTGGGCTGTGATCCACATGGTCGGCAGTTCAAAACCACCAGCAATCCGTGGGACAAAGACTGGGTGTTTTACTGCCATATACAGGTACCGTCTCAGAAAACCCATAAGAGCCACTATGAGTCAGCATTAACTCAATGGCAGTGAGTTTGGGTAATATATTACATATAAATATATACACACAAACATGATTTATATATAAATATATAGGGCGTGTATATACAAAATATACAGGAAACTTGTGTTTTATGGCAAAGGATTTTTTATAATGCAGGAATTTAGTATCAGAAAGTTATGTGTGCTTTCCTTCTCTGGCAGACAAAAAAAAATCTTGGCAAATCTTTGCTCTACTTTGATGGACAATTAGCACTTAGGACATATAGATGGTAAGAAATTTAAAGAGAGAATGTATAGGAAAGGCTTAATGCTTGAGGTATGTTTTAAACAAAGAAATCGAGCCAGGAGAAAACAAGTCCCGTCATTTTTATCTCGGTTAGGTTGTAGAGACAAAGGTTTTGAACACTTGCATTTGACAAGCCACCTTGTTTGGCAGGAATTTGAATCTTTTGGCTACCCACTTTCCCCCCAAGCACCTGCTGTTCAGTCTAGGGAATCTACATGTTTCCATCAAGTATAATGTGTGATCTATATTACAGAAAGTAATACATGTTTTCAAACACTTTCCTTTTCTTTATCATCCAGGTTTTTCTATCAATATATATTTTGACACTATTTACATTAAACTGTCATTGTTTAATGATACGACAGCCTATTGACAGGTATCCCAAAGTCCTATCTGCAATGAGCCCAAAATTCAAATTGAGTGCTCTTATTATTTCATTTCTTAATCCTTCCTGCTCAACAGAGAGCATCCTGTCTCTCAGCATAATATACAGATCCTATATGAATTGTTCATTCATCTACCACCTTCTCCTCTCCTTCTCCTCTGCAATATATTGATAATAAATAATATTCAGTTGCTAGCATATAAGAGTGCTTGGGGTAAGTTACCAGGAGAGCTGAGTTCCTGGAAAGAGGACATGATGCTTTGGAAAGCCAAAGAGTCGCCCAAAGAGCAGGACACTCCAGGAAAGACACTGACAGCAGGGGCTCCGACATAATCACTGTGAGGACGGTGCGTGCTCGGCCAGGAGACCTTGCCATTGTCCGTGGGATCGCTAGGGGTCACAATCCAATCGAGGATGCCTCACAGCAGCAGCAAACTACATGCCTCATACTTTCTTTTTCTCGCTCTAATTTCTTCTCATATCTTTCATATATTTTTATTCACCTATCGTCTCTTCTTTCTGGTGGGCTTGAATTCAACATCCCTTTATTTGTGCCCCCTTTCCTTAGGCTCAACTACTTTGGTCAGTTTCTCTCTCTCTCTCTTGTGGTTAAAACAGCATTGTCTGTTTTGCTAAAGCACAAGGTACGGAGAAATAGTCTATTTTCTTGTCCACACCTCGAACAGACTATAATGGTTTTGAATACAGACACAATATTTGAAACTCAATAACTATTTGTTGAATTATTAATGAGTTTGTCTCATAGTGAGTTTTTCTTACACAGAAATATGTGCTTGGGAGCAATTGTGACTTCAGTACTAAGAAAGCTCTACTAGCCCAGAATTAGAATTAGAATATCTTTATTAAAATGGTTTCTGTTTGCTTCTATGTAAAACAGGGTGGGTAAGGTTTAGTTCTTATATTTTCCCAGGATATATTTCTTGCTGAAATATCAAATACCTTACCATTCATATGACAATAACTCAATTTAGTGTTATCTGAATTAATGCAGAGCAGACTCAAACTTCAAAGACAATAAATGTATAAAAATATTGACACATCAAATCCTTATGAACTCAAACACAGAATAAGGAAAATGGAGTGCTGGGGAGAAAGTAATTTTTTTTAAGAGAGAGTAATGAATTTCATTGTAGTGAGCGGATACCTCTAAGTCCCACAGAAAAGTTGACTTTATAACCACTTCATGTTATCGGGGTGGAGTTACAAAAGCAATTGCTAGCAGTTGTAAAGCATTTTCCATTAGTGGTCACTTCTTTTAGGGGATACATAATTTGCTTTGTATTCTCACTGTTGAGCAAAATGTCTAACTTAAATTTTAAACATTTTATTGTCTGATTAATTGTGAATCAGAGTATGTCCTATATATTTAATTACATATCTGTGCATATTTAAATAATCATATATGCTGTGTATATGAATAATTAATTCTAAAGATGTTTGAAAACTTCCTAAAAATTCAGTAGTAAAATAAGTATTCAACAAAAGCTAGCTGACAGAGGTGTATTGGATATAATCAATGCTTATCAAAATTTGAACAGACACTTTATTCTGAGCAATTACACTTAGGGAGACAATTTTGATTTCAGAAAAAGGAAATAACTAAAAGAAGCTAAGTACTGTTGAGGTTTATAAAGTGAAAAGGAGTGATAAAAATAAACCATAACCATGAATACATTTCACAAAGTTGATTGAACACGGTCTTTCTCCCTCTACTAAGATCAACTGATATTAGGCGACTTCTAGGTTGGCTATTAATGTCTTGCATTCTGCCCTTCTTGGGCCATGCATTTTATGCGATTTAAATTAAGAGGGACTCATTTGACAGTTATTCTCATCTAGCTGGATAAGTTTGCCTTGCCTAGAGCAGTTTCTGGCAGGCTTTTTGCATCTTGAGCCAGGTTAGTGTTTGTGTTTGATTGTATGCATATAAAAACCCTTACAAATTAAATCAAAGAAAGAGATTTCAATTTTAATGTTATGAACATTCCTATTCCACAGGAGCAAAAATGTAAATTGTTAAAAACAAATATTAAGCATTTTTTAAGGGCAAAAGCTTCACTAAAAAGAACAGTCTAACTATTGCAAATGTATAAATTAGGATACAATTTAACTGTAGGAGGTACAGAAACCAACCAACACTACATTAAACATATCCCAGTAATTATCCCATTCCCGACAAGGAGTTTCCTGAAGGGTGATGTTTGCATTCGTTTTCTAGTTTCACTGAGTCAGAATAAGTGATTTAGTTTGCATTTTCCTCGAGAAAACATGACGGTGCCAAGTGCCTACCCAAACACGCATTACGAGAATCTGTACCAAATGGTAACTCTGGACCCAAGCTTTCTGGTCCTTTACCTGTCATTCTGGAATCTTTCAAAAAATGTCCCTATTTTCCAATTGGCAAGAATTCCTTTTAAAGCAATAGAGAGTTGCAAAATAAGCATTTGGATTTTTTTGTCTTTATTGAAAATGTTCAGTACTTTTCTGTCAATTAGTTGTATTGTGTTGCCTTATGTGATGCTGGAAACTATGTCGCTGGTATCTCAAATTCCTGTGGGGTCACTAAACGTGAACAAATTTCAGCGGAGCTTCCAGACTAAGAATAGACTGTAAAGAAGGATTACATTGCTGACACCTGAGGAATTTGCCACTGAACATATTATGGAGAGGATTAAAATATTTAGCTCCACACTTGTCTTGCATAGATCATAATGAACCATGTATAATCGAAAAGAATGGTTGTTCTAGAATACTTAATTGTGCTCACGCAGAACCTTTTTATAGATCAAAAGGCAGTTGTGGGAACAGAACAAGGGAAAACTGCCTGGTTTAAAATCAGGAAAGGGACGAGTCAGGGTTATATCCATTTATATACTAATTCAGACTGTATAGTGAGCAAATAATCAGAGAACCTGAATGACATGAAGAATTTGGAATCAAAAGTAGAGGAAAGTCTGTTAGCAACCTGCCATGTGTGAATGGTACAATCTTGCTGGCTGAAAGAGAGAAGGTCTTAAAGCACTAGAGGAAGATTAAAGATTGAAGCCTTCATTATGAATTTCAACTCAATGGTAAAATATAATAATATTTACAACAGGACCAGTATGTAACATGAGAAATAAAGATTGAAGTTGTCAAGTATGTTGTTTTGGTTGGATCCACACACAACGCTCATGGAATCAACATTCAAAATATCCACGGATACATTGTATGGGTTAAGTCTACTGCCCCAGACCAATTTAAAGTGTTAAAAAGCCAAGATGGCACTCTGAGGACTAACGTGTGCCTGGTCCAAGTCTTGGTATTATCAATCACCACATATGCATGTGAAAGTTGGTCACAGAATAAGGAACACTAAAGACTTGATGCACTTGTATTACATTGCTGTGGAGGAATATTGGAAATTACATGGACTGCCAAAAGAGCAAATAAATCTGTGTTTGAAGAAGTAAGGCCAGAATGCTCCTGAGAGGCAAAGATGGCGAGACTTAGTCTTATGCACTGTGGACGTATCATGATAAACAAGTCCCTGGAGAAGACAGCATGCTTGGTAAAATGGATGAGCTTTGGAAGGAAGGTGGCCCTGGAAAAGATGAACCAAAATAGTGTCTGTACCAATGTGCTCAAACATCAAGGCTATTGAGAAGCTGGCCCAGAACCGATGGAAGTTTAGTTCCATTGCCCATTGAATTGCTATGGGTCAGAACCAACAACATCACAAAATTTGGCAAGAGGGAGGGAGGAATAGGAAAGAATTCATCCATCATTATTTGATGTAATGATTGTAATTCATTGTGTCCTATTTAATAAAACTATGAAATGACCCTAGAATTAAATTTTTTCGAGAGATTTTTATTAAGCCAAGAAACAGCAATCATTCAAATGAAAAATCTTCCAGTGTGTAACACGTTTAAGAGACGAGCATAATTCACAGAATCACATTTAGCAAGCAACTAAGTTACACTGTTACACAAGGAAATGGAGTTGAGAAAATTCTGATTGTTTTACAATTATTTATTGATTATCAAAGGTAGGACAGGAGAGACTGGCAAAGGTCATGTTTAGGATATATATAAAATGTAGGTTTGAAAGGATACAGGTCTGGTTCTAGGGTTTTCTATCTGGCTAGGTGGTGACTAGAGTCATCTCACAATTATATGATCCAGGGTATTAAACACAAGATCTTTGTGAGATAATGCTGAGCCTCCAAATTTTATCTTGAAACAGATAACAAGAGCCATATTGTGTTTCCTCTTTTGCTTTACCTATGTGCATTTACATATTAATCTGTGTTATTAGAGGGACTGGAGGCTTCAGACCACCCCTTTTCTTGGATCTTGTCAGGCTACAAAGATATGTGACACACAAAACATTTTCCACCTCATTCACATGGATATGATTTTTTTTGTTCTGGGTCTTTGATTCCTGACACCTGATCCCATCGACAGCTCATGGTCACACAGTCTGGTGTGCTTCTTCCATGTGGACTTTGCTGCTTCTGAGCTAGATGGCCGCTTGATTATCTTAAAGCCTTTAAGATCCCAGATGCTATATCTTTTGATAGCCAGGCACCATCAGCTTTCTTCACCACATTTGCTTATGCACCTGCTTTGTTTTCAGTGATTGTAAGCATCACAGCGAAGGTAAGCATCACAGAATGCTAGAACAAAGTGTTCTTGCATTGTGGGAGTACTTGAGTGGAGGCCCAATATCTGTCTGCAACTTTAATACTTAACATATAAATATGTGTACATAGATCTTTTTCCCTATCATTATGTATAAATATATTTACATATGTACATACCTATATTTAGACCTCTATAAATGTCGTTGGCCTCCTAGTTCTTTTCTCTATATCCTTTTACTTTCCTCTTGTCCCACTATGTTCATCCTTCATTCTTGTTTCAGTAATTCCTCTCAGCTACATTGCCCTTGATCAAGCCCCACCAGGCATCCGATACTCTCCTCACCATTGATTTTAGATCACTTGTTCTTCCCTTGTCCCTAGGTTTGTTGACACCTCCCTTCCTTTCTCCCACCTCTGCCCCTATGTCTCCCTGGAATTGTCGGCCCCATTGTTTCTCCAGAGTAGAGACCCAAAACCAATCTGTAGACATTGGGACATCCCCTTACTGAAGGGTCACAAGGAGATTAGCCAGTCCCAGTGTAGTATGGCACTGATGAAACATACACCTTTCCTCTAGTTTTTAATGCTTACTCTCCCCCATTATCATGACCCCAATTCTACCTTACAAATCTGGCTAGATCAGAGCATGTACACTGGTACAGATATGAGCTGGAAACGCAGGGAATCCAGGACAGATAATCCCCTTAGGAACAATAATGAGAGTAGCAATACCAGGAGGGGAAGGGGAAGGTGGGGGGAGGAAGTGGTAACTGATCACAGTAATCTACATATAACCCACTCCCAGGGGGACAGACAACAGAAAAGTGGATGAAGCAAAACATTGATAAGTGTAAGACATTAAAAAAACAATAACAATTTATTATCAAGGGTTCGTGAGTGAGGGAAGGTTGGGGAGGGGGGAATGAGCTTATATCAAGGACCCAAGCAGAAAGAAAATGTTTTGAAAATGATGATTTCAACATATGTACAAATGTGTCTGACACAATGGATGTATGTGTGGATTGTGATGAGTTGTATGTGCCCCTAATAAATTATTTTTTAAAATAGTTTCCAGTGGAGCAAGTGCATTCATTTAAGAGTTATATTCAGCATGGACAATGCACCCAAGCATCCCAACTTGTCTGAATGGATGATGCTGAATGGAACTACAAGTTATTGTACACTCCTGGTGGTGAGCCTACTGCTGTTTACTGGCACAGCGTACCTCCTCTTTACGGATGTGGAGCTTACACTCAACGTTCATGTTGTGTCCTTGTCACCTGGACAGACCCCGGCCATCAATTCAATATTCAATAATTTGCGTAGGAGATGATGTGAATATCCTTTCCATCTCAGCACACCCTGCCACTGTCTCCTTCCCATGTTGGGAAATCCTTTCATTTGAAAACTATTGATAAAGAAAATGCATGTTCTCTGCCTTCCACTTCCCTCAGTACTGAAATCTATTCGTAAAGAAAATGTGTCTTCATATCCTGTGTGCTAAGAATTCCATTCATCCTTCCATTTCTCCTCGTCCTGAATCTCATTGTCCTACCATCCTTGTAAGGAGCCATGTGGTCGTATCACTTCTAAGACATGTTCATTGATTCTCCTGACACTCAATGGTACAATCAATATTCTTTGCCAACACTATAATTCAAATGCATCAATTCTTCTTTGGTCTTCCTTATTCGTTGTCCAACTTCCACATGCACATGAAAATACTCTGACTTGGGTCAGACATGTTTTAGTCATGAGTGTGCCCTCCTTACGCTTCAGCCTTTAAAAAGGTTTCATGTGGCAGATTTTCCCAGTGAAATACATTGTTTGGTTTCTTGACTGCTACTTGCATTAACGTTGATTGTAAAACCAAGAAACATGAAATCAATATTTTGTTTCCATTTATCATTATGTTTTCTTTTGGTCTAGATGTGAGGATTCTGGTTGACTTTACACTGAGTTGTAATCCATATTGAAGGTTGCAATCCTTGATTTTCATCAGCAAATGCCTCAAGTCTTCCTAGTCTTCAGCCAGCAAGGATATGTCAGGAAAAGCCTCCTGGGATGATGAACCGGGAAAAGCCTCCTGCTTAGCATTTGGCACATAGATTGAAGCAGATTGGATTTACCTGCCTTTTCAACTGTGTGATCCACTTCATATACATCGATGTCTGACACGATTTGATTCTCTAGAGAAATCAGCCTAACGTACCCACTGTGGGTGATCATTGCACTGCGGGACAGAGAGTGTAGGGCAACATGGCAGAGCCAATTACCAGACTCCAGGAGAATAGCTCTTAAATTGCACTGAGTGTCTCTTAAACTTCATGACTTCCAGGTTCCTATGAAGTTGATTTCAACTCAAGGGACCCAAAGCGCTCTGGTGTGCCAAAGTAGAATTGTGCTATAGATCCTATCCTTCAATAGTGTAATCAATTTCAGTAGTCGATATGGAAGTAGACACCAGTCTGTTTTTCTGAGTGGACTCAAATGTCTATCTTAACTATTAATAGCTGAGATCACCAACCATCCAGGATTAGAACTGTGCTTATTCCTACCCTGCTGTGATCATGACTGCTTGAAGTATTACTTTGAATCAACTCTTTGGTTGGATGCAGCACTCGACCTTCTTTTCACAAAATCAAGGCACTGGATTCCAAATATACCAGGTGCAGCTATTGGGCATAGGAGAATCTGTGAGAGATTAACGCCATCAACAAACCTTACTAGGGAAGCAACAGTCCCTCCATATCATAAGGGGCCTGGGTTCAAATCTTGCATCTCACCGAGAAGAGATTGCTTAGATTTTGAACAAAGCTTGCTTATGGGGAATATGCAAGAGACCAGCTTGCAGGGAACCAACTAATTTGAGAGGAAAATATACAGCAATTAAATTGAACTGTTATAAATCGTCAGTCTTAAAATACACAATATTTTAACTTAATTTTGTTTTCCAATTACAAATCCTGGTAAGAGTAACAACCCTTATGTTAGAGTTGCTGAAAATTTTATATTGTCTGACAAAGTTTTAAAACTGTATTACAAAGATGCATAAAAATTCTATTGCTGGCTCCTGTAAAAACTGGCAGCTTTTATAAGGACACTCGTGGAGAAATGAAACACCATCTCTGCTGTAGTAAGAACATTTAAAAGAAAAATGAGACTTTCTGATCTAACAGTTCAGAATTGAAACTGTTTACCTTTTCTAGATAACAAATATACTTTAATTTTATTGTGAATTTCGCATCAATATTATTGGGAGTATTTGTTATAAAATGCTCAAAATCAGAATAACCTCTGATTATTCAAACACCATATTTGAAATTTCCTTCAAACTCTTGCTCTCTCATATATTCCCTCATTCTGAATAATGTTCATGTCATTCTAATGTCTTCCATTACCCATTAACTTTTAACAGCTATAGTATAATTAAATCTATTTTTACATATGCATTTTAGTGGCCCTCTATTTCAGTGACATTCTCCAACAGAACATGAATTTCAGAGCCTTGGCATAAATCAGAACTGGTTTACTGACAGAAACGAGTCCTTGCCTCAGATATGTAACAATCCCAGGGGGAACTGCAAGTACAATTCCCCGCTCCAGGTGAAGTGACTTTATTTACACAAACTGATATTCTTTTTTAATTGCAGTATTATATTGTTTTATTAACTCTTAACCCCTTAGAAATGTCCTCCCTTGAAGCAATCCTTTTTTTCAAATGAAGAACAGAGATAACTTTGATGGGAATGAGAACATTAAGCTGTATAGAAAATAAGTAAGCAGGTCAGAAAGCCACAGTCTCCGTGTGTGCCACCATTCGGTCCAGGAGAGAAGAGATCGCAGGCAAGGCTGGTATCAGTCCAGGAGAAATGAGCGAGGTTCTTAAGCCATTAGGCTGGGTGCCCACTGTCATGAAATGAAGCTGCCTTGCTCCCATCCTTGCTGTTAATAAAGGAGAGCTCGATCCTTTTCTTACCTGAAATCATGCCCTCCGTTGTCTACTTTGGGGATCTTCCTCTCTACCTGCTTTTGGAAAAATTGTGAATCATCTTTGTCTTTCCTGTATATTTCTTCAGTCTCTTTGAAATGTGTCAGTCAAATAGACTGTCAAATATATTCACCTCTGTACAAATTTATGAGAAAAATAAAAATAAAGCCATACTTTAAAACACAGGACTACACTTTCTTCTCACGACTCATTGTTTTTGTTTTATTTTAGTTTTTAAATTTTAGCTTAATAACTTCATGAATTTTGCTTCTTTTAAAAAAAAATCATTTTATTGGGAGCGCGTTCGACTCTTATCACAATCCATACAACCATCCGTTGTGTCCTGTGCATTTGTACATTTGTTGCCATCATCATTCTCAAACCATTTTCTTCTATTGAGACTTACTGCTATCACCTCCACTCTTCCTCATTCTACAGAGTCCTTCTTGCAGTAGTAGAAATGTATCACCACACAGGTTATTTCTCCTTTCCTTTCTTCCCTCTGTAATTTTTGTCATTGTGTGTTACCCACCAACAAACCCGCAGGCTAGTTAAAAGTCGTTCATCCTTTAGCTATCAAAGGAAGCTCCTTCCTCTCAGGAATTTATTATTATGTTTTAAATAATGTTTTGTTGACATGTAGAACAAAATAGAACTTTCCTTCTGGGTTTCCCACAGTGTAAATCTTTTCAGGAGCAAAAAGCCTCATAATTTCCCCCCTGGAGCAGAAAGTATTTTCAAATTTCTGTCCTTGTGATAGGTAGCCCAACTCATAACTCAGCATGCTCCCCGGGATTATTCTGTTGACATCCAGCAGGAATGAGAGACTAGGAGTCCCCTCACTGAATCACCAGCTAAGCTTCTGCAGCCAGCCCCTCAAGGTCCTTCAATTCCCAGTGCAATGTCACCTTGCCCTGCCTTCTTTCTCATGCATGGCTGGTCCACAAGGAGAAGGTATCAAATGACATGCTCACTATCCAGAAGCCCGTCTTCTTACTGCTGTGCTGATGCCAGTAAGCAGGCTGGCTTGCTTCTAGTGGGGGCCAAGTATTGTATTAATAAAATAATTTAATAAGGAATTGGCAGGAAGATCCTTATTACTGTCTAAGAGATCAGGGATGATGATCATAAAAAGAAAGACATTTAAGAAGAAATGTGCTCACAAGTAAGGAAGCACCGGGAAATTGGAAGTTGTGATTCACCTACATGGTGACTAGTGACCATCAGGTCACTGCCCAGCTGGAAATGTTTAAGCATTGAGGACAATGAGATGAAGGCCCAGGGGTTTTAAAGGCTTGTGGCTCACTGAACCTGACAACGTTCCTTGCAATGTGTAGCCAGTCCCCCTAATGTGGCTTGTCATAAGTTTTTAACCTCACAGCTCATATGAGAAAAGAGCTAAAAGGATTGCTTATGGGATTCAATCAGACAGGGGAGTATTCAACAAAATGTGCCTTTACAACCAGTGGGTGAGAGAAGACAAGTTTCTCCAGGAGTAGACTAATCTGAGTCTCTTTGTTGTCAGTTGCTTTGAGTCCGCTCCGGCTCCTAGAACTGTGTACAACCAAACCAAACACGGCCAGGTCTTTTGCCATCCTCACAATTGTTCTTACATTTGAAACCATCAGCGCAGCCACTTTGTCGATCCAACTTGTTGAAGTCTCCCTCTTTTACACTGCCCCATTACTTTCCCAAGCATGGTCTCCTTCTGCAGGGAGCAGTCTCTGCTGACAGCAATAGATGAGATGGAATCTCTGCACCCTTGTCTCTAAAGAGCATTCTGTTGTTACTTCTTCCAAGAGAGACTTGCTTTTCATTTTGGCAGTCCATGGTACTTTCAATATTCATAGCCAGCACCATAATTGTAAGGCATCGCTTCTTCTTCCTTTTCCTTATTCTATGTCCAACTTTCGCATGCATCTGAAGCAATTGAAAATATCATGACTTGTGTTATTCACATCTTAATCCTCAAAGTAACATACATGCTTTTCAACACCTTAAAGAGGTCTTATGCACCATATTTACCCAATGCAATGTATCCTTTGATCTCTTGACTGCTGTTTCCATGAGCTTTGATTGTGGATGCAAGCAAGATGAAATCCTTGACAATTTCAATCTTTTCTAAGTTGATTGTGCTGTTATGTACTGGTAAAATGGGGAGGATTTGGGTCTTCTTTACATTGAGTTGTCATCTATACCAAAGGCTGCAATCCTTGATCTCCATCAACTGCTTCCAGTCCTCCTCACTTTTAGCACACAAAGGTGTATCATCCCTTTTTGCAGGTTGTTAATAAGTATTCCTACAATCCTGATTCCACATCCTTCTTCCTATAATCAGGTTTCTCTGATTATTAGTAGTCTCTTTAGGGCATCTTAAAAATATTTATTGCATCATGGATAAAAACAATCTTGATGTCAAAGCTAATATAGAAAATTTTACCAACATTCAAGTAGTAACATTCCCAAATTATTGAAGCTTTACAACAAGTTTATGGGAATGCTCCCTCACATAAAAGAACAATTTTTAAGTGTTATCGAGTGTTTTAAAGAAGGTCAGAAAGCCCTCAGAGATGAATCAAGAGAATGAAGCAAACCTAATGAAGCAACTGTGCCGAAGTAAGTCCGTTCTGTTTTCAACAAACATCTTAGCAGCAGCATGCTTCCTGCTGGCTGGGTTCCAAATGGATTGCATGAAGAACAACCCACTCAGAGAGTTGATCCTTTCATCGGCCTTTGGAATCAGACAATCCGAGGGAGCAAATTATAACTGCAGATGACTTTGGATTTGCCAAATTGATCCAGAAAGCAAAGTTTCATCAAAGTAGGGCTTTCAAAGGGCATCTGCTGGACCAATAGAATTCAACACAGGTTGGCCCAGCAGGTAAAGGTGACTGCTTGGTTGGGATTCCACATGATAATCTTGATATATTTTCTTAACACAGGATGATCATGGGGGTTTATGAGGAAGAGAGAAGAGAAAAATTGCTATTAAAATGGCCAGGGAAGCTGTACCAAGAAAAAAAAATTTTTTTCATTATAACAACAATGCACCTTCTCATTCTTCCAGGGTAGTAAGGAAATCTGTCCCAATAGAATTATGTTTGGGAAGCAAACTCATGTATAGTCATCCACCAGCCCCGGCATTGCCCCTTCAGATTTCTTTTTGTTGTGATTGTTGTTGTTCCAAAAGTTGAAAAAATACCATTGAAACAGAACCCAAGTTTTGTTCCATGAGGATGTTGAAACTACTGCTTTGGTATGGTGTATATTGAATAGGCCAGAATTCTTTGGGGAGGGTTGGAAAGATGGAAATCCTGCCTTCAGACATGCATAGATCTGGATGTAGGATGGTGAGAAATATAGCTTCATTTTATGATATTTTGTTTGTTAATAAATGTATATGATGGTGTTTTAGTAGAAAGAACATAGGGACCATGTCTGTCTCTACACAATATTTTTCAAAGAGTGGATCCACCAGTGTTCACATAACTGGCACACAGTAGGCACTCAAAAATATGACTGATTGAACAGATTCTATTCAATTAGTTAGTAATTATTAATTGGCCTCATTTGTAGATTGGAAATTATTACAGGCTGAATCAACAAAACATGAAGATTTTATACTTGAAGATTTTAAAGTAGTCTTGAAAATGCAATGGAATATTATTAATCTCAAGCCAAACATCTTCACAGCACTTTAGGGAATGATAAAACACACCAAAAAAGAAAAACCTCTTAAAATTTCAGTGGAATTGCATGCATTTTTAATGCATAGGTTTTGTTCATCCTTGAAAGTAGAAATATACTATGTATTGGATTTCTGGAAACTTTAATTTGCACACTACTATAATATTCAAGATTTTATGTAAAATAACCTAGGAAAGGTTATGAATGATAAATCTTATAATAGGTATACTATGAGTCATTGGAATTATTTATAACTTTATAATGAAAATATTTTTATGTAATCTATGGTACTTTCATAATTAAGTGTTATTTAAATTTTTATATTTTCCCTGAATACTGTGCCATACAAGTCTGTAATAATTTGAAATCTTCCAAAAATGTCTCAGGGAGATATATTCCTGCATACTGAAGTTTACTTTTAAAATAAATATTTAAAAAGCATATTCATTGAAGTAAGTCTATTTGTATTCTATAAAATCTGATATCAAAATTAGAGAAAATGATCACAATTTATTTTTAATGTAACGCAGCATGAAATATAATATATGCCCTGTAGGGTCACATGGTGCTTTCTTTTCAAGATCTTCTGTAATTTTAAATAATGATACACACATATGACAAAATTTAGATTCAAAGACAGCTTAAGAATTTATATATTAAAATTATAAATGTAAGTTAGGCAGTACTTTGATAGCAAATGCTTACCAGACTCCGAAATGTCACTGAATTAATATGTTTTATATTTTTGTTCTTGTATTTGGGACATTTCATCTCACTTCATTAGCCATACTGCTTCCCTCTTATGACAATCATGATATCTTTCAGTAGAATGTACTTTCTTTGGGGACCAATCAACGTTCTGACTAAGTCAGAGTGTAAAAGCCTGATAAGGGTATGATGCTTTGTTTTCAATGTCATTCTGCAGGAAATGAACAGTATACACGATGCAAATGAGAATGATCCGACTGACCCTCAAATGAACTATATTAAGCTATTGTTTTCTAAAGGATTCTTTAAAACCCATTTTGTTTAATATTCCTGATGAAATATTCCAGCTTATTAGATAACCCACTTTATAACCGCATTGTAGCCTCATTTAACCATATTAAAATCAAATGGCTATCAGTAGTTGATTTTCTTTGTTGCAGTAATAATCTTTATTTCACATTTGAATATTTTCTCAATTGTGATAGCCTAAAGAATTGATTTGGGCTTTCTATGTTGTTATAGAATGTTGTACAATTTTGTTTTAGTTTTACTTTTTAAAGAACAGGAATTCTGTGTTGGTAAGATTTGCATCAGAAAATTCTCTACACAAGTCCTCTTTACAAATGCTGAGGGGCAAGGATATCACTTTGTGAACTGAGGTGAACCTGACCTGAGCTGATATTTGGGATTGCCTCTGAAAGCTGACCACTGCATAAGGGAGACAGAGGAAGAAATGATGCGCTTGCATGAGGTTGTTGCTAGAGAATGTGGAAAGCACCTTGAATGCCTTGGGAGAAGTGCTGACAGAATGCTCCTGAGAAGTGATGATGGCAAGACTCTCTCTCCTGCTCGTTGAACAACTTATCAAGGAAGACCAGTTCCAGGGAAAAGCCATCGTGCTTGCTAATGCAGAAGGTCACTGAAACAGAAAATGGCTGTCAACGAGACGCACTGACACAGGGGTGGCAACAATGAGCTCACATGTAGCATCTGTGAGACTGGCGCAGGGCCCAGCAGTGCTTCCTTCCATGGCACATGCGAGTGGAAACTGACTTGAGGGACCCTAACAGCAGGGAGAAGAATTAGTGTGCGAATCTCATAGTTGAAGAAAAGATGAAATTCTGGGATATTATGACCAAATGTGTTTGACATTAGTCAGATGTTTAAAAGATAATACTAATTTTTTTTTCTTGGAAATAGCATTGATTTTAGTTAGATAAACCTCTAGTATTTTGGACATACTAATAAACAGGTGGCAATCAAAATCCTTAGTAAAACTGAAGTTTTTATAAAGAAAAACACATCAATGATACAACTATTTTAATGTTATTAAAATTAAAGAATTTTGTTTGACCTTATCTTTATGGAAAATTAAATTAGTAAAATTCTAATTTTATTAATTAGTAAAATTCCATATCAAATTACTAAAATTTTCCTTAAATATTCTTGTAAAAGATTAAAATACCTTTTGATAACAGATAGAAAGACACAATTCTAAGGCTGCCTTATGAATGGAATAGTAACAATCAAAACATCACAATAACTACACAGTAGGCTAACAATGAAAATGTGCACTATATAAGTACACAATAGAGGGAATACTTAGAGGTTCTCCTTGGGGTGAGGTGACAAGTTATAGCTTCAAATAAGTAGAACTAGAGCTTGCCTCTGTGTTGTGATGCTGGTGATAATGATGGTGGTTAGATGCTTGGCCATTTAAGAATACGTTTTTTAATATATTTTTCCTTGTTGTTAGATCTGATTCATAGCAATCCTATGTACAACTCAATGAACCACTGCCGGGCCTGTACCATCCTCCCGATTGTTACGCTTGTGTCCACTGTGGCAGCCACCGTGTCAGTCCATCTCATTAAAGGCCTTCCTCTCTTTCATTGACCTTCAACTTTCCCGAGTGTGATGTCCTTTTCCAAGACTGGTCTCTGCCGGGAATATGTCCCAAGAACGTGAGACAAAGCCTCTCCATCCTTGCTTCTCAGGAGGATTGTGGCTGTACCACTGCTAAGGTAGATTTGTTTTTCCTTTTGCTCATGCAATGTTCACAAAAAGGAAATGATTCATAGAGATCATACAATTCTAGAAAATTAGACTGCAGAAGATAAAATAAGTTTCTAAAATTCAACTTATTTGACTTGAATGTCATCTAGGTTTAAAAAAGACTTTCCTAAATTTCAGTCACTCACTGCCATTGAGTTGAATCTGACAAAGTCAAAATTGCTAAAAAGTGACTCTTTGCCCCTTCGATTTCTGTACATAAGCTACCCTCAACTAATGTTATTCTCTAAAAATGTCTATAAGTTCAGTGTATGGAAAGCTCAGCAAAGTCAGTGACGTCATCTTATTCGTGAGTCTGAATACATAAGACAGAGTATACTGACCTACTCAATCTCAGTCACGCACAAACCCTATTCCTTCGTAGGTGTTTTTTTTCTTTATTAAAAACATCTCTTAGGAGACACCACCTATGCCCTCATGCATATCTGTGGGTCAATATGGTATAGGCATAAAAGACAAGTTGTTGTTTTTTCCCCTCCATTAGTTGAACACAGTGAATATTGACAATGACATTTTGTGGCAGTTACTGAGTAAAATCCCATGTGATTTAATTACACAACTCCCACATGCACTGGTGGCCTAGTGGTTAGGCGTTGGGCTGCTAACTGAAAGGTCAGCAGTCCAAAGCTATCAGGCACTCTGGGAGAAGGACGCACCCTTCTACTCCCTCGAAGACAGTCTCAGAAACCTACAGGGACAGGTCTGCCCTGTTCTGTATGGTCGCTATGTGTCAGCCATTGACGTGATGGAAGCGAGTTGCATTTTGGTTTTATTCCCATAAAGAAGCTTTATTATTCCCACCCACACAAGAGCATAGTCCAGGTTGGAAGAATTCTTAATCAAATCCACATAAATTAAAAGAAAATCAATAAAATTATAGGTTCTTTTTGGTGAATGTGAAGTGAACAGAAACAACAACACACAAAGCATACACAAAAACAATTTGAATAAATTCTACAATAAAACATTTTAAAGAAATATAGCTAAAGGAAATTTTGAGAATGAGTAATGCAATTATTTGTGAAGCCGAAGTCACTTTGAGTTATACTAACTCAAAGGTGTATGCCCTAAAATTTATTTGTATTATGCTCATAAATAATAGATATATCTTTTTCTAACATTTGGATATCACTGAAAATTTAGCATCTCATTTTATGTATCAGAGAAACATGTTATTTTCTTATGTATAGAGTATAAAAAATGTTTGTAAATATGACTGAAACTTTTAAAATTATATACAATCTCTTTAGACTTTTGCAATAGTTAAATAGAAACAAATCAACTTGATGAGGCTTTTTTAATATATACACTAAGGCATATTCTTTCAGTATGTACCACAAGAGCCACAAGTAAACTTAGAGATAAAGATGAAAGAGAAATCCATAAATTGTATTGATGGAAAAGCAACTTCATATATTTATCATCTTTTGTAGATATTAAGATGAAATAATTTTAGGTGTGTGAAGAAGTATTACCACTTTTCAAGACTGTTAAGATAATGATTAGGTCAGAAATACTAAAAATTAAGATTCACAAACACGGATCAAAACAAATAATACAATATTCATGTAACTGAAAGTTTATATTGTGCTATTAATTAACACAAACTAAAACTAATAATCAATGGGAAAAATTTAAATTATATATTCACTTGATTACTTGCAATACTAATTATAAAACTTTTAAATGATTTGTTTCTGCCAAATGTACTTTTTGTAACTTTCATTTTTCAATTGAGCAGGATTACAAATGGTGAGAAGAGATGTTCTGCAAATGATAGATGGTTCAATGAATAACCAAGAGTTTTCAAAATACTTTATTATAATGATCATGTGTTAACTCCTTATGAGTAAGGTTACTTAAAAGATATACAATTAAAAATTCAGTTTTACTAATCCCTCATTACATATTAATTGAGTTTTAACCATATTAAAAAAGATTGGTAAAGTCTGTTTAAATTTCTGCCCAGTATCTCAATTAATTAAATACATCAGATGAAACTCCTCACTGTGATAACAAATCAATCACACCCATTTCGGTCAAGTAACTTCTGATTTAGAGCGTCCCTGAAATTTCAGACAGAGCAGAACTTCACAACAGTTCCAAGATTGGGAAGCTAAGCATCGTATCTTTCTCTTTGATCAGTTGGTGGGTTTGACCTGCAAACTTTCTGGATTGCATCCAAGCAATTTAACCCCTATACCATGACGGACTTTCTTCACTATGATAGAAAATAGAAAACTACGACCAATTAAGCAATACAGTCCATCAAGAACTCACAAGGTTAATGTGTTATTTCTAATCATATATTTAACCGGACTCCGTGATAACTGTTTTCTCTCCCCTTTTAGCATAAACGATTACTTCCTACAAAAGTCCTGGTCTACTAACTGCAAGGTGAGAAGTTCGAAACCACCAGCTCCTCTGCTGGAAAACGCGGAGGCTTTTTATTTCTGTAAAGATTTACAGTCTCAAAAACCCGCAGGGGAAGTTTTACAGGGTCACTATGGCTTGGAAGTGACTTAAAGGCAATGAGTTTGGTTTTGAGTTTTTGTACTTATTTTGACTCGTTGTTAGGGGCTGGCGAGCCCGTTGGGACTCACAGAGAGCCAATGGGCTATGCCCTTATCACACTGATTACGATTGAGCCCACTGTTGCTGCCTCTATGTCAACCTCTCTGAGAGAGAGCCTTCTTGTCCGCTGCCCCGCTACTGGCTTCTTACTAGCCATCACTAATCTGAATGCCAAGCATTATGAAAACCTATTTTATATAACATATCAACATGATCCTCTCGTATAAACCTAAGACAGTGCCATAAATTTCAGAACAATGATAATGACTTAAATTTATCAATTTTATCTTTTTAGATAGAAGCCACTCGATCTTTATGAAATCTGTATATTTTTCTTAAGCACAGTCTTGTATTTCCACTGTTAAGATATAACAAAATGCACTGCCCATCTTGTATAACTGTGAAGTAAACATTTGAATCAGAAAGCTTTCTATTGACTCAAAGATATAAAAATAATCCCCCCATAGAATAATGTATTTAGAGCTTGACCAGAATGCAATAGTGTCACACACAAAAAAAGAAAGTAAAATACATCAATACAAACAAACTTTATTTTCTTTTAGCTATGGGTGTATATTACGAAAGGCAATGAAACATTTTTCATAGAATGTGCCCAAGTCTTCATCATATTATGTATCATATATAATTTTAGGACTAACTTTTATAGTACCCTTAGATAATTATTAACTATAGACTATTTTAGTACAGAATATAAAATGTGTACCATATTTCTTTAATAATTTGACCATAATATTTATGCAAGATAAAAATTAAACAGGATATCTTTAGCCAATTTTCAGCTTAAAAAAATGATTTCTGTTTCTGGTACCATGTAATTCCTTCAATGCTTAATTGGTTACACATGATAATATCTAGCCCTACATTCATTAAGTTGGAATGATATGCATTATTGCCCCTAATAACTTTGAATTGAGCAACAATGTCTAACTATAAATGGATTTGAAAGCATATATAGTCCTTTGTTCCCATTCAGTGTAGTTCATAACATCATAAAGATAGATTTAATTGTTCATGCTCATTAATTTTTTTTGATTCAGTGTCCTTTTTCGTGTCTGAAGGGCTTAGTGTTTTAAAGCTGGAAATGAAAGTTCTCATTCTTTACAAGAATTGAATGAGCATTTCTCTCTAGAACAAATGTACCTCTGTGTATTTCTCCAGGTGCCTGACAAACTGAGACATGACATGGCCAATCCACTCTTTTCTGCTGTAAAACATGATGGATTCGCAAGCCCTGTCATTTCTTAGTTGGATTATTTTACCTACTAAAGTTAGACAATTTAGGTAGCTCACATAACAGCGGCCTGTTTACTGACCTAGTTAAATGACATGCTTACCTTTGTAGAAACAAATGATAATCCCTCTCCCGCATTCTGAAACACACTCCCTAACAAATCTGTCAGTCACTAGAGCTGAGGGTTCTATATTGTCCTTTATTCTTAACTAGAAAAAAGCAACAGCACAAATAAGGACATTTCTTTTTTCAAACATTAAACATCTTGTCAATTCCAGTACTGTCAAGAATTAATCAGATAAATCACCTCATTTCAAAGTATCCTGAAAAAGTTACAAAGATAAAACCACTTCAAAGGACAAAAGACCCAACAGGCTAAACAGTTTTGTGTGCATTTTGAGTAAAAGTTTTGTTCTATATTTTAACAGGGAATGTACTTTTTAAAACTTAGTTCAATAATTTCATTGTCTTTTAGAAAACTAACAGCAATGTTCTCGTTGGGATAGTGAATGCTTTAAAAATTCAGGGCTCATCAGTTCTGCTGAGCACTCTGTGGCTGAAATCCTGCCCACGGAGTACAGGTCATAATTGTACTTAAAGTACTCTCTTGCATTTCTTCAAAATGATCTTTCTTTTCACTGAATGAAATGAAAATGAAAATTGCATTTTTTTGCTTTTCTACAGTTACTTCAATTTCACAAAATGGCTTAGATTTTCTTCCTTCTCCCTCACATTTTTCACATTTATAATGGCAAAATGTAGGAATGAACCAGAGAGATACCTATAGTTAAGATTTGGAAATTTCCTTGCAGAATACTAAAATGTGTAAGAAAATATGTACAAATTTAACTGAGTTTAATATTTCAAATCACTTATTTTTTAATGTATTTTTTAAAATTTGAAGTACATTTACTCCTTACCTGCCTATTAACTCTCTTGTAATCAACCTTTTGCATTTACAACAAGGACCTAATAACACATGTATAATTCCACCTTTAACATATCATCTACAGATTTCATGTTCAGATTCTGAGAAGTGAGTTTCAGACTTTTTTTCATTGGGTCTCAATTATATTCCTTTTATGTTCGCTTCTGTTGCTTTCATGGTTACTGCCCCAATCCCGCTATTTGTTTTTCTGTGTACCCAACGTAGTTGCTGTACAGTGTCCTCTGGTGGATGACTCGACGCATGCATCAGAGTAGAACTGTGCTCCAAAGGGTTTTCAATATCTGAGGATTCACAATTCTATTACAAGGCTTTTTTTTTTAGGGGTTGCTATGTGGACTTGAACTTCCAACCTTGAAAAAGCAACAGAGACTATTAATGATTTACACGACTCAGGCACTCCTGGTCTCTGTGTACATCACGAGTTCTCCAACCTTTGCCACGTTTCTCAATCCACTTTTCTCCAACCTTTGCCACGTTTCTCAATCAGCCAACAAAAATGTTCCAAAAGCTTCTACTCACTTGTTGAATTTTTACACGAAAACTCAATTTATCTCTCTAATTTGATAATCTTTTTGTATCCCAAAGTATTTCATTTCCAATTGAATTATTATGCTCTGTCTTGTGCCACATTTATTTTCCTAAACATTCTCTCTACAGATGAATCGTATATTATCTCCAACAAAGTAAGTGTGTATTACTTTTTAGATAGTAGTAAAGGAAGTAATAATATTTAGAAATAATTTGTTTCTGGTCATCACTTCAATAATCTTTCATTAAATTGTACTGAATCCCATTCTCCTCCACCAATGGACATGGTGAGACTTCTAAGTGTGTTGTAGTTAAAAGGAAGGGGGAAAAGGTATTTGTTATTATTTCATGTAATGCTTATGTTTTCAAAGTCCTTAAAGAAAGCTTATTAAATGACAAGCAGAAACCTCCTCTATATGCAAGTGTGTTGTTGTTATTCAGTGGCTCCGAGTTGGTTCTGACTCACAGTGACCCCAAATACACGAGTGGGACACTCGCTGGTCCTGTGCCGTCCTTGCAGGGGTTGCCGTGGTCAAGCCCACTATTGAGGCGATTGGTTGAATCCGCCCTGCTCAGGGCCTTCTTCCTTGTGATTGCTCCTCCACTATACCCGAAGAATGTCATCCTCCAGAGACTGGTCTCGTGTGGCAACATGCCCAAAGTACGTGAAGCGAAGTCTGTCCTTTCTTGCTTCTAAGTGAGATTTCTTAGTATGACTCTCCTAAACAGGTCTTTGTAACTCCCACCAAATGATTAGTTTGAGTTATGTAAATAGCCCCTTAAATACAAAAGAACAAAATACCGATCAGTTACAGACTATGCTCCTAACTGCTATATTTGAACCCATCTGTGTTAGACTGGGTTCTATAGAGAAGAAAAACCAGTGATCCTTGTGTGTGTTTGTGTATAGAAAGAGATGCATATCCAGAAACTGCTAAAGGAGTTGTACTGGTAGGCAAGTGCAGCCCTGTTCAATTCCACGGGCAGATGTAAACTGAAGGATTCTCCGGACTCCATATCTGTAGGGGCTGTGGAACAGGAAGCTGGAAGATGAAGATGAAGTCCACAGGCTGGCTGGTCATACCAAGCTGAAGGAATCAGAGATTGGCCAAATGAATACAAAGGTGGCAATTTGCTGGTGGCTCCTGGGATTGGAGGCAATGTGACAGCAGGTCACAGGAACAGAAGCAGATCCTGTAGACGTGAGCTGGCTTCCACACACTCTCAATTTGCACCAAGACTAGGCCACACTGAATGAAACCTCCTTCGGTTGCATCGAGCCTATCATCATTCTCCCACAACTGCTAGACTGCTTCACAGAACTATGGCACTATGGCATTGACCGCTGTTTTAGATCACCTCACAGAATACCTGCCCACCCAAGTTGACAAGAACCTAATTATCACACCATGCTGCTGTTAATCCTTCTAAGCATGTCTCTCTCTCTCTTTCCAATTCTAACTCGTATTATCAATATCTTCCTCATAGAATCATTCACTTCAGAAACTGACCCTTCTACGTAGCAAGTATCTATCATTCCGTCTTTTTTTCCCAATCGTTTTATTGGAAAGTAATTTGCATGCCATAGGATTTAAGAGTTCAGTCTTACAATCATATCACAGGGAATTGAACAATCACCCCAACATGAACTTTAGAGCACTCCCCCCACTACCCCATGGTTAAATCGCCTTTAAGATGATTTATGCATTCACAATCTCTTCTAGTACTCAGCCCACCCCATCCCCCACCATCTTCATTAGTTTCTTCTGAAATCCCCTTTCCCTCCATCCCTTTCCCTCACACCCCTGTATTCCCTATATTTCCTTGTATCCATTGTGATCATTATGCATCCACTCCTCCTGTGCTTTACAGCTGGGAGACCTGACAGAAAACAAAATTGCGCTAGATGGTAAGGGTGAAAACCTAATAATATAGAGACAAAAAGACTAATAATGTGTAACAAGGAAAAGGCCCCCAACAATCATCATAAAGCCAGAGAAGAAATTTCTGTCATGAAGCTAGTAAGAGATTCTATAGAGTGGCCAACTGACCATGTGTCTTCCATGCAGCCCAATCGAGATTACAGGGGTCTCTGTCTGACAGTAAGGCGCAACCAGGCTCTTCCCTGTGGCTGGAGTGGATGTGCCAGGGGCTCAGTCTGACCAGACACTCTGCAGATGGGTGGGGGCTCTCACAGTCATCCAGAGCCCTCCACAAACTGGGTGTTCAGAATTGTTGCCCGGATGCTTTTCTCCTCGCCATAATTGGGTTTTGTCATTGTTGCTCTTGGATTACTCAAGCTGGTGCGCTTCTTCCATGTGGACTGATTTGACTCCTCGCTTAGATGGCCACTTGTTTGAATGCAAGCCTTTAAGACCTCAGATACTATGAAGTTCTGTTTCACCTTTTTCTCTTCTGTCTGTAGAAATAATTGGAATAGTACTCTATTCCAATAATGTTTCTAGGACCCTATCTTTCATTTCCTCTCAACCACACAAAGCTAGTGTTTCTTTCTGCCTTCTCCTGACTTCCATGTACACAGTACAGTAGACCCATCTCTGACCTCGGTTCTCTTTCTCCAAATATATTGGCATAACTAACATTTTCCTCATAGAACCTTTTTTAGTTTCTATTGCATCCTATCTATGCTCAGATTCTCCTTGCTAACTCTCTGAGAACTTACTACCATTCCCTTTTGCTTATAAATTCTGCATTTAAAAAAAATCAGGTTGATTCAGAAATTCATTCTAATATTGTTTTATTTGTCCACTACTTTCTTCTGATACACTTAATTCCATACTTCCTTATGTAAAGACCTCCTTATAAGTGGCCGTTGCCAGCATTATATGTGTAACAAATAAATTTTCATCTCTGTGTTTCCAAATTTTCTATTCAACTGATTACTAGTTTCCATGAATGTTTAGTTCACTTCTGAAATACGATATATCCAAAATGTAAGTCTTGTTTTCCCTATAAAATTATTCCTTCACCAGTTTTCTTCTAAAGTAAATAAATAAGCAAAGAAAAGTAGCCACTTAGCTTTTCAAATCCAGATCTGAGATTCCACTAATTAACGAATCTCTTTTATCTTTCCCATTGAAAATAAAGTCAACAGATACAAACTCAAGATGATATCAAGCACGTGTCCACTTTCCTTCACTTTCCCTGATGCCACTCGGCCCAGGACAGATTATCATGTCTGGACATCACTTTCAATTCCCTAAATGACCCACCTCTGCCAGCACGATCCATTGTAATCCATTCTCTACCTAATAAGAAGAATAATCTCTTTAAAAATAAAGTGGTTCACAATATTTCCATAGTTTTTAATATAAAGAAGATTCTCTTTTACATGGCTCATAAAGCCATTTGCAATCTCTAGAAACCTCAGTTATAAATAACTTTCTTCCCCTCACCCCCTACATTCATTACATTTTCCTCCAGAGGTTATAAACTAGAAGCTTTGTGAATTTCGGAGACAATTCTCCTCACACCTCTTTGATTCACATCTTGCTAGCAGAGTTAATGACGATCATCTGTTCTAGGTAATCTTCTGAAGGTTACTTGCATAAGATCAGTCTTATAGGATAGAGATAACATCACCCCCTGGCCCCCCAAAAATAAAAGATAAGTTTGACGCAAGCCTTGAAAGGTAGAAATAACCCCAGCCTTGCATCATAATGATTGACTTGCTTTATGCATCTTAAAATATTGGGGTTTTCTAAGCCTAGGGTTGCTCTCCTGGAATGTGATCCCCTTTATGAGCATGTGTCATCCAGTTCTCTTTGTCTTCTCTGTGGAAAATGAAGCTGGAAGGACCAGCATATTGCTAAAACTCTGATAACTGTTAGTTCATGAATACTAAACTGTGAATTAACTAGGAAGTCTCATGTCCTCTAACACTGATGAAATGGTGGCAGGATAATTTGTTAGGTTGCAAGTGGAATAAAACGTTCAGGCCTTTTACAGTGCTTTATAATGTAGAGGTCTGGTTCATTTATTTATTTTTATTGTACTAATGACACAAATTACTGTATTTGTTGATGTTTTACTAATTTGAACTCTTCACAAATAGTAAAAATATAACTATTCTCTGTAAAAGAGGGAGACATAAAGCCCTCTTAAAAAAATAATCCAAACCTCTGACCCCTCAGGGTTCTCTATTAATGGCTGAATCACCTGGTTTAAGGAGTGATGCTGACCTTTCTGCTTGGTGAGCCCTCTCCATTCTCCAGAGCTCCGTCACCATATTGTTACCTTGATATTTTGGTGCCCTGTCATAACCATCCACCATTACCATTGCCTTGGCCTGTTTTCCATTTTGTAGAGTTGAGCAGAAACCCAAAGAGGAACCCAGAGGACCATTGTTTCACAAAAAATAGGACAGAGCACATTTCTTTGTGTTCATGGAAAAGATTCCTATGTGTTTAATCTGCAATCAGAGTGTGTCCCTGTGGGAAGAATACAATTAAGATTCCATTAATATGCAAACGAAGTGTATCTGGGTAAAAATCATATAACTAAACACACCATTCTACCTCATTCATTTACCTAACTTGACTGACCCCAATACGTATGTGAGTCATAATTTTCTGCTCTCAACAAAATGTCCTCTTTCAGTCCCTAAAACAAGCCCCAAACTCTCCGGTTTAGTGCCCTTTCAGGCTGTTCAGTCTGCCAGGAGTCATTTTCTGTGGATCTTCATAAGCCCTGCTTCTTTTCATCCTGCAAATCTCAGTTTAAATATCATCATCTCTGAGAGGTCTTCTCCAAACATCCTTTCTAATTAGGCCTGCTCTTGTCATTTTCCAACATGGTACATTCCTTTTAACTTAATAAGACTTTTGTACAGTTCTGGTTTTATTTTGATGGATTTATTTACACATCAATGTCTACTTTACCACTAGCCCCTAAATTCCTTGAGAAAAGAGGGTTTCCTGGGTTAATATATCTAGTTTCAAGCACAGACTATTTTGTGTAAGGTAGAAAATGTGTAAGGTAGACATTCACATATTTGTGTAAGGTAGACATTCACACGAATGTCTCAGAGACACATCTCTATTATATATGTATTCCTCACTTTTTTTTCTCCAGAGATAATTGGATCATGACACAAAGAGGTGAAGACGTAATGTAGCAATTGTGCAATAGGTGCATGCTTATGTCTTTTAATGAATATATGATATTCAAATGTGATATACATTTTCTTGGTTTATCATTAATTCCGTTTCACTTATTAGACAAAAATAAACTACTTTTAAAATTATTTAGAAGCAACTGTATTTGCTTCTGTAATACAAATGCTTTAAAATGCATTCAAACAACATAGAAAAATATTGAAATGATTATTGTGGACGTTTGGTTTTGTCCACTATTCTTCTGGTAACTACTCTTATTGCTGTCTAATGAGCTTTCAGAAGTGACTTCCCAGAAGCAATATTCATAGTTACAATAATAATAATAAAGATTTCATTTTCCCTGGCTTCTTTCTTTTTGCATTTCTTCTGTTAAGTGCCTTTTGTAATTATCTTACTTTACCTTAATGAGTCCTTTATTTTATGGAAGATAGCATTAGGAAGATCCAATAGCTTGACCGATCATCCACATAACAAGAAGCAGACTTGGGACTTGAATGTGTACAGTTTGACTGTAAAGAATAGATATTATACTTCACTGCTTTATTCGTGTAGCACGCTTCCTGTAGGCCAAGGCTTTCAGAGCACCCTTTAACTAAGATTGTTCTATGATACTCCATCTGCTGTGGGAGATGAAAATGGAACTGAGTATAGGGAGAAATTGAGTTGAAACATTTTTACAAAGAAAGTCTCAGTTAATCCACAGGCATGTCTTCAAAAATGATTGAAAGAAAAAAGAAAGAAGATAATTCTTTTTACTTCTATAAGTAGACCAGCCATTGTGATAAACTGTCCACTGAAGGACCAGACTGTGGTCTGGGGAACGGCAGTTCCTTTGACTGAAAGGAACTCCCAGGGGGACTACTGGACTAGCTGCAGTTGACCATCCTCTTGGCAGCAGGGGGAGTATTTGGGTTATGAAAGAAGGATCCAGCCGGTGGAACGCTCTGGAGTCCCTCCTTTGTACCAGTCACATCTTAACATAAACTCCTCCTATCTGGACACAGCAGTTCCAGGATTCTGATCCTTCAAAAAGTTACAGAAGAGGAAGACGAATGGCTCGAACTATATCCTCCGGTGCTGTAGACAATCTCAATAACATGGACCCTTAGTATTCCCTCCTGCTCAATTTATCCACAGCAAGGCCCTTTGCTTGTATAGATGACTTATCTGCAAAGTCCATAAATGTTGGAATCCCAGAGCATTATGGCCTTCCATAGCTGTGGCTGCTGCTTTTATTTTCAAAAT
The DNA here is from genome assembly GCF_000313985.2 of Echinops telfairi. Lineage (NCBI taxonomy): Eukaryota > Metazoa > Chordata > Mammalia > Afrosoricida > Tenrecidae > Echinops > Echinops telfairi. Next base: position 22,509,242 of record NW_022103908.1, on the reverse strand, counting down.
GGACAGGGAAGTGCCATGACCTATCCTAGAGGATCACCTGACTGCCAGGAGCACTCTTTCTGACTACATTACATAAGAACAGTCTCACCTTGATTATCCCTTCAAGAACAGTGATTTCCTCTCTTGCACATTGGTCTCTGGGTACAGGGAGCCCAACGTGACTGAGTGGCAGCTATAACTTACAGTTTAATGGGACACTTCCCTTTGAGGACAAAGTTCTCTAGCTCCACTGAGTTTTAAGTTGTGGAGACAGGAAACAATCAATTATCTTGGTTCCAAAGATGAAGCTCCAGGACATGTAGGCTAGACTCTTCACTACAGCTACTCACTGCTCTTGCTAAGATTGATTTTGCCAGGAGTGGCAGCCAGGGCTAAGTGCTAATTGGCTTGGCTCCTTTTGGGGAGAACTGCAAATGTGACGGCTATCAGAGTTTATTTTCTATCACATAGGTATTGAATGCATAGAACATTTTGAAAAAAAAAAAGGGAACCTGGCTGATACTAGAGACAAAGCAGAGATGGGAGCCAGTGAAGAAGGTATTCAAGTTTCCCCACAAACTCGAATCTCTCTTCAAGTTATTTCTTGAGGCCCATTCTGATGAAGAACAGTCTCATTATCTCCACTTCTTATATCTGTTTCTCTTTCTTCTGAAACTTACTCATGTAATTGTTTTGCAAAATTACAGCCTTTCCCATAGCAACCCTCCCTTGTACCCTTAAACAATTTTGAAATGAGACTTACCATCCAAGATACTTTGAAAATTTCAAATTAGCATTAGAGTTGGCAGTTGATGTGATTGGTAAGGTATTTTTAAACTGCACATTAAAGGTAACTCACCTGTTATTAATTTGGTGTCTTGGTGGAACAGAAGCAGCACTAGGAGCCAAAAAGACTTCCATTTATGTATTAACTAAAGTGTAAATATTAACCTAGAGAAAGAACGTATACCCTTTATCCTTTTCAATGGCTTACTCATAATTCTATGTAACTATTTTAAGAGGAGGCAATGTTTTAAACTCAAATGAAAGAAAAAATTTTTTTTTATTGAGATGTCTTCAATTTCTGTGTTTTGAGTATAAAATCACTGAGGGAACCTTTATATTCCAGTCTGATTTTTTTTTTTTTTTTGCTTTTTGGAAAATATTATATATTTTACGAGACTATAATTTGAGTAAAGCATTATCATTACATGCTATTTTGCCAGTAGTTCTACTACATTTATAACGACTTGATACTCACAGAATACCAGGTCAGGGTGTAGGTGGAAGAATTGCTGTAAAACATAAAGCCATTATTGCTCTCTTAGTTTTGTGTGCCCCTTTAAATATATGATTTCATTACTATATAATTTCTTAGAATAATGTCTTAAGGAGAAAAGACTCAGTAATAATATTGTAGTTTTACCCAGGAGCCTGCACTGAAACAAAGTGGCCCATATTTGTTCCTGCATTACTCGGGCAGTGTGATGGATGACGGCAATTACTGGAAAGAACAATATTAGTTTTACAGTTATTGTTATTAACTTAAAGTGCTAAGAATAAAATCCCATATTTCACTAGATACTCCAATCACCGCCAAAGTATGTGACAGAGGAACATTTTATAATCCCTGTATTTTACACTGGCTGCACAACTAGAAATTGGCAGAGTCAAATCATTTATATCTCCTTGTTACCAGCTTGCTGGAGCCATTGAGAATGTGGAGCTGGTGATGGATATTTTTGTGGCAGATGTTGTTTTATGCTCTTCCACTGTATTAAATTTACCATACGTTGGTTGGATGGCAGTTTATTAAAATTTCACAAGGAGATTAGCAGTAGAATAACAAGACTTACAACTTGCTGGTCCTTGTTTCCCATTGACAAAAACATATTTACTTATTTATAAATTATAAGTATTATAAATATGGAATACATATGTAGTCAGTAAATATTTCAGGAGACAGCCTGAGTAAAGCATTTCCCTAAATGCCACACATGAAGATAAACTGTTAGAAAAACTCCCCTCTGCCATAAATAAGACACAGACATAAAAAAAGTTGAAAGGGAGCATACTCCATTGAGCCCACATACGGAGATTAAGAAAGCACTGTCAGAAGGTTTAGTTTTTAAAAAAAAAATGTATTTCATTTTACAGACAGATGGATGTGTACAATGGCTAAAAACATTAACTCTGCAGTTGATATTCTCGGTTTAATTCCAGCCAGCCAATTGTGTGGTTTAGGAAATCAAATGATTTTTTTTCTCTGTCCTATTTGTCTAATTTACAAAGTAAGGGAATTACTGTTTACTTCCTCATAAGATTGTTGCAAAGATATCAGGTGAGTATTGCACATATAACAATGCCTGGGCTAAAGTACATACAATTTGAGTGTTAGATAATTTTTGGCAATCATTCAAACTAGAACCAAAGGTAGTGACCAATAAAATAATGGGAAAAAGTACTAAGCTTTTAAAAAATGTCAAGGTTTAAGCTATTATCATATATTCAAAGTTCAAATATATTTCCAACTGAATTTCTTAAATGAATTACAATTAAAAATTAACATCTGCTAGTAAGTCGATTCTGACCCATTATAAGTAAAACTGTTGTGATAGGTAGGGTTAGTGGGCCAACCTGGCCAATAGAAACATGTGGGATTAATCAAACTATGCTCCACAGAGTTTCAATGACTGGTTTCTCTGAAAGTAGATTGCCAGAACTTCCATTTAAGGCACCTGCGGTCAAGTGAAGCACCCCTGGTGGTACAGTGGGGTTGAAGTTGGGCAGTTGACCATAACCATAACCATAGCTGTTCAAAACTACCAGCTTCTCCATGGGAGAAAGATGAGGCTTTCTAGTCCAGTAAAGATTTACAGTCTCAAAATCCACAGGAGCAGTTCCACTCTGTCCTAAAGGGTCACTTTGAGTTGGAATCAACTTGATGACACTGAGAGGGTTTCTTTGTTTTGATTATGGTAAATTACCTAACATAGCTCTTTTATCCACAGTCTGTCTAACTCCTTCCCAGAGGATGTGAGTAAATTGTAGAGAACTCAAAGTCAGGAAATAGTCGCTTCTTCTACTCTACTGGTTGTGAGTGGGCCATCTCAGAAACCGGAAGAAGACTCCCACAACATGAAGACAGAAGTGGCACCAGCAGAGCCTGTGAGAGATTCTTGTGTAATGTGTTGGAGGCTCCAGGGATTCAGCACTAAGAGCAGGAGACAGAGCAGAGGAGCCCTACTGAGCCCTACTGAGGCCCTCGAGACAGAACAGGGTAGCTTCCTGGTACACAGAGGTAGAAGGAAATGGATCATAAGGCTAGGAGACTGAGGACCAGATAGACATGCCTGCCAGCATGGCTGAGAAGATGCACTGGGAACAGGGTAATTGTGTCCTTAGTGTTTTGTAACCTGCAAGTCTCCCCAATCCACCCCCATAATCATCTGTGATTTCTATGTAGTCATACCAGTGGACTATAATGGAAAGAGCAGATGATGGTTGGTGTCTGAATAGGGCAAAGCAAGTTGCAGGGTAGAAACCTGCCTGGCCTCTGCCTTATGGCAATCATCCCTGAGCGGGTGTGAACTTGAATTCTCCCCCTCCCCTGTGTAGCCAGAGGAGGTGAGACATGACCACTATGCTCTTTCCTCAGCACCTGAATGGATTTGAGTCTTAAAATTTAAAGGTAGCAGTTGAATGCCTCAATACTTTGCACCACTCAGGCACTCCCAAGATACAAAAATTTTCTCTACTCTATCTGTCCCCAGCTTAAATAGACATTGTGTTAGTCTGGGTACTTTAGAGAAACAACTCCACAGAAACTCAGATGTTTAAGAGAGAGTTTTATATAAAGGTTAAGTGCATGTCAAGAAAACATCCCAACCCAGTTCTGCCCAAGCTCACAAGTCCAACATTAGCCCATATGTCTGACACCAATCCACAAAGTCCTTCTCCATCTCAGAAAACACACACAATGATGCAGACTGCAGGAGGAAAGCCGAGTCAGTGAGCGTGTACGCATCTCAGCACTGGCAGGGGTCTCCACACAGGTGCTCCAGCACCTAGGGCTGCATCAGGGTAGATCCAATGTGACATCTCCTCAGGGATGTCTTTCAGGAGGTGAGCTTTGCTGGCTGAAGCAGGGAACTGGCTAAGGCAGCTGCACCCTGGTCCCACCATCAGAAAGCAAGAAACCTGAGAACTAGAAAGTCGAGGCTCACCGAGTCATTTATCTCTCTGCCCTTCAATTAATCCCACATGTGTTTATTGGTCAGGTTGGCACAACAAACTTTAATTAACTCAGACATAAATTATTTATTTAAAAATATTTAAAAATGCTATTTCATGTTCCCTATGAGTTCAATTTCCACTGATATACAAGCTATATTATAACTGTGCAGGATATTTTGGTTCATTTCGTAGCAGAAGGACATTGGGCCTCCACTCAAGTACTCCCTCAACACAAGAATACTTTCTTCTAGTAAATTGGCATTCTATGATGCTCACCTTCCT
>NW_022103908.1:22423532-22503777 GCF_000313985.2 Echinops telfairi | reverse complement strand
ATGTACAAATGCGCTTTACACAATTGATGTGTGTATGGATTGGGATAACAGTTGTATGAGCCCCTAATAAAATGTTTAAAAAATAAAATTAAATAAATAAAAGAGTAAATTAACTGGGGAAAAAAACACTATTGTATATATCAATGTTTAGTGTCTTCTGCATGCTAGCAACACACCATTAACAATCACAAGGCAGATGCTGTTGGGTATGGTTAAGTTAACTCTAACTCACGGCAACCCCACTTCTTATAAATAAAGTATAACTGCTCTGGAGGTTTCTTTTTGCTTTTTAAACTCTTCATTGTGAATCAGATGGGGTTTAAACAATCAATCTATAGTCCACAATTTAAACTACAATGAAACCTCACAATGTCTTGTCCTGCACTGACTCTACAGGGTTTTGTTGGAGATAATCCTTATGGAAGCAGGTCTTTAGATCCTTAACCCTGTGGAGCCATTCAGTTGATTCACATTGGTTAGCAGTCAAGCACCAACCATGGGTACCATGTAATGGCCACACCTAAGTCAATTGGTGCACAGTTAGTTGACTCTCACTCATTGTGATCCTATAGGACAGTGGTTCGCAACCTTCCTAATGCCAAGGCCCTTTCATACAGTTCCTCATGTTGTGGTGACCCCCCAACCATAAAATTATTTTCGTTGCTACTTCATAACTGTAGTTTTTCTACTGCTATAGGGGTTTCTGAGGCTGTACATATTTTTTCAGAGCAGATAACCTCATTTTGCTTCCTCAGAGTAGTTTGTGGGTTTAAACCACAGGCATTTCGGTTACCCATACAACCCTCACCTGAAAAATGCCATCAGGTTCCTGATAGAAGATGGAAAGTAATTATTTAAGCCATGGCACCGAGTTCTATGAGAAACACACACACACACACACACACACACACACACACACACTAAAATAGAACAACAAGGCATCTGGCTGTTCCTAATTTTTATCAGCTTTAAATATTTATTGCATATTCACAGAGTGGAAAAAAGTATTAGAATAGGTTTTGAAGTTGCAATGCTTTCCGAACATTTAGACCACAACTTATTACAATGAATGTTCTATTTCGGCTGCTAGTTGAGGACACAAAAGTTTGTGCTTAATTGTAGAATCACTCATGTTTTTTATCTCTGTAATAAAATTGCAGACCACTTAGAAGCTGATAATTTTGTTTGTTTCGCCTTAGCTTCTAATGTAGAATTGCAAATAAAGTACATGTTCAATAAATTATTAATGAATAAATGCATTGAATGAATATGCTTAATTGATCAATATTTTTGCTATATGAAAAACAGTTAATAAACCTTTCACAATGCATGCACCATGTTCACAATAAAATAAGTTTGAAACCATTAATATCTAAGTCCCAGACTCATTGTCTAAGTAGGACATAAAGCTACCAGATAAAACTGATATTATTTTTTTGGCATTTGGCTGCTAGCAGCAAGGGCAGGGGTTCAAAACTACCAGCTGCTATGAGAGAGAAAGATAAGGCCCTCTATTCCTCTCAGGCTGTTCTACCTTGTTTCACAGGGTCGCCAAGTCAGACTCAACCACATGGTGAAGGTTGTTTTCTTTCTTTCTTTTATGATTTCATGATGATGACAGAAATAACTTGAATGGCATTTTCATTCAATTTTATTTACTGTTCAGTGGTCAATGGCTACTCTATTATGTACTCAGAGCTCTCTGATTAAAATAATAAATATTGTAGCACATTTTCTGCCCATATATCAGTTTTTCTCTTTCAGAGTATTATGAGTACTGCTACCAGAGTCATCTATATGGTATTAAAGAAAAAAGGTCAAACAATTTGTTGTAAAATTAGACTCAACCATAAAGTATAAAAACTCAAAACCCACTACCATCGAATGGATTCAGACTCATACGAACCCTTTATACGGTTTGAGGCTTTGTAAGGCTTTATATGAGCTGACAGCCTCATCCTTCGCTCATGGATTTGAACTACCAACTTAATTTTGCAACAACAGTCCAAGGCTCCCCAGCAACGCCACCAGATCTATCATTTGTTTTTTACAAATTATTTTTGAAACATCTATCAAATCCAGGAATCTACCTGAAAAGCAAAAATAAAATCACTACTTCAGCAAAATTGTGGACTGAAATTTTTTCCACAAGCAGCATGTGGTTTTGTGAGGCTTGAAACATAAACAATTGCGAGGAGGAATGTGATTTAGACAAAACAGAATAGAAATGCACTTTTTAAATGAAGGAGCATAGGATCCCCATGAACATATTATTTGATTTTCTTTCTGGTAGGGCCCCTGAAGGTTACACGGCCTGTCTCAGAATGTACCCTAATGATACAAATTAAAGTTTGTGGTAATCATTTTTAATTTGAAACATGGGATTTTGTAGCTATTGTAAGGGAAAATTGTAATGGACTCCTAGATATGGAAATCCTGACAATGATTCCCCGGACTGAGTAGGAATCCATTCACTGAGCACCACAATATTCTTTACGTGTACTGTCCCACCACTATCAGGAAGTGTTATGTTTACAACCCAGTGAAGTACAAAACAAGTTAAGAAATATATATATGTATGTTTATAGATGAGGAAATAAGTACATAGTCTATTTAGTACATTTTTATTTCTGGTCTAATTGCTATGAAGTTTGGACAACATATTTTTTCAATGTGCTAAAAGATATACATTTAAAATTACAACAGTTGCCTTATGCCATGAAGTTGTCTATTTCCTATTCTTCAAAGTAACAAAAGGCAAAGAATATCTATGGTTTAACTGATTTTAAAATAACCTTTGTCTTTTTGAAGTACTGAAAAACACATAGATTGAAAAAATAAACTATTCTTAACTTCTCACCTGGGTTTAGTTGAGGTGAAATTAAAACTGAACAAATAGAAAGGGAACGTAAACATATTCTTTGATTTAAAAGAAAATACAGTTCAACCGTCTCTTCTAATCGCTATGAGTCAGCATCAACTTGATGGAAGTGTGCTTTTTCAGTTTCCAGAAACCTTGGTTGTGGATTCAGTAAAATGAAAGAAATCCTCAATCTCCATTTGTCATGATGTTGTCTATTTGTCCAATTGAGAACGTTAGTTTTTACTCTGAGTCTCAAATCCTACCAAAGATTGAAGCCCTTGATCTTCATTAGCAAGCACTGCATTTCTCCTCACTTCCAGCAGGCAAAGCTGTTTCATGTGCATGTTGCATGTTGTACACATGCCTCCCTCCTAACCTGATGTTTCACTTTCTCTGTCTATTGCCGCTTCTTGGATTATTTGCTTTGTATACAGATTGAATAACTACCTAAGAGAATGCAACCTTTCAATATCTTTCCTGGTTTTAAACCATGCGATACCCCCTTGTTCTGTTTCAACAACTGCCTCTTGGGCCTTGTACAGATTCCTCATGAGCAAACTTCATTGTGACAAGAAGGTAATAAATTATCTAATTGCTAAAAATGTTGAATTTTGAACTAAAACTCCAACCCCCACATTACTAATCTTTCATGATACTTGAGCAATACAATATGGATTGAAGCCCTTAACATTATACTGTTCTATTTATTTATTTATTTATCTATCTATCTATCTATTTATTTATTTATTAATCCTTTTATTAGGGGCTCATACAACTCTTATCACAATCCATACACACATCAATTGTGTAAAGCGCATTTGTACATTCATTGCCTTCATCATTCTCAAAACATTTCCTCTCCACTTAAGCTTCCAGCATGAGGTCCTCATTTTTCCCTTCCCTCCCTGCTCCCCCTCCCTCATGAGCCCTTGATAATTTATAAATTATTATTTTGTCATATCTTGCCCTGTCCGACGTTTTAATAGAAGCATTTGTTGGTGCTGGCTTCCATTGAGTGAATTCCTAGAGCAGCCCTATGAACAAGAGCCTGACACTGTTTCAGCACTGGGTCAATCCATCTCTAGGATGGTCATTCTCTTTCTTTTTGTGTTGACCTCCTAATTTACTACACTCGTAAACCTTCTCCAGATACGAGTTGCTATTGGTAACATGTCCAAAAAATTGAAACTAACAAGCAAATCTGTCTTGGAAGAAGGAAAGCAAGAATATACCTCAGAGGCAAGGCTCGCAAGGCTGAGTCTTACATACTTGGAACATGTTGTCCAAAGAGGCCGGATGGTGGAGGAAGAACTCACGCTTGGTAAAGCAGAGGGCGGGGAGAAAGAGGAAGCGCCTCAGCGAGATGGATTGACAGTGGCCACAACTATGAGTTTGAGCATAGGCACAAAATTGCTAGAATGGCGCAGGCATGGGCACTGTTGCCTTCTGTGGCACAGGGGGACACGAGTTGAGCAGGCTCAATGGCCCCTAACCACCACAGCAACCACCAGTCCCACCCTCCTAGTGTCCAAGGAGCAGGTAGTATCTCTCCAGACAGATTTGCTTGTTTTTCTGGCAGTAAATGTAGTATATCCAATATTTTTCACCAAAACCGTAATTCAGAGGCAACAATCTGGCCTTGGTCCTCCTTGTTCATTGTTCAGCTACTAGACGCCCACCAGGTGACTGAAAATACCATGGTTTAGGTCAGGGCTCTTTAGTCTTCAAAGTGACATCTAGAAAAATATAATAATAGAGAACGGCCATGAAATATTCAAAGCTGAGAGTTTGTTGATTTCATTCTGCTCATGTTTGATCAACTTAGAATTTTTCGGATATCTTTAAAAAATCATTTTATTGGGGGCTGGCACAATTCTTTTCACAATCCATACTTACATCCATTGTGTCAAACACTTTTGTACATTTATTTCCCTCGTCATTCTCAAAATATTTGCCTTCTACTTGAGTCCTGGGTATAAGCTCCTCATTTTCCCCCTCCCTGCCCACTCCCCCATGAGCCCTTGATAATTTATAAATTATTATTATTTTTCATATCTTTGTAATTAAAATTTTGTTTTGTTTCCCTGCTATTAGCTTTTAAATGTATTTCTACAATCATCATTAGCTCAAAGGTCTTCACTTAAAAAGTGAAACCATAAAACAAAACCATGATATTTAAAGTAATCAGTGCACTCATAACTGGCCCTGATAAATCCATTTGGATTTCATCTCCTTGAGAGGAAAAAGTGTTTTTAATATGCAATGAGTTATAATTAACTACTGAATTAGATGACACAAGGGGAGTAAATATTGAATATAGTTACCCATTTAAATTTACTTTATTTTAATACTTTTCAAATTTCTAAATTAATTCCTCAATATAAATAGATCATTTCTTTTCTTACACCTAACTGGTAGCCATTATTTGGTAAATCTTTTGATACAAAAGTATTTTTTACAATGTGTATGCAATGTAAATACAAAAAAGTACAAAGATATAATTTCTTATGCATGTTAACTAAAGTTATATGGTACTGAAAGAGATAGAACACTGTCTATTTTAATTTAATGAAATTATAATGAAAATTATCCAATATATTGAAATATATATTAAATATAAGGAAAATATTTATTCAAATGGAATCACATCATATACCAACTTCAATTTCTGGCTTTTACCTATAACAAATGTATACAATCAGATTTATCCATTTATTTCTATGTCACTTTTTAATATCATCTTTTTCAAACATAAAAATTTGCACTCACATATGCCATTACATTGCATGGGTTTTATCTAATATTTAGCATTCTTCTATGCAAGATTTTTCATAATAAACATTGGTTTAGAATACATTTCAGATTACATACTCTATTACAAACATTTTTCATTGCAGTTTATAATATAGATTTTAAAAAACCCTTCAGATTATTGATTCTCATTAGAAACCGCATTTCTCAATGATTCATTGCAATATGAATGGATATATGAATAAATATTATAGAATCTGAACTTTCTACTCAAATTATATTTCAGTATAATATCTTCACTAGAATTCTTATGTATCTAAGACTTTCTTATTATTATAATGTGAAAACTGATCAAAATATTATGAATCGTGAAGTTACGCTATCTAAATAGGAGCCCTAGGGGTGTGGTGACGAAGTGCTGGGCCGTGATCCGCAAGAGTCAGCAGTTCGAAACCACCAGCAGCTCGATGGGAAAAAGACAGCTATCTACGTCTGTGAACAGCTGCAACGTCTCAGAAAGCCACAGGAGTCGCTGTGAGTCAGTATTCCCTTGATGGCGGTGAGTTTGGTTGGAGTTTTGAGTTAGGTAGTGCATTCTGTGACAATGTGACTGCTATGTTGTCCTAGAAGAGGATTCTGTTGCACTGTGGTCAGTAGATGGCAGACTCGTACCATGTATGATCTGAATTCAGTATGGCCAGCACATTACAGGGGGTCACAGCAGCCATGAAGGTGTGTTCCAGTTTTTAATATGTTCTGCTTTCTTTCCCATTGAGAATATTCCAGGTTTTGTGATTTTTCCCTCTTCTTTCTCTCATCGTTGTTGCTTTTGTTTTGTTTTTGTTTGTGTGTTTGTCTGTATAGGAAATCCAGGACAGGTAAACTGGGTTAAGAGTTTCCTAAGGGGATGGCAGGGATGCTGGGAAATAGGAAACTCACAATAATAAATAAAAGGAAGAAGAAATGTCAGAAATAGAATGTCTGAATTGCAAGAACTATTTTGCAATATTTGCTATGATAGAACAAAAGTATTTATTGAATGAACTAAAGGGCTATATAACTTAAATATGTATTTGCTATAGTCCATATAATTCGTTTTTATTTTTTAAATTGCTACTGCAGGAAAAGTATAAATAATATATGGTAGCAGTTTACTGTAATGCTAATGCTTAAAATTAGTCTTTTAAAGCATTTTAGGAAAATACATTATAAAAATCAATTATCAAACCCATGCTACTTTCATGCACCTTTGAATCGGTCCTGACCCATAGCAACCTGAGGTACAGAGATGGCAACACTGCTGAGCGCTGGGTCAGCCTCCTAATTCTTGGTGTGTTTGCAGCCACTGTGCCAATCCATCTTGTTATCTCTGACCTACTTTTCCGAGCATGGTGACCTATCCTGTAATGCTATTACAGTTAGTATAAATGCTATAGCGAGTGTTTTTTGGAGAAGAAAACATGTAATATTAATGTTCAAACTTTTTGAGAGGTCTCTATGAAACTTATATATTGTTACTGTTTGTCCATTCATCCTGACAGCATCTCACACTGGGCTGCTCAGAAGGAAGATAGTATTTGATATCTGTGTCAGACAATCGCATCACTTGATATGATATAACAAATCACATAGCATGTTCCTTACCGGCATGACAAATGTAATCTCTCTGCCAACTGTCACATGTGCGGAAGACAGTAAGTCACACCTGCTAAGATTAAATGATCTCTACAAAAGTTTATTTAAAATACAATCTATTCACTAAAGTGCAAAACAAAGCAAAAATCTACCCCTTTTCATAGGTTAGGTTACTAATAAAGGCAAAACTCTATATCACCTGTATGCTGCAAAGGTAGCTCTGCAAGTAGTCTTATGTATATACTTTTTCATTTGCAAGTGAAAAGAAAGCAAGATGGATGCCTTAGCACAAGTGCACAGCCAAATGGATTTACTATGGACAGCATTACCCTGCTCTGATACATTCTTTTTAATGATTATCCTGGGTTAAGATTGTGAACAGATGGGAGTCTATAAAATATGGAATTCTCCTAAGCACATCTCGGAGAGAGTGAACCAGAGATCGAGAAGCCTAAATTTTTTTTTTTTTTGCCTAATATTCTTTACTTGCAGCTTGGTGAGTGTTTAACATCTGTCTCTGTCCCTTTGCTTGTGCTGACAGACGTAAGCTTTCTCTTGGCACAAGTTGAAGAAAACTGTTGTGTTGCAAACCCAGAGGGAAGCACACGAAGAGTTCCTTCCACACGATTGGATTTTATTTATTGCCTGTTTTGTGTATCTTCTAAACTGTCGACAGCTAGTGGAAACCAAGTGCATCCCCCTTGGTAAACTGGGTCTCAGAATTCACTGTGTCCCTGATGTAATGTTCATCTTCACTTTCAGTCCATAAAATGTGTATTATTACTACCATTGTGGGTTTTTGTTAATTATTTCACATTCAACTCTGAATGCTAGAAAAGTTATTAATCTTTTTTACCACTGGGTTATATGTATAAACCATATATTATATACAATCTATATATGTACATATTTGCATACATATATGGAATTTTGAAGGCATGTGGATTAATTGTGGGAAACCACCTCAAGTGGTTCAAACCAAGCAGCTGTTTCATGGAAGAAGGCTGAGGCTGTCTGCCGAGATAGAGATTTACAGTCAGAGAGAGCCAAGGGCAGTTCTACACTGTCCTATAGGGTGTCTCAGTATGAATTAACTTGGCATTACTGGATTAACTTTTGTTTTACTATGTTTTCACCTTGAACTTGAAAATAGATACAAGTTTTACAAGTTTTCCGTAGCCTATGAAGTTTGTCAGCAACTACTACTAATTTTTCCTGTGCCAATGATAGATGAATAGCACTGCATAAAGAAGAGATGTCCCCAATAGTTTCTTGCTTTGAACTTATGTTAAGGTATATTTGGACTCCAGGCCAACAGCATTGTAATTGCCTGAGCATTTTATAGAAATGCCTAAGCTCAGACCCACCTGAGACTTACTGAATTTCAACCTAATTCACAGATGATTCAGACTCATCAAAATTCCATCAGTGTCACCAGTCTGCCTACTGTATTTTCTTTGTCTTGCTCTTTACTGTTAATGCGAGTCTACCCTCTCGTTACTGATTTACCCTGCACTTGAGCACTTCAAGAAAAGAGAATTATAATAGTAAGATAAAACAAAACCTTAGCTTGTGCAGATTCCTATAGTACAGTACATGTTGAGAACAGGGAAGATCAGTAGAATGGATATAGTTTCATATATATACATGTAGCTTCAAATATATAGATAGTCTCCCTAGGTACATATATCGTTCAGGGATCTATATATATCCCTCTGTATATACTCTAAATATCTATCTATCTATCTATCTATCTATCTATCATATTGGACTTATATCTGTTTGCAAGGACTACTTCCTTGGGAACAAGTTTACTTGAACAATTTAATAAATGTCTGACAAGAAAACCTGGCCCTGAGATGACCGTTTTTTGTTTGTTTGTTTGAGAAGAAGTTAACAGGGTGTCCCAGTATTACAGTCCTGATTAAAACAAGACATGCATAGTCATACATAAAGACAATTTCTAATACAAAATAGACTCCATTATTTGTCTTCATTACCTGTGTCCTAGTTTTACCAACAAAACCCAAGGCATTTCTTTATTACAAATTTCCCCTTTAGTGAAAGTTCTGCCAGAATCATAGATACTGCAGCAGCAAATGTATAATTAATGGTGTGAAATGGTTTGTGAGGGAACATTTTATCAGAAAGCCCAAGAGAGTAAATGAACTCATACAATTCAATTGTATGCCTCAGTTTCAAATATAATATGCAAATCTCTACTCTCCAGAACACTATGAAATGCCTTTCTGAACTCTATTATCCTACGTTTAATACAGCTATTAGACTGGGTCATCTCTTCTACATCGTCAGAAACCATGCTATTTTCCAGTTATCTAATTGTTGTTTCATTTCCATTTTGATTATTCTCTGTGTTATTATTTTAGCTTTGGCATCAGACACATTCTTTCCCATTAAAATTACATTGGATTAGCTTTCAACTTTCTCAGACACACACCATGATGAGGTTTAAATCGATGCATCACTATGTTGTAGCTTATTTCTTTGTTCTCATTTGAGTGATAAGATTGCTGTTTGTTTTGCTGATGACAGTTATTATCAAATATATTACCATGTGAGTTACTGTTATTCAGGGGAATTTATGTCAACAAACTTATTTAATATGTCCTAAGGAGGGTACATTATTCATGAATTCATAACATTGTGTAACTTTAAATCTAGATTTGCTACAGATGCTATGAACATGTAAAATTTATCTGCAACAGGAACCTGATTCCAGAGAGGTGATTTCATGTTTTTAAGTTCTCACAGCCATCTTGAATGAACTGAGCCTGAAACCATTGGTCAATTTTCTGTAGTCTTTCTGTTTTTTAACACTGAAGTCAAATAAACTATTTCCAGCCACCATTTCTTTGGCTTGAATAATCAAAATGAGTTTAATAAAACCCTGTCAGCCAAATATCACATTATGCATAATCACATGCATCTGGAGGGTTATGTTAAACGGGAAGATGGATCTGGAGAGCTAAGAGAATTGGAGGCCATGGCTCAATGCAAAATCTCCATGGAAACAGCTTGCATGACCAATTTATGGGGAGATGTCAAAAGGCAGTAACCTGTGACTTCTTCTTCCAAAGCCCTGTCTATGAAGGTTACACGTTCTGTGCCTGCTTTCATGATGACATTTGTCTGTGTTTTTGTAGGTTTCTATTCTGACAAGCACAAAACCCTGCACCAGGTTGAACCTGTCCTTTGTGATGAGGCTGTTGAACAGAAGAGCAGCCTAGCAGTCTGTCTATTCTTGCTCCACATTCAGCTAAATGCCAACTCCAATCCCTTTGAGATGGTGAACAGTCAACCCAGGGACCCTGTCATATCTCAGTATCCAAACTTCCTCAGAGAACCAACTGGGGAAACTGCTTGATTAAGCTCATGCTCTTAGTTCATTGCATCGATTTTTCTATCAATGGAAATGCATTCACCGGAACAGTTAGAAAAAATAATTACTCAAGCTTATAATTCTAAATCACTACAATATTTTTAAAGAAATAATAAAATTTAGGTTGTAGTTTATAATACTATCCTATGTAAAAGAATATTATACTACTGTTTCTTTTAATAAAATGGAGGGGTTTGATGTATACAAATCAGGAGTAGATAAAAGTATTCCTGATTTCTTATTTACATCAAATCGGTGTCTTCCTGGAAAATAACCATGTTTCTTTGTGCTTTGCTTATTGAACAATTAATTACATTGAAAAAATTAAAATGTATCACTAGTTGATGTAAATTATCAGTTTGGGATGTTTTAACCTCTTCATTGCACATAAATAAAAATGCTTTCCCCCTAGTATTTATATTAACATACATTAATTGTCAGAGATAACTCTTTATTGTATACATGGTCATTAGCTATATAAACTTAAGTATAAAAGTATGTATAGTCAAAAGGACACACAAATATATCCAGAGCAGAATGAATATTTTTAAGAAACATATTTATAAATCAAGTCACAGTACACTAAGAAGGATAATAAATAATTTCTTAAAGTAATTTTAAATGAATATGGTTAAATACAATTTTTGCTGCCTAATATTTTCGTAGTCAAATTAGTGAAGCTGTACATTTCTAATTTGCTGAGGGGTTGCCTTAATGTAGGAGTAAATTTTAAATCAGTAAGATAATATACAGCCTTTCTAAAATTTTGGAAATTTGGAATTTTTTGTCCTACTAGTTTTCTGTCATATCATGAGAGACTGAATTTTATTTTGAGCAAATAAATAATATCCTACTGATATTTTATATTAAGTCTTCTCTGCTTTTCAAGCTTGTTTTATCTAAGAATGAATAGGTGAAATGTATTCCATACTTTTAACCCATATTCTATTAAAAATAATAGTGATGACAACTCCAGTGTTGCAAACATTTTAGTTTAAGCTTGTAACTAAGCCATTTCAGTGTCAATAAAGGATGCATATTCTAGACAGTTAAGTTCAGTTCCATTACTGTACATTCATTTTATTTTAAACAAAGGTAACTAGGTACACTTCAACCATCTTCCCTTATTAAAAAATGTTGTGAGACATTTTCTCATTAAAATTATGGAACTCATAGATATGCACAATAAAAGGAAACATTGCCTGGTCCTGCATCATCCTCATAGTTGTGTTTTTCTAAAATGCATATTTTCCCTCTAAGAAAATCTGTTTTTTAAATGATAATATTTTCTCAAAGAAGTAAGAGTACATTTTGATTTCAAGCATTTATTGTAATTAGAAAAAGGAGCAAATTCAACAATGGGAGGCAAATGTCACATATGAAGATAGTTTAAGAAGAGAGGAAACACCAATCTCTATATTTCGTGCTTCTCTTTTGGGAGTATTGACCTGCCTCCCTAGGCTACTGTAGCTTTTGCAGTCTATATCACACATTTAAGGAGATCTATTGAAGAACATTTTATGTCCTTTCAGATAGTCACTATTGAAATGATTCCAATTTGTTGTTGCTTTCTCTCTAATATTTATTATAAACTAGACATCTGAACAGAAATTTATTTGGAAAACTAAACTGTGAATATGTCTGCAAATATTTGCAAACAAAACTTTAATAGAGACAGGATTCTATTGAATATATTATTTCTTTTTTATAAATTTGACTTTGAAGCCATGTAGCTATTTTACCAAAGTCTTAAAAGAAATTTAAATTTTATAAAAGTAATGGCTTCGTTAAAAAAATAACACACATAATTTACATTGATAGAATTTTAGTAATTTTAAAATAGAGTATATGTATGATATGGCTTGTGCGATTAGCCTCAGGGCTAGATATATTTAAACTAAGTTTAGTTTTGGAACTTTTTATTTGAGGCAGCAGATGAAAATTATATGTGTGTATACATAGTATGAAAAAATGATACTGGTTTCAATTCAGTTTTTAATTTAAATTGCTTTATATTTAATCTTTTGTATTTTATTTGAGAAGTTAGTGCATGTGACCAGTCTATTCACTGAAAAGACCTCTGGATAGTGAAAAAAACTAAAAGGACTAAACAACCAATGTAGAAACGACTGATTTCAGGTGTGAGCAGGATAGGCGTAAGATCATTTGGGTGCGTACTATAATATCCAAAGCAAGGACATTAGGGAAGTCTGAAAGAGTCTGTCTAAATGTTTGAAGAGCTAAATTGAATATCCAAGAGTGGACACACTTAATCATTTGTAAAAAGCAGTTTATTCAAATACATATCCCTGAGTTCATGTTGACACTTAAAAAAAATAAACAAACAAACTGAAATCCTCATTTGGTGATACCTGGAAACAAATTTATTATTCCAGAAAATGGGAAAAGGAGAAAATTACTATTTTCAGAGTAGCCAAATATTTACACTTATCTATCAGTTTAAAGTTAACTTATAAATCTGCAACTATAGGCACTTAGACACTAATATGTTAACAAAAATTCAAAAAGTACATTATACTTATATTTTAGAAATAGTAGAATATTCCTAAACTCTTTTAAAATAATGGACTTAGGTATAGAACTTTATATTTTTCTAACATTATAGTACAGACAACTATATTTTAGTGACTCTTTATGAAAATGAAAGAAAGCACTATTGAAATTAACTCCTACAATCTAAGAAATTTACATGTTTTATAATCAAGCCTTTCCAACTAATTTATAAGATATATAGGAGACAGTGTTACACAATGACAAAACAAAGTTCAGTACACAAATCCAAACTTTATAAAGAAACTTTATAGAGAAACAAAGATTTTTATAATGAAACTATAGATTCTTAGAAATATTTTAACTGATTTCAGGAGTGAACTTCATTTGTTTCTCAATACAGGCTGGTTAAAGGTTTAAAGATAAATGCCTTCGCGATATTGACCTTAAGTCTCACACACACAGAAATAAAACAACAGTGTGCACTTATTAATGCAGCCATATTACTAAATCAATTATTTTTTTCAACAAAGAAAACATCTGGGTGACACTTGAAAGAACAATTAATTATTAAATGCGAGCTGTTTATTATAACAGTACAATAAACACAATAAAAAGCTGAATTCAGTTTATTTCCATTATGCTTTCAAGCCATTATCTGACAATCTTGTGAAGCCTATTTTTTCTCTCCAGAAGGTTCTATTTGTTATATCTCTATATCAAAACTCTCTATATGCTCATGGCGTGTGTGTGTCTTTGTCATAATCAATCTTGGCATTTGAAGAAAATTTTGGTGGGATTCTATCCTGCATCTCCGCATGGTGGCCACACATTGATATCTCATTACTTGCCTAATTAATTGTGTATTTCATTCATTTTTATACCCTTCTTGGTTATCCATACGATTAGCTGTGCTTTTCATAGCAACGTGAACATTTTGAATATTGTGTTATGCAATGCTAAGCCTTATTTAAATACACACTTATATTTGACTTGCTAAGTCACCACCTAACAAGAGAACGTGGTGTGATCTCATTGCAATTAAAAAAAGTCAAGCGCCTACATTGATGCTCAATGTGGAGAAGAGGTACCGCTTATAGGTGTGTGAATATAGTCGTCATAGATCTGCTGATTCTACTTAACTGGGAGGAGTAAATAGTCTCATTTTTCTCCTGGGGAGTAGCTGCTCGGTTTGAACCACTGACTTCCAGTTATGAGTTCAACATTGTGGAAATATAGCCACCTGCTGATATAATGCAACTATGAAGAAGAGGAGTGCTTCATTTCTACTCCCCACACAGATGCACTAACATCCAGGGATTGGGCTGGACTTGCTACATCAAAAAATGGTGAAAACAGTGGCTCTTCACTAGGCCTCTGCTGATGCCACCTTAATGGGGACAAGTACATACATGTATTTGAGATACAAGTTTAGGATTTATAACGATCCCTGATAATATCTATGTGGGAAGGGTATCAACCCCAGAGGGAAGATAAAAGTCCCAATTCCTTGCTCAGCCCTTTCTGCCATACTCAGTACTACTAAATCCTCTAATATCCATCACCACCCAGTTCATTCCAACTCACAGAACACTCTATACAATTTTGAAGACTCTAATTTAATACCAGCATAAATGGCCTAATTGTGCCCAGATGGAGAAGCTGGTGGGTTTGAACTGCTGGCCTCACAGACAACAGTCTAACAGACAGTACCCACTGATTGCCAAACCAAAAGCTAAACTTACTGTTAGTGAGTTGATTCCAACCTACAGCAACCCTAAAGGACATGAGCCCCTGTGAATTTTCAAGATGGTAGCTCTGTATGGAAGTAGAAAGCCTCTTCTTTCTTCTGTAGAGTGGCTTGTGGTTTTGAATGACTGACCTTGGTGTTCACAGCCCAGAGCATAACTCATTATGCCACCAGGGCTCCCATTAATATAAAAGGGTGGAAATCTAAGATCCTAAACAGTTCTTGACAAGCGTGAGTGTGGATGGGGTCACGAGTGGTTCAACTGTGTTTGACTAGAGCAGAGTGGATATTGTTGAATGGTTTTCCATTTGATCTAGAATTTTATGTATGTCATTTTGTTGTTGTTGGTTTCTTTGTTCCCTGTTATGGAACTCTGTCCATTCTCTTTTCCAGTGTTTCAACTTCCTCATCTCTACATTTGGGATAATGTAGGGGCAAAACCAAAATGCATCCCCATCTCATCACCTGGATCCAGAGCTCCCAAGAGTCTCTCTGTCTCTGTCTTTTGTGGTTCATTTTATATAAAATGTCCACCGTTTTAATTCTACAAAGTGGGGGAATGGAGGAAAATTTATCTATTTCATCATCCAGAAAGAAGAACAAAAATTTTCTTAGAAGGAAAGCCACCCCTTCACATATGCATAAAATACTTAGAATACTATTGAAAATAAATATAACTTTTAAATACTAGCTTTGAAATTTAAAAATGTTAGCTAGTAAGTCACCTAGATTGAAGAGAATATGAAATTTTATTCCATACATTCTGTCAATTGAAGAGGAACTTTCACCACAGACTAAGTGAATGAGCGTACATTATCTATTTCATTCTTAAACATCACTCACTGTAGGCCTATCTTTTTTCTTTTAAGTTTGCTTTGTCCATGCCCATTGCAATTGTCCCTGTGAAAAATCAATGGAAAGGGAAAAAAATAAAAGATAGGTTTTACTCAACTGAGGATAAAAATTAACTATTCAGTTGGCAGTTGGGGAATTTAAATGCAAAGTTGTTTTTTTTTCTGTTTAATAATGCAAGTTCATTTGTTTGTATAACATAAATTCGACAAAGCTTCAGTTTAAAAAAATTAAAAAATGCCATGAGACTGTAATGACAAACAGAAAAACAATTCATGATAAATTCAGGGTTTTACTGTATTATGCTTGGCTTAATCTTGATTATAATTTATTTGCACATTATTAAATTACTAAGTATTTTATCATCACATGATCATAAACCAAAATATTTTATATAGAGAAGGAAAATAAAAATAAAGAACCACTCAGGATGTTGTAAAACTTATTTATTTAATGTTTAAGAATATAAGGTCATTTCTAAGTTAGGCACATATTATATTTATATGTTTTAAAATAAATAGCCTGTGATAACATATTATTGATAAAAATAAGTTTTTCAAAGTCTTGAATAATAATCTGGATAGTGATTGTGATCATTAGTTTTATGTGTACATTTAGGTAAGTAATGATGCCTGTTTGTTTGCTCAAACATTACTGTGATCTTGCAATGACATATTTACATGTTATTTGAATTTAAATTGTTGGCATAAAGTAAAACAAATGACCTTCTTAATTTTGGTGGCCTCATCTAAACAGTTGAAGGCCTTAAGAACAAAGGCAGAGGTGTTAACAAACCCAAGGACAAGGGAGCAACAAGTGATCCAAATTGGTTGTGAGGTGGGTGTGGAAGGCCTGGTAGGGCATGATCAAGGCTAATGTAACAAAGAGGAATTGCTGAAATCCTGGTGGGGATGGAACATGATAGTGGGACAGGAGGAACGTCAAGGGAAATAGAAGAAAGAGCTGGGTGGCAAAGGGCATTTATAAGGGTCCAGATAAAGGCATGTACATATGCAAATATATATATATGAGGATCGGGAAATAGATCTATGTGCATATATTTATTAAGTATATGGTAGCAGAAAGACATTGGGTCTCCACTCATGTACTCCCTCAATGCAAGAATACATTCTATTAAATTGGCATTCTAGGATGCTCACCTTCCCAACACAACCGCTGAAGACAAAGCAGGTGAATAAGCAAATATGATGAAAGAAGCTGATGGTGCCCAGCTATCAAAAGGTATAGTGTCTGGGATCTTAAAGTCTTGAAGATAAACAAGCAGCCATCTAGCGGCAGAAGCAACAAAGCACACATGGAAGAAGCACACCAGCCTGTGCAATCACGAGGTGTCGAAGGGGTCAGGTATAAGGCATCATCAGAACAAAAAAAATCTTACCCTAGTGAATGAGGAGGGGCGTGCGGAGTGGAGACCCAAAGCCCATTTATAGGCCACTAGAGATCCCCTTGCAGAGAGTTCTTGGGAAGAAGATGAGCGGGGAACGAGGGGAAAAAAAATGACGGACTGATGCCAGGGGCTTAAGTGGAGAGCAAATGTTTTGAGAATGATGAGGACAATGAATGTACAAATGTGCTTTACACAATTGATGTATGTATGGATTGTGATAAGAGTTGTATGAGCCCCTAATAAAACGATTAAAAAAATGATACAAGAAAAATAAATAAATAAATAAATAAATAAAAGCGTCCGTAAATTTCCCACACACACAAAAAGAACAAAACCAGATGCTTCCTGAAGGAGAATTTTATTTATATAATATAAATAAAAATTCTGCTAAATTATTTCTCTGCCACTGCACGACTGCCAAATTTCAAGCCCTTAACCTGAACCTACATATTTTGACTTACCAACTCATACACTCTTGTGAATCAATTACTTAAAATACATATTTTATATATATATAATTTATATATAGGAAAAACATAAAATTTTACTGATGCTATTTTTCTATAAAACCTCGATCATGATAGTGCAAAATAAAATGTTTTTTAGATACTTAAACACAAGAAAATACATCAATTATCTGTTAATATAATCGAAAAATAATTTAGATTATTAGCTTTGGTTTTCCATAGTTAAAATTTTTATTATAATGCCACTTTCTTTTAATTAACAAGGAGGAAATATAGATTGAATATTTGTATATAAATTGTAACTCATGAAATTATTTACACAATTCACTGCATGGCAACCTACAAAAGTAGACTTGCAATGACATTTCCATATGAAGCAAAAGTAACCAGCTATTTGTAGCATCTTCAATCACATAGCATTTACATTTTCTAAAAGAAAGAAAATAATTGAGTAATTTGTTGCCATCTGTAATAGAATGATGTTTCTGTGTTTCAGATGAAGTATTTTAGAGGGAAAAAAAAAAGCATTACTGCAGTTTAAACTCACCATGAGTACTTTTGCTTTGTATACTGGTTGTTCAATCAGTGAGCTGTGTACAGAACAGTTTTTGTCTGTTGTAGAGGCAGATTGGGTTCCAGGAAAAGGAACCAAATTCCTTTTAGAAGTAAAGTCATCCCTTCACATATGCATAAAATATTTAGAATGCTATTGAAAATAGATATAACTTTAAGTACTAACTTTGTGTGTGTGTGTGTGTGAGTGTGTGTAAAAGTTATAAAGCAGATTCCAACTCATATCAATCCTACATATGATTTGAGAAACTATAAATCTTTACAGGAACAAACAGCCTCATCTTTCTCTCTCTGAGATGAGTTTGAAATGCCAAACCTATAGCCAACAGCCCAACGCATAAGTCACAGCACCACTCCGGATCCTAATATGTATGCCTATCAGTGTGTCTTAGGCTGGGTTCACAATAGCAACAAACCACAGAGAGAAATTTATGTCATGGAAATAGTTCATATAGCTTTAGAAGCTGGAAATTCCAAACCCAATTTCCAAGTATGTGAGTCAAACATTAAGATGGAGAATTCAACTGCCTCTTGTAACTATGAGAAGTGATGAACCTAATATTTGCAAGAAGACCACAGGCTAGTGGTTGTAGATGCAAATGAAACTAAGACCCAATGGCAGGCTGTTGACAACTCCCAGGATCAACAGACAATATGGCCAACTCCATGCTCAACTACAAAGAATCAGAGTTCAATGATCCTGATGCAGAATCCAAACTAAAAAGCAAGCAAGCTGTTCCACAGTGTCTTACTCTCTGGGAAAAAGGTCACAACTCACAACTTCCTTTCAGATGGCATCATCAGAGCTGCTACCTGATAAAGGTGTTACATCCTGCCTTAATCTTTTACTATGGATTGGTTGTGATTACATTGTATCAGGTCTGGCCATGGGGGATTACTAGGTATAATTGGAAATCTGGCTCATCCAAATTTACACAAAACAGTATAATCATAGCTCACCCCTTAGCATTATTGCACTTGTACAATTTCTCTAAATCATACATATTGCACTTATACATTTCTCTAAATCATACATAATCTCTAAAGAAATACAAGTGTAAAAGCATACTTGCATCTAACATGCTACAATTAACACGGTTACAACTTAAACACACAGACCACATTTTACACCTTACATTTAATAACAAAACAACAAAAATGATTGATGCATATATATATACAACAAAGGGATATTCTTAAAAATTATGGTCATTTCTGCAACTGATCACGTGATATTTATAACTTCCTTATTCTACAACCCATTATGTTTTATCTTTGTCCTCAGAATTCACCCACGTGACTGTGTTTTTATTGCCTGGAGAAGTAACCCAAGCTATTATTCCTAAAGGATCTGGTCCATTATTAGTCACGTCTGAATTGGATTGCTATAGTTTACCACTTACTTCAATCAGGGTCTAGTATAACTTAAAGACATCCTAAGAAATATCCTGGACTCCAAATATATTCTTCTTCACCTCCATTATATGTTATCAATCTGATTTTACCTTGGTAATAAGGGTCAGTCACACCAGTTAATATATTAACTCCCTTATTTGCTTGTTGGTCCAGAGATATGAAAAGCCCATAGTAGCTGGCAGACCTTGTTAACGTCTCCCTCATTGGAATGATAGTGTGTCTCCAAGTGGTAGTACATCTTTTTTGGGAACTAAGACTTTCAAGACCAAGGAGTGTAGTGCCTTAGAGATAGGAAGTAAAAGTATTGTGTGGGGGGCACTAGGAGGAATAGTGAATCACTCCAATTTCCACCCTTGCTTCCTGGATCTGTGAATTCTGGCTATTGGAAAAATAGCAGGACACCATTTTAAAAGCAAAAACAGCTTCCTTTAGAGCATTGTTCCAAGGTTACAAGGTATTGTCACCAAACTTGGATCATAATTGCATCTTCAGAATGTCATCATGTTTGAGGTAGTCTCATGTATGCATGTATGTGTGCATGCTTGTATATGTACAATGAAACTAAGCAAATATAGTATAATTTTATAGTATCGTGTGCTAGTATTATATAAGTTTAGGTTAATAAAAATACAAATTAAATGGCAACAATAAGACCAACCATATCAGTTAATCTTAGTTAGCACCCCTATTTGGAAATTAAGATTTCATTTATGTGTACATTTCCTGTTAAAATTAATTGTTGTTAAAAGATAATTTTAAAAGTAAGCAAAATCATCACTCTAATATTGATATAAAATGAACCAAAGTTAAAAATTTTATAACTCATTATTTATGAGAGGACCAGTAAGATACTACGTTCGTCAAAGAATTTAAAGAAGAGACACATGTATAGATTGGTAGTATTGAACAGTAATTTGAAGTTAAAAAAAATTTCCCAGCAAACAAAACTATGGGCTTTTTTCACAGTAGAGGAGCCAAGTCAATCAAACCTCCCACTGAACAAAATTAGCTGGATGTTTATAGAAAAGTATTGGTTTGCAATGATATCTAGTTATCTACAATTTCCAGAGTTTTAAAATATTTCAAAGGCAGTGAAAAAGCAGTGCACACCTCATAGAATCAGATAACTCTAGGAGCAGTGTACTCTGAAAAAATTTATATTTTCCACAGAAACATTTTGTTTTGTTTTACCTAACCAGTTTATGACAAACAATAATGAAAAGAATACTTTTCTAGTATTTGAGTTAGTTAGTTTATTGTGCCAACCTGGCCCATAAACACATGTGGGGTTAATTGAAGGGTGGAGGGATATAAATGGCTCGGTGAGTCAGCCTTGCTAGTTCTCAGGTCTCTTGCTTCCTGATGATCGGCCAAGGGTGCAGCTCAGCTGCCTTAGCAGTTCCCTGCTTCAGCTTGCAAGGTTGGCTTCCTGCAAGACACTCCCAAGGAGAATCCGCATGGACCTACCCGGAGGCAACCCTCGCTGATGGAGCACCAGTGTGGAGACCCCTGCCAGCGCTGAGATGCTTACAAGTTCACCGATTTGGCTTTCCTCCTGCAGTCGGCATCATAGTGTGTGTTTTGTGAGATGGAGGAGGACTTTGGATTGGTGTTGGACATATGGCTTAATGTTTGACTTGTGGGCTTGGGCAGCACTGGGTTGGGATGTTTTCTTGATGCACACTTAATCTTTATGTAAAACTCTTCTCTTACAATGAGTTTCTGTGGATTTGTTTCTCTAAAGTACCCAGACTAACAATATTTTGTAACAATTTAAGGTGATTGTTACAATATTTATTAGTCATTCTGTTTTTCATAGAAGCCCTTTTTGGGGCCTAATATTTTAGCCTGTCCTCTAAGCATATTGTGTCGAACATAATCTAAAATGAAAATAAATGGTCATGAATGCAGGATTAGAGAGTTAGAATGAAATATAATCTAGAGGTACATGTTGTGGAAAGAACTAAGGATGCTGTATCATTTACTCACACTTCGCTTAGGATGCCTTTCTCCTGGTTTCACTCCTGGCCATGTCTCCATGATTCAGGGAGCATCAGCACCCCGTGTGGCCCTTTCACTGAACTCCCCTGTCGAAGTATCAACGTTTCCAATTTCCTGAACACATTTAGCATAGTGGGAAGAAGTGCCCTTCTTCCTTTAAACCCCACATACTTTTTTGATCATAGATATATTTTCTTACCATCTACTTTCAGATTTTCCCTATGGTCAAATATGACCAAAGTGATTAAAATGATCTTTTATTGTGGGCGCTCTTAATTTTTTTTAGACCTTCTAAATTTCTAGAATGGTTGTCCTTGCCAGGTTGAGCTTTATCTGAACTCTGTTAAAAGCTGGATGCAGTGTCCTCTGCTCCAGCATGTCTCCTCAATCCCTAAACCAGTGACAGTAAAATCCCCTCAACATGTGCTTCCAAAATTCCCCACCCTTTCATGTTCATGGGACCAGTATACTAAATAAACCCTTTTCCAATGTAACTTAGATAAAACTAGTGGATGGCACCCTTTTTTACCCAGGGCAAGGTGAGCCATGTTTTTTATTATTGTTAGCTGCTGTGGAACTATCCCTAACTTATAGTGATCCCATTCCCAGGGAAATTAAATGATACACACTTCTACAAGCCTATGATTCATTGTGTAATGCACACCTGAGGATTCATAAGGTTTTCATTGGCTGATTTTCGGAAGTAGATTGCTAGGCCTTTCTCTCCAGATGATCTTAGCTTGGAAGCTCTTGGAGAAACCTACTGAGCATCACAGTGATACACACATTTCTACTCACAGATGGTTGGTGGTTGTACATGAGTGACATTCAATAGAAATTGATCTCAGATTTCCCACGTTTCAGGTGAAAATTCTACCACTGAATCTCCAGCACCCCCATGCCAAGTGTTGCTATGAGCTGGCAAATTGATTTCAACTCTAGTAACCCTGGAAGGTAGCATAGAGTCATCTCAGAGGGTTTCCAAGGCTATCATATTTACCAGAGAAGTTTGTCACCAGATCTGTTCTCCCACTGAGCAAATGGTAATTTCAAATTGCTTTAACAACTGTGCTGACTCTTTCAGACCCAGTCCAGGCAAAGAGTTTCCAAATTTCCATTCTTTTTCTAATAAATGATCAGCAGAACTATTTTTCTATCCCACCTCAGAACTACTTAGAGACAGAAGTAAATATTTCCTGACTGATTTAGACATTCCTTAATTGGTAGGACAAATATAATTGAAAAAATTTATAACTTGCTTACTCTTCCCTGTAAAAGTCTACAGCAAAATGAATATGCATGGCACTCTGGTCTTCTGGAAATCCTAGCATTTGGGTGGTCTGCAGTTACCTAGATAAAATAATTTTCCCACTCTCCTACAAATTACATCTCCATTCTACAACCTGTATACATATTTGCATGTTATATTAGAAAATATCTCTTTTTCAGTGAAAAAGAGTGTGTCAACTCCATGTCATACATAAACAAAGCAGCAGAGTGAAAATAAAATAAGGAAGAGTAAGTAAGTCAGAAGGAGCATGAGGGAAACATTGGGTAAAATGTGATGGAACAAAATCTAGGAGGACCGTGTTCTGCTCTCTAATACAAAGGGTTACTAAGTGTCTAAACCAGAGGGAGAAAAGAGCCGTGATGGTAGAAATATCAGTGATCTACTCGTGGGGATTCTACATTGGCCTAAGTTGGAGCCCTCGGTTCATTTAAAGAGTGAACAAGCAGCAGCTTCTACTATCATTTTATCTCCTTGGAAGAAATGCAAGTGAATATTCCTCCAAAAAATGTCCCTTCGAGTTAAGAAATTCAGAATAGGTGAATAGTCAATTCTCTGCTCTTAGTACCATGTATTGCTTAGTCCCCAAGTGTCAAGGAAAAAATTGAGGCTATCATTGTCCACATTTACCACTGATTCATTCAATTTACCCAATAATGTATTTCTTTACCATCCAATATGTGTCAGGACCGGTGCTCGGAGCTAGAAATTCAAAGATGAATAAGGTAGAGAACCTCACTGTTCAATCAGGAGACAGGTGGGAGGTAGATACAAATGGAGTGCACGTGTCACTGTTTCTCATTGCAGGTTTTTTCCCTTCAGATTTTCAATTCATTTCACTATGGAAAATGCTTCTTCATTTTTATCATATAGGTAAAGCTTAAAAAAACAACCATTTCCACACCTCCTTTACATTTCCAAAGGTTGAGAGAAATTTATAAACAAAGGAGAAAACTAACTCCCTCCCCACCACCACAGTTCAAAGAATGTGGTTCAAGTATTTACAAATTCATTATATTTACCCCTCAGACAAAACATGGTCTTTGCAAAATTGTTCAGTCTCTGAACAATAATACTAGCTCATAGTTCTCCAGTATATTGATATTTCCTATGTTTGAAATACGAACCTCGTCACTAATGGGCTTGAACTTCAAAGATTTGTTCTGCTTAGGTTTGAAGAATTTACTATAAAGAAAGGATGCTGCTCCTTCCTGTCTATGAGTTCAGATCAAATTTTCAGCTACATTTTCTTCAAGGCTACAGTGTCACCAGTTGTAGCTTCTTTCACTGCTGAAAGATTATAATCAGCTAATAACTGAAACTATGTTATTCACTCTTGAATGTTTCATTTTTTTAAACAATAAATAAATGATGTCAGGTTTTGCAAGATTTATAGAGGAATAGCATGTACTAATTATCAATAACAATGAAATCCTTAAGTAGTATGCTTGATAAATAGAGCCTTGATTATGAGAAACATAATCTCCTAATTTTTACAGCCCACTGAGAAAATGATTATTAG
The DNA here is from genome assembly GCF_000313985.2 of Echinops telfairi. Classification (NCBI taxonomy): domain Eukaryota; kingdom Metazoa; phylum Chordata; class Mammalia; order Afrosoricida; family Tenrecidae; genus Echinops; species Echinops telfairi. The sequence continues at coordinate 22,479,340 of NW_022103908.1, read as the reverse complement.
ATGTGGGGAAAATCTCTAGAAGCACTCAGTCAGAGCAATGAAAATCTGTATTCCAGCAGCGAATATGCTCCATTTCATATTTCCCTCCCCTTTCTGTCCTCCATTTCCCCTAATCAAAAGGAGAAACACTTTAAAACCAATCAACATTCTCTGAAACTTTCCAAAGACAATTTATTGAATTGTTTTCTGTTCAGCTTCTTTCAGAAAGAAACCATTGACACCTATTTCCACTTGCAGGGACATCATGACGGCCGTCCTCATCCTTCTTGGTGTCTTGGTTTATGCTGTTCTAACATCCTGGTGTTAAAAAGAAAGCAAGGGGCTAAAAAAGTAAAACTCTCAATCTGGGTCCCAAGATAATTGGCAAATGGCAAAAGGGAGTCTCAATTAGCTCAGATTATTAACAGAGACATGCTACATCTGTTCATGGCTGAGGCTGTTTGTCCAGAAATATCTATCAAATAAATGATTAAAATCAAGACCCAGCAGATGTGCATCTCTCCACACATGACCCTGTTTCTCTAATGTATGAAAATCCACTCTGTTTCACCTGAAACCGTTTTCTCCTTATTTACACAACTGCAAGTCAAGATTTGGAGAATGGGAAATAACCTAAAAAGACATCTGTACATGTTGATTTAAGTTCCCCCCTTGCTTCTTGTCTTTGAGGTGATAGAATAGAGGAGAATGAGAGAATATCTGTAAGCTTGCTTCTCACTTACAGCCCCGAAGGAAAACCTACTGGGACTGGCTGCAGATGGTTTCATTGTGAGAGAGGACGGAGCCTGCTCTTGGTTGTCTGTTCTGTATGCATGATCAAGCCTCAGTCAATGCTTCATGTGCCTCATTAACTGTGGGACAGGAAGAAATATGATGCTCCTAAAATACCTGCCTTTTTGATAACTAAGGACAAGATTCAGAAAAGGTAATACATGGAAATGAGAGGTTTATAGACTTAACTTTCTATAAGTCTATTTACTTTGTATTTGTTTGCTTATGTATTACTATTCAACTCAGTCCCCCTTTTTCAGTTAACAAATATTCTGCACACTGTTACAAAGGAGGCACATTCACTCATAACTCACTGACACATTCTCTCATAACTCACTCATTTACACCAAAATGGATACTCTACAAAGTACTTAAAATAGAAATTCACAATAATTTGTTATGTCCATAGAAATAGAGTTCTATATGCTTGAATATATCACATAAGGGTTAGAGTTATATTATCTCACTCAGAGAAAGCAATCACCTTTTAGACAACCCAAACATAAAATAAAAGTCTTAAAGTCTTTATTTGCTCAATGAGATTGTATATTAAAAATATGTGGACACTGTAGTAGGCCTAAAGCATCCCTAAATTTGTATCGCACTTTTAAACTTAATTTTTTTAAAATTTAAATTACTGAGGTAGTTAGTTTATTCTGCCAACCTGGCCAATAAACACATGTGGGATTGATTGAAGGGCGGAAAGATAAATGGCTCGGCGAGCCTCGTCTTTCTTGTCTCTTGCTCTTTGATCATTGGATCAGTGTGCAGCTGCCTTGCCTGTTCTGTGCCTCAATTTGCAAGCTACCCTACCTGTGGGACACCTAACTTGTGGACTCTGTCACTGTAATTTGAAGTTCCTTCAAGACCTACTTTGCCACACCATTGGAATTTACATCTCCTGAAGTGGGGACTGTGGACCCTGTCATCTGGCTGACTGTTGGTGACCTGCCTTGCTGTTTGCTGCCTGTTCCTGGATAGCCTGAATTGCTCTACAGAGGACTACCCGGCGGCCCTCAAGACTTAAAGGACTGCCAGTGTCTCACAACTGTCTCACAGGAGTGAGTTGCACTGAGTCATTTGTGTTGCTTTATAATTTAATTAACTGTTTATTTCTTTTGTTATATACCTATCAGTATAAATATATATATATATAATTATTAGTATTCTGGTTTTATTTCTCTAGAGAACCCTGTCTAACACATTTGGTACCAGCAGTGGTACCAATGTTTAACAGTAGCATTAAACAGGAGCTTTGCCTTTCCAGATCCAAGAGGATTTCAAAAAGCTCATGGGAAAAGTCCATTATCTTTCAATTTAACTCTCCCATGAACATGTTGAAATCCCCTTATGGCCATGAGCTTGCATTCATTATCAAAAAGGTCATGTGAAGATCTATCTGGAAGTATAATGCTGTGCATCACAGGGTGATATCTAATCTCATACATAGAAATCTAGTCAACACAACTATCATTCAAATTGATGCACCAACTAAAGCCAGAAATGAAGGGATTGAAGAATTCTACCCACTTATTCAGTCTGAAATTGAACAAATGTATATTTTAGATATGTAATCAGGAGAGACCAGTCCCTAAAGAGGGACATCATGCTTGGCAAAATGCAAAGGAGAAATGCCCTCAACCAGATGGATGGACCCAAGGGCTACACTGGTGGCTCCCACAAAGCAACAGTTGTGAAGGTGGCACAGCATCATGGAGGGGGTTGTTCTGTTTTGTTGTAGATGGGGTCACTATGACCCAGAACCAACTGGTGGGCACCTAACAACCACAGCACAGTTATGTGCCAGATACCAACCATTCCATCAACATCCAATCATACAGATTGCCATGTTCCCAACCGTCAGGAGATATGCCATGATTCATGATAATAGCAAGCAGATGCTCTTTTGCTATATGCATCAAAACAGTATTATTTATTATTATATTAAAGTAGTTTTAACCTATGCAGGAGTGTTTCTTTCATATTTTTTTAAATCATTTTATTGGGGGCTCATACAACTCTTGTCACAATCCATATGTACATCCATTGTGTCAACCACATTTGTACATTTGTTGCCATCATCATTCTCAAAACATAGAAAGGTACACTATGTAATACGTAATAAAATAATCACTTGACCAATGGATATGAGACATGATGGATACTTAACTGTTTGGATTTACGTCCAATTTTGAATTAAGGCAGATTTAGGAATAAAATTTGGTCATAATCTAGGGACTGTCTTTATGAAACACTGTGATCTCAAGCAAATAAAATCACAAAGCTCTTTATTTCACAGAGCATATTTTGGACGATAAGGAACAAGTGACTCTAATTTTACATTCCTGATGAAATTACAAACCACAGGGTATCATTGCTTTTTATCAACACAGCTGAAAGATCTTAGGTACCTTACGCAAGAGTACTTGTGAAGAGTTGAAGATGTAAGACAAGGCTTCCTCTTTTAGGCTTATGAAAACGGTGGCTTCACCGCCACATCAAAACGTCACTAAAGGAACAGCGGAATACATGGGACAGAAGAGTTCAGGACAGTTAAATCCTCATTAATGTACAGGCATTCACCTCATACCCAACGTTTGTTTACATCACCTCCTTTAACAAAACTGACATTAGGCCCTGTTTCCGCTAAGCTAGGACATCAGGGAAGGATTTTCATTTTTATTTTAAAAAGACAGAAGAAGAATATTCAGCATATGTTTTGATCAAGCCAGTAGAAAGGAGTGTGTCACCTGGTTATCAGTAACATCACCAAGATCCTTCCCCAGGAAGTCCTCTCAGCATCTCAAACAAGAAGTTGTTACAGCTTTGGGCCATGCTTGTGAACGCTTTGTGCGGGTGTTATTTTGAATTGTATCTGTTATAGGGAATGATTTGGTAGGTTATTTGGGGGTTAGAGAATGCTCCAAAAAAGTCCCTTATAAATCATTGGCAATGACTCTGTATCTTTATGCCACTTCATCTTACAAAATGTTTTATAGGCACACCCGGATTTCAGAAAGCAGGGAAACCTGCACCCTTCTGCTGCTAAGCTACAAAAAAGATTATATTCCAACACCTGGCAGGTCAGCATAGGACTGTGTAGCCAGATTCTGCAGGGAATAGATCACCATATCTTTCTTCAGAGACCCTTGGAAAACTCACCAGAGATACTTATAGATATCAGGCTGCTATACTTATGAAGTCAGTATTATTCCCTTACAAATGAGGCAAATGAAGAGCTAGGTCTGGAAAGGTGTGGGGGAGTTCCAATCTAGTCTTCCCAGCTCACAAAGAACTCATCGGTTCTCACGCATCGCAGTCTGACACCTAACAGAAAGCCCATGGTTTCTTCCAGTCTAACACCGTTCCTAGGGCCTCATTACACAGGCATGATTAATTTACGAATGCTCCCTCTCTGAGGTCAGCTGATATCACAAGGAGGATTTTTTTGGCATATTCATCCCCTGCCTGAATCACCTCATTCACATAAACTGTTAGGCGAGGTGTCATCGGGAACTTTCATCAAAGTCACTTTAGATCCTGGAGAAATGCCCGGGCTTAGAGGTTGTCTCTCAGGAACAAAGGACAGACCGAATTCTTTGGGTAAAGTTATTTAACACACAGTTCCCTTGATCTATTTAAGTCATGGTATTATGAATGATATTTGCTGGTGTGCTTTTTAAAATCACTTCTATTATATTTTTGCTAAAATGAATTATAATTGATCTAATATATAATGCTCTCAACCTCTTCTCCATTTCCACGTAAAGATTTGTAGCTATGTCAGTATATCTCTTCTGCTGTGCTCTGTCATTCTACGGTGTCAATTGGTCTGTGGGATATTAGTACATCAGAAAGCCATTTAGTATGAACATGGAGCTCGTTCACACTATTTTTCCCAGGAAAAGGGAAGATTAATAGCACAAATAGAAATATAACTTCAAAGAGAAAGAAAAAAAACACGCTGACTATTGGCTATGAAAGGCTAGAAGCTCCTTCAGCTCTATTTTAAGAAAATTAATATGAGTGCCTGCATATATATCTCTCCCAACCTCCTCCTATCCTGTCAGGTTACTTTTTTAATGTTCTTCCATTTTCATGTTTCCCACAAGGAAACAAGCATTTCCTATCTATTATTTTTGTGCATATTTAATATCCCTTGCAGCAGACTTCAGCCTGGCTGTCTAAGTTATTTCCCAAAGCAACTAAGACTTGTTGATGTCAATGTTCAGGTTATATCAGAGTTAAATGACTTTAAGTAGGCTTCCCCTTATCCTATTTTTTTCCACATCTTCTCAGTTTTTAATACTGTCATGTTTTAGAGCTAAAGTCCCCCCCACCCACCCCCGCCCCATACCCTCCCACCTGCCGCCCACAGAACACGTATTCTGTGGCATGGCAGAAAGGCCTGTACTTTTTATTTCTTCTTTTGTTTGAAATTATAAATTAGGTAATATATTTAATTCCCTCTTCCTTAGTTCCTACACATACTGCCAGTATTTCCCAATGTCTTCTCTCTCTTGTTTTTGTTTGTTTGTTCGTTTTCTTTTTCTTTTTTTCTTTTTACATATGTTGTTATCTTTTTCTTTCTTTTTTTTAAACATTTTATTAGGGGCTCATACAACTGTTATCGCAATCCACACACACGGCTCATACAACTCTTATCACTTAAGGAGTCCTCGTGACACTGCATCTTAGTCATTGCGCAGCTAAATTCAAAGTTTGTTATTCAACACAACAGCTGCTCCAGCAGGAAAAATGACGTTATCAAGATTTACATTCCCAGAAAACAGATATAGGGTCTCCATGAGTTAGAATCAACTCAATGGCGGTGGGTTTCGGGTTTGGGGGTTAGTGATGAGTGTTTATCTCCCTTAAACTTCCTTGAACTCTTCTACATTTCATTTTCTTTAACTTTGGTTTGATTTTAACCTTTTAATGCCTGACTTAATAACCTTTGCGTCTCCAGAGTTTATCTAAACTTTGAAAACAATGGATTTGCATTATTATAAAAATACTCTTTTCTGAAAATCTCAGGAAACCATGTTTGTAATGTGATTGTATATTTTTCTTTTGGATCTAAAGTTGGAACCATTGCACTACTAAAAGTGAGATATTTCTACTGTTATTGTTAAAGGTTTGATCTTTCTTGAACTCAATAAATTATAAAAGCGAGGCAATTTTATTTCATTTCACATTTTTTATCATGGCTTTCTGTTATATTTATTTAGTTTTGGCCTGTTAGTGGTTTTGCTTTGTTTTATTTTTGTGTATGTCCTATACCAACAGCAAGTTGGTTTCAAGTTATAGAGACTCTATTACCCACTACCAGTGAGTCAGTGCAGAAGCCCAATAACACTCTAGGACAGGGTAGACCTGCCCTTGTGATTGTCCCAGACAGGACCCGGTCTTTCTCTTTCAGAGAAGCTAGTGGTTTGAATTGTTGATCCTGGCCTTAGCCACCCAACTGGTAACAAAGACACCCCCAGAGCTCTTAGAGACCTATAGGGTAGAGTAAAACTGCTCTTATGGTTCCCATGCTGGACATCTTTAAGGTAGCAGACAGACTCATTTTTCTTCTAGGGAGAAGCTGGTAAAATTGAACAACTGGCCTTCCAGTATGCAGTTCTTCATATATATGTTCCCCTCTAATTTCCAAATGTATTGTGCATATTTGTATGTGTGTTTGTGTGTGTGAGAGTGAAAGAGAGAGAGAGAGAGAGAGCCTTTAGGTAGAGAGTTATCATTGCTGTTGTTAGCTCCCATAGAACCGGTTCTGACCCACTGTGACCCTATGCACAACAAAACACAAAACATTACCCTGTCCTGCCCCCTCCTCACAACTACGTACTCCAATGCCTGAGTCCACTGTTGCATTCAATGTGCCCATCTGTCTCATGGAACGCTTTTCCCTTTTTCACTGATGCTCCACTTGGCGAAGCATGGTATCCTTCTCTAGGGATTGGTCTGTCCTGACAATATGGCCAAAATATGTACAACAAACCCTTGGCATCCTTGCCTCTAAGGAGCAATCTGGCCCTACCGCGTCCCCAAAATAAATTGTGTCATTCATCAGGTGTGTGGTTCAGCAGCCGTGGTTCTTTCAGTCTTCTTTGCCCACACCATGATTTAAATGCATCCGTCAGTCTTCCTTATTTAATAACCAACCTTCACATGCATGTGAGGCAATGAAAAATACCATGGCTTGGGTCAAGTACACCTTAGTCCTCAATGTAACATTCTTGCTTTTCAATTTTCTAAAAATGTCTTGTGCAGCAGATTTACCCAAGGAAACACATCTTTTGACCTTTTTGACTGATGCATCATGAGCATTGATTGCGATTCTAAGCAAGACAAAATCCTTGATAACTTCAACTTTTTCTCCATTTATCATGATACTACCCAATGGTGCAGTTGTAAAGATTTTGGTCTTCTTTCCATTAAGTCATAATCCAAACTAAAAGCTTCATCCCTTGATAATCATCAGTTAGCACCTCTAGTCCTCCTCACTTTCAACAAACAAGGATGTATCCTCTGCATATTGCAGGTTTCTCATAAGCCTCCCTCTAATCCTGATGCCAAACTCTTCTTCATATAAGCCAGCTTCTATGCTCAGCATCCACCTTGGATAAGTATGTTGAGAGGATACCACACTGACACACACCTTTGTGGATTTTAAACCATGCAGTATTCCTTTGTTCTGCTCACACAACTCTCTCTTAATCCATGTACAAGTCCCACAGGAGCACAATGAATTGCACTGGCATTCCCAATCGTCTTAAGGCTGTCCATAGTTTGTTATGATGCACACAGTCAAATTCCTTGACATAGTCTTTAAAGCACAAGTAAAAATCCTTCTATTGTTCTCTGCTTTGAGCTAAGGTGAATCTGGCATCAGCAGTGATATCCCTTGTTCCATGTCCTCTTCTGAAACTGACATGGCAGTTCCATGTCAATGTACTGTTACAGTCATTGTTGGAGGATCCTCAGCAATTTTTTATGTGATATCAGTGATATTGTTCTATAGTTTATGCATTCTGTGAAGTAGCTGTCTTCCAAAATGCCTGGCGTAGATGAGTGATTGCTTCGTGCTTCATCATCTTGTTGAAACATTTCTATTGACATTTCTATTGGTATTCTATTCATTCCTGGAGCCTTGTTTGTGTCTAGTGCTTTCAATGCAGATTGAACTCCTTATTTCAGCACCATTGATTCCTACTCATATGCGAGCTCCTGAAATGGTGCAATGTCAATGAGGTCTTTATGGTTCAGTGACTCTGTGCATTCTTTCCATCTTCTTTTGATGCTTCCTGCCTCATTCAATATTTAGCCCATTGAATCTTTCAATATCTCAACTTGAGGCTGATTTTTTTCTTGAGTTTTTCAGTTTAAGATATGCTGAGCATATTCTTCCTTTTTTGTTTTATTAACGCAAGGATTTTGCACACTTTATGAAACATTTAACAGTGTGCTCTAGCCGTCCTTTGAAATTTTCTGTTCAGCAAATTGACTTCATTTTTCCCCCATTTGCTTTGTATCCTCCATGATTAATGACAAGTTTAAGAGTATCTTCTGACACCCAGTTTGATCTTTTCTTTCTTTCCTCTATTTTATTCATGATCATTTGCTTTCTTCATGAATGTTGTTTTTGATATCCTCCCATAACTCATCAGGTCTTCGGTTTTTAGTGTTCAATGCTTCAAAACTATTATTGAAATGTTCTCAAAATTTGAGTGAGATAGGCTCAAGATCATAATTTGGCTCTGGTGGACTTGATTTAATTTTCTCCAGGTTTAATCGGAATTTGCATATGAGCAAATTGATGGTTTATTCCATTGTCAGCCCCTCGCCTGGTTTAGCTGCTGATATTGAACTTCTGCATAGTCTCTTGTCACAGATGTAGTCGCTTCGCTGTCCATGTGTTCCATCTGGAGACATTCAGGTTGTCTTTTGTGTCTGGGGGGAAAAAAACAAAAGCATTGCTTTGAATAAGTCATTGGTCTTGAAAACTCTATTGTGAGATCTCCAACATTGTTTCTATCACCAAATCCATTTTTTCCAACTACTATTCATTCTTCTTTTCTCTTTCCTAGACAGAGAGAAATTCTCACATTTTATTAGCTGTTTCATTTCCCTCTTAAGGCTTCCTTTCCCTTTTATTTTTCAAACTTTAATTATGATTTCGGCGGCACTTTACAGAGCATATCATGGGTTTTACATTATATACTTTGACATTTGTTTTTTTAAGATATTTTTCTTGAGGCTCATTTGCTTTTCTCTTCTCATTTTGATTTAAATAATCCTAGGATATAATCTGCATTTATTGTTCTCTCCTTCACTTTCTCTGAGACATGCTAAGCTCAGTCCCGACAATTTTCCCATTCCGCATCTTTCTCTGATTTTGGAATCCCTTTAATTAAGAGTGCATTCTTTCTATCTAGTTTTCTCATATCTACCTTTCTATTCTTTCCATGTGACTCAACTCGTGCTAAGGACATGTCTTCAGGTTTTATACATGTTATATATTTAATTCTTATGGCATGTCCAAAAGAAGATGGAGAATTGGCAGAGATCTATGTAAATCTGCAGTTCAGATCAATGTTAAATATATACATTTGACAATACTTATTATATAAATAGACGGTTGCTTCCATTTGTCAGAATGAAATGAGATTTTAATTAGATCTACCAAATACCACAAAGTGGGTGGTATAAAGAAGAGAAATACATTGTATCATAGCGTTGGGAGATGAGAAGTTCATATTAGGGCATTGGGTCCTTCTCCGTGTCTGCAATCTCTCAGAGCTGTGCACTGTGCTAGGCTTTCCTGGACTTGTTCATGCAACTGCACCCACCATCATATGACATCCAATCCAGAGTTCAGATTGACAGAGGTAGAGAAAAGATTTCAATATATATAACATTTTGAGAGAAATAAATTAATCTCTAAAAATCATGCTTCTAATTCTGAGTGTGATTGAGAGTGTTTTCTTTCCAATCAGTAGATCAACTACCGAGGCACTGTAGGTAACCAGGTAATTAAGAACATGTCCTAACTTGATAGAAAGTAGTCTTCTGGGAACTGGGGATTCAAAGTGTATCAATTTCCCAATAACGAGGACTCTCTCAAATCTCCCACTTGGAGATTAGAGTAGGGGGACCAGTGTAAATGCTGGAAGAAACATAAATAGGTAGAATATTGAAATATGTTGTTGAAGGTTGAAACATATTGATTAGATATGTTATCAAGTTAGTAGGATTGATTATATGGAAATCTGTTTCTATATAGTGATGTAACCATGCGTGTTAATATCCAGTTTGGGTCACTGATGGATTCAGGGAAACAGTGGGCAAAATTGTCAACATTTTAATGAAGAACTATGAAAAACATATCTACAAAAATTTTAAAATAGAGGTAAATCAAGTGGAAATGATGTATAATATGAAATGACTCCAAAGATTTTTCTCCTCAGTTATCATTGCCAAAAATTTGTTCCATGTTCATGACACCTGATATAAAAAAAATTGTTACCAATATCTATTTAAGTCCTCAAGACACATTTTCAGATAACATTCTGGAGCTAATTTTTTTTTTAACTTCCCAAATCAATGAAAAATTCATTTTGGTTCTACTTCTGAGGTCTAATTCAAATAGTCCTCTCTTAGTTAGCACATGCCCTGATAGCCAGTTTAAGCTGTCATCATGACACACTTAAACCAGAATAAACACTCTAACCACCTGATGGTGTCATACCTATTCTTCATTCACTAGCCAATATAATTGTAACTTTATCAAGGTTTGTTGTTGCTGTTTCTTTGATGCCAAATATAATTTTATTGTACCACCATTAGTAGACTCTGAATCATGCTGACCCATGTATGTCATAATAATACTTCTCCATAGAGCATTTAATTACTGTGTTTTTTAAAAGAGATCTCCTGGATGTTCATCTGACCTTTCTTTAGATAAACATACCTCTAAACATTCATTTAGCACATGAGAGCATTGTTTTTAAGCACATCAGCTCATATTTATCAGGGACTTATTTTTGTTCTTAAGATAAAGTCAAATTATTTCCACTAACCCTAATAGGGCCTTCATTCTGTCTTAATTACAATTTTACCTCTTGAACCCAGAAGAGTACCACATTTTCCCATTTCAGTTATGAACCATCTTCTTAGATTCCTTTTGGCCTTAATATATATATCATTTATTTTTAATAGAAAATAAATTTATTTTCTGATCTATTTGCATTATCTAATATTTGCTCACATTTCATCTATTACAAGAGTTCAGGGTTCGCTTTATAGAATAAAATTACTCACTGCACCCTGTTTTTAGGCTGGTCATTTTGTCTTCTTATAAACCCTTGCAGGGACTTTTTGAGGTCAGTTATCTTTTAATTGTGACAATATTAGTGTAATTACAATGTCTCTCTCCTCTATTAGAATCAACACTGTCTAAGAGCTGTCACTGTTCTGAATTCACTCACCATCTTTTGAATGTTCATGCCTCAGGACCTGATACATAATAGACACTGAAAAAGTTTGCAAAATTAAATTATTAAAAGAATGAGTAAAAAAATGAAAAAAATCAAAGATCAAGGTCATACCTAGAAATGCAGAAGGGCTGAGGGGAGGAGACAAGCCAGTCAGGGTGCAGTGTAGCAACGATGAAATATGCAATTTCCCTCTAGTTCTTGAATGCTTCCTCCCCCCACTACCATGATCCCAATTCTACCTTACATATCCTGCTGGACCGGATGATGTACACTGGCACAGATAGGAAGTGGAAACACAGGGAATCCAGGGTAGATGAACCCCTCAGGACCAGTGGAGAGAGTAGCCATATCGGGAGGGTGGAGGGAAGGTGAGCGAGAAGGGGAACAGATTACAAGGTCTACATATAACCTCCTCCCCGGGGTACGGTCAGCGGAGAAGTGGGTGAGGGAGACGTCGGATGGTGTGAGATATGACAAAATAATAATAATTTATAAATTATCAAGTCGGGGGGGGAGCAGGGAGGGAAGGGGGAAAATGTGGATCTGATGCCAAGGGCTCAAGTAGAAAACAGGTGTTTTGAGAATGATGATGGCAACATATGTATGAAGGTGCTGGACACAATTGATGTATGTATGGATTGTGGTAAGAGTTGTATGAGCCCCTAATAAAATGATTTAAAAAAATAAATGCTGAGAAGTAAGAAGATTTTTAAGCCATTTTTTTTAACATTGGTGTAAAACTTCCAAAGTTACACATAGTATCTTAATAGTGTTTCCTGAGTTTGAAGGAAAATTATCACTATTTTCTCTGTTAGTCTATTTTAACATACAAGCTATAAAGAAAAAAAGCCCACTGAATTTTTCTTTCTTGGTAAGTTTTAATAGATGCTGTTCCTCTAGTGAACATTCACTATTTTTTACTTTTCCTTGTGACATTTCACCAATTGGTAGTTATGTTTTTGGAATTTTTTCCATGTCAACACATTATTTAACTACCATTTATTTGAGGAGCTATATAGTTCAGTGGTTAAATGTTCATCTGATTATGAAACTCAGCATTTCAAATACACCAGCCACTCCTGCAAACAAACAAACAAAATGGTGGCAGTCTAATTTTATAGATTGATATGTTATGAGCCATTCTAATCTGTCTGAAGGGTCATTGTAAGTCAGACTGGACTCAATAGCTATGGATTTTGGGCGCAGAACTGTCTATACTGTACAGTTAAGATGTTTTGTGTTTACAATGTGTATATGTGTATGTGGGACTGTGTGTGTGTTCTCATTGTTTAAAGTTTTCCAAAAGAGGTGGGAAAAGTCCAAGGGAATTAAGATGGAGATTTTTTTTTAAACGAATATTGTTAAAGATTTAATTTTAAAAAAAGATTTAATTCACGTATCTTGTGTGTCTAAAGTAAGAAGTTATATTCATATTTACTATATGGATTGACACATGTCAGATCATGATATGTTGCTTGATTAGACTCTTAAGACAAAATAATTAGACAACCATAAATTGCTGAAAAGCATGTGTGTTGGAGGGTGATACTAACTCTACTTAATAATCTCTACTAATTAGTTGGAATTGATTACATCCTGATAGCCAGCTACTACCCGTTAAGCAAAAGAGCACCTAGAGGAGATACCTTGTTTAAACAATGATGAAAAAATGAGAGCTAAAAGACATGTGATAGATAAATGCACTTGCATATTCTAGGGGCTTTATAAAATTTGCATATTCTAGGAGCAATTCCATCTCTTTAATGTCATATATTAATGAGTTTGAGCACTTCTTATAATGTCAATATATTTACATATGAAACAAGTAAAATTTGTAGTTAATGTCACTGACATCCTGCCATTATTACCCACTGGGGAAGGTTTCTGAGTGGTAGTGGTGTGAGCTTGGACAAGCATGTTGGTGGTCAAAGGATGATGAAGGATAGAGGAAAACTCAAGGAATAGCACCTTAATTCCAAGTTCCTATTTTTCTATAATTATAAAATACACTTGTAAACAATAAAAGAACAAAACATACATAGGAAGCACAAATTTAGGCTAAAAGTATGACCTAATATTGATTCTGTTCATAAACTGCTGTCTGAATGCAAATTAGTCCTCCAGATAAAATTCAACCCAGACTGAAATAAAAGAACTAGTATGGATACCTCACTATAGTGCTAATATGAGAAATATTTTTAAATATATGATGACTGAGAAATTAACAATTAAAAATAAGTACTGTTAATGAGGAAGTTCTTCAGCAGGTTGGCCGAGTACAATGACCCTCACAATGGGTACAAGCATAACAAGAGTTGTGAGGAGGCCAGGGTTGCCTCCTGTCAGACATCGGGATCACTGGGGATCAGGGCTCACTTCACAGCACCTGACACCCTCAGGGTGAGTTGTCTGACAATTTAGGGAGCTCTAGACCTAGATTTAGGTATGTCAGTGATTATATCTTTAAGAATGTTGATTTTATGCCTCCCTCTCTCCATATCTTTATATACATATAAATGACATAAACATATATGTGTACATATGTGTGTGCACATGTATAAGAGGGCTTCACTCATTTATGGGAAAGTTCTATTATTTTTGTACTTCCAGTTTCCATGCTGTTCTTGAAGTTCTGTGTGTGCTTCTCTAAGAATGTATAGACATACAAGATTAAGTAAGAAAATATCGGTACTAAGGTCACAGGTTTATGCCATACAAAACGCTCATATGTTTTTCCATGTGTACCTGCCATCTATGGGTGGCTGCAGACATGCTTTCCTCGTGGCACACTCGTCTTCTCTTATAAATGCATTTAATCAAATGGCCCAATCAGAAGTATATGATGGCAGATGTAATTAGGTTAAATTCAACTCCCTTTTGATCCATCTTAAAATTGTTCTAATTGTTAATAGTCTCTGCTTTCTTTTACATTGAGGGTTTTCGCTATTTCATTGTGTTATGGTTGTTAAGGGTTATGTTTTATGGTTTTTGGGTTTTGCATGCTTTTTTATATATCCAGGATAAATTAGTCCATAGTGACAATAGCAGGATTAATGATTTGGGGGGAATATGGAGGAGAGGCTGGGGGGAAATGGGAAGCTAAAGACAAAGCATGTAAGAAAGAAGAAAATATTCTAAAATTGATTGTCATCATGATTGTATAACTTTCTTGGTGTTATTGAACTACTGAATTGTATGTAATGTAGATTATGCCCCAACAAATTTTTTTTTGTGTGTGTGTTTTTTTTAAAGTCCAATGAAAATGAAAACAGTGGCTTTGGTAAGTTTATGCTATGACAATTAATTTCAAGGTACAGAGGCCAGCTCAAAAAGGTATGGTGATTATTTTGGCAGACTGCAAAGACACAATCTCTACAGATTTTCAGTAAGGACACAAGATAATTATGGGGTCTTATTACAGAGAAGCTCTGGGGAACTTCAGAAGTATATTGGTGAGCAAATATGGTGAGGAATGTGAAGCAGTTTTGTTTGTTTGTTTGTTTGTTTTTCCCCATCACAACAAAATGTACCTGGTCATTCTTCGAATGCAGCAAAGGCGGCCTTATGAGGATCCTCCAGGTCTCATCTTGCCTCGTCATACATCTTTTTGTTGCCAAAACTCAAAAAATGATTACAAGGAACATGATTTGAGTTTCTCCATGGTGCTGGTTTGACATGGCATACATTGAAAGAACACAACGTTAATTTGTGCAAAAGTGAGATGGAAACAACACCTTCCAAAGTGTCTAGGCCTTGATGGAGGATTTGCCGAGAAATAGAAGTTCATCATGTGATACTTTTTCTTAATAGACATCTGTATGATTATGTAGTCATGCACATAAACTACACACATGCCATTAGCAGCATTCATGTTGGTTTCATGTTAACTAGGTTTCAGCAGAACTTCAAAAGTTCAAAAGTGAGGCTTCCTTGGCAGAGAAGCTGGCTATATCTACATATGCATATACATATCTGGTGTTGTTAGGTGCCATCAAGTTGGTTCTGACCCATATCAGCCCTATGAGCAACAGAAGAGAATATGTTTCATAGTAAATGGAGAAAATATGGAAGTACTCAAGGTTTTCATTTTTCTTGGGTATGCTGTCAATACCCATGAAAACAAACATCAAAACGATCCAATAACATTGTATTTTGGCAAGTCTGCTGCAAAAGACCTTAAACTGTCAAGAAGTCAATTTTTCACTTTTATGAGTAAGGTCCACCTGACCAAAATCATGGCATTTTCAATGATCTCAGATGCATGGGAAAGCCGGACAATGAATATGGAAGACTGAAAATGTGATGCCTTTGAACTATAGTGAAGATTATGAATTACAATATGAACCTCCAATTTCTAGACAAACAGTTCTGACTTGGAATCAATGAAGTCAGAGTGCTCCACAGGAGCCAGTGTGTGAGACTTCATCCACTGAAGTGCGAACATGTCTCTGGGGAAAACTATCCTATTTCGTAAAGTGGAGGGTCAGGAAAAAGAATCCGTAACTCCCACAGAATGGAGTGACACCGTGGCTGCAACAATAAGCTCAAAACTAGGAGGGATTGTGCAGAGGAGACAGGCCTGGGTCCCCTTCCATGCTGTTAGACACAGGCGGCATCTGAACGGGACGCAACTTGATGGTTCCTCACAAGGACGATGACAACAACCGAGAGAAAGTCTGGAGAAACAGTGCTGTGCAGAAACTACACACAAAGGAGTAAATGGAAAGAGAATGAAGTCTCAATATGATCCCAATCATCAATTAGACGATGAGAGGGTTAGAATTCTAGGCAATAATCTCCAGTGAATTTGCACAATGTGCTAGAATTAAATGAATAGGTTTGGTTAATTAACGGTGGGTAATTAATCTTGAAAAATGCTACCACGAAAGTCTATGACATCATACAATATTTGAGAACAAAGTGGATTTTTCCCCCTCGATGGGTCTTCTGAGATGCTGCTGAGGGATCACAGACCCTGCTGAAGAATAGCACCCTTCAGTGGCCTCACATTTATTTATTTAAGTTTTTATTGTAAATTAGGTGGAGTTTATATATCAGATCATCATTTTTGCATTCGGTAGACAATTTGTGAAGCCCCCTAGTATCATGCAAACGTAAAGCTCTTTGCTATTTTTGCTTCTGCATTTCCAATATGTATCAAGAAATAGATCTTTTAAGTAGGGTATTTTCCAAATAATTCAATATCCTTAAAATCCTTCGGTGACTTAGAGGGTGTGTAATTTCTTCAAATTCCGGATACAGGACACCTCTGGCAACTGTGGTTCTATGCCATGTTCATCCCCATAGAGACAGAGGTTTTATTTATGCTTCCAGTGGGTTATATCAGTGCGCTAAAGGCACCATTGTTTGCTGTTCTCTGGTTCTTCGTTTTCTGCAGCAGCGATCAGGGAGAATGTTTCAGTTGACCCTTCTTACAGTTCCCACCGTGACTGCTCTTTCACTCTTTCAGGGCTGCACGACACGGAGACTTTCTCAGGGTGCTCACCAAGATTGTCCGAGAGCGCTAGGTGGTGATCTTGAGAGAAAAACATACTAAACATCGCCAACTCTTCCCCCAAGGCTTTCACCCTATCGCTCTCTCAATTTAGTTAACATCATTCTTACTGTTTTCAGGTTACTTCTGCCTCGGATTAAGGAGCCATGGAGACGCTGTTGTCTCAACATTGGACTCCTGCCCATAAAACTGGTCTAAATCCAGCGTGTGATCTTTGTCAGCAAGCTGAGGCCGTGCGCTCCTGCAAAGACTCACAAAGCCTCAAAAATCCTCTATATGGTGACTAGAAGGGAATTCCTGATGCCAATGGTTTGGGTTTATGTCACAGATTAGGAATTCCTCTTTCTTCTTATATTTTGGTTTCCTTTTTCCTTGAATAATCAAACTCTTGAGAAATTTTAGGAGAGTTTTCAACTTACAGATAGTTTGACTTTTATTATTTTTAAATATAGTACTTTCAAAATTGTTTTCAGCTATTTCCTTCTCAAGCAAGATTTTCATTTTCGATTTTTCAATTTTAATAAAACCTCAGTGTTTTTCAGAAGATGCATATTAACTCTCCAAAGGTTTGGGGGGATTATATGTGGATTTTTTGTTGTTACTGTATTTTGTGTGTAATATGATGTTCTTCATTGTTGCAAAGTGTATAAAGTTAAGGAGTAATGCTTTCGTATCTTTTGTTGCTCTCAGATGTAATGTCTGCAAATGCAACTGCAATAGAGGGACAGTATGGCGAAAAACAGCTAAAGAAATGAGGGGCGATGAGACTGCAGCTGCTGTTGCCTGTCATGTATGCAATGACTATTGTTATTCATCCTAATGCCTTTAAAGTTTGTACATCTACTCTTGATTGTGTATGAAACAAGCAGAGGGGGTTCATTAACTAATTGCCTATCTTTACATTCAATGTCTTCTCCCCTTCTGAGATGTATTTATTTAGTTAATTGTGGTTATGTGACTGGATGTTCGCAATTATGTGTCTCCAGTATATCTAGAACATACTTTTCTAAAACAGAATTCACACACCTGGGAACCTTCTTTCATCAATCTCTATAGAAAAGAAACAAATAAGATGAGAACAAACACTCCTTTCAGGAACAATATCCACTTAACTTTTTTTCTTGGTCAGGAAAGATGTGATTATTTCAATGACTTTATTATTTGCTGCTTAATAGCCTTGCCTGTTGAGAGGATATATTGAGCAACATTTCCCTTCTCTTATTCATCCTATTTAAGTACATTTCTTGTGAATATTTAATTCTGACAGTTTTTTTAAAATATATGGCTCGGTGCCATGATCTTTAACTTCAAATTTGGGGTGATAGAGTATGAGTGATGGATTTATCCCTGAAGCAATGAAAATTTAGAATAATAAAATTAGACTATTGTTTAGCTATTTATATCAGCTCCTTTTAGTTCATTCTCTGAGTTTCTATTAAATATTTGCCTGAGTTTGATGGTTTTCAGTATTACTATTTACATAGTCTATTCATAATTTCTTATAAGGTACATAACTCTTTGAAATGGGCAATACACCAAGCATGAAATGTAAAACATTGATTATATCACTAATATTTATTTTCAATCAGGTTATAACTTAGGAGGGCAGTATGGTTTATAAAGAAGACCAGCTTGTTTTAGTTAGATGATAACCTTGGCTATTGTCCCACAAACTCACAGTAATATACCATATATACTTATGTATAATCCAAGTTTTTCAGCACATTTTAATGCAGTTTTTGTGGTAAAATTAGGTGCCTTGACTGATATTCGGATTGGCTTATACTTGAGTACATACGGTGCCTATAAAAGCATGAAAGCATTATGTATTCCCAGTGTTTCCATTCACAAGATACATACTTATAATAAATAGACTCTTATTCAGTGAAAATAGGAATATGCCAATGAGATCGCTTAGCAAAGTGGCTGCACCCATGAGCTCACCCCTAGGAATGATTGTGAGGATGGCATATGATCAGGGACTGGTTCCTTGCAGTGTACACTGAGTTGCTATGAGAGGGAATTGGCACTGAACAAAAAACAAAACAAAAACATTTCACAATAAGTAAAAATCATTTTAACAGAACTATGTATAGTTACATGTTCACTGCTGCTCTTTCACTCCCACTTCCACATATGTTCCAATACAATAAATGTCAAGCCCTGTATGAGACATATCTATGTGCTCAGCGAAAGCAATTTTACCAGTTTTGAATCTCATTTTCCACTGTAATAGATATTTTAGAGAATGAGTGTGGAAGTATAGCATTCAAAACCCACTCAAAGGGTTTTAAACAAAACACCAGAAGAAAATAGGAGAACTATGCAAGAGTGTGATTTCCTTGGGAGTTTATTTGGTATAAAACACTAGTTAGTGCTAAATGAGACAGAATGAGAGAAGGTAGAGGTGAAAAAAGGAGTCCTGAGTGGCAGCACTGGGGTTGTAAAGCTCAGCTTCCATTCTGAATTCCTAAGGAGAGCAAAAGAGGTAGAAGCCTGGGATTGTTGTTGCTGTTGCTCTTTTTGTTCGTTTGTTTTGCTGTATGGAGAGCAGGACACTGTTAAGACTAAAGCCTTGTGTTTGCTTAAGAATCTGGTTCAGTTGAATGTGCAAGTGACAGATGTCATTTGGGAAAACAAGGCGAATGGGCCTTTCACATCTGATGGCCACTTACCCTCTTATTCCTTAAAAAAAGAAATGAGGCTGGCATCCAACAAGCAAGATAACCTCAAAAATATGCTTGCACAATGTAAGGGGGTGTAAAATGAGTTGGATAATCCATCACCTTTGTTAATAAATAAAAACAACAACTAAATATCTTGAGATAATGTGAAAAATGCAAATTGGGGGAAATGGACATTATAGTAAAAACTCACCTATGAGTATCTATTTATTATATGCATTACATTACAATTTTTAAAACTGTCAATTAATGAATAATTATCACAAATTAAACTTGAAAGCATTTTGGAGAAAATATAACAATTTTGCTCGAGGGATGATAAATTTATTTAAAATGTAGAAAAATAAAAACAATGACTTATAAATTAATGGATGAACTAAAGAAAAGGCCTGCACAGTCCTTTGAAAAGCTACAAATTTCTGATAATAAAAAGGGTGAAATCTTCATTAATAATAAAATTTATTAAATATTAATAAACTATCTCATGTGTGTAATATATCAATTAGCAAAATATGTCTTAGAATCACAATGTTGCACCAGCTTTAGGTAAAGCTGGTAAATTCTCCCAAGGCAGGACTATGCCATAGTTGATACAATATAAGGGATTATACGTTGATAGAATTTAGCCAGTTTTTTTAACAAGTTTATTTTATATTATCTACCTCAGAGTTCTTCCTTCTCTTAATATAGCCTAAAATATATCCAACACAAGACGACCAAAATTTACAATAGTTTCACTCAGAAAAGTGGGATAAAGAATCAAAGTTTTAAAACTTATTAAAATATTTTATAATTTGTTAGAGGATTCCTCATTGGTATGTAGTCAAAGTATCACCAGAAAAGTGTTATCACATAAATTGCACATTGGAAGCAAACACACTAAATTTGGTAAGATTATAAACCATCTACTTAGTATTGATGAGGTACTAGTTCAGTTGCAGAGCTCTGATGATGTATTGAGTTATACTTTGAGGGATTAACCACAATATCAATTCAAACCCACCAGTCCTTCCACAGGAGAAAGATGAGGATTTCTGCTCTCATAAAGATTTTGTAGCCACAGAAACCAACAGGTGAAGGTCTACTCTGTCCTATAAAGTCACTGTTTGTCAGATGGACATGATAGCAGTGAGGGAGTTAAACTGAGAAAGAATCCTTAGGACTCACTGGGTAATGGTTAGCTACTAACTGGAAAGTCAGCCAACTGAATGCACTAGCTTTTCTGAGGGAGAAAGAGGAGGCAATTTGCTTTCATAAAGATGTATAGTCTTGGAAACCCTATGGGTGAGGGCTCCCCTCTTCCTTATGGTCGATCTGATTCAGAATCAACTGAATGGTAATGAATGGTAATGGATTTAGTCTGTTTCTGATAGTCTGCTGGAACTCCGGTGGCACGGTGGTTAGGCAACATGACTGCTAACACAAAGATAAGTGATTCCAATCCAGTATCCACCCGCTGCTCCAAGGAAGAAATACAGTTTTCAGCCTTTATGGGCCAGTTCTACCCATCATTTGGTGTTGCTAAGAATCGGAATCTACTTGGTGGCATCAGGTTTGGGGTTTTCATTTGGTTGCTTAAATAGCTTTGACTCTCAATTTCCTTATCTCTAAAATGTTAAAAATGACACTGAAAAATTTTATACTTCTAAAAAACAAAATAGACAAGTAAACTCATGCCCATTGAGTCTATTGTGATTCATAGCAATATTGTAGATCCAAGCAGCCCTGTTCTTGAGGGCAAAGACTCATTCTCTATCTCCAGAGTGGTTGGTGATTCAAATGGCAGAACTTAGAGTCAGCAGCCCAATGTGCAATGTCACCAGGGCTCCATTTATTCATTATAATAAACATCATTATGAAGAACATGCAAGAAAAACACAAGGCAGTTAAATAAATTATATATAAACTATTTGAATGAAAATATGAATTATTATTGTTAGATGCCATCAAGTTAGCCTTTTACCCAGGGAGACCCTACGCATATGGGAAGCAAACACCATCTGGTTCCTGAGCCATCTTCAGGATCACTGTGGATAGGCCCATTTAGACCCACAGAGCTCTCATTCACCGATTTTCAGGAAGAGATTCCCTAGCTTTTCTGCCTAGGAAGCCACAGTCTTGAAGCTCTGCTGAAACTTGCTTAGCATCATCTAGTGATAGGTGGGTGTTGTCTGTGCATGTGGTGCATTGCCCTAGAATGGAACAGAAGTCTTCATCAGGAAAAGCAAGAATTTTACCTTTGAGCCACTGCTGACCACAAAACATTAGGTATAACTGTCAAAAATTATTAAATTCATGATACTGTATTTAATATGAAATTAAGACATGGCAAATTCTATATTTTTAACCAAATTATGTTCCCATTTTTGGAAAAAATAAGAGAAATGAACTGAATTAATGACAACTACTCCACATTTAGCCATAACCTTGAGATTGCATTATTTATTTTCACTCCAGGCCAACTGTGGACTTAGCCCAGATATCTGGACAGAATGAAGCTCAACTGTCCTACAGAGAACACACCATCCTACTCAGATATAAGCAATACCACTTATGCAGCTCAATGAATTTTCCATAGACTATAAATCACTATTCTGCCTGTCAATCAAAATTTTCATTTAAAGTACATATCAACTATAAGAGCATAACATCTTTGTAAGTTATTTTTGAGATAAAAATTACAAAAGAGAAACTTCAAAGAATGTCAGCATATAATCTATTACTTATGAACTTCAAAAAATGACAGTATATGATTTAAAAATACTTTGTTTTTGTGTGTGTGAGTATACTGTGGATAGAATACATTTGGTTTTTACATTGATTTTAGTCATATGCTTCTTTCAAGCAAAAATCAATGTTTCCATTTTTTGTTTTGTTTTGGTTCTGACTTTTAATGACTATATTTTCTGAGCAGGGTAAAAGTTCAGTAATTACTGTAGACTCATTCAATGACAGTAGAAGAAAGCACAAAATCACGAAAGCATTCCATCAAGATATTTTACACATTCAATAGCTTGTATGTTGAGAGAATTACACATAACGACTGTACTTAACCTCAAGTAATAGAAAGATTGTGAAAGTTAGATTTTATGTCAACTTGGATGGACCAGGATTCTGCCATGGTATCATCTAACAGAGTGTGTTCAGCAGCATGATGAGTCTTCTGTGAAGCTGTTAAGCAGTTGTAGGAAGATTAAGTTAATTAATCTGGCTCCAGCTTTTATGTGATTGAGAGAGACTTCATTCAGAGTGTGCTCTACTATTAGTGTAGATTGACCGTGTGGAGGAGATAGCTTACTTTCTTTGCTGTATCTGGATCTTGTAACTGGTTCTTTGACCTCCTGTTATATCATCTACTTATCCTATGAGGAATCAGCAGCCTGAGACCGCAGATTTATTCATATCTGCAATTACCAGCCTGTGGTTTTCCTGCTTCATCTTCTGAGTATTCATCAGCCAGTACAGCTATAAGAGTCAGGAGAAGCTTCCAGCTTAGATGTGACCCACAGACATGAAACAAACTGGGTTAACCCATTGTACAACTGTGTGAGGTATTTTGATGTAAAACTATTTTTATATACTAGGGAATACTCCCCCACACTCACAAAGATGGACTTTTTTTTTCTCCAAGCTATGTGTTTAATTATATTTTACAAAGCAACCTTATCAAGATGGCATCCAGGTAGAATTATCCACCCGATGTTCCTGCTGTTAGACCAGAAAATTAAGAGGTAAGGAGGTCAATACTGAGAGACTGAGCGCTAAAAATAGCGTCAGTGTACTAGGATCTGGATCAGACCACCCCCTTTGATTTTCAACCGCAAAGCAATTCGACAACTCCCTGAAACACTCTAACTTCAATGTTTCTGCCTTCAGGCTCTGCTAGCCCCTTGCCAGGTCCAGCAGGATGGTGTCTGCCACACCTTCTTACACCATAGACCCACAGTGAGCAGAATTTACCCAGACTGTTTTCCAAAAGTGGTTATAATCCCGGGCTTACTGAGAGCCTCTAAGAGCTAGCCACAGACACCACCCGAAGTTCCCTTCGCTGCTATCTGCCCTGTGCCTGAATCTAGGGCTTTGCAACTGATCCTCCACAGCCCCAAATGGAGTGACTACATCCTTCATCCCCTTTCCTCTTCTCCCCAGCTCCACACATAACATCGTGAGAAGTGATACATAATTAGACAATAATGTGCAGCAATTGTAAAGCCACTGGAATACAGTGCCAAAATACAGTTCCCCAGAACACAACTGGATAGAGCCCAGAGTGACACAGAAGTGCAGTCAGGGAGAATTCAGATACAGTCAGCCCCAAACCCACTGCACTAAGCTGGTCCCCAACTTCCCTGGGGACAGTGCAGCGCAGCCCCTATACCAGGACAGCCCACAGCCCATTATAAAAAGGAAAACAAAAAACAAAACAAACAAAAAAACAACTTTTTTTTTAACCCTTTCAATTCCAGGTTGTGGTCTTTGTATAAATTTGAAGGTAAGCCTGCAGAACTGAACAGCCTAGGATTTTAACATAACAAAACAGGAAAAAAACCACCAGGTGCCTATAACCATAGACAAAGGCAAAAACTAGTCTTTAATATGCTGAAAATTGTGGCCTGACAGTCCAAACCAGGCCTGGGCCTACCTTCCAGTGGGATACATATAGTTGCTTGCCCTAGTCCAGACTTTGAGGCCCCCACACTGCCACTGGCCACTGAGGCACTGGGACACTGGAAGCTGGATGCCCACTTCTTCCAAAAGGACATGTAAATCAACATATCTCAACACCCTCAACAAGGAAAACAAAACTCAACAGCAGAGGAAGTCGTAAACCTAAGGACACTCATAGAAGAATCAGACACTGATCTGCCACAAAAAGAAATCTTCAGAATGTTGCTTAGAGTAATACATAATATGAGGGATGTAACACAGCATAAGGATGCAATGATAGAGGAGGCTGAAGTCCATGCACCAAAGGGAAATACAAGAAATAATGGTAAAAGTAACTGAAACAAAACACGAGAGATTATGACTTTACCAACAGACTAGAAGTGGTAGAGAATTGTACCATGATCTGGAGGATGATCAGACAGACTTCAAGAAAGGCAGTCAAACAAGATAATCAAAGAGGCAGAAGAAAACATAAGATCAATGACAGATACTTTGAAGAGGAACAATATTTGAATAATTGGTCGACCAGAACCAGACACAATGAAGATGTCAACAGCTCAATTAGCGAGGGAATTTCTGGAAGCAAACTCCCCAACCTTAATGAATACAGGAAGCACAGAGGACACTAATTAATTAAAGCTAGGAAGAACTCCCCAAAGCACATAATACTTAAATTATCCAACTTTGAGGGAAAAGAAAATTATTTTAGGAGCAGAAAGAGAAAAAAAGCAGTCACATTCAATGGTGCTATGGTAAGAATATGCTCAGACTCATGAGCAGATACCATGAAGAGGAGAGAGTGAAGGAATATCTTCCAAAATCTTTAAAAAAAAATCACCAGTCTGAGAGTTTTCTACACTGCTGAACTATCTATTAAGATAGAAGGCAAGATAAAAGTCTTCCATGACAAGAAAAATCTCAAAAAAATATTCCATAAGACACTGAACCCTGTGGAAACTCCTTTACAATTCACTACAGTCAGAAGACCAACATCCACCAAGCCCCACTCCACCCAAAAAACCACCATGCTGAAACAATTACTAAGATCACATTGCCTCAGAGGGAAAGGAAGGCAAGAATGAAGCCCCACATGGAAACACAGCACACACTGATATGAACAATCATAGAATGTGACTTTAATGCACCCCTATCAGAGAAAGATATATCAATGGGAAAGAAACTCAGAAAGGAGGCTACAGAGCTAAATACTAAAATTAGGCAACTAGCCCTGATGGACATTTATAGAGCTTTCCATTCAGATTGGTGGGGGTTGGGGAAGAGTTTCATTCCAGAGCACATGGCCCATTTTCGAAAATATGCTGCATGCTGGGACACAAGCTGAAACTGAGTAAATTCAGACACAAAAAGATTATTCAGACATTCTTCTTGGATTACCACGCCATAAAGCTGGAGATCAATAAAACAAGGGCAAACCATTGGATGATGAATAATGATCATCTGTGACATTAATGGGTACTGGCCCATATTAGAGAGGCACTATGAAGTTTCTAGAAACTGAGAATGAGAATACTATGTACCAAAACCTATGGAAACAGCAAAAGCAGTTATCAGATAAAGCTTGATAACAATAAATGCATAGATGAAAAAGGAAGAGAGACTTATGACTGATAGGCTATCTCAAAACCTCCACCATCTAGAGCAAAGTCAAAGGAATGACCCCTTCGATAGCAAAATAAAAGAAATAATGCAAACAATACATGGCAGACTTACACAAGTGGGAAGAAAAGAGAGCAATGCCAAAAATCGATGCAACAAAAAGCTGGTTCCTTGGCAGGATCACAGAAATGACAGACTGCTGGGAAGCCCGACCAAAGAAAGGAAGGAGCAAACATCAATAGTCGGCATGAGGGAGAAAAAAGGGGAACTCAGAATGGACCCCAATAAGATTGAAAGAATAATCACAATGTACTATGAAAGTCTGTATTCCAATGAATTCAGCCATGTGGAAGGCATGGACAAGTACTTGGAAAAACAATTCCTCCCAAGAGAACCCACAGAATGGGAGAGTATTTTTAGCAATGACACAACAGACAAAGGGCTTATTATTAAAATCTACAATACCCTCTAGCCTGCAAAAATAGGAAAAGCTAAGCCCCTGAGGTAGTGTGCAAAAGATCTGAAAAGAAGTTTCACTAAGGAGGATACCTGAATGGTCAATAAACATATGAGAAAATGCTCCTGATCATTAGTCATCAGAGAAAACCAAATTAAAACAAACATGAGATACCACCTACCACATTCAAGGGTAGCCCAAATCAGAAAATCAGAAGATCGACAAATGTTGGAAGGGATGTGGCAAGATAGGAAGTCTCCTCCACTGTTGGTGGTCATGTAGGTAAGTAAAGCTTCTGTGAAAAGCGATTTAAAACAAATGGAAATTTAGCTGCTCCGTGACCTAGCTCTCCTTCTACTTGACATATACCCAGAAGAGGTTAGAAATAGACCACGCACAACCAGTCTTCTGTGCGCCAATGTTTATTGTGCTCCAATTTGTAATTGCAAAGAATCAGATACAACCTAAATTTCAATTGATAGACAAATGGATTAGAAAATTTTGGTACATACATACAGTGGAGTACTATGCATCACTAAAAATTACTAATGATCACATGAAGCACATCCTATCATGGGAAGATTTGGAGGAAACTGTGCTAAGCGAAGTTAGCCAATCACAAAGGGACAATACAACATGAGGACACAGGGGTAAGTATAATCAGTAGGTATAGAAGAAAAGCAACTTATCTCACAATGTACGGGTTGAGGCACAGGGAGATGGCTGGAGGACAGACCAAACCCAAGGATATACATGCTATTCCAATACAAATGCGGGGAATGTGAGGAAGGTGGAGGGAAAAAAGGTGGTGGGGAGACACTGGCACTGGTGTAGCAGGGCATTAACCCACCTAGGGAGAATGTATTTTTAATATCTCCACAGAATTGGGAGTGTGCACCACCCACATCAAAACTTGAAGACAAAGTAAACACATGGAGCAACTCATGAAAAGAGTGGGCTACAAGGCCAGCCCCAATCAAAGCCAAACTGACCCTCTCCTAGAAGTATGTGCTACAGAGGACAACACTAAATCTACAAGTTGGGGGGAGGGACCAGCATGATGTTCCCTCACTGGAGCATACCAAGAGAGAAGACAGAAGACAATAGGGACAAATGGTGGGGAGTTAGTCAGGTCTGAAATCCCCACAGTGGGGCAAACCAAGAAGGGAACATAACAGATCACCAACAAGATCTAAACAAAGCCACAAAGCCCCTGAGGAGCCCCCAGAATAGACCTCAGGCAAGGAAGGGCAGTTTCTGGAATTCCCCCATGACCAATAGGGAGCTAGTCACAAAGGTCAGCAGATAGACCTGGAATTACTTATGCTTTTTTTCCTCCTAGTTATTATCTTTTTTTTTTTTTCTTTTTAAATTTAATCTTTGTTTTCATTTTGTTTTGTCTCTGTTATTGTTGGTTTTCTCTACCTATGTAAGATAGGCCTGAGAAGTAAGCTCAAGGAGAAAGCAAAGGGACAGATGGTTCAGGAGGGAATTGGGCGGAGGGAGCCATGAGCAAATAATGCCATAGACAGGGGGACAAGTAGGGAATTAAAATCAACAACAAGAAGGACATAGAGATCCTGGGAGTGTTATACCAACAGCAATCTAGCTGAGAGGAATTACTAAGAATAAGAAGAAGGGTGAGTATGATGGTGGGGAGGAGGAAGGAAATTGGAAAGGGTAAAGATCTAGAAAGCAAAGTTATAGATAGAGGTATAAACATAGGTGTATAAATATGTGTATACATTGATTCATAAAAATAGACATATTGGCCTGTGTAAATATATTTATAGGGCAATACACTGAGGTAGTGAATGGACTTTGCACCTCTGCTCAAGCACTCCCTCAATGCAAGAAAACTTTGTTCTAACAACCTGGCATTCTGTGATGCTCAACCTCCTGGCACAATCACTGAAGACAAAATGTGTGCATAAGCAAATGTGGTGAAGAAAGTGGATGGTGCCTGGCTAGCAAAAGATATAGCGTCTGCACTCTTAAAGGCTTGAAGTTAAACAAGCGGCCATCTGGCAGAGAAGCAACAAGCCTACATGGAAGAGGCATACCAGCTGAGGCGCCGTGCAATCATGAGATATCAACGGGATCAGGTATCAGGCATCAGAAGACCCAAGACAACAAAAATCATGTTGAGAATGAGGGAGGTTAGAGTAGAGACCCAAAACCCATCTGTAGACAATGGGTCATTCCCTCACAGAAGGGTCACAGGAAGGGATGAGTTAACCAGGAAGCAGTGTAGCACCAATGAAGCACACAACATTCCTTTGGTTTCTCAAGGCTTCCTCACCACCCCCCTATCATGAACCCAGTCCTGCCTTTTACTGCGGGCTAAACTTGAGCATGCAAACAGGTACAGATAAGAGATAAGAGCTCATGATACATAGAATCCAGAAAGAGGAATGCGAGTAGGGATACCAGGAGGGTGGGAGAAAGGTGGGGAGAGGAGGGGAAGAAAGAGGAACTGATGCAATGATTGATGCATAACCACATACCTCCAGGGGGATGAACATCAGAAACCACGGGGGAAGGGACACAGCAGTAAGTGTGAGATATGAAAATAATAATTTATAACATATCAAGGGGTCATGAGGGTGGGAGAGGGGATGGAAGGAAAAAAAGAGGAACAGATACCAAAGGCTCAAATAGAAAGTAAATGTTTAGAAGATAATGATGGCAACATATGTACAAATATGCTTAATGCAATTGATGTATGGATTGTTATAAGTGCTGTAAAAGCACCCAATAAAATGGTCTTTTAATAAAACACATAAAACAACAGCCCCCCCCCCAAAAAAAAAAATAAAACAACATCACCTTCAAAGTACTCTCCATTACACTTAATACATTTGCCAAACCTGCACTTTCATTCTTGGAAACATTTTTCAAACTCATCTGGTTTGGTGGCTGACAACATCTCTCTCCTTTTTTTTCTTCACCTCTTCTAAATCATCAAATCACTGTCCTTTTATGGCCCTTTAAATTGAAAGAAACAAATAAGTCAAATTGAGTGAGGTCAGGTGAGTCAGGTGTGCGGGGCAAGAAAGGCATGCTGTTTTTTGCCAAAACCTGTTGCACTAAGATGGCTGCATAGCAGGTGCATTGTCATGGTGGCAAAACAATTCCCCCATCTGCCACATATCAGGCCTTTTTTCATTGCAAACTGTGATGCAGTTTTTTCAGAACCTACAAATAGAATTTAACAGTGCAAGCTGGTGGAACAAACTCCAAATGTACTATAAGTCAACATTTTCTTGCCTTCTGGAAGTTGACAGATGTCCTGAGGGAGGTTTGTCATCAATCAATAGTTCACCTTTTTTTAAATGAGAAAATCACTCGTACATTTTAGTTTTATCCATAATGCTTGTAATCTGCATTCAACATCACAACAATTTCAGTGGCATTTTTCCAAAGCAGGAAACAACATTTCACAGCTGCATGCCGTTCTCTTAAATTGGCCATCACAAAAAGCCAGGTTTGGGCAAAACTGTGTTTATGAAAAAAATTCACTGTGACCAGAGAGAACATTCCCAGGCCATGCCACTGGGTGCACTAACTGAGTAAGTTGCTGGATGTTAGCCTAGGGGGGGAAAGGCATACTAGGAAAGCTCCCCAGCCAAAAGCCATTCCATTTTTTTGGTCATTTGTTTTTGCATGCCCCCTCATATTCACCTACATTCAAGAGACACTGGTTTTGCTTCTCAGCATGAATTGCATAATAATCTTCATTATCCAAAAATTTTACTTACTTAAAAAGGAAACTAAATGACTATGAAATCTTAGTGATAAAAATAAAGACATCTATCTCTAAATAAAAAATGTCATTATAAAAGAAAAGCTGGCTTTAGGCTTGTACTAGTGTTATTGTTCAGAAATTCTACTTGTTTTGTCTTTATTTTCTTTGGAATTGTATTATTTATATCAGTAATATGATATATATATATGTGTATGTAGTTAATTTTATGAATGGGACAATTTAATTGCATTTTCTTTAAAAAGATACTCATTAATATTTAATAATGAATTTTTAATTTCAAGTTTCACTATTAAAAGCAAACATCATGTATAAGATGTTGAACAAAGTTAATGCTTTCTAAAAAATATAATTTATTTATGAAGCAAAATAAATATCGGTACAATAATACTTCTACTATTCATGGTTAAATTGTTGTTCGAGGGTATATTTGCTTTTTAAATGTGGTCAGGATATGGAATAACATCAGAATGTGTATCTATGTATTTATATATGTATGTATCTATCTATCTGCATATATAGATAGATGTATATCTGTACATATGTGTATCGTTGTATAGATTTATGTGTGTGTGTGTGTTTGTACATATAAGCTGAGCAAATCATCATAGAAGCTGCATTATTTGAAGAAGTATGTGACATCAATTTTGGAGAAAGGCTCATTAACAACCTTCGATACCCAGATGACACAAGCTTGCTTGCTGAAAGTGAGGGGGATTGAAGCACTTTCTGATGAAGATTGAGGATTGCAGCTTTCAGTATGAATTAAACCCTAAAGCAAAGAAAACCAAAATCATCACAACTAGCAAAATAGGTAACTTCATGATAAAAAGAGACAGGCTGACGTTGTCAAGGATTTCTTCTTGCTTGGATCCACAGTCAATGTTCATAGAAGCAGCGGTCCAGATATCAAAAGACATGTTGTGTTGGGAAACCATTAAAGTGTCGAAAAGCAGGGAGGCTACTTTGAGGATTAAAGTGAGCTTATCCTGAGCCATAGTATTTTCAGTTACCTCATATGTATGTGAAAAGTGGACACTGACTAAAGAAGAGAAAAGAAGAATAGGTGCATTTGATTTCTGGCGCCGGTGAAAAATAGTGAAAGTACGGTGCACCACCAAAACAACAAACAGATCGATCTTGGAAGTTCAGCAAGTGTTCTGTAGAGGCAAACGTGGTGAGACATTTTCTTATATACCTTGGACATAGTGTCAGGAGAGACTGGTCAGTTCAGAAGGACATTATGCTTGGTCAAGTAAAGGAAGTGCAAAACAGAGGAAGGCCCTCAATGCGATGGGTTGAACATTTCTGCCTCAAACAGAGGAACAGTTGTGAGGAAAACTGGACAGTGTTTCCTTCAGTGAGTATTTTTATTTTCTGTATGTTTAGAATAATCCATAGGGAGGATTTAGTCTTCAATCTTAATCACTAAATCTTCAAGTCCTTTTCAGTACCAACATGCCATGTTGTGTCATTTGTATTCCAAAGATTCTTAATGAATTTTTCCCCAAGTTGGATATGGGGGTTCTTTTTCATATATCCCACGGTTTTTTTTTTTGGCTAGGACTGCGTAAGAATGATGAAAAAATACAATCTTGACACCCACCTTACTGATTTTAGTCCGTGCAGTATTCCATGTGATGTTTGAAGGACTGCTTTTTGTTCTTTGAACAAGTTCTGAACAAGTACAATTAAGTATTCAGTAACTCCCATATTTCACATTGTTCTTGCATTTTCTGCTTTCATCCAAAAATCCATCTGATATCAGCCATATCGTGTTCCATCTTCTTTTGAATCCTTCTTGAATTTCAGGCAGTTCCTTGTTAATGAAATGCTGCAACCAATTTATAACTAGAAAATTTTCATCTGTTATCTTCAAGTCCTGCATAATCTGTTTGGGATATTTTCTCTTCAATCTGCAGTGCACAGACATGCTGTGTTTTTGCTTTTAAATTCTTTTTTGCAGGCTTCCTTGCAGGCCTGATCTGTGGGATTCTTCCATGTTCCACTCTCGGTGGATGATGTAGATCTCTGCCCCTTAATGACAATCTACACTGTTTTTACTTGTTTACATAACAAAACAAACAAAATGCTTCTGTTGAGATCCAGGTACTGAGAGACACGGGCAGGGATAAGTCCCAGTTTCTTTTGTTTAGGGGTCTTGGCCTCTGGCTGTCAGCTAGCCACCAGTGGCATCTTGAAACCTTGCACAACTCTGCTTGATGAAATTTTTTAGATATAAAATAAATTTACAAATCATTACATTGAAAACACCTGCAACTGACTGATCGATAAAAAGTAAAGCATAGTTTTTTCTGCCTACACTTGTTTCTGTAAATTAGCATCCTGGATTAATACATACAATAAGCTTAAGGTTTTTAACCATTTTAGTTTTAACTAATTTTCTTTTTAGTTTAGTCCTCCCTCAGGTTTAGAAAAAAAATTAATTTGGTACTGAATATAAAAATAAATTGTAATGTTTTGCATGAAAATGAGTATTAGTAAAATCAATATATGTATCATACAGGTATGATTAATAAACTATATAATAAAAATTCTTATACAATAGGAGTATTACTGAAATATTAGAGATCTGAAATATCGTCATTTTTTTATAGTTTTCTTGAAAAGATAAAATAATGTCAATTATACTGATTCCTTACTATGTGTGACAGATAAGCCAAGTATTTCTTTTAAGGTGCATAGTCTTAATTAAGTCTTCTACGTGTTTTCATATAAAGATTTTAATTACATCCCCATTTCAAAGACTTGCCTGAAGCCACAAAATTACTAACAGGTATCTCTTTACCTATACTCAGTATCATTCTAGAGCACTCTCACTATATTGATACCTTATATGCAGGACTTATTTGTTGACTTAATTAGTTTTATCCTTTCTCACTTTCTTCTGTGTACTGAGGTACCCAAAACATGCATTTATATTAAAATTTCACTACAAAAAAGACAAACATGTGAATCATTTATCACAAAATGCCTATTTGTGTAATAGGTGTTAATGCTATCACCATTCATTGCTGTCGAGTGAGTTCTGAGTCTTGGAGATTTTATGTACCACAGAAATAACTGTTGGCGTTTCCTGCACAATCCCCATGATTATTGGTATGTTTGAGTCCATTGTCTCTGATAGTGTGTCCATTTATCCAGTGAAGTGGCTCGCTCTTTTACATTGGCCCCCTACTTTAGCACTGTAACTCTAGTTACAGTGACAGTTTTCCTGAATATGCTTTCTAATCAAACTATTTCACTGTTCTTCTTTGTGCCACTTATTATCTGAGATACTCACATTTAATGATCTATTTGATAACCCTTTAAATACTCCTTTATCTACCCCAGTAAGATGATAAGCTCCCGAAGGAGTGAATTCGTTAAAGTTGATTGTGCCAACCTGGCCTATAAACACATGTGGGATTAAATGAAGGGTGGAGAGATAAATGCCTCAGTGAGCATCGCCTTTCGAGTTCTTGGGTCTCTTGCTTCCTGATGGTGGGACCAGGGTGCAGCTGCCTTAGCCAGTTCCCTGCTTCAGCTGGCAAGACTCACTTCCTGCAAGACATCTCTGAGGAGAAGCCACACATGGATCTATCCTGATGCCGCCCTGGGTGCTGGAGCAGCCATGTGGAGACCTCTGCCAACACTGAGATGCTTACACGCTCACTGACTCAGCTTTCCTCCTGCAGTCGGCATCATTGCATGTGTTTTGTGAGATGGAGGAGGACTTTGTGGATTGGTGTTGGACATATGGGTTAATGTTGGAACTGTTGGATTGTGCAGCACTGGGTTGGGATGTTTTCTTGATGTGCACTTACCTATGTATAAAACTCTCTTTTATACATGAGTTTCTGTGGATTTGTTTCTCTAATGGACCCAGACTAACACAAGGAGGAAAGCACCTTTTGTTTTGTTTTTTTTCTTCAGTAGTATATACTCTTCTGTGGTCCAGCCTCAAAACATAAGTGTTAAATGAAGCATGATAGTTCCTTTTAGTCATCTGTTCTACTTCCAATTTCCCAAGAAAGGATTCCATCATGATATTGCATTCTAACTGTATGCAAAGAAACAGAGCTCCTGCTTCTGCAGGTAAGAGTCAATAGTTAACAACCCCTAGGGCAGCGGTTCTCAACCTTCCTAATGCTGTCACCCTTTAATACAGTTCCTTATGTTGTGGTGACCCCCTCAACCATAAAATTATTTTTCTTGCTACTTCATAACTGTAATTTTGCTACTGTTATGAATCGGGCGATCCCTGTGATAGGGTTATTTGACCCTCCAAGGAGTAGTGAGCCCCACGTTGAGAACTGCAGCTCTAAGGAATAGAGATCATTTGGAGTCAGGAAAAGAGCATTATCAGAAAAATAGGACAGGATCCCAATATTATGCATGCTCTCACATGATAATTTCATAAAGTTTAAATTTAATTCATTATCATCATTTAAATTGATGTTGTTTATTGTTTTTTTCTGAATTTAAAGTTATTTATTTTAGTTTTTATTAATTTCTCATGTCCAAGATTTCCTCAGAATACAAAATGTGAGCTTCTTTTTTTTTTCTGCTTACTCTATTAAAGTATCTATGAAATTTAGACACATTAAATCAACATGAGCAGTTCAAAAACATGCCCCTTAGGCACATGTGAACCAGCAGAATAAAGATAACTTCCTCAGTTAAATCTTTATTATAGAGGAAGTGCACAAAATATGTAGTGTCTGATTATTGGTGCTTAAGAAATTCACAAAATAGTGCATAACTTTTATTGAAAACTTTTATTAAAATTTGCTTTGGGAAGGAATATGCATGTTACTTTTAAAGACTAGTGACACTTTTTCAGTAATTGTAACAGTAATTTGTAAAGGTAAATTACTTCTTGGGAAGAAGTTTAAATGATTTATTATAGAGATTTCCATTTTTATAAAAA
Organism: Echinops telfairi; assembly: GCF_000313985.2. NCBI lineage: Eukaryota > Metazoa > Chordata > Mammalia > Afrosoricida > Tenrecidae > Echinops > Echinops telfairi. The sequence goes on along the minus strand of NW_022103908.1, from coordinate 22,444,427 downwards.
TTAACACATTTTTATCCTTCATGTAATTGTCTGCTTAAGGGCTTTACTCAGTGATTAGTAGCTGTGTTACCTCTCTTTCTGTTTTTCTGGGTTTTGTAAAACATGCTGCAAAGATAGCCTATTGTTAAGGTTTCATGTTTCCTTTACATTATTTAGGTAAGGTTCACCATACTCATTTTGTAATATCATTAGATGTTTGGAAATAAATACACTGAATTACATGCAATCTAATAAAACTATGAAGAAGAACAATTGGATAGATTCTGCAATACTATTAATAAGATTTAAGTCAGAAATAAAATATAGAAATACATTTCATTTGAACTATCAGGACCATAGCAGTGACCCAAACATCAGAAATAATATAAACAAGCATCTGTGTTGCAGAAAACATTTTTCTAGCTTCGTGAGCACTCTCCATTCACTTCTCCAAGCAAGTAAGAGTGTACTTTTGGGGATGGGGGTGGGGAGGAAATATTGTTCAGACAGAATCTAATGACAAAAGTGATTAAATGTCTGTGTGACTGAGTTAAAAGGAACCTACTTCTATGAGTACATCATTTAGAAGATTTTATTTCACTACTTGTCCATTGCAGTGACTTACTTGTTCCTATCCATCAATGGAGGACAGTTTTCAGACTAAGACAGAGTAGGAAACAGGATAACATGATCTTCAATGCAGGCTTTCGAATCTGCATAGAATAGAAACAGAATAGTGGCAGATATAGTGTCAGAAGGTAACTCTCTCAAGCTGGCAGGCTCTCAAAATAACCCTATTTTGAGCCCACCTTAATATGTATGCATAGTAAAGCTATCAGGACCTTCACTTATTGGCATGACAAACCTCAACATGAGAAAGAGATGATGGAGAAATTCAGTATCAGCCATCAGAATAAGGCACAGTTGTAACTGTGAAAAAGAACATAAGTTGGTCATTTATAAGTTAAATATGGAGCTAGAGAAAATGTAAGTCTACAAGAGTCAAAGCATGATATTGAATATATCCCATCTGAATGTAGATGCTACAATTTAGATCAAAAGAAGAGACATAATGCACTGAAGAGTCATGACGAAGCCATGACAAGTTTTGGATGATATCAAGGACATCATACATGAAGAGAGCAATAGAGTATTTAAAAATGGGGGAAAAAAATAACAAGAAGAAAGTGGATTTCAGAAGAGATTGAACTTGCATGAAGTAAAAGAGCTTAATAGACTTTTTCATAAGGTGTCTGAAAAAGACAAAGTTTGAAAAAGAGAGAACGAAGTCTTGTAATAAAATGCACAAAGGCCTAGGGTTGCAAACTCTAAAGGGAAAAACAAGCTCAACATTCTCAAGCTAAAAGAACTGAAGAAAAAAGTTCAAACTTTGAGATTTCAAACTGAAGAATTCTATGGGCTAAATACATGAAATTCCAGAAGATTTGCTACACCATTTCAGAAACCTTTATTAAAAAAACTTTAGAAGGTGAAGTTATTGTTTCTCAATGCATCCTTTACCTAGATCCATACACTACTGAAAGCACTGTTTCTATCTATCTAACTCTTCCTCAAATAGCTATATGATCATTGATACACACCTCATCAAAACTCAATTTATTTTTCTTTTATTATTTGAGTTTGGGACATAAAAATAAATTTGCATGGGTAAGATGAGGGAGGTAGAGTGGAAGGAGTAACGTTTCTGACAAAATTCTTATAGATTGACATGATTGTCAAAAAAGAAGAAGCTCCATCGTTACAGTGTTGTTGTCACATGCCGTTGGGTCAGTTCTGACGCACGGTGACCATATGTTTGGCAGAATGGAACACTGCCGGTCCTTTTCCAGCCTCACAATTGTTCTCACGCTTGAGCCCATCGGTGCCGCAGCGTCAATTCCCCTTTCCACAGGGCTTCCTTTCTTTCACTGCCCTGCCATTTTTCAAGGATGATGCCCTTCTCCAGGGACTGGTCTTTCCTGACAACATAGCCAAAGAATGTAAGACAGAGTCTTGTCCATCTTGCCTCAAAGGAGAATTCTGGCTATATTTCTTCCAGGAGAGATTCATTTGGCCTTTTGACATTTCTTGGTACTTATAATATTTTCCCATCTTAATTAAAATGCATCCATTTTTAACGTTGTTGTTTTCCTAATTCCATCCCAAATTTTCACTTGTATAAGAGATGGTTGAAAATACCATAGTTTGGATCAGGTGCACCTTAGTATTCAAATGAACTTTTGGAGATATTTCACCATATACAATGCTGGAAATATTCTCTTATCCATACTAAAAATGTGCCAGATTGCTTGGCCTATTGGTTGTAAGAAATCAGAATTTGTGCACGTTCCAAACCAAACTGATCTAACACAGTGTAGAAATTATCATTAAACTTTATCATTAATCTCACATACTATTAACATTTTGCTGAAGGCAATTTAAAAATGGGTTTGTGTGTTTGTTTGTTTGTTTGCAGTAAGAACATTGGCAAAAACTACCAGAAAGTCAAGCTCGATTGAAAAAAGGACGTGAAAGCAGGGCAGTCATCATTGATGTCAGATGAATCTTGCCGGAAGTAGAGAATAGCAAAAAGGCTTGGCTGCTTTCGGGGTTCTGGGGCTTCATCCTGCAGTTGGGGAGCTGCAGCTGTGACTTGTCAACCATGGTGCAATAAACTCAGTGCCAGCCTTTCTCCCGGAAACCTTCCAAGCAAGTCTTCCCCTGCTTCTCCCTGGACATATATTAAGTTGGATGCTTCCTGAGTTGGCTTTTTGTGGCACATACCTGTGTGTATATGTATAGGTATACGTTTGGCTTTATTTTCTACTAAAATGCTATCTTAAATTCCCCAGAAAAATATCTTTAGAAACGACACAAAAGATAAGGAACTAAATTTAAAGTTATTTAAAAGCATGTGGATATTTCAGTGATGCATTAAGATTAAAAGAAACTTAGAGTGCAATTATCCCAAGATATATTTTAGTATGAGAGTTTATGAAAATGTATCTAAAATTTAATTCATAACTAACATTTTGTTATGTGTTTTGCTATTTTGGGTTCTTAAAATATTGCTAGTTTAATATACCTTTCAATAGCTTTTGACTCATAAAGACCCTACATATAAAAAAATAGACCCTACATAAAACAGAAAAAAAATACCTGGCAGACCCTATGTCATCCTCACATTCAATGATCTGTAGTAGCACATTGTTGCAGCCAATGTCTCAATTCATCTCATTTAGGGACTTCCTCAGTTCCTGGGAATCTCTACTTTACCAAGCAAGGGACTTGTGCTGCCTGATTGCAGGTCCCATGTATATGAGACAGAATTGTTCCACCTTCTCCCCACCTTTCAAAAAACCTTTTTTTATTGTGAATTTGTTGAGGGTTTAAATAGCAAGTCATCATTTTGCTTGCAACAACGTAAACAACTTAGAAACCCTCCCAATGGAGTGTGACTCAAAATGAGAAGAAACAACTGTGAACATCTGTTAATAATTAGAATTGGAGTGTACAGAGTATAAATATAGGAAAATTGGAAGTCATAAAAATTAAATGGAACACATAATATTTATATCCTAGAAGAAGCAAGCTGAAATGTACTGATAATGGTCATTTAAATTCAAACAGTCATATGGTATACTATACAGATAAGATGCCTCATTTCATAATGTATCATCTTGTAGTATAGTGCTGCCTGTGATAGGATAATATCTATTTGCATATAAATATGTCCAATGAATTCACATATTATTCAAATGTATGCAGACACCACTAAAGGTAGTGATGCCGAAATTGAAGAATTTTTACCAATATATTCAATCAGAAATTTATCAAACAAGATGCACTGATAATCAATGGTTACTGAAATGCAAAAGTTAAAAACAAAGCCTTGGTGATAGAAACAGCTGGAGCTTAAAAAATAGAATTTTTCAAGACCAGTGATCATTCATTGCTGATATTTTTTTTCAGCAACACAAATGGCAACTATACATATGGACTGTTCAAAATGGAATGCACAGGAATCAAATTGACTACAGCTGTGCGAAGACATGATGGGGAAGCTCAACCTCAGCAGCCAAACCAATGGCAGGGTCCAACTGTAGAACAGAACATCAGTTGTTCAGACATAAGTTCAGGTGGATGCTGAAGAAGTCTATCTCAAATACACCAGAGTCAAAAGAGGACCAAAAGTATGTCTATCCTAAATTTTGACAACATCTCAAGCACACATTGAGCACTAATGAAAGGAGGCCTGATGAGCTCTGGGATGACTTTAAAACATCACACATGAAGAACGCAAATGGGTTATTAAAAAGACAAGAAAGAATGAAAAGGTAAAAGTGGATTTCAAAAGAGATTCTGAACCTTGCTCTTGATCCTAGAGAAGCTAAAGCAAAGGTAAGAATTGATGGCATAAAAGAGCTGCACAGAAAACTTCAAAGGACAGCTAGAGAAGACAAAGTGAAGTATTCTAACAAAACGTACAAAGATCTGGAGTTAGAGAATCTAACATGAGGAACACACTCAGCATACCTTAACCAGAAAGAACTGGGATAAACAAATAAATGAATAAAGCCTTAAGTTGCATTACTAATGTACTATTGGCAACATGCTGAACCCTGCAATAAGCATCCAAAAGATGGAAGGCACACTGAGTCAATGAGCTCAAAACAATTGGTTGCCATTCGAACATTTCAAGAGGTTGCATATGAACAAGAATCAGTGGTACTGAAGAAAAAAGTCCATACTACACGGAGGCATTAGAAGAAAAAAGCAAAAAGCACCAAGAATTGAGGAATGACAGGTGAAAAGTGTCAATCAGCTGAGGAAGCACTGGAAGCACTCATTTGGCTATGCCAAGAGATCTGAAGACAGTTACCTGGCCAACTAACTGGAAGAAATCCAAAGCAAGGTAACCCAACAGAATGTAAGAATTATGTAACATTATCATTAATATAACATGCAAGTAAAATTTGCTGAAAATTATTCAATAATGATAGTACATCGACTGGGGAGCTGGCAGAAATCAAACTGGATTGAGAAAAGGACATGTGAAATAGGTTATGATTATTGGTGTCAGATGCATCTTAACCGAAAGGAGAGAATACCCGAAAAACATGTTTATGTATGTTTTATTCACCATACAAAAGCATTTGACTATGTGGACCATAAAAACTACAGATGGGATTGAGAAAATAGGAATTCAAGAACATTTCGTTGTGCACATGTGGAACCTGTACATGGATCAAGAGGGAGTTGTGCAAACAGAACAAGGGGATGGTGCATGGTTTAAAATCAGGAAAGGAGTGAGCAAACAATTAGAGAGTCTGGATTATGTGAAGCAGAGCATGGCAGCAAGTTTGGAGGAAGCTTATTAACAACGTGATGACATGACTTTGCTTCCTGAGGTCCAGGAAGACTTGAAGCACATGCTGATGAAGGTCAAGGATTGAAACCTTTAATATGGATTATACCTCGGTGTAAAGAAACCAAATTATTACAACTGGACAAATTGCTAATACCATGATAAACGGAGAAAACACTGAAGTTGTAAGGATTTCACCTGATGGATAGGCTCCTGGAAGGAGCAGTCAAGGAATCAAAGATGCATTACATTGGGCTTGCACGAAACCTCTTTCAAGTCTTAAGGATCAAGTATGTCACTTTAAAGATGAAAGTGTGTGCCCCTGACCATAGTATTTTTAATCACCTCGTGAATGTGAACATTGGACATTGAATAAGGAAGATTGTAAAGAATCGATGTCTTTGAATTGAGGTGCTGGTAAACTGTTGAGAACACCACACACTGCCAAATGAATAAGCTAAACTGTCTTTGAAGAAGAACAACTAGAATGCTTCTTGGAAATGAGGAGAGTGAGGCTTTGTAGCATGTTCTTTGGGCTTCGTGCCAAGAGAGACTGGTCCTTAGAAAAGGACATCATTATTGGAAAGAGGAAGGACAGTGATAAAGAGGCAGACACTCACAGGGATGAACCGATACTTTGGTTGCAGTAATGCACTCAAACCTAAGCGCAATTGTGCGGATGGCACAGGACTGGCCAGTGTTTCATCTGGTCTTATATAGGAACAATGTGAGTCTCGGATGCTGATAAATAGGAAGCAGGATGGCAATGAGAGGATGTGAGGAGACAGGTTTGCAGAATGAAGACACTTCGACTCTACTCAGTCTGTCACTCTTGTGCAAAAGAACACAGCCACCCAAGGAAGTATTATTAGTCTGTGACCCAATGGGCTCCACTCCTACCGTGACCCATGAGTGTCTAGTTGACATAATCCGTAACCATCACAGTGATTTTACAGAACCCTACCATGCCATCTCCAGCTTTCTTTCTATCAACAAGGCCATATGCCCCCTCCTCTTTGTTTCACTTTTACATTTAAATAGTAAGAATTATCAATATATCTTGATTGTATGTTGATTAATTTCAGACTGAAGAAGTAGAGAAAATTCTTCAATGTCTTGTCATTTAGGGGTAGGTATGTAAATTTTAATGATAGTGATATTAACTGCTCTTCTTGTGGGCACATAAATAGCATTGTTTTTCAAGAGTGATCTTTATAGGTCCTTTTAAAAGATGAATATGACTCCATTTTCAACCAATGTAGGATTCCTGGTATTGTAGACCATATAACTGTATGATTCTAAATTTCAATGTCATTGTGGCAGTACTGCCAAGTTCCCAGTCTTTCACACCATGACTAGTATTTGAAAGCTATTAACAATTTGTTTTTACCTCTCTCCTGATTTTCACAGTCTGGGAGCCCTAGTGGCAAACCGATTATGTGTTGGGCTACTAATCTCAAGGTCAGCAGTTTGAAATCACCAGCTTCTCCTCAAAAGAAAGACAGGGCTTTCTACTCTTGTAACGAGTTATAGTGTCTGAAATCCACAGTGGCAGTTCTACCCTGTCTGATAGGATCACAATCAATCAGAAGCAACTCGATGGCAGCGAGTTTGCTTTTGTGTTTTGGCATATGTTAGTGTCCACTTTCTTCCTTCGTATAAACTGCTCTGCTGCATTGCATTGACAAAGGAGTGTTGCTCCTCCTGGAACCAGCTGTCAAGGCTCATGAAATACCTGGACAATAGAGAGAGGAATGAAAAACTAAAATTTAGTATCATTGAGTGGCTTCCTCCATTTATTGGTCAGAAGAGCAGTTGACTTTGGGACTGTCCTATGATTTCCAATATTATTTCTTGGATCCATGTGAAGCAATTTCTTCCAAACTACAAGAAACAGCATCTGGATCCTATGATTGACAAGACATCATTCAGTGTGGAATTTCTGTGTCTGAACTACTGGCATACTGACAAATATAGAATCCTCCAATCAAGCCCTGTACACCTGTGAAGGACATGACAATGTGGATGCAAATTTTTTATGAGAATCAGGTCTGAGACACATCACAATGCTTTTAGGCTTATAAAGAGAAAATACAGTCAAATAAGCCAGTATTTTAATCTCATTTTCTCTATATTTAAAATTGTTCACAATGCATCCTTGAGTCGCACGAACTGCAGTTGGGTGATAGTAGATAGAAATAAATTGCTGTGTCTCACCAGTTTTAAACATCAAATGAGCAGTCAATGATAAACACTCTAAAGGGGAATAAAATTACATAAAGGATGCTCTCCTGAGAAATATTTTTTTATTGGTCGTAGTGGACCCAAACTAGGTCCTTAGCACTCTGAAATAAACATGTTTTTAAAATATATGGGCCAATTCTTAGAAAGGCAAAAACTAGATCAATGATTTAGAATAAGTAGAAAATGTAAATGTTACATAAACATGTATTTTCCTAGTAGTCTGTAGAATTTGGAGTAAATGACATCTTTCTCTCGAATACAGTATAATGTGTAACACAATTTGTACATATTGAGAGCACAATCAGTGATGGTTCTGATGAAGATGCATTTAAATGTTGATTTGCTTATCTTTATCAAAGTGCTATTTTTTGTCACTAAAAAATACAAAGCAAAGCAAACACTGAGAGTACAAAAACTAAAACAAAACATCTATCTCACTCAAGATGTTGTTCTCTACTTAGGGAGGCAGCTCTTCCTCATTTGAGTTTTGAGTGCCTTCCATCATGTGCTTGTTTGCTGGCAGTACATTAGACGATGATCAGCCTCTATTCACATGCTATTCAGTGATTGCAGTAGTCTGGGGAGACTAGAGAAACAACTTCAGGGACACACTTATGTGTATCAGAAAGAGATTTATATACAAGAGCAATTGCACATTGAGAAAACATCCCAGCCCAGTCCAGATCAAGTCCATAAGTCCAAAATTAGCCCATATGTCTGATTACCAATCTAAAAAGTCCTCTTCAGACTCACGAAACACATGCAATCACGCTGAATGTAGAAGATCACAGGCCAGTGGGTAGAAAGTCTTTGGATCCAGTGGCATTGGAAACATCTCAGCGCTGACAGGGGTCTCTGCATCAGGGTGGGTCCATGTGTCTTGTCAGCTGCTCTGTCTCCCAGGATGTGAGCAGAGAGTATTGCACTTCCAAGGAGGAAATACCAGAATTTCCAGAATCCTTAGGGGAAGGCTGTGCCCACACAGAAGCCCCATTGGCTATGACCTGATTGACAGGCTAGACTCCACCCCTACAGGCTTAATCCTTAAATTGACAATTATATAACTACCACAGTGATTAATCCCTGAAATTGATCCTAAGACCTTTTTCCTAGTCTGTCTTCAGCTGGAAGCGCTGCTGAACCTGTCCGATAGGAGTAACTTTACTGGTATTTGAAATATCAGTGGCATGGGCTCCAGCATCACAGCAACACACAGGTCCCCACAGTTATGACAAACAGAGACATGTGGCAGAAAGTGGAAAAGATATCTGAAACCATCAACACTAAATTTACTGTAGTGTGTGTCACGTAGCATTCGTATTGTGGTGTCCTCCAGGGAATGCTTCTACCCGCCCAAAGGATTTTACTGAGGTCTTCGTGAGAAGGACCACACATCCAGAGCACACAGGTTCTTGTAGAACCACACAGTCTGTATATGTACAGTGTGGTCTTTGTAGCCCTCCCAGTGTAAACTTCCCCAATTCTTCCTAGGAAATTTGGTTTGCTTTAAAACATTTCATTTAAAGTGACCCAAAAAATCTTGGCTCCTGGGCAATTAGCGCCATCTGAAATAAAATGTTGATTGGGAATAATTGGAAGAAAGCAGTCTTCAGAAGAATGAATAATGCTACAAGTAGCAACTAAGAAAAAAATTCAAATAAGCAATAAAATAATTAGGGATGGCATGTTCCGTGTGAGTGTTGAGATGGATTAAGTGATTTCATCTCCTCTGATTTAGACACGTGAAGTGAAGGCATGAAAGCAGTATCAAAGAAGGAAGATATTTTGTTTCTTTTCTCCCTCAGCTCCTTCTTTTTCTTTCTCTTCATCTTCTTCTTGTAATTGCATGAAGCAAGACTCCCAAAGACTGGCTCATGATGGGATTTAGCAATTTCTCGATAAACCAAGTAAAAGAATTGCTTAAAAATACAGGATAAGAATAAATATAACGAGGCTAAATTTGAAAGCAAGAAAACAAAAGAGAGAGAAAGAGAGAGAACTCAACTCTCAGTCAGTGCAAGGATAAATATGACGATTGTATAACGGAGATAAATTTAGACTGTAACCTAGAAAAATTCATTTTTACAGTGACTATCTAACATTTCTTTATGCTATAGGATTAGAGGATGCGGAGATGTGCATTGGGCACCTGACTTCTAGTTTTACTTGATTTTTCATCAATCAAAAATAAGTGTAATATATAAAATGTAACAGATGGCTAAATGATTTTGGATTGTTCCCTAAGCACATCAAATTTATCAAAGATTCGGGAAACATATATTAAAGCATTGCAAATTTTCAGTCAGGTCATTTAGTATTTTGCTGAAGAACAGTGAATTCTTTCTAAATTCCAATAAAACTTCAAGTATATTAAAATAAGCAATTAAAATGTAATTAAATATATCTTGTTAGTAGCATTTGATTGAAAAGAAATAATCTAAACAAGGTTCATTGTTATTTTACTCCATCCATTTGTAATAAGGTATCAATATACAGTTAAATATAATCCAAAACTGTCAGACTAAGTTAAAAAATAAATGGCTCTAGATATACAAATTTATTTTCTCAAATATATTACAAAGAAGCTTCAAAAAGTTTGTGGAAATTTTCACCATCTTTTCATTACATTTTTCTGTGAACTTTTTGAAGCGCCTCATGTTTGCATATGAGTACACACACACGAACACACTTCCTCATTTATCCATTATTTTCTGTTTATATAGGAATAGTGCTATAAAAGTATGCACAATTCTTAGTATGTGATTATACTACATAAGATTTATTTCTTATATTGCAATAGCATTAACATAAAGCTTCTACAATGCTTCATACAAATGTCTCACCACTAAGTGACTATTGCTAAACTTTCCAATATATTTCATATTGTAAAGCAACCAGGAAATAATTCCATTCATTTGGGGAAAATGCTCTGATCATAGTCACCCATCCAGATCTCTTGCACTCCAGACATGTCGAGTTGCCTGACAGGATGAAATAATAACATCAGCATATCTTCTATCAGGGTCACACAGTGACATAAATATTTTAAAGCCAACACAGATTGTATACTAAGTCAGAGAAAATGACTACTTATACTGTCATCCAAGATATTCTTGCTTTAGCAGTTGTATATATTTATGTAACCACATTTTTCCTACATGATAGAAGAAATCAGCATATACTAAGTTGCTATATACGAAGCCCTGGAGATGCAATGGTTAAGTTCTCTGAACCCTTCCAGTATCTTTGAACATAGTTAGCAGGTCCATATCAGAAAGATCTGGTAATTTCTTTCTGTAAATGTACATTAAAAAAAAATCCTTATATGTAAAAATTGCATGAACAGAACTCGAGTCATTAAAAGTAAGTCCCTGCATTGAGTTTCTGTATATCAGAAGGGATTTCACAGCAATGTGTTTTTATTTTGTTTTTAAATACATCAAGAACTACACTCAATACTTGAAGCTTTATATAATTCTAATCACAGTAACTATACAATTGTTTTTTCATTCAGATCATGCTTCAAAAATGCTGCACCTGATCTGGTTTTCACCATTATCCGTATTTTTGTTTTGTTTGGGGTTGATTTGTATAAGGGTTTATCTCAGAGGTGTCATGTTACTGGGAACACCTTCCTGAAGTTGTGTTACATGTTTCTCTGTTTTTTGTTATATGAAACCCAGGATTGGTGAACCCATAGGGACAGCAAATAGGATAAGAGTTCGGGGGTGCGTGTTGGGTGGGGAAGTGATCAGTGCAGGGGGTGGGGGCATGGAGCAATAAAAAGGAGATGCTGTCAAGGAGTCCAGGAAAGAAAAAAGTATTTGGAAATTGGTTGTGATAGCAAGTGTACCATACTGCCTGATGTGATTTAACTATGGAATAATATGATGCATGTACTCATAAGAACATTTTTTAAACCAAGATAATAAGGATATAAAATGAACCATTGTCGTCAAGTGGATTCTGACTCAGAGATCGTCAGAACAAGCAGAACTGCGCCATAGCATGTTTACAGCTGCGATCTTTCTGGAAACAGACTGTTCTTCCTTCTGCAGGAACACTGGTGTGGTCAAGCTGCTGACCTTGGTTAGCAGTGAAGGGCGAACCTCTACCCGACTTCACGATTCTAAATCCATGGACTCCGGGCAAGAAAGGGCAGAACGATCTGAGAGCGCCCTCTGGGGTAGACTACTATTGCTAGTTCTCACAGAGAGGTACTCTATCTCCCGTAAAATTCACTCTTTCCATGAGATCTAGAGCAAATGAATGACAGTGTTAGCGCTAAAAATCAGTCTCCCTGATGCTAAACTTTATTGTACTATAAAGATCTTAAAATCTACAAAAATTCTATTTATCCTTTATTTGCTTCACAAATTAGGGCAAATGTTGTGCACACAGCAAAAATAAAAGCAATCAAAATAACTTTTTAAATATTGTTGTGCCTTTTTTTTAATCTAAGGGAAAACCTACATGAATTCTCTGTTCAGTCTTATTGATTGATACAGCAGAGACCAGTAAGCCATAGGCAATCCAAGGGGTGTAATTCTCAACAGCCCAGCTACTAGACCTAGTACAGCAAATGCCTACAATTGATTATACTGTACTACATTTTGTTTTGATGAATGCATACAGAGTTTTAGAAGATAATCACTTTTGTCAAAGCGCTTTACTATGGTGAAGTAAAATTACTTGGTCTGGCTCTTCTATCCAGGTCTTGGAAATTTCCACCACATGATTAAGGGGGACCATGCAATAGGATGTGTGAAACATGAATAGAGGGATTTTGACGGTTTTGACAGACCACTGTGTATGTAAGAGAGCCATCACAGAAGCAGGAACATAAAAAAAATACTATGACCACCAAGAAAAAGCGCCACAAGAGGAGAGCATGCAAGATCCCTGTCTGAAATGACAGAGGCAGCAGAGGGATCAGAGACAGAGCAGAAGAGATAGCGAAACCATGAGGTAGAAGTGGATGTCCAGACCAAGGGAACAAGGCAGAGGCCACAGGACCACTTGGGTAAGGGGACTAGGACTTGATCCTAACCATTTTGTAACCTGTTAGTTTCCATTTATTGTGAATATTGCCTGCAAGTTTTGTGTGGCCTTTGTGAGAATTATTGAACCTAGCAGAAAAATACTGTCATGGGAGAACAGGTGTCACGATAGTATGTAGAAGCAAGTCTGACTTGTGCCTTTGACACTTGGCTTGCAGTAAGTGTGGACTTGGATTCTCCTTTCCTTTGTATAGCAGAGGAGGTCAGATGTGGTGCCCATGCCATTTCCTCATTTCCTCATAAACATGGGGCCCACAATTCTTGAAGATTGCAAGAAAGGTCTAGTTAAAAATCTTGAGTGATGACTGTAGACATAAATTTTGCAAATGGCAACATTATAATCCATTATAATAGGATTTATTCAATACTATTATAAATAAATATAACTACTTATAAAGTCTTGTGTTGATTAAATAGAATTCACTAATTCCCTCTTAATATTTTCACCAATATTATTTTCACAAATCATCATTGCCGAGTTCTGCCCTTGATAAGATGCATAACTGTGGTCACTGACCTGACAATATAGTATCTTAGATCTAATTGCTCTAGTAAACCAGCAATACAAAATGTTATAAAACTTGAGATAAAAATTTGCTGTTTACTTCACACCAAACTTAACACAGAGACATGGAAATATACAACATAAAATAAGCATCAACTTCCAGTCCTTATTTGACTAAAATAACATCTTAGCATAATTACACTCTTGTAGAAGTCATAATAGTTACATAGTTAGGATCCAGAAAGTATGGGGTTTTTTTTTGCTGTTTCATTTAGGATCAAAGAATCAGCATATTTTCATGTTATATTACAAATTTTCCATGATAATTACTTTTAGTATCAATATGAGGTTTCATCATGGGCAACTAAACCACATAATTTATTTAACTACTTCTTATTTTGGGCAGGTAAATATAATAATAATACAAATATTTTTGCAAGTTATATTTGTTATTAATCAGTTACAATGCTGGAAGTTGAATTATTAAATGAAACATTTGAGCATTGAGAATGTGCTTGGTATGCATGGGCATATATTTACATAAAAGACACAGACATTGCACTTGGAGGAGCCAATTCCAACTCAGGTCATACTCAGGCAGACAGCAGGACCCATTCCATAGGGTTGTTCCGGTGCAAGTTATGGCAAAACCCAAACGAAAGTCATTGCCTTCAAGTTAACTTCAATTCATAGCAACCCTACAGGAGAGACTAGAAATGCCTCTGGGTTTCCACGATTATAAATCTTTAAGGGAGCTTCTGTGCCACCATTCTTGGAAGAGCAGCTGGTGGGTTCAAACTGCTGACCTTGTGGTTAGAAACTCAAACTGTAGCCACTATGCCCCCAGCACTCCTAGACGATGACAAGATGACCGGCAAAGCTGAGGAAGCAGATAGCCACATCTTTTCCCACAGACCTAACCCCCAACCTTTCAGTTAACAGCAGCGTTGAGTAACCACTGAAGGACTAGGGCTACAGAAAGTCAAATACTGACCGTGAACTTATTAACTTTCTCAATAATTTGGGGTCTTTATTATTTTGCTGGTGTTATGCTTTTGTTGGGGAATCAAAGATGCATGATTCCTGAACTCAAAATTCAGCAAAAATCCCTGAATTTTTCTCAGTCCAGGAAAAATAAAAGAGCAAGTACGTAAGAGATACTGTGCTGAAAATCTTGCGCTAAAATTCAAGACTTATAAGCCAATATGGATAAAAGCAAAATGAATGGGGTGCATTTGTTGTGCATAATAGCATGCTTTTACCTTTCTGAACAGCCTTGAAGCACAGTGAACACCTGTTTTAGGCCATTATGTATTATTGTCAGCTACTTTAAATTATCAAGCCTTCAAACTCAGCTCACTGCCATCAAGTTGATTTAGCCTTTGCACACACGCAATACACGGACTTTGTGACACGTTTTCATACAGCAACATTTGTCATACGTCCATAGAGTGGACACCTTTTCCATCAGTGTTTCATGCTATACAATGATATTTGCAAATTTAACACAGCGTTTTTTACTTTTCAGTTCTTCATTAGTATATTTCAGTTTTGTTCCTAATAATACAGCTTAGAATGGGTTAGGCTATCTAGTAAAACCTGATTTTGTTAATTCATATTGAATAATATATTTTAATTTACCAACATCAAAATACCTACATACCAAAAAGTTGAAAGTCAGATAATTTGAAACTATACTAAATTTGTTTGAATTATAAGTAATGGATATTAAAGTAGAAGCATCGTGTAAGTAACAGATCGCTTCACCTTTTGTTGCCTAAGGATGAAGGACTTCCTTAATGAACTGTAGGAAGATGAACATTTGCCAATAGTTTAGTGCAGCTTGTAGGTCCCTGATATTACAGCCTTAAGAATAGATGATCTTAACATCATACAACATTTAGAAGCGATTTCCATTATTCCAAATTAAGTAGGAAAGTAATATTAGACATAAAAATATTTCAATTGTATGTAACTTCAAATTACCTGAAATTTCATTGCATTCCCATCTACTGTTTGCTTGCCCAAGGAAATATACAGGGTTGTTTTGTTTTGTTGTGTTGTGTTCTTTAAGAGAAATGAGGGAGAGTGGGAGAACGAAGAGAGATGGGTAAAGGAAAAATAGAAAGAAGAAAGGAAGGAAAGAAAGGACTGCTTTCAAGTTGAGTCCGCTGAATGCCTACCATTGGGAGGTCCCTTTTAATTTTTAATGAGAGTGAGGAATGGATGATATTGGGCAAGGGAACCGTGTGCAAATGAAAGGCAGACCCTTAGTAGAAGGCTTCGCTTACTGCCTGATAATTACAGGTTGTTGTTAGGAACTTAACTGGTGTTCTATAAATTACACAAAGGTGTATCTCCGTGGAACTCTACAGCATGACTATCTTAATAAAACTTTTGAGCATTTTCCGTTCTGGTGCAGCAGAGTTTTCTCCTAAGTTGGCTCATAGACAGGTATCAAGGGAAGTGTGGCAGGGTTTTTAAATAGCCTTCTCATGTTGAGCTGACCTCCTCTATTGAAGGTTCCGTGTTTCCTTTCAATGAGAAGGAAGGCTTGCTCATTTTCAAAAACTGACAATTGTCACAAAGGAGCAAAAGAATAGTTATTCTCTGAACCTTGAAAGTGATTTTTGTGTGGCATGTAGCAAAATAGGTTGAGCATTTACTTCTGGAACACTGCAGCTTTTTTTTTGTTTTTTTCCAGGGCAGAGCTATAGTATAAGGTAGCTAAAAATTTATAGAAATTCAACGGAGTTAAAATCCATATGCACTTTTGGAAGAGACATTTTATTATAACAAGAAAAATGTGTTGATCTGGAGTGGAGGGATGAGGCCATTTGTCAAGGAGTGCTACTGCTGCTGCTAACATTTACAAGTCACATACACTTTTCAAACCTCAATAAAAGTACGCGAGCTCAAACAGGACTTACCCACCTGAATTCATGAGATTGATTGTCCCGATTAAAGGCTGAAACATTCTGTACAACATTTTAAACTTGTTTTTATTAAGAAAAAAAAAGAACATAAAATTAAAAAAAGAACATGAATTAAAGAAAAGTTTAATAGCTTTAATGATAAGGATGGTGATTGGAAGTTCTTTAGGATTTAGGCAATGTTTTTACCTTATACATACACCTGGCTTATCCCATTGTCAAAATAATATTGTGTCAAAAAAACTAATATTATCCTATTCACAGATGATGGAAATAAGAGAATAATGTTCTATAAATTTCCCATGTTCTTGCCTCCTCCTTTGAAAATATGTTCATTTTAAAAATTCATTATTTTCAAGTAGCAATGTGTGGCACATAAAAATTAGTAAATCTAAGATAAGCTTAACCTACCATTCATTGACTTATTTGCTGCGTTTTGCAAATAATTGCAGTGGTATAGAAAATGGAACATTATTTTTAAATAGTATTAAAGCAACCAATATTAATTTGATTGTTTCTTAGTTAGTTTTAGCATATTCATGTCTAAACTGGTAGAATATTTTTAATGTAATTGGTCCTTTATTTTCTTTACCTTAAAGTTATCAGTATAAAAATAAAATGTTTCTATTTATTTTATTTTAATTTAAAATCTAAATATTTTTAGAGACTTTTTCTTTGAACAAAAATTGTAGGTAATAAAGTGGTAAATATAATGATAATGATAACAATGATTAAATCTATATATTATCTACTCATTGACAGGCAATGTGCCAAGATATTTTATTATATTAAATAATAAATAATTTTTCTAGCAACCTTTAAATATATATATTGCTTTATAATTTCATTGGTAGAATATTCAGAGCCTGTGGACTTTCATATTTTGCAGAAAGCTAAAAAAATAAGAAAAATAATGAGAGTTATAATTTTAGTGCATGGTCAAACTAACTCTGTCACTCTCCTTTTAATATAAAAGCTTATTCTTAATCATTATTAACCTCCTGAGGAAAGGGTTTCCTGTTTGAGCAGCACCTTTTCTCATGAAAACATACTTTTGTTTCCTGTATTCATGGGGATAGGAATTTCTATGGTGCAATGAGTGTGGGTGTGAGTGGCTTAAACAGGTAAGCAGCTCTCATACTGAAAGGCTTTCAGTGGAAACTGGCCAATGGCCTCGTGATCTACTTCCTAACCATCAAAGACTTGAAAATAGTGTGGAGCCTTTCTATTCTGCATACATAGAGTGACAAAATTTAACATCAACTTGACAGTCATAAGCCAACATCAGTAACAACATTCATGGGTATCACTTAGGATGGTGAACATATCCTCAAATAAGAAATGTCATGTTTTTGCAAGAGATAGTGATTTGCTGTATGATTTTAATGAAAAAAGTGGTTTCTGAAAATTATCTTCCCTTATTTTTATATGAATTTAAACCAATTGTTAGTAAAAGGATCTTTCATAATAAACAAGATAATCCTAGCTAATTTTAGTTCTAAAGTGAAAAACATGTATGTATATTTATATTCTCCTTGTGTTTTTTACAATTTGAAACCATCACCATTTATTCTAAAATATGCTTTATAATAAAAAAAATCATATTCATATTTTAAGCAATTTAAAGGAAATAATGGATCTTCATGATTGTTTTAACACAGAATTATTTGTAGTAATTTTTCTCATCTAAAATTTTCTTAACTTGCAATTTTATCTTGACAGTAAAGCTTACCTACTGTCACTGACTTCCAGAATACTTTTGTGTGTGAATGTATGTACGCCTATTTAAAGAAATGCTCATAATTAAGGGCATAGTATTTGCACACACAGTTCTAAAAAGAAGAAGAGTAAAATACTAAACTGAGTGTTCTTTACTTGAAACTAAAACAAAGAACAAAGAGTGCAAACAAGAAAATATGACCTTATTTAAATTAATCCAGGAAGAGTGTTTTGAAATTTAAAAGAATTGTTGGATCAATATTTTCTTGCAATCCATAAATTGTAATGTATAAATAATATCTTGAAAAATATTATACCACTGTTTTCAAATTATTTCCTGTTGAGTGTCTCAGATGCTATCATTAAAAATGGTGTAAATCAACATAATATGACAATTTGAGGCTGAATTATGGCTTTAATTTAGATCAGGTTACAAGAATTTGCAATTTTTCACTTTTTTCTTCTGCTCAAATAAGTTTTGAAGTCTCAAAAGCCAGTTGTAAACAATTTTCCTGTTGTTAGGTGGCATGAGAAGGCTCCAGTTCATAGCGACCTTGTGCACAACACAGTGAAACCCTGCATGGTCCTGTGCTAACCTCACAATTGAGCCTGTGTTTGGGCCCATGGTGAGAGCAACTGTCTCAATCTATCTCCTTTTCCAGGGCCCCTTTACCAAACACGAGGTCCTTCTCCAGGGACTGGTGTCTCCTGACAATATGGCTACAGTATGAAAGACGCAGTCTTGTCATGCTTGCCTCCAAGGAGCACTCTGGCTTTCCTTCTTCCAGGACAGATCTGTTGATCCTTGTAGCAGCCCCTGGAACTTTCAATATTCTTCTCCAGCCTCACAATTCAAATCCATCTATTCTTCTAGGGTCTTCTTTATTCCGTGTCCAATAATCACGTGCATATGATGCAATAGAGCGTACGAGGGCTTGGGTAGACAGATCTTAGTACTCAAAGTAATATCCTTGCTCTTTAATATGCTAAAAAGGTCTTGTGTAGCATATTTACCTAACATAATAAATCTTTTGATCTCTTGTCTGCTGCTTCCATGAGCATTGATTATGGATCCAAGTAAGACAAAATTCTTGATAACATCAACCTTTCCACCCTTTATCATGATGTTACCTATTGATCTCATTGTGAGGCGCTTGGTTTTCTTTACATTGAGTTGTAATCTATATTGAAGGCTACAATCCATGATTTCATCAGCAAGTTCTTCAATTCCTCTTCACTTTCAGCAAGCAAGGTTGTGTCATCTGCATACTGCAAGTTGTTAATAAGCCGTCCTCTAAACCTGATGCTGTACTTGTCATATAATCCATATAATGTCATATAATTCATATAATCCAACTTCTCTGATACTTTGAGAGTATATAGATTGGACAAGTACTATGAAAGGATAGAACACTGGTGTACGCCCAACCTGCTTTTTAACCATGAAGAATCCCCTTGTTCTGTTTGGACAACTGCCTCTTGGTTCATAGCCAAGTTCCAAACAGCACATTGAAGTGTTCCAGAATTCCCATTCTAAAGTGATCCATAGTTTTTATGGTCCACACAGTGAAATACCTTAGCATAACCAATGAAATACAAGTAAATATCTTTCTGGTATTCACTGCTTTGTGCCAAGATATCTATGATGTCAGCAATGATATTCCTTGTTCTATGTTCTCTTCTGAATCCAACCTGAATGTCTGACTGTTCCCTGTCAATGTGTTGCTACAATAATTGTTGGATGATCTCAAGCAAAAATGTACTTGTATACGATATAAATTATTTCATTTTAAATTTTGAGAATTCTGTTGGGTCATTTTACATTGAGTTTATAATCCATACTGAAGGCTATAATCCTTTCAAACACGAGTTTATGTTAAATAAAATGTACAGTCTAATTATGTAAAGATTTATTTGCCAGCTTAAAAAATCCTAATATAAAATCATGAACAAATTTATAAACACCACTGCTGTGATTGTATGTTGAGCAAAGAAGAAATTGAGATAGAATTAAATATTCTATAATTTAATGTATTGCTTTTTTTGGTAAATAAATATCATCTAAATGTGCACTAATTATCAAGAATTGACTGAAAAATTATGTTGATTCATAGCTTTAATTAAAGTTGATCTTGTCAAACAACATGTGTTAAGAATACAAATTAACAATGATGTTCTTTACCATTTCTTTCTAACAGTGTTGTGGAATGCATTTTGAAAATTAATAAAGTTCTTAATGACGATTAGGGAGACCTGCTGCTACCATAGGTAAGCATTTGACTGCTTACTCAAATGTCAGCAATTAGCCAACCCTCAGCAGGTCCAAGTGTGAAAAGACCTGAAACTTGTTCCTGTAAAGAGCACAGCCAGTATATTATAGGGAGTATGTAAATATCGACACATAGGTGTCAGTATGAGTCAAACTGACTCAGCTTCATACAGTAGCATGTTATGATTATAAACTTATAAATAAACTCTTCATGACATGTAGATTTTCACATGTCAGGAACTCATCTCCTGTATAAACCTTCACCTGTAAACTACTGAATGGCAGGGCTGTTTGTCATAGAGGCATGTGATAACAATTATTAAATAAAGTGTGTGAGACTATGACACCACTATTCACAGGAAGCTAGAGAAAAAGATAATTAGAATTGCTAATTTACAACTGTGGTTGACTACTGTGGTGTACATCAGAATTACATTGAGAACATATGGAAAGAATACCAAAACACAAACTGTTCCCCCAGAGTTTCACATTAGAATATTGTAGAATATTCTACATATGTTGGAGATGAATGATGCAACAGAAGACGTAGTTATTTTTACTTTCATCCATTTCTGTTATAATTATAAAACCTACTTGTGCTCTTCATCAAGTGTTTCCAAATCTCTCCTATAGGTAACCAGGAGAATTTTGCTCCATGGTCCTTTTTGGAAATAATATACAGCCCTGTGTTTTTGCCCTGGCAACAAATGTGAGTATGAGCAAACACGTAAAAAGTATTCATATACAGCTGTAGAAGGCTTCTGATACCCTCGTTGCCACTGACTTTGGATCACTTGTTGTTCCCTTGTCCCTGGGTT
>NW_022103908.1:22400521-22423432 GCF_000313985.2 Echinops telfairi | reverse complement strand
GTTGTTTTCTCTGCCAGACTGTTTATCCAGCCTATCTTATCTAGATAGGCCTGCAGAGATAATAATATGCACATAAATACAAGACAGAGCAAAACAAAGAGACATAAGGAAACAAAACAAAGACAACAGCTAAAACAACCCATCACACACACACAAAGAAATGAGAAAAGCCTGTAAATAGTTCAAGATCTGTTTGCTGACCTTTACGAATGTTTTCCAGTCTAGTCTGTTGGGGTGCCACACCCTGACCCCAAAGTCTACTTTTGGTACTCCCTCAGGACTTCCTTGCTCTGCTCCCCTTGCTGTTCTGTTGCACTTTCATTGTTTTGCCTCGGTGCGGTGGGGTCAGATAGGGAACAATTCCCACACTGTGTCTCCAGTGTTGTTCCCTGTGGGGCTATGCCAAGTAGGGCTATGCCTGATCAAGGGCAATGTTACCGAGAGGAATTACCGAAACCCAAATGAAGGCTGAGCATGGTGGTGAGACAAGAGGAAAGTAAAGGGAAATAGAGGAAAGAACTATGAGGCAAAGGGAATCTATAGAGGTCTAAATACAGGCATGGACATATGTATATATATTTATATATGACAATGGGGAAATAGATCTATGTGTATATATTTATAGGTTTAGTATTAAAATAGCAGATGGACATGGGACCTCCACTTAAGTATTCCCTCAATGCAAGAATACTTTGTTCTATTAAACTAGCATTCCATGATGCTCACCTTCCTGAAACTATCACTGAAGAAAAATGGGTGCATTAGAAAATGTGGTGAAGAAAGCTGATGGTGCCCAGCT
This sequence comes from Echinops telfairi, assembly GCF_000313985.2. Taxonomy (NCBI): domain Eukaryota; kingdom Metazoa; phylum Chordata; class Mammalia; order Afrosoricida; family Tenrecidae; genus Echinops; species Echinops telfairi. The sequence continues at coordinate 22,422,633 of NW_022103908.1, read as the reverse complement.
ATCAAAAGATATAGCGCCTGAGGTCTTAAAGGCTTGAAGGTAAACAACTGGTTATCTAGCTAAGAAGCAACATAGCCCACATGGAAGAAGCACACCAGCCTGTGTGATCATGAGGTGTCAAAGGGATCAGGTATCAGCCATCAAAGAACAAAAAATCATATCATTATGAATGAGGGGGAGTGCAGAGTGGGGAACCCAATCCACTCTGTAGGCAACTGGACATCCCCTTACAGAAGGAGATCAGGGAGGAAATGAGCCAGTCAGGGGGCAGTGTAGCAACAATGAAACATACAACTTTCCTCTAGTTCTTAAATGGTTCCTGCCCCCCACTATCATGATCCCAATTCTACCTTATAAATCTGGCTAGACTAGAGAATGTACATTGGTACAGATAGGAACTGGAAGCACAAGGAATCCAGGACAGATGATCCCTTCAGAATCAGTGGTCAGAGTGGTGATACCAGGAGGGTGGAGGGAAGGTTGGGTAGAAAAGGGGAACCAAATATAAGGATCTATATATAACCTCCTCCCTGGGGAACAGACAACAGAAAGTACATGAAGATAGACATCAAACAGTATAAGAAATTACAAAATAATAATAATTTATAAATTATAAAGGGTTCATAAGCGAGGAGGAAGTGGGGAGGGAGGTGTAAAATGAGGAGCTGATACCAAGGTCTCAGGCGGAAAGCAAATTTTTTGAGAATGATGATGGCAACAAATGTACAAATGTGCCTGACACAATGATTGTGATAAGAGTTGTATGAGCCCCCAATAAAATGATCTAAAAAAAAGCAGTATAAGGCATTATTAAACAAACATATAAAATATAATACTATTGTTTCTTGTCATAGCATCTCTAAACTTTCGAAAACGGTGTTTCTATCTCTCTAATCCTTTGGCTATGACAATGGGCTCAAAAGAAATAATTGTGAGTTTGGCTCAGGACCCGGCCATGATTTGTTCGGTTGTACCTAGACTCACTGTGAGCTGGAACAATCAGACAATATTTAATAACAAGAAAGATAAGGCCCTTCCCTCATGCTCTACAGTTATTACTACTGGATTGAAGTTTTGTAAATGTTCTTTTGAGTTTTCGGAACACCATGAAGTCTAACAGGGCAAGATCTGGGTAAGAGTGTGGATGGAGGAAGGGTTCCCAAGTCAGTTCTTGTCAGATAGCCCTTACGTCTACTCTCGTGAAGGACCAGCTACATTGTCTTCATAGGGAAAAAAAATCCTTGGAATCGTTTTCCTGGCATTTTTCTTATCAGTGCAGTTCTCAATTTTCTGAAAACTTCTCTCTAGTAAGTCCCTGTATTTGTCTTGTGTCCTCTGAGGAAATGTAGCAAGATTATTCTTTGGGAGTGTTCAAGGTTACTATAGCCTTCTGTGGTGACCTTGTACCTTGGAATTTTTAAAGTGCAGCTGATCTCATAAGTCATTATTTCTGATAGCACCCTAAAGTGACTAAGATAAGTATTGCTGAAGGAATTTTTCCACTGATGGTGGAGACACATGCAAACATCTTCTGTTTGCTGCTAACACATACACGTATAAATTGCAACCCGAGAAGCAATACATTTTTGCTTTCCACAGATAAGATTTCTGACCCCACCTTAAAAAATTTATAGCACAGTTTATCAAAAATCACTTTTTTCCTACTTTGGTTACTTAGGGAACATAAGAGGGGGTACCCCCCCCCAAATTAGTTATATATATATATATATATATGATAGTGCATTTGGAGTTTGTTCCAGCAGGTCAGACTTTTAATCAAACATTTTATTTAGAGTTTCTGAAAAGATTGCATAACAGTGTGTGATAAAAAAGGCCTGATTTGTGGCAGATGGGGGACTGCATTTACCACCACAACAATGTCCCTGTTCATGTAGCCATCTCAGTGTGCCAATTTTTAGCAAAAACTAGTATGCCTCTCTTGCCTCACACACCTACTCACTTGACCTTGCTCTGTGCAACTTCTTTTTGTCTCCAGAAATGCAGAGGAACATGAAAGGACAGCAATTTTAGGACACAGAAGAGGTGAAGAAAAACATGAGGGAGGTGCTATCAGCCATCCAAACAGTTGTTTGAAAAATATCTCTAAGAATGGAATCATATGTTTGACAAATTAATTAAATGTAATGGAGAGTACTATGAAGTTGATAAGGTTATTTTGTTAAAAAATTTAAATACATAGCTTTGAAAAAAAAATCTGGTTTTTTGGTGGAGGCGGTACCCCCTGACATGTTAACAGAGTCCACATTAACTTGGGCCTCTAAGCGCATGAGTTAATTCCCTAGTTGTTACTTTTGCATATATAGTGTAAGCATGAAATGGACCTTTTATGTTAACCAATTTTGGATCACTTTGTTACTGCAACTTAAGCTAAGTTACCCTGACTCCTAACACTCTCTTTAATGAAAATTAAAAAAAATGTTTATAGATAAATAAAAAACTATTAATAAGTAATTATGCTAAGAGAATAACTGGTCTGTTTTCTTGTCACTAAGGAGGAAATAACTTGGGGCTGATCATGAATCAAGTTTAAACACCCTCTTACTTAATAGCTATCATATATTGTGGCATGTGCCAGGTGATAGATTAAATTAAGGTTATTGTACCTTTTATACCTAAAAAACTACACCAAACACTTTCTGACTAGAGAGCAGTTTTGTGCTACTTTATTCTTATTTCTTTGACAGGTATAAAATATCATTTTTATACACACTTTTTACTGGGTAGTGTGGATCTTTTAATGTGCTGTGCTCTAAAAAATACTTTCCTTTTAACTCATAAGTGTATTCTGAAACACAGAATCTGCATATTTTTATTTTACACTACACTATAAAATGTGTGCCATATTTACCTACAAATCTCATAAAACAGCCTTCATATTTTATTGGCATCCTTTCAGGTTAAGCATTTTTCTCCTTATGTTTAATTTCTTAATATTTTGTCTCCTTATTAATATAAAACCCTTCAATACCTTATAAAGGAGTCAAAATATATATGCAGAATAAGAATATACATTTAAAATTAAATTATGTAGCAAATTATTATGTCAATTAATACATAATAATGATCACTTATACAAGAGGCAATTAGTAAATTATATTTTTTTATTTAAGATTGTCCTCTAAAATTCAAAAGGTTATGAAGTTATTCAAGGGTAAATGGCTATATTAGTGACCCCTATTTAGACATAAATGATGAATGGCATCTACTATAGTAACATCACGATGTAGGCTTTGCTGTTGACATGACAGAAAACCTGTACTCTCTCTCATTTTTCTCCCACTAAGCTATGCCACCAGAATGCTATATGTATATGTGCTTTATTATCAGCATGACTCTGATAGCAAAGTTAATCATATTCTAAAATAGCGATTTTTACCATTAACTCTCATTTCTGTCACATCTCACAAACCCTCAGAACATATCTTCAATTAGTAGAAAATAAGAGCCCCTACTAAGGAGGACTACTTTCCTTTCGGTTGCATTATCATTGTATAGATGTCTAATTCACGTCCTGAGACACATGTCAAATCCCTATTTACTAGGTTCTACTGTTTTTTATTATGTTGAGACTTTTTTTTTCTGGTGACATCACATTTCAGATATAAAATATTTTGTCATTAGTCTTTTTCTCATTTTGATAATAAAATTATTTTCATACGGAGCAATGTGTTTGGATAAAATGGTTGCTATATACAAGCAGTATAAGTGCACCAGTCTGCTGAAAATTCTTGTTCACTACGCTGTTTTTTATATAGTTGGTAAAAAAAAATGAGAACAAAGAAAAAAAGAAGACTATTGAGTTGAATTCCCTTACATTTGTATGCTAACAATTAGTATAGTTATGTTCTTATTTGTTCTCCATATTTTTAGACAAGGAAATCCTTCATATGAATGTTTCCATCACAAATGTATTCCTCCTTCATTTGTATTGATTTTTTATAAAGACAGCTTACATTACAAAAGATACTATGAATTTATACATTTTTAATATGTAGATGGTCAAATTATTATCTGTATTATATTTCTGCTGACCATCCTTCTTAAAGAATGCATATTTAGCCTAACTACAATGGCATTAATTCACCTTATAATGTACTCATTCTGATAACAAGGCATTTCCATAACCAGCGAGGGTGCACAGAGGCTTTATCTGTGCCAGGACCCTGCACTATTGGGTATCAGGCGTTCACTGTCACCTATATTTAGGCCATCAACAGGTCAAAAGTGACACCTTGCCAGGGACCTCCCTCTTGTTCCAATGGGTAATTTCTCCACTTTTTAATATTTTCTGCTTTGTTTTCAGTTAAGGTTTTCCTGTTTTATTTTTTAAATTATTGTTGGGCTATTTGTATTCTGTCTTGATAATGTATGTTTTTCTGTATATGAAACCCAGATTAGACAAATCTACATAGGCAACAACAGGATTAGTAGATTGGAAAGGATATGGCATGGGAGGCTGGTGAGGAGTGGGGAGCTAACAACAATGAACATAGGAAGACAATTTTTGAGGAATTAATAGTGGTGATGGTTACAAAACTATTATGAATGTGATTGAACCACCATTTAAATGTATGATATGTGAATTGCATGTTTGTGAAAATGTTAAAAATAAACAAGCCAACTTTTACAAAAGGAAGCACATTTAAATGAGATCTGAGCTTGATTAATAAGTACTGCCTTACATGATGCTCATAAATTATAGAATACAATTAGTGCCACCCCGACCTTCAGCTTTAGAGAAATACCTGTGAAGGAATATCATAAAGGGAAATATTTATTCATTCTCTATGGTTTGAAAGTGATTGAGTAAAGAAAAATGTACTTAAATACCAGTGCAAAATTCAGAACATCTTATTTGATGGAGAGAATGAAATAGGAAACTTAGTAAGCCAATCGTTTTCATTCTATGGTTATCACCTTTATAATTTTCTCTGTAATTTTTAATTTCCCAAAGTTTTAAAATAAATGTATTAGTATATATTTTATAATGTATTAAATTGATAAATAATGAATACATCATGGTATCAATCTAAAAGAGTAACAGCTATATGAAATTAGATACGTAGAGAGAGAATTTATTGCTCTACAACATAAAAATTTGGGACAGTAAAGCTTTTTATTTGAAGAGTAAAGCTTAAATGAGACTTTATTTTATGGATTTCATAAGGTATCTTAATTTTCAAACCTCTGATTTTGCACAATCAATAAACTTTTTAAGATTTTATATAGAGCAGCACTACCATATAATTTTCAAATAACCTAAATCCATTACCTGATAACTTAAAAACAAGCATGTTCCCATGTAAATGTTATCTCAGTATAGCAGATTTGATATAAATATAAAGAATAATATAATTATAATAATGTAAGCCAACTTTTTATTTAATTAATTTATTTTTTAAACTAACCTTTTATTATACAGTGTAGAAGTGAGAAGTCATGACAAAAAAAACTTGCTAGGTAACTATGATTTCCCCACTCAGGATAAATCCATGCATCACAATATCACAATATTTATATTGCAATTTTGCCAAGACTTCTTGTAATGCAAGGTTTTACTTGGTATCAATCCATCAAGATTCAATATCATTATGGTATGCCACCTGAAAGTCCCTGAACATGATTCTAAAACTACATGCTATCTAAAAACAGTTGTGTGAAATGGAGACTAATACCAAGTAGCATACACATTATTGATTGACATTGGGACAAGAAAGCAAATTTATCTTATTGTTATAAAGAAATAACAAAAAATAGTTTTGTAGCTAAATTGTATGTAACAGGCATCAGCATTTGTTTTAAGTAATATAGTTAGGAAAATCTAAAGATGACTGTGTGAGTCTGGGTAGACTAGAGAAACAAATCCATGGACACACATATGTGTATAAGAAAGAGATTTATATACAAGAGCAATTGAACATTGAGAACACCCTCCAGCCCAGTCCAGATCAAGTCCATAAGTCTGATATTAGCCCATATTTCCAATATCAAACTATAAAGTCATCTTCAGACTTACAAAACACATGCAATGACGCCAAATGTAGAAGATCACAGTCCAGTGGGTAGAAAGTCTTTGGGTCCAGTGGCATTGTAAGCATCTCAGTGCTGGCAGGGGTCTCTCTGTGGCTTCTCCGGCTTCAGAGGTTTGGTTGCCTCCATGTGGCTTGTCTTCTGCAATGTCTCCCAGGGAGTAGCAAAGAGAGAAGTATCTCCTACCTCTAAGCAGGAAGTACAGGATTTCCCAGAATTCTCAGGAGAGAGCCATGCCTACGTAGAGGCCTCATTGGCCATGAGCTGATTGACAAGCTAGACTCCACCCATACACTCTGAATCCTCAACCACAGTAACTTTTAACACTGGCATTACCTTTACCTTATTAATACTATAATAAACTCCAGTGACAAATTGGTCTTAACCTGCAAAGATGGACAGGCCACTTTCAAACATTAGTTTAGCTTTGTTTTCTTATTGATCCTACATAGAAAATAAATTACTATAGTTTTAGAAAGGAACATTTTAAATGTAAGGAAATGAAGTTTTGACTAACAAAAAGAAAACTGTATGGCTTTACATGTAAAATATCTTTCCACAAAGACTTAATACATTCTTCTCAAGGCCATTTAGCTGAGTTCAAGAACTATATAGATGAAAATAACTATCGTCTAGAAGAATTCAAGTTCAGCCACAATTTGTCCAAATCCTTAGCCAATTTCAAGGACTTTCTCTAAGTTGACATTAATATATAAATCTAAATATTTGAATTTAATGTTGGGAATGGATAGCAAATGGTAGTTGTAAGTGTTTTGAATTAATGGAGCGTGAAACTCAAGGGCAACAGGTTTGTATTTTGGAATAGAATGTCATAGGGTCCTTATCTAATAATATAAGCATGAAAGTAGTCTATTTTTAATATTAAATACTCTAGCACATATTGTGTACTTAGTAGGCCCATTATATGACATTGTTTCCTAAGAAACTTTAGCTGTACTTACATCATTATCTACCTTATTAAGGTCTGGTCTGTCAGAAAGCAGGAAGGTGGACAGCTGTTTACTTAAAAAGAACACTGGGGTATTTTTTTCAGAAGTAGACTAATTTCCCTTGCTTATAATGAAGAATAGAAACAATTGAGTCAGGCTTACTAACTAACAGAAAAATACCATATATTTATGAATTGCATGTGGAGATGATGTGCCTGTGAGGGTATTACTGATCAAGAGGGGGCTCTAGAGGTCAATGCAGTGATCCCACATGGCCCTGAAAGTGCAGCTAATTCTACCACTTGCTTCTAAGGCATTGGGGCCAAATACATAATGAAACTTTCGCTGAAATTTTAATCAATTAGGGATTTCTAGAAAACGTGCCCAATAAACGGACTCACATTTTCATTGTATACATGAGCTAAAACTGGACTTGAATGTCTCCAACTGGGATGCACCCAGCAGAGTTAAGATGCATTAAAAATGCCACAGAGGAAGCAAGAAGCAGCCTAAGCTTGGGAATAAATATATTTAAACAGTCTGAACTGAATTCTGAATTTAGGAACTATGACTACTATAAAAATACTCATGTCTAAATATAGAGATGGCATTCAGAAAGATTGGCAAGCAAGGGATCAAGATTAAAAAAAGATAATACGAATTATGGACATTCTATTTGCCTACAAGTTCTCTGTAATTGACACAGTTACAAACATTCTACTACTGTGTGCTTGGTGGCCTACTTTAAAATATGTTTTCCTGGAGCTAGTGCAACTTGAAGAAAATCAAATAGACAGCAAAATGTTGTGTCTATGCTACAACCTCACCAGGAGAATATAATTGTGAATGATTTACAGCTGATCATCCTGTAGGTGGGCCTGCTGAAGTGAATATAAATTCATTTCTACTATTCAAGCTGCTAGAGTAGCTTCATGGATGATGGCAGTGGAGAGAATTTACTTCTCTGAGAATGCTGTCTTTAATTTAGTGACCATACTAGTATGTAACTTATTTATTGGAGCCTATACAAGATTTTTTTTAACATAAGGTCCTTTGGGTGTTTTGGTTTTTTTTTTAATAATACTTAAACATCTGGCACAAAGGGTACTGTTTTATACCCATAATGTTACAGTAGTTATTTAACTGAAACACACTTCATTTAAAACATGCATTAGGAGAATTCATTATGGACACATAGGTCTTTGGTGACGTTCCATTAATTGTATGCTAAATTCAATGTATAGCTTTTCTGTTCTTTTTCAATCCTGACTATTACTTTGAAAACACAAGTTTGTGTGTAACCCACGGGCTATCTTAAGAGTCATTCATTTTGTGCATCTGCAGATAACTGAGAAATTTTACTGTCTTGCAACTCTCTTCTCAATCTACTGTGGAATGGCTTCTAAGAATACAAAAGCCCTCTAGCACTGTGATGGCTTCAACATATTTGAAGTACAGTGAACCCTCGCCACTTCGCGCTTCGACTTCCGCGGCTTCACTCTATCGCGGTTTTTGCGTAACAGCGCATGCTCTGTCATTACTGCCACTGATTGGCTCATACTGTACACGCTTGATGCCATAAATAATATAATAAATAATAAATGATCATTGTAACGTCCAAAATGTTTTACTGTATTTTCCCTTTTTCGTTTAATAAATTGGGTAATACGAGTGTAATGGTGACTAAAGGGTGTTTTTTCATGTCCTCTATGCTCTAACTACGAAAATATTTGATTTACAAATAAGGAATCCTATTTCGCGGAATTTCATTTATCACGGTAGGGTCTAGAACTGATTAACCGCGATAAACGAGGGTTCACTGTACAATCATTAACTTCAACAAAGTCCCAGAATTTTATTTTGGCTTTTTATTTGTCCACAAACAGGAAGTGATAATTTAGGAAATAAACAAAAAGGAAATGAATTAAAGCTTTATACCTTTGACAAGTCAAAAATGAAGACAACTTGAAGTGGTTACTGATGAAAGTCAAAGACTTTAATTTTCAGCATTAGTGAAACATGGGAATAAAGAAAATGAAAATTCTCAAAATCAGATTAGTAAATAACATATGGAGGAATGAAAAAACAAAGTTGTCAGTGGGTGATGTCATTCTACCTGGAAAAAAAAATCAATGTCTGCGGGGCCAGAAATCAGGAAATCAACTTAACATTGCATTCGTCAAATTTGCTGTTAAAGTCCTTTTTGGGATTTAAAAGCATTAAAGATGGCAATTTGATGACTGAGGTGAACCTAACCCAAGGCATGATTTTTAAACAGACTCATAGGCATGCAAAGTTTAGACAATGAGACAAAGAAACCTGCAGCTGAACGGACGTGTTTAAACCGCTGTCCCCGTACAGCAATACAAACAAGGAAAGCTCTGATGAGAGAGACGTACTTGGAGCAAGGATGGACACAAACACCTTGTGGATAACACAATAATGTATAAGGTTTCAGTTTACTAGTCATGGGGCCACCATGACCTAGAATCAACATGACAGCAACTAACAATATGACACTTTCGAGTAAATAATCTTAGATAAATTCAGATCGATAATTCATGAAGATTTGGCCTTTTCCTGAGTTCAGAAAGGTTGACATGTGTTCCGCTAGGGAAGAAAAGAAATGATGCATAGATTATTGGTGATGGAGGATAATCCCTACCTTTGATTCTTCTGTGAATTTGACAAAAGTAGAAATTTGCTTTCTCAGTACTTTTAACATGAATGTCACAGAATTATAGGGAATCATTATAAACTTGCACTGCTTTTAATTTGATCAATTATTCTTCTCAGTATAGGGAGATAACGTCTTTCATTTCTTTATTATACTACTTAGCCCCAAGTTGTAGTGGACTAGAAAATTAATTCTGCAAAATTCAAGTTCAAGTATAATCTTGGCTAAGGGAAAATATTACCCAATGACAATAGGGGAGATGCTACCTCATGTTCTTAAGTTTCATAGTTACAACACCAAATACAAGAGAATTAAAATTAATAAAATGAAAGTTGGGGGGCAATTTAAACTGATATTCTCAGTCATTGTTAAAATGCAACATTTTCAAATACTGTCTATAGGTAGGTTAAATGCCTTTTGTTATTCTTAAGAATTGTGATTTTATAAATCAATCAATAGAGTTTCTTTTTTTTAATTCCTATTTAATAGGAAGTTGTTTAGTTCTGTGAAACTGGGCACTACCTACGAATGGTTATTACTTTTAAAAAACAAACATTGTTTTAGAAAATGCTAAGCATTGTTGTATTAAACCTTTTTGCTTATTGATTCATAGTTTAATCTATAAATATCTTGTGAGCCTGTACATTTCAATAGATTGACAACTCACACTAGTTCTTTCTGTAGGAGTCTAGGAAAAAATGTTCTATATTTAATGTATGGAAAGAAAAATAACTTTCCGAAGGTTTGCAGCTTCAAAGACTTTCTGTAGATACTCTCTTCTTTGATTTTGGTATTCAGATTAAATAATGGATTCATTATAAAAGACATGGCTAAAAAGAAATCAGCAATACAATTTCTACCATTAAGGGGAATATAAAATGTTCAGCTGAGAATGTTAACTACAATCATAAGTTACTATATTTAAACATTAGAAAGTAGTTGGCATACTGGAAACATACAAGTTCACAGAGAAATAGGTGGGTCATCTTGAAGATCACTGATTAAAAATTAAAACTTATCCATGGCTCTCATGAACAGATTGGGGGAAGAGGAGGGATGAGTAATGGTTTAAAGAGAACTGAGTTTCTGTTAAAAGTAAATGGAAAAAATTGGAATATAAATAGTAATGATGTTTGCACACATGAATACAGTCAATGACAGGGAATTCAAAATATGTTGATATATTTTAATGTCATAAAATATTCTGAATAAGTCTAACGCTTTTTCCACTTACTAAGCTTCTAGAGGAGTTAGGGAGAAGAGTTAGAAGCTAATAATGAAGTAAGTTATAGTCACTAGTAACAGGGGAAATATTAAAAAAAGCTTTCTGGTAGACTTATGGACAAAAGTCCACATGTCAAAGTCAGTATGCCCTTGACATATCCCTGAGTTCTTACAGAAGTTTCATGTCCAGGTGTAAGTAATTCCCAGCCAGTTCCTTTCTCTTTTTCTTATGAATCAACACTGTCATCCACTTGGTTGCTAGTCCGACTTGACAGATGCATCTCGGGCTTCCTCTTCACAATCTAGTCAAGTTTAGTCAATCACCAAGTCATGTTTCCATATTCTTGTTACCTATATTAATGGTGCCCACTGTCATTTTTTATTCCGGTACTCATTATTTTCAGCACCTATGAAATAGTACCGAACATATCTTTCCATGCCTGCCCTTGCCTTTGCCCTAGCCTCATCAATTGCCGGAAGTGTTTTCTGAAAGTATGCAGTTCCACGTGTCAGAGTTTGTATTTTCCAGTTCTCTCAAGGAACCATGGTTTTCAGGACACAGTTCACTCAATAAATCTTTATTGATATCTACTACATATCTAGAAACCCTGGTGGTATAGTGGTAATGCGCTCGGCTGCGACCCATATGGTCTGTGGTTCAAAACCACGGGCGACTGCGGGAGAAAGCCTGGGCTTTCTCCTCCAGTAAACAGTGACAGTCTTGGACACCCAGGATTAGCTGTGAGTCAGCATTGACTCGACGGCAGTGAGAGTGGCTTGATTAGATGACTTGTACTGCGCTTGGTACTAGGGGTAAAGGAGTAAGCTGGATCCGAAAGAAAATATGTGCGACTTGACATTCAAGATCAGGTTTCAGTCTCTTTCTCACTTTTCAGGGACCTGCTCTCCTCAAGGAGTTCTGGTGGCATAGCCCGCTAACCACTGACATGCTGAACACAAGGTCGGCACTTGTCACCCACCAGTTGCTGCTCGGAAGAAACATGAGCCTCTCTGTCCTGTAAGGATGAAAAGTCTCAGAACCCCTGAGCTCTAGGACTGCTGTACATCAGAATTGGCTAGATGACACGGAATGAGGGAGTTTTCTTTCTTCATGTCTGACGTTCTCGAGGTCATCCTCCACGTGGTCAAGGCTTCGGTCATTAGTATTCAGTGTCAAACATTCTTCTTTACATGTTTCTAAGTTCAGGTGGGAAATCCTCTAGGCTATATTTTGACTTTATTGGACTTGTTTTAGTTTTTCCAGCTTCAAACGCAACTTGTAGTGTCAATTTTCAGTATCAAGACTAATATTTCAAATCTTGAGTAATGAATATTAGACATGTCTTAGAAAAGGACAAAGATAAGGTAAGACCTCATAATGTATAGGGAATAGCGCCCATAGAAAAATAATATTGGTAGAACATCCTCTTTTTAAAACCTGAATGGGAGAAACCTACATGGACAATTAGTAGACATAATTTTTGGTGCTCCAAAAGTAGTTTAAACTTCCATCATCACATTCCATTTTTCCTGAACATATATATACATATATTCACACACATGAAATAATATCTAAAACAGTAAAAATGTGTGGTATACCTTGAAAAAATAATTTAATTCACCTTAAGATGGCAGTATTGTTCTGTCTAAGATAGAGAGAAATATTAAAAAAAAAACAAAAAAACACTTCCAGAGAAAAGCATAAGTTTTCTACAAACTCGTTCACCCTCGCATAGACATGTAAGCCCATGCTTACCCAAGAATTGGGTAGATGTAATATACATACAGATTAAACTAAAGTCTAGACAAACAGTGATAATGGGTAAAAACAGAAGCAGCACAAATCTGATTGATGTGTTAGTTAATTAAAAGCAACGAGGAGAAAAGGGTTGGGATCACAGAAGGGATTATACAGTGACAAGTCTTCCAAATTATTTTGTTTTGTTGAAGAAGAGAGAATCAATGACTGAAATTTAAAACAAACAAATAAACAAAACTCTCTCTTGAAAGGAATTCATGTGAATGCATAGGGTAAAAGCATCCGGCTATAGAGAAAATAGCTCATCACTTGGAAATCAGGATGCTTAATTGCATAAAAGGGTAAAGATTCCTGATTATCATCCGCGGGAGAATACTTTTCACACAAGTTTCATTAACATTCAGCACAGCTGACAAATGTTTGGTCAAGAGCCTTACAAATTTTTATAGTCTGATTAATTTGGAATGTAGAATGCAGCAATCTTTATGTTCCCCCATTTCCGGACAATTCAACAGCATACGCAAGTGAACTTTTTAGGGGATAAAAATCTGAGAGTGACCTTACTATCTCATTATAAGTCACGAAAATACATACACAAAAATTAAAGCAGGGAAAGGCACAAAGTTCAAAAGTCCATGCAAAAGAATTTTTAAGGGGCCCTATTCCAAGTAATAGAATTATATACTATATAAAGAATTCCAATACAACCCAAATTCATTGCCCTAGAGTTGATTCCGATTCATAGCAGTCCTAAAAGCCAGCGTCCTGTGGGTTTTCAAGACTGTAAGACTTTCCGCAAGCCAGCCTGGTCTTGCTTCTTCGGAGCTGCTGCGTGGCTTTGCGTTGCTGTCCAGGCAGTTCACAGCTCAATGCATAATCCACGAGGTGACCAGGGGCCTACTGTAAAGTACTGCATGAGCACTGCAGCAGTGTAATTGTTTATTTTATCAGACATGGTTCATGTCTGCAGCCACAGCCACCCAGGTATTCTGTGTTCTGCATTTGTCAATTAGTACTTCATTGTGCTATGATGCCAATGTAATCGGTGTAGCTCAGTGTTGATTATCTTACAGCCTTCTGGCTTTCTAGTTTCATTCTTACTAATTACACTTAAACACATGTGAAACAGCATCTATGGTTTTAAAACATACAAACCACCAAACACTCTTGCCTATCGCACTCATAAGATTCACATTTCTTAGATATTTTTCTTTCAAAAAGATTACATAACATTTAAATACCAACAATCCTATATGCCATTGGACAAATAATCACAGCACCACATTATCATGATTAATACACAAACTAACTTAAGATTTTTTAAAAAGACAATAATGTATAAGGATGAAATCTAATAAAGAAAAAATGGATATCTGACCTATTATCATCATTAATTTGAAATAGTGTAAAATAAATTAGAAAGCAATAAGTGAAAACCTATTCATTTTCCCTTGAGAATTAGTCACAACTTGGGATTAACAGAATAATGCAGTATAACAATCTGTTGAGAAATTAGAAAATTGTTTGAAAAAACTCGCAGAATGAATAGCATTAATTTAAAGCATATTTTCTTTAACTACAAAAGGAAAAAGATATTTCCTTCAACTTCTGTGTATCGGTTCCTGTTCAGCTCTTTAGAGCTGCCTAGATCCAAGTTTATTATATTTGACTATATGAGCATAGTCTATGGCTTCTATCATACCATTCAGGATGTAATGCATACCATTTGGCCGTTGTTTGCGTTCTCTGGGGAATTTATTGTTACTATTACATGACTACAGCATTCTTTCAGAAATTGCAAGCAAATTATACAGTTCTCATTTTCTATTATCATAAAAGTTATTTCAAACTTCAAAATAGATAACAAAAAGTGATGTTCCCTTCTCTCAATATAAGACAAGGGGCAAAAACCATTCTGAGATGTACTCGGTTAATCCCTTTACTGTTGATTAAAGATGCCACTCTTAGTGGCCTCTCTTGTTAATTGCCTGGCACAGAAGCATATTACTAATAAGCGGAGGAACAAACAATACCAATTATTTATGGCACATGGGACATTATCCAGTTTGCAATCTTATCCTCCTATAAACATCGCACCTCCTGAGATGGACTTCAAAATACCCTTAACAAGATATCTTGTTAGTTATTTCATTGAGTGTTGAATTACTATCTTTAACACTTGTTGTTTTCAAATTTGTGTGAGTAAAATGATTCTTTCGAAAGGTGTATGCTGTCACTTAGAGCACCTGTATTCTATTGTCTTCTCACTGACTGCATTCGTGTTCTCTGTTGGTTGAGCAGGACATTTGAATGCTTTGAAGGATGATGTCATTCCAAATGGAATTCCAAGTAGAAAATAGCTCTTTCTTGACAGGACACAGTCTGGAGATCACTGCCAAGCTTTCTGATATTGATAAGAACTTGCTGTCCTCCACATTCTTCAATAGCCTATGAGAAACATGAGCTAATATTGTTTTGATTGGGTGCCAAGGGTTGATATTGACTCACAGTAACTGCACAGGAGTAAGCAAAACCACCCCCAAGTGTTTCCTAGATAACAACCTTTATTACAACAGAGTACCAGATCTTTCCCCCAGGTAGGAGCTGTGGGTCCCAAATACAGGCCTTCAGAGCTGCTAAGCACTTCAGCATTAGGTCAACAAGGCCACATAAATTATGATTTGTAGTTACTTATATTCATCAATCACCACTAAACATTATTAATAATGTAAGCATACTGCAGCATCTCTGTATCTGGAAGGCAATATTAAATGCTTACTAGCAAATCAATCATTTAAAGTATATAAATATATACTTTATGAATTTTTTCAGATCCAAAATAATTAACAACATTTTTACAGATGTCCAGAGTAAGGTAGCCAAAAATACACTGCTTTCTAGTGGATTCAGATTCGTAGAAACCATCAAAAGGAGAGCCTCGTGTTTGTTTTGCAGCGAGTTCGTGAATTTGAACCTCAACCTTTTTGTTTAGCCGTCTAGCACCTAACCCTCAGCACAATCAGTACTCCTAAACTGTAATATAATTATGTTTCTATTTTCCCTTTATTCCATAAATGCATTCAATTCCTAATTGAACATATTTACATAGAATTACCATTAGCACTTTATACATCTATCAGTAGTTTTGTAACATGTGACCTTAGTTCCTTAAATTCTTTTTGAAGGAAGATGTCAATATTAAAAATAAGTAAGTGATTGAGCTTAAGGTATAAAAATTAAGTTAGGTCATGTTTTTTAATAATTTCATGAATACTAGGCATTTAATAATTCAAGATAAGTGTTCCTATGAAATATACAAAAACATAAAAATAATATACTATAGGATTAAAATGTTAACTTGTATATATGTGTATTCTACCTGAAATTGTGAATTCATATACTGAGACATTTGATATATTTACTGAAATTTGAGTTGAAATCTCGAATCTTATTAAAGCAAAGATTATTGTTAAAATTGACCCTACACTGTGTAACTCTCTGAGTTAGTTAGTTTATTGTGCCAACCTGGCCCATAAACACATGTGGGGTTAATTGAAGGGTGGAGGGATAAATGGCAAGGTGAGCCTCACCTTTCCAGTTCTTGGGTCTCTCTTGCTTTACGATGGTCGCACAGGGTGTAGCTGCCTTAGCAGTTACCTACTTCAGCTTGCAAGGCTGACTTCCTGCAAGACATCCCCAGGGAGAAGCCATATGGACCTATCCCAATGCAACCCTGGGTGCTGGAGCACCTGTGTGGATTTGTTTCTCTAAAGTACCAGACTAATACACTCTCCATCCAAATATTTACATCTGACTTATAAACTTACCCATGTTTCTCATTTTTCTTTCTATATTTCTGCCATTGTTCTACTTTTTTTCTGTGAGTCCTATATCAATTAGATCCATTCTCATGCTCTGAATCATCTGATTAAATATTCACCTAAAATAACACATAAACAAGCACCCATATATGTAAAAAATGTGCCACTGGACAAAAATCGTCAAATATCACATAAAATGTAGGCTTTCAGTTTTGAACAAAGTGGTCTTCTTCGTGAATTCATTCAAATTGTCCTATTTTAAACACAAACAGTACTGGTGATAAATATCAACTTAAACATTATATACAAAAGCTGTTGCAATTAACTTAGTGGCAGTGGGTCGTGGGTAAACATTCCTTTTAAAAAGAAGGAACTTAACTTTATAGACATGTGATACTTTTTTTCTTTTTGAGTAACCATGAATGAGATAGAGAAAGGTTAGCAATCATAATCACAGCACATATTGGCGTGTTCCTTGGTTCCCTTAGGCCATGAGTAAAAGCTTAAGTTCATCTCCAACATCTGTCAGCCACTATAGAAAGCCAGAAGGAAAAGTACGTTTAAGCTTCAATCAATCATATAAAAACACCATCTCCACCAAAACAAACAAACAAAAACTGCCATTGAGTTGCCTCTAACTCAGAGCCACCTATAGGACAGAGTTGAGCAGCTCCTTAGCGTTTCTGAAACTATAAATCATTTACCGATGCTGACAGCCATTGTTTCCTTGGGGAATAAGAGTGGATTTGAACTATTAACTTTCTAGTTAGCAGTTCGATACTTACCCAGAAGCACCATGAATACTTCTTTTTTAAATGCAGAGTCATTGTAAATTTATAGATTTAAAAAAAAAAAGAATTTTGTTTGCATTGACATTCATAAGTTTAAAAGTCATTTTCAATTAAAATTATTTTTTGTTATCTGGGAAAATCACAACATATGTAAAAATAGAATAATTCAATAATCCCCCATCACCTATAACAAAGCTTACATTTTATAAATTTTTGACCATTATTTATTATAACCTAAGGCTCATTTCCAAAATAATCCCAAGCACTGTATATTTCATCTATAGATATTTCAGCATGTAACATCTATGATTCAACTTGGAAGTATTAACAAATTTTAAAATCATCTATAAATATTAATCCAGATATTTCCCAACTTATTTCATGAATGGAATTTTAAAGTCTATATTTTCAAATCAATATTAAAATATGGCGCAACATTTGTCCTTGTTGACCCATCATTAATCTGTAGTTACGATATATTATGATTTTATTTTTTTGCAAAAAATGTCCTAAATCGTATTGTACATGACTGTAACATTAATGAATGGACTATTAAGTGGGCATTTTTTCTTTTTACTGTTGTTTGCTTTTACTGAATGGTGCTTCAGTCCTGTAATTTCTGCCAATATCTAGCAATTAAGTAAAGGTTCCTAGGACATTTAATAGGCTGTATTATAAAGCTAATACAAACACCCTTCCATTTTATATTAAGAACTGGAAACAATTCTAAGTCATTTCAGAAATGTTGAACATATTTTTTAGTGATATAATGTTGAGTATTCTTTATCCTCATCAGACCTTGCTATTTAAAATGGTCATGTAGCGTGACAATTTTCCCACATTTTGAATGTCTAGATTTTATCTTCAGATAGTGTATCTCTTAAATTTATGTATATACCTTTATAAACATTCCTGTTATAATTTCTTACTAACCCTCTTTGATATTTCATGTATTCCTCATTCATCAAATATCTAATTTACTACATGAGTTTAGGTTTGTTTATAATTTTTATCAGCTTATTATTATAACAATTATATATGGATCTACTTTTAAAAATATCTTCTTGTGGCCAAATTCAACAAAAACTGTGGAGTCACAGATGTGTATCTTAAAAATGAAATGACAGAGACTAGTGTGCATGGCTCCTATTCATTATAGCCTGCACTGAAGTCACTAGAAAATACTCATTTAAAAAATCATCAGTATGACTTGGTTAGAACTGATTTCCAAAGTTAAGTCTCATCTTTCAAATATCGAAATCCAACTTTTTTATCGTAATACAAACCATTTTGTTCACATATAATATGATCTGAGAGCTTTACACTCTTATGACAGATAACAAGGTTGAGTACATTTAACAAGAGGAGCTCTTCTACTGACATCTAATTTAGGGAAGCTAAAGAAGCAGCTTATCGACTATGTGTGTAATAGCAGAAAGAATATGTTGCTCAGATCTAAATTATAGAAAAGGCAGAATAATTTTAAGTATGTCTTTGAGGTCCATTATTTGTAGAATGAAGGTTAGATAAAAGATATGAATTGAGATCATTATGTTGATATTTGCATTGAATTGGCTATTGACATGAAAAGAGAGAGAGAGGGAGGGAGACTGAGGTGCCACTCCAGATAATAGAAAGGTCTTTGCATTGTAAAATGAAAGTCATTTACAAGAAATCTTTTGAAAAACATGCTTCCATGAGTTTCAAATTCAAAACAGAAAGGCAACTAATCATCCTAACTAGTGTTAGAAACAGGGAGACATTTATGGAACTGCAGTTGTTATTATAGAAATTTTGCTATTAGTCTGCCATTAAAATTAAGTTGGCTTTGATTATAAATGACAATTTTCCAATTTAAGCTTTGCAATTATTCTGATAGCCCGAGCTTTCAAAGACTTACAAAATATTGCGCCTTATCCAATACTTAATCATTTTAGATTTAATTAGTATGCAGTCACTTTTTTTTACGTTTAAGTCATCTGAGAATAAGCATCATCCCTAACAATATACCTAGTTCAACTTAATGTTTCTATCTCCTCGGGGAAGTAGGTTTTGTTGTTGTTTTGAATTGCAAAGTTCAAAATGTATACTACTGAAAGCCAATGTAGAAAACAAAATGTATTACACTGAAGGATACTTCGAAACAATACTAATTGAAAGGCTAGTGAAACTGAAAAAGAAGCGCAGCATAACTCCATTAAAAACAGTTTCTTTGTAATATCTGTAAGAAGAAGGAAAAAAAGTTGATCAAAGGAAAAATTATATTTTTTCTACACACTGTAATAGGACCAGGATAATCTCACACAAGATAGTGCTTGGTTCTTTTGATATAAGATCACTATGAGTTGAGCACCTAAAAACAATAACTAAAATTTGGGAGCCCTGCTGGCACCGTGTCTCAGCTGCAAACCAAGTGGTCAAAGCCACCTGCCACACAGTAGAAGAAAGGTGTGATACTCTGACTCCAGAAAGAGCCCAGCCTAGGGCACAGTTTTAATTAGAGTCCGAGGCAATTGCTCCGGGTGGGTAACCAAAACTTAAAAGCTAATGTAAGACAAGCACTAAGTACATGCCATTAAAGGTGTTTACTAAGGACTAAATTAATTCAGGAAGTATTTAATCATTATAGACTTCAACCCACATTTATAAGAAACTATTATAAGAGATAATTTCATAGTTGTTGCATCATAGATCTTTTTTATTACTGTAAAACATTGTGACTGAAACAAAATAGTGTTATGTCAATCCAATGATGTTGTGATATTTTTCTATTATAGATAATCCTAAATGCACACAAGATATGTGGGTAAATCAATAGATATATCTTTAGATTTTCTTGAAAATTTTTCATCTTAATATATTTTATAAAGTTTGAAAGTATGACTTTTCCCCCATAAACCCTTGAAAAACTAGAACTGGGGGACATAAAAAGAGACATGCAATGTACAGTGTCATGATTTAGTACCAGTTGAAATGTATTATAAATTAGTAGCTCAAGATGACCAATATAAGTTATGAGCCTCTATCAAAAAACTTCAGAAAACAAATCAATTTAGTGGGAAAACAAGCTGAAAGCTGTCATAAATTTGTTTTTGTAGTTTTGTGTTGTCAAGCAATATGCTAATAGCTTTGAAATTAGAAACCCACAGTAATCAAATCATTTATCTTTTGACAGACCAGTAGAGAGTGATAACAATGAAATATGAATAGCAGATAGGTTATCTATTCTGAAAAGTTTAGATATGTATTAAAAAAATCAAAGTAAAAATAAGAGGTGATCAAAATTTTATTTCTGAAATAGAAAGGACATTTGATATATGCTATGTGATGAATGCAAAATGTGAAAAGCTGGTACTGACATTTTATTTACATGAACTATTTCTGGACATAAAAAATATTTGAGGAAGAAAAAGCACAATAATCAAGTGACACCAGGCTTGGAGGTAGTAGTAGCTCCATAATATGCTCAGGGGAGTTGAAAGGCCCATGTGGCTCCCCTCGAGGAGACTTCAACACATGGAGGTCCAGGGTGTGTCAGAAGAGAACTCTGCTCCATGGAGATTTCACTAACGTTTTCTGAAATAGATTATATCAACAGGTCTTTCTTGTGAGATACTTCTGGATGGACACAAACTCCCAAATGGCAGGTAGCAGTCAACATGGTTAGCATTTGCACCACTGGGCACTTCTTTACCTTTTTCAACAGTTTTATTCTCATAATCAAATTAAGAAGAGTGGTACAATCATCACTACAATCAGTTTTAGAACATTTTCCTTCTCCTAGTCATTGCTGTTTGCTCCCTATTTTCATTCCATTATCCTTTGCCATACCCATTGGCAATTGTTAATCCAGTTACTTTAGATGGTCCTATCTTGGATTTCATATAAAAGAAAAGCATACACAAGACAACCAGGAGGCAAACAAACAAAGAATGCCAACACAAAAAAGAAAAAAAATTCTCAATGAAAAAGAAAGCAGAAATATTAGCTATTACAGCAACTTTAAAATGGGTCCAAAAGGGACATCAAATGATAAAATGTTACATTTTTACCTAACTGCATCTGTCATAATAGACTTTATAATGCTCTCTGTCTGGTAGCAATGATATTCATATCTCTGGAATAAGGTCTGAGGGGAATCACTGAAGGCTTAATCTCTTTGGGGATCCTGAAAATGGATTTGGGGTTTCCACTGTCATCCATAGCATTATACAGACTGGGTGTTCAGAATTTAAGCTCCCTCCTTCAGATTTGGATTTGATTATTTACAATCCTTGAATCACACAGGCTGGTGTGCTTCTTCCGTGTGGATTTCATTGATACCACACTTTGATGGCTGCTTTTTTTTTTTTATTTTTTATACTGAAGTCGTTAGTTTATTGTGCCAACCTGGCCAATAAACTCATGTGGGATTAATTGAAGGGCAAAGAGATAAATGGCTCAGCAAGCCTTGCCTTTCTTGTCTCTTGCTTTTTGATCATCAGACCAGTGTGCAGCTGCCTTGCTTGTTCTGTGCCTCAATTCTCAAGCTACACTACCTGTGGGACAGCTAACCCGTGGACTGTGTCACCACACCATTGGAATTTACATCTCTTAAGCTGGGGACTGTCAGACCTTGTCATCTGGCTGACTGTTGGTGACCTGCCTTGCTGTTTGCTGCCTGTGCCCGGATAGGCTGAATTGCTCTACAGAGGACTGTCTGGTGGCCCTCAAGACTTGAAGGACTGCCAGTGTCTCACAACTGTCTCACGGGAGTGAGTTTCACTGAGCCATTTGTACTGCTTTATAATTTAACTGATTTTCTTATCTATCTATCTGTGTATATATATATACAATTGT
>NW_022103908.1:22394921-22400413 GCF_000313985.2 Echinops telfairi | reverse complement strand
CTTTGAGAGCCCAGACACTATTATTTCTGATAGTTTGATATCATCTGATTGCTTCACCACATTTTGCTATGGCGGACATATTGTCATTAGATGCCTTTATGTCAACTTGAAGATGTATGAAAATCTCGGGATGGAATCCAACTTTCCAATCAGGCCACAGCCTGATAGTGCCTCCTTGGGGGTGTGATGCTCTGAGAAAGCTGACTCTCTTCAGCAATGCCTCACTACCTCTTTGCATTCCTGCTTTCTGGGACTCTGCCGCTGACCAGAGCTTCCAGAGCATTGCCATGTTTCCACCAAGCTTGGTTCCACATGACTCTGCACCCATCAGCCTGTGATCTCCCTGCATCCTACGTCATTCCATGTGGTGGCGTGAGTCTCAAGAGAGAATTATGGATCAATATTCGACTTAGGGACTTGAGTTAGACTGGACTGGGATGCTTTATTTATATATGATTATGTTTTTCTGTATAGCTTTATCTTATACATATATGAATGTGACTGGATTTGTTTGTCAACCTGGCCTCACAAACATATCTTCAGTGATCTCTTTATGAGGATGAGTAGGGCCAGGTCAGAAAAACTAATTGTTCTTGTATTGGGGCTAGAATTAAGTGGGGCACATAAATTCCATTAATATATCTAGGTTTATTACCATTCTGATTCACTTTAGAGACATCATTATCATTTTATGAATGAGAACATAATAAATCATGCCCCCAGGGCATAAGGTAATTCTATTGATAGTGACATTAATTTAGTTAATGGTATAGAATGTAAAACACTGCTGAGAAAATTTATACAAGTATAGGCCTTATACAAAATTATATAAGTAGAGACTGGCTTCAGATAGCAGTGCATGAATTGTTGAATGGTACAGATTCAATCCTTAAGTGACTGGACATTATTTACTTGAAAAAAGGGGGTTGGAGGTAGAGTAATATTTTCAGTAACAATCATTCACAGAGGCAGAACCATGTCTGCTATACTAATACAGCAAATTGAAAAAAAAGAAAGCATGAAAATAGTAGATATATGGTAATATTGGGTCACCATTCATTGGACATCATCAAAGCAAAAGATCCAAGCCGTTGAACTATCACCAACTCCAGCACCTTGGCATAGCAGGCATCGGCTTCTCGAATTAGGGATTTTCAGCCTTAAGTCCAAGGAAATATGTCAGTTCTTTAAATGTTAGTTAGAGGTAAAACTCAGTTTGCTTAGCAAGGTTTCCACGGTGAATCCTTCTGGAGTATCCCATGAAGGATGTTGTGCTCTGAAATGATAGTCTAAAGTCCCAGTAGTTGATATCACACAGTGTGCGTTTCCCAGGGCTGGATAGAAACTAGATCAAAAGTGTCCAATTAGGAAGTGTCCAATGTATTCTCCCTTGGGTTCTATGTATGGTATTGTTTTTTCCTCCCAATGAGAGATTTTGCCCATGCACAGAAGTATAAACTCCTCCTCTGAGTAATACATCTCTGATACCCCCAGCATCTTCACTTGGATTATCAGTAGAGTTTGCTTATCATTCTTGTAGGAGTGTCTCTTGATTTTGAGCTGACCTTAGCACTATTTTATATGGTAGCAACTGAATTTTCTTTTTTCTATTCCCATTATTAAGAAATTGACCCTAGCTGAAATGATGTCTCTTCTGTCAAAGTGGTTAAGATGTGCATAAAGGGGATGACATATGGTTCATAGAAACTAGGCAGCCTCTTTACCTTATTGCATGGGAGACCAGATTCAACATGCCCTGAGAGCAGAAGTACCTTCATTTTGATGTTTATCCTTATAATTGTGAACTCATTTGATATTTGTCCATTTTTGATTGGCTAACTTCACTCGGTGCAATGGTTTCCAGGTCCACCCATGTCATGAGGCGTTTCATGGTTTCATTGCTGTTTTTAAGGGATGCATACTATTCCACAGGGTGGATATACCATAGTTTTTTTAATCACTTCTTCCACTGCTGGGAATATGGCCCACTTCTAGTTTCTTGATATTGTGAACTGTGCTATAAACATAGGAAAGTAAACAGCAAAACTATAATTAAAACTATTGTCAGATCCAGGGTCTCATCAAAGTAATATTTGCAGCTGAAATGGAAATAATGAACCTTCTTAATCTTCTTCACAAAGTTTGTAACAATTATTTCAATATATTTCCTATGAAACACAGATGATCTGACCAATTGGTATAAGAACACTCAAGGTTAATTTTTTATATTCATGGGATAAATTCTTTATGGATTTGTGTAACATACACATGATTGATTTGTATATTACTTAACTAATGAGTCAACTGTATATTTCAAATTATATTTAATGTTGACTTTAATACAAGGGAAGAAAATATCTTTAAATTTTACCATAATTTCTTTCATAGTAATGTATTGGTGGTGAAAAAAGTTAATATGCTTAGTGACTAAGATATCAATCAGAGATAGCAGTGAGAGAATGGCCTAGTCTTCTAACTCCAAATTATCACCCACTGAAAGCCCTATGAATGCTGTTCCACTCTAGCATGTATGGACCACCACGAGTCAGGTTTGAAATGAAGGCTAGTGTTTTATTGTGTATACGACTTTACTAATATAACAAATAGGTCATGGGAACTTGCATTTCTCTAAAATTAAGACTACAAGTAGGCTTATATTTTGAAGAAAATTCTATAAATGAAAGACAATTGTAATAATTGTAATCAACATTTATTGAGGGAAGAGGAATTGGAAACTCCATAATGTAGGAAAGAGATTACTTCAAAATAAATGGAAATTTCCCTGTTAGAGCCTCACAAAACTCACAATATAAAAAATAATACTGCTAGCAGTAAAGGTTATATCCAGCAGTAATTGAGGTTAACTGTACAAAAAGTAATGTAACAATTACTAAGATTTCAGCCGTCGGAAGCTAAATTTTGTTTTCCAAGAGAAACCCATAGGTATAGCCCCAGACAATTCAATCAAGTAAAAAAAAAGCGTACTCTGAAGCAAAGCTAACAGAGCATCTGTTAGTTGTACATTTATGAAACTAATACTATAGCAAGTCACACAGAAACATCCATTCATACTTTACTAGTGGCATACACTTATGCATACACAGTCAAACTTGTTTATGTACGAGTTGCATGTATATACACTTAAATATATTCATATGTGTACACTGACTATATGCGTCATATAGACATGAGCATATTTAAACATATCCATACATACACATAAACGTGATGTCTTGCATACAAATTGACTCAAAATTTCAGAAAGAAATAAGACTACTAGGATGAGAAGCACACATATTAATATCAACCACGACTTCATGGTGCTATTTCCATCCCCCCAACACACACACACACACACACACACACACACACACACTCGCACACTGACATAATACACAGTTTTGGCGAGTGAACCATAAACCAAATTCACTGCCCATCCAGTCCACCCTGACACATAGTGAGCCTATATGAGTTTTCTGAGCAAAAGTGGGTGATCTGTTTGAATCAAGCCTGTGCTGTTAGCCATCCAACAATCACCATCAGGGCCACAAGGCCATTTTACTTATTCACAGACCACATTCAACAGGCAACATTCCCGGATGAACTCCCCCCATGGCTCAGGACAATACTTGGGCAGAGTGGACAACTGTTCTCTGCATGCCTTCCCATTGCATCGTAGGAAACGGATCAAGACTGTTCAATGATGAGGGGTCAATCTTGTCTCAGAAGCTATCTAGGTGGGATGGAAATGCTTTCAACATTCTCTCCCAGACAAGTCCGTCCACACCCAGTTTTACCATCGAGGGGTTACTTGAGTAGCAAGTGAAAGGATATTTTCTCTCCTTATAACCTGAGGAGGAAATGGTTAGAGTTTAACATCTGGGCATCATGTAGAATTCCAATAGTTTATCAGACTTACACGGCTTCCGGGGTCAGTAGTGTGTTCCCAGCCGACAGACGCTCATCACCCAGAGGGGTGGTGAGTACAATGGCTGCACCTTTCTCATCATGGAAGCTCCCATCGAAGTAGGGATCAGTAAATAAAACCTAAAAATCTGGACATATAATATTCTTGTTGGGAAATGCACAGTATTGTAAATTCTACAGTTCTTTCCACAGGGAATTATAATGGATTAGTTAGACATGATATACATTTATTGTGTGTTCTTAATATGATACTCTGATAAACATTTAGTCTTTAGTGTATTTTTAGAATAAAACTGAGACTGTGTAAAATAAAATAGACTCAGTGACTAGAAAAATACAAAAATTTTCTTTAAAAATCTAAACGATAGAATCAAATAGTGATATATGCCCCAAAGGGAAATTGTAAACATTTCAGTAGGGCTTGAGAATATTAAGTATGAATTCTTTTATTTTTTCCCTAAAATATCAAGATATGATATGAGAAAAATATAAACAAAAATAAAAATATCATCTGAATAAAATGAAATCAAGAGATTTAGAAGACAGAGAAATCATTCAACATGATGATCATGTATCATTTGACTCTTGATGATTTTCATGAATACGTTTTTTTGAAGATTTCAAAAACACATTTTCTTCATGAAGATATGAACATATTTTCCCAATTTTCTGTTGTTGTATTTTATGTTTCCTTTCATTTAACTAAACCACCAACTATTCAGGCTTCCATTCCAACTCATGGCAGTGTGTCTCAGTAGAAGAGTTCTTTGTAGGGATTTCAAGAGCTTAATTTCAGATAGGCTTTTCTCCTAATCACCTCAGGCTAGACTGAAAATCCAACCTTTCATGTCGCAATGGAGCAATATCCATTTAAACTACCTCGAAACTCATTACTTTCTTACTAAGAACTAAATATTTCCAGCACTAAAACTTTAATCTTATTTTATTGTGTTCTCATTTATTATTAGAT
Source organism: Echinops telfairi (assembly GCF_000313985.2). Lineage (NCBI taxonomy): Eukaryota > Metazoa > Chordata > Mammalia > Afrosoricida > Tenrecidae > Echinops > Echinops telfairi. The sequence goes on along the minus strand of NW_022103908.1, from coordinate 22,395,516 downwards.
TCTTATTCTATGTGTAAGATGAAAATAACATTTTAAAGCTTAATGGATTCAAATTGAATTTATAAAAATTGAAATACAAATTACTTATATGACAATTACTAAATAGTTTATGGCTTTCCTTTGAGTGCATACGCTTTTGTGGGAGAGTAAGCACAGCACCACATGCTCTGTTTCAAAAATGTCTATGTGTTCACCAGCAAACCTTTTCTGTCAATCGGCTAATTCTACATTGCTTCAAACACTGCAACTTTTTACTATGCTTTGATATATGGCTAGATATGGCTGAAAGATGAATATGTTTCTTTGCTTTAGTTTCAGTTTTATTCTTCATATAAATTAAAAACCAATTTAGCAAGTTTATTCTAACCCTGTGGTGATTTTCATAAAAAGACAGGGGAATGTGGGATAGTTATCAATGTATCATGCCACATTTACACATTTAGAAATTTATTTATTTCTTCTTGGCTTCCATTTCCTATGGCTTGTCAAAATATGAAAAACATTAAATTCCTTTTTTTCCCTCCATTACTTATTGATTTTATCATAATTTGTAAAATAATGTTTATATATATATATATATATATATATATATATA
>NW_022103908.1:22386113-22394821 GCF_000313985.2 Echinops telfairi | reverse complement strand
TATATATATATATATATATGTAGTAGTGATCCTCCTGGTGCATTAATAACTTTAAGAAAGCTTTTTAATTATAAGACCAAAAAATCAGTGCCATCAGGTTGATGACGACTCATGGTGACCATATAAGAGGGGGTAGAACTGGCCCCTGTGAATTTTCCAGACTATAACTCTTTCTGGAAGTAAAAATCCCGTCTTTCTCCCTAGGAGCAATGGTGGTTTCAAACTGCTGACCATAATGGCGTTAGCAGTCCCACTCAAACCACTAAACCGCCACGGCTCATATTTAAGGTTCATTGTTTTTTTAGGGAGGAGGGGGTGCTTTGGTTTTGAGATTGACTTAGATACTAAATGATAAGCTTCAAAGGAATGTATATTTAAAATCAAACAAAAACTCACTGCTATCAACCCTATGCCAACTCATAACGACCTATAGGACGGACTAGAACAGCCCTGTGACTTTCCAAGGCTGTCATAGGAAGCCCTGTCTTTCCACTTTCAATTTTTGTTTAAGATGATCAAGATAGAGCTACCTTATATGAAAATAAACATATTTCTGAATGTATCTGCATGATAATGTGTTTTCCTTTATTTCCTTCACATATCACTAAATTTATTTTGCAAAATTTTACTTATGCTAAGTTATCTAGAGTTCCTTGAATGATTTCTATTTGCATAAATTCACTAATTGACTCAGCATTGAATTTCATTTACCAAAAGTTTACTTTTTAAATGTACACTTATTTACATTGCTATAAATTTATCCAAATCATATTTTCTTAAAATTTGTAAAAATATATAATATATGTATAATAACAACAAAAACACCCTCACTGACATCAAGTTGACTCCAACTCCTGGCCACCGTATCCCCAAACCAAACTCACTGCCGTCAAACGATGCTGACTCAGAGGGACCCTGGGAGACAGGGAAGAACTGCTCCTGTGAAGTTCTGAGACTGTAACTGCGTGGAATGGACAGTCCCTCTTTCTCCCTCGGAGGGCTGACAGTTTTGAACTGCTGAGCTTGCAGTCAGCAGCCCAGCTGTCGAAATCAGTATGCCACAAAGGTTTCTAGTAATGCTATATAGCGATATTAGAAGTTGTCCTTAAACATATATACTTAAGCCAAGCAAGAAGGTGAAGTTTATATACACACACACAATTATGTATGTATTATGTAGTGATTTTGAAAGTTTCTATTACAATGTAGCATGTTTTTTTAAATTAATTGAATTTAAAGTTGGTGTGTTAGGCAGGATTCTCTAAAGAAGCAAAACTAGTGACACTTGTAAGCATATTTTAGAATGAGATTCATTTCAAGAAATGTCTCACAAATTTTGGAAATGGGAAATGGGTAAGTTCCGCCTTGTTCAAGTTCATGGATTGGTTAAAATAAACTGCAAGCTTCTACTGACTCCTATAGCTGTAGGGGCTGAGGAACAGGAAGCTGGGAGAGGAAGCAGGAAGTTCACAGACTGGTGGCTATAGAACTGAATGAAGCCAAGATTGACCAAATGAATCCGAGGACAGTTGCCAGCTGATGGCTCTTGAGATGGGCAGGTGACAGAAAAGGAGGTCCAAGAACCAAATGCAGGATCCAAATCCAGTGGCACATGTGAGCTAGTTTCCACACATGTCAACATATTCTATGAGTATACCATACCCTGAATGAAACCTCCTTCAATCTTGTCATGGTTAGGACCAGATATAAGGAATCTTGTCATGGTTAGGACCAGATATAAGGAATCTTATCATGGTTAGGACCAGATATAAGGAATCTTGTCATGGTTAGGACCAGATATAAGGAAACTTATCATGCTTAGGACCAGATATAAGGAAATCTATACTTCCCCCATCTGTTTGGCTTCTGCACACAAGATCCCTTCATGAAGTCGATCATTCTGTGCTAGTTAATATCATTGTAGAATTCTGGTTCACCCAAGCTGATATGAAACCTATTATAGTTGTGAAAAAATTTTAATTAAGAGAAATACCACGGAGTTCCATTGAATTAGAGAACTTGAATAGTAAGAACTTACTTTATACTATTTTATTCCAACTCCCAGCATCTAGAAAATATATATAAGTCAACAATTTTGTGTAGAATTAATAAATAAAGATCTCCTTTATTTAATGAACTGACTGATTTGTCTTACAAGGTAAAATAAAATGATTTTTTCCAGATTTTTAAAGAGCAATAAATGCCCATTTTTATAGAAGAAAAGGAGTTAGAAAACCAAACAACTTTTTTCTTCACTAAGTTCTGGTCTAAATAAATGGGAACTTCTAGATAGAACCATGGAAAACAAATTGCCTGCCAAGAAAACAGCAGGCAATGAAAAATCTATCCAGTCCTACCTGCAGTTCTGCGCCTCATGCCCTAACAGCTGGTACGAGACAAAGACCTTGTAATGAGCCCCTTTTGTAGAAGTCTAAGGTGAAAAGCTAGCCAAGAGTGTGAAGAAAATCAATCAGAGGTATAGTGGGATATAACAGAAGAAATTAAGTATGACCAGTAAGCAATTACACTTTCAAAATCACCTGGATAGTAACTACCAGATCTGACAACTTCAGTCAATTTTGAGCTATAGAATATTTGTGATACTCATAACATACGACTTATTCTATATAGCAAGTTGGTCATTGCATAAGAAATGCAAAGGCAGAGTCGCAACAAGAACACACGGTGTAACCTGCTTAAGGAGGGTAGGGTTATTTTAAAGGTATGTTCATTGTGCATATCACAGCTCTTATAGAGCAATAAATAATCCGTCACTTTGACTCTAATTCTTGGACAAAGATTTTATTTTCTAAGTATTATTACTTGACAGAGGGTTGTTTTTTTTTAATTTTCCACTCAATTTCAGGAAACTTCACCCAAATCATTTATGTTGTCAGTAAATGATTAGCTCTTTTTTTTTTTTTTTGGAATATGAGGTTAACTAGGATAAAGCCATGAATCTGCTTATAATATCAGTTTAGTTTTGTAATTCATTGATCTTATTCCATTTTCACAAAACATGGAAAGTTATCGATGAAAGATGTAATAGTGTTCACCAGGGGAACCCCCCAGTAAGGCAAGCTTATCAGAGTTGTGGATGTGTGAAACTACAGAAAAAACATCATATTCTGTAGGTCTACATCTGTCTATTTTTACTTGTTAATTGACTAAGGTTTAATTATTATAGTACTTTGATTATATTTTTCTACTCAGTAACTGAACAAATGGAACTTTATTATTTCTTGGGATCTACTGTAACACACTTCCATGAAAAAGTGATTTTCAAACGGTATCAGATGATGGATCGCTGAAATATAAAACTTGGTTCAACTGCCGGTCATATAATTTCATGAACACATTATCTTTCAAAATTAGTGGGAAGAATGCTACAGTTTTGGATGAAACATCACATGAAGTTATCATTTGTTTTTCTGTTTTATGAAAATCTTAATAAATTGTTATAAAAGATGGTAAAGAAGAATGCATAGTTTTATCACAGATATTATTAAAAGAGCCATATTAGTAGAATATTAGTAGAATCATTTGAGAATTATTGTTCACTAAAATATAAACATTTTACCATGTACATGATAATCATAGGGAGGAGGAGGCTTATGAAAACAGGTGGAAGAGTAACAGAGAACTAGGAAACACAGCAAAATAATATCAATAAGATCTTACTTTCTTAAAATATTAAAATCTATACAGATCATCTCATGAGCTGCTATTTTCAATGGGAAAAAAATGAATATAGACCTGCTTATGAGGGTGAGAGTATAGTAAAGGGAATTCATAAGCAAACAACTGCTCTATTCACCAAGGAAAAGAAATCAGGTTTTGCTTGACGAAGTATGAATCAGAGACATAACAATTAGATGCTATGTGTTTTATATACAGATGCATCCCTATCAAAATGTATCCTATTTCACATATTTTTCAATTTATTACAAAATAGACACCTTTCTGATAGCTTAGCATGTTGGTGATATCTTTAGAAGTAACAAAAACTACAAAACCCACGTTGAACCTTCCACCATTGAGTGGTTTGCAACTCAGAGAGACTCTGTGTGGCACTGTCGAAGGTCTCTGAGACAATCTTCTTCTGCCTTGAGGGACGTAGACAGCCTCATCTTTCTCCTGCTAGCTGTTGGTAGATCTGAATTGCTAAACCGAGAGTGAGCAGCTGATGCTCAGCAAGCTGTGCCACCGAAACTCTTGCCATCAATAGATTACAGCACACGATGACCCTATAGGACAGCACGGAAGAGCCCTTTTGGGGATTCCAAAACTTCAAATCTTTACAGAAGTAGACAGCTTCATCTTTCTCCCTGGAAGTGGCTGGTGGGTTCGAAATGCAAACCATGGGCTTATCAGCTCAATGCCTAAGTGATTTGAGCTCTGGGATTTTACTCTTAAAGAAGATTATTTTCCAAGTATGTCCTGGAAAAAATACTACTTAGCCTGAAATGATCACATGAACACCCATCAGCACAGTGCTAATCTTAGCAATAATCAGTAATATTTATAAATATCAAAACAACATGTGCTTGAAGGATGTCTTAAAATACCTTGTTATTTCTTCCTTTTGTAATCAACTTTCTTTACAGCTTGTTCTTTCTATCATTCCTAAAAAGTAAATCTTGAGTTTTAGTTCAATTTACTGATTCTACTTTGCTATCTTTCAGTTTTCTTGTTAATTCCTCAGAACTATTAGATTTTCAGCACCTGTTTGTATTGGTAAATTATTTCTTTCTAGAATGCATGTTTTTCATGAATCATTTTTGGGGGGCTTTTACAAATCTTACCACAATCCACCACTCAATTGTATTAAGAACACTTGCACATAGGTTGTCATCCACATTTCCAAAACATTTTCTGATTGAGCCCTTGGTATCAGGCTCCTCTTTTTTGCACTCTCTCCCCCACCTTTCCACCCTCGTGAATCCTTGATCAATTATATATTATTGTTGTAGATCATGTCTTTCCCTGTCTGTTGGCTACCTTTATCCACATTTCTGTTATTCATCACCCTGGGGAGTGGGCTATATATCCAACCTTGTGATGGGTCCCTCTTTCTGACCTTGCCCCTAGAATCCCCCTACCCTCGTGATATTGCTAATCCCACTACTGTTCCTGAGGGTTTTGTCTGTCCTTAATTCCATGTGTCAGGAACTCTTGTGTGTGCCAATGTGTGTACTCCAGTCAAGCCGGATTTGTACGGCAGAACAAGTGCATGGTAGTAGGAGGGATGAAGCGTCCAGGAACTAGAGGAATGATGTATGTTTTGTCGGCGCTAATCATCCCTTCCTCATAACCCTTCTGTGAAGGGATGTTCAATTGTCTACAGATGAGTTTTGGGTCTCCACTCCAACCCCACCCTTTCATATAAAGATAATTGTTTGTTTTGGAAATTTTGATACCTGATATCTGATCCAGTCAACACCTCATGATCACACAGGCTGGTGTGCTTCTTCCATGTGGGCTTATTTGATTCCCTGCTAGGTGGCTGCTTGTTTAACTTCAACCTTTTAAGTCCCCAGACACTTTATCTTTTGATAGCTGGACACCATCTGTTTTCTTCTCCACATTTGTTTATGTACCCATTTTGTCTTCAGCGATCATGTTGTGAAGGTGGGTAACAAAGAGTGTCAAGTTATTAGAACAAAGTGTTCTTGTGTTTAGGGAGGCCTTGCAGGGAGGCCCAAAGGCTGTCTGCTATCTTAATACTTAACATATAAATATATGTACATTGGTCTCTATCCTTTTCATTATAAATTAATACATATGCATGTCTATATCTAGATCTCTATAAATAGCTTTTATTTCTTACTCCTTTCCACTATTTCCTGTCACCTTGTCCCCTCACTCTCCATTTGCCTCTCAGTAAATCCTCTTGGATATGTTGCACTTGATCAAACTCCAGCAGGCATTACATCCCTCCTCGCCATCAAACTTAGGTCTCTTGTAGTTCTTTTATCCCTGAGTCTGTTGGCGCCTCGCTCTCCCTCCCTGTCCCCTTCTCTTCCTTGTCCCCTTCTCTTCCGTGTCTCCTCAGGATTGTTTGTCCTGCCTATCTTATATAGCTAGACATAGGGTGAAAGAAAAAAAAAAAAAGATAGATCATTCCAGGGCTTTCTGCAGACCCTTATAAATATACTGCTTCTAATCGGGTCTGCTGAGGTGCCAAGCACTGTCCCCCGAGTCAGAGTCTATTGTCAGGATTCCCCAGGGACGTGGGTACTTTGCTCCCCGTGCTGCCCTGTTGCACTGCCTTCGCATTTCACCCGGCTTTAGAATACACATTTTTGCAAGAGAGTTATACTACTAAAAAATCAGGGTTTATTAATCGTTACTTTCTTTTCTAGGTTACAAAACGATAAAATAAACAGCCTATTCCTATAAAAGGATATTTTCATTAAGACCAATATTCCAAATTCAATGGAGCTATCTCAGCCTATGTTTCTAAAATGCAGTAAAATAATTTATACTTTTATAAAATAGAAGAACAGTTTAGCATTTCAGCTACATTGTTTTTGTATGTCCATTCTAATCTCTTCTGTTCCATAAACATTACTCACTACTTTTAAGCAGTAAATAGTAAGCATGGTTCAATTGCTCCATCTATGGCTCAGTGAAAACAGATTGTTATAGTACATTATTTAAAATAATGAAACGGTTTAGAGGATACTTTGTAGTAAGTTTCATAATTGGTTAAATTCCTTTTTCTATAGTTTTAACATGTTGCCATTTAAATGAATGATCTGTCTATAGTTAGTCAAACAATGGAAATTGATCATTCTGAATTTACCATGAATAGAGTATTTTAAATTTTACAAGTCAGGGTTAAAGCCAGATTACTGATACTTGACAAAACCACTGCCTAGATCAATTCTATCACAAAGTTTCCCTGCAATTCTTTATTTCTTTTTTAACTTTTGTATATAGTTTCTCAAGATTATCTTTTAGCAAATCACTGAGCACTAATTGATCAGTGTTGGAGTACTAACCTTAACATAAATTATTAAAGAGAAGCTCAGTACAGAAAAAAATGTATGTTAAATGTCATAAAAGCAGTCAGCACAAGTGCAGAGTAAAAATAAACACATACTCAGGAGAAAACCCACCAAATAACTGTTCTTAGAAGATTAATCTAGCGTTCCTGACTTCCAAATATCACTGATATGCTTCAGACAGTAAAAGGCAGAAGATGATTCCAATATTTTTGCCGGCCATCATAGAGAACTATGTCATGAATATCTGAGATAAACATAGGAAGCTATTAAAGTGAAGTAAACAAATTAATCAGGTATATTGTTTCATACAGAAAGCAAAACAAAAGCTACTGCCACCAAGCCAATCACGACCCATAACTGTCCTACGACCCATAACTGTCCTGTGCTGTGATTGTGTAACTCAACTGTCTTCTACGAGCAGCTGGGGACTTTGAAGCACCAACCTTGTAGTTATCAGCCAGTCTTCAAACCCAAGTTCCACCAAGGCTCCTATATATACAGGATTTTTTGGTTGCTTTTTGTTTTGTTTTGTTGGGTTGTTTTTTCCCCCCAAAGAAGGAACATAATAGGCCAACCACTTTAAACTTTCTGGGATTTCCTTGAAGTAAGCCTTCCTATAATGAAAGCACACACTGAACTGTTGATTTCTTTAAACTTTTCCTGATACAAGAGGGAACTTAGAAAATAAAAACAACACCACTTTAACAGAGAGGCCTAGATATGATAGATGTATAGATGTATATATCCAATTTTTTCACACATTTATGGCATTCCTGAGCTTGAGAGTTGTATAAACATTTGTCAGCTACCACGGTACCAATAGCCAATGCCATTGTTGATGCAATAACAACACAACAACAACCGTTAGAATTCACTGCTTGCGTTGAAATACATAACAAAAATTCTTGATTTCCTTCTAGCACAACAAGGTGATGTGTGAGTCATCCCTAAACATCTCCTGTTATATTGGGATACGTTGAAGGGAGGTAGAATGAAACATTAGACTGACACAGTAGAAGGCTACATTACCTTTATCCAATACTTTCCACGCCTGATGCTCATTTTCTTGACATTTTAGTTGGTTAATTAGACTCAGTGCACTACTGAATGAGACTCTTCGAAGTTTCCAAATCCCACCAAACGACCTTTGCCTGCATGCCACTGGTAAGAAGTTGAGGGAAGATACTGAAAAGATTCCCCTGTGAATAATTATGAACCGTCTTCACTGGGATGCCATTCTGCTGGCCCACTGCAAAGCAGAAGGGAGGATCTCACGACCACTGAAAGTCAGGAGTGGAGCATGTCTTCTGGACCCTGAGATCGCTGTGCAGTGAACCTGCTGCCCCAGAAGAAAGTGTGACATCCAAGGAGCAGCAGCAGAACCCGGACCCAGAGCTGGAAACAGCGGTAGATGCCGCAGCCCATGCAGCAAGTAAAGCTGAACGTTTGGGTCAGGCGGCTTGCTGTGGAGTGGGGTGACTTTGGTCACCTCATTGGGAAAGTTGGACTAACAGTCGAACCCCAAACGTTGATGCTAATTTATTCCAGGAGCATCGAGATGCGATGCAGTCGAGTTCTGAATCAATTTGGAGATCACCTTGCAGAGGGGTCTCGGGGAGGAGATGAGCCAGTCAGGGTGCGATGTAACAACGATGAGAAATACAACTTTCCTCTAGTTCCTAAATGTTTCCTTCC
>NW_022103908.1:22359138-22385808 GCF_000313985.2 Echinops telfairi | reverse complement strand
CTAATGCCGGGGGCTTAAGTGGAGAGGAAATGTTTTGAGAATGATGAGGGCAATGAATGTACAAATGCGCTTTGCACAATTGATGTGTGTATGGATTGTGATAAGAGTTGTATGAGCACCTAATAAAATGACTATATATATATAAAAGAAATAACTGAAAATGGATTAATACATTCTCAACCACCAAGTTTTTACCCTAACCTTGCCTTTTTATACAAAAACATACAACGAAATTTATAAGTAAATAAGTTCAGAGTTAAATAATATAATTTAAACAAGAAACATAATATTTTAAAAGTTTTTAACAACTACAATATGAGCCATACCTTGAGATTGATGAGGATCTGGATCTGTGGACACGGACGTGGAGGGGAGGGAAGGAGAGTCATTGTTTGGAAGGGGAATCCCCTTCTATAAAATCAAGTGGTAGTTGCTTTTCAGCATGGTGAACCATCTCCCTATCATGATGATGCTTGTCAAAAAAGACTTTCTTAGGACCCATGTTTTTTATCTACAAACAATACCAAAAAAGCCACACAAAAAAACTAAGAAAATTATAGCAAAACACTTGGAACGCAACTGCAAAAGATTTAAGCAATGGTTCTGATAATGCCAAATAGCACCGAGTGACCCAAACCAAACTGCTTTTGTTTACAAAAATCACCTGCGTCCGGTCAGATTCCAATGCAAACTTCTGGGCATTTCGCATCAGAATCTGATGATGTTGAGTTGATGCAGTTGAGTCCTGGGGTTCTACTGCACTGAATCACAGAGGTGGGGTGGCATGCTTACAGCCTGAGGCTTCCTGAAGTGGGGTTTCTGTGGGCACTCCTGGGAGCTGCGTTTGCTGACCTATGGAGCTTAGCATTGACGCTGCCATTACAACACAGGCGTGTGCTCTGGGAGCAGTTATTAGCAGCCTTAAAAGACCTTTATAACAGGTCCTGAAGACAGCTGTATGCTGAATATGGCATTAAAACCTGTTAACTTCCTTGATAAACTCTTTAATCATAAATATTGTCTATGATTTCTGTGTGGTCATTTCAATATAGCAAAAACAGCACACATGTTATCCTTTTTTTTTAATGCTAAGTACTTATTCTAAATGTAGAAGCAATGGGTCACCAAAGAGATTGTCAAGGGTATGGCATATTGGCTGATGCCTGACTGCCACTAATAAGCATTGCTGCAAGGAGCAGGGTATATTTGGCAGTGTCCATGCAGAACAGAGCACTGCTAACCATGCAATCAAAGAATTGCCACAGAGATTCACGGTCCTGAGGAACGTGTGAGGACACACAAAGACTGACGTCATCAACATGGTTGTAAAAGCTTAGCCAGGTCTGAATCAAAGTTTCAATTGTTTTAAAACTAAACTTTAGCTTGTCCAAACTTTTCTTTTCTGCCTTCCTATGAAGAGCACCTGTGATTTAGAGCCTTGTGTCATGTAACTTCTTGTAAAAATTTCACTACCTTCAGCATGCAATGAAGGAGGCGAGGATGTGGTTTATGAGATGTTTGTCAGGAAAGATTTACCAGGGATGGGTGATCTTGGGAGACTGCTTGTGCAACATGACCCAGAGGTAATATATATGTAGATATTTTAGAAAATTACCTGCTAGTTTAACTCCAGTAATACATTAGGTCATGTTACAAAATTTTGATTTGTTCGTGTTGTACAGCTAAATGGAATCTTAAACCCTTATGCTGTGATCACATAGTTCCAAACCATTTTTTGGCATAAAACATGTACCTGCCCCTCTTAATGTTGGAACACTTTGTGATCTCACATGATCTGTAATGTATGGGCCAGGTTCAAACTGTTTGCATTCACCAATAAAGTTCTTTTATTTTTAGCAGAGTGTAAAGCTTCTTTCAATATTATGGCATTACTTTGTAAGTCTTTTTGTGGTTCTTTATATATTTACAGCTATATTTCAAGATGCATTTCTCTATTATGCCAAATTACAAAATTACAAAATTTTCACATATACATAAATATATAATCATATTTTCATTCCCCATCTATCTTAGAGTCTTTTTCAATATGAATTGAGTTCTAAATACTTTTTGGAACTTTCCTATAAAATTCTTAATATAACACATAAGTCACATTTGTCTATTAGTTATTGATAACATGTGTTCATTTCTTGTACTATTATTTCCTTTCTCCCAGAATATTTGCTAGGATTTACTTTTCTTTACTTTGATATGTACTTCCACTTGCACCTGCAATTTTGTATTAAATTGTACATTTAATTCACTGTGTAAACGTTTTTCTTTTAAGAAACATTTTCTAGTAAATATTATTAACATATAGAGTGAAGACCAACATTTTGGAATTCCATTTATTTTTTGAAAAAAACAAAAACAAAACCTGACTTCTATCCATCTAATATAAACATATTCTAAGGTACTTTTTTATGTAATCTACATTTATCATTATTATAAATTTGTTTGACATTCCATTTTTTAAGATTATACATCAAGGTTAAAATTCCTTAAATGTTATTGATTTCCTAAGCTTCAATAAAGGATAAACATACTTTTCTTTTCTATTCTACGTGTGTACTAGTGTATTTTTAGTATGAAAGGGAATCAACATTTTGGAATGTTCCTTATATTGAATACATTGCAATTTTATATCCTATAAGTAATTTTGAACCCATTTCCTTGTTTACCTAGATTTTTCATTTGTTTCCTTATATGTTCCATCAATAAAATCAAGATTTTACTTCTTGGTGAGCATATAAAATTATCATGTTTATTTTTAATCTAGACTTCTTTCTTGTTATTCTTGAATTTAAAGCATGCTTTGAAATTTAAGTCAGGATTCGTATTTTGCTTACATTTGTTCAACTAAACAGCAATCATCAACTCCTGTGTGTGAGACAAGGAAAAAAAGCCATGAATGCAAATAACTCCTGAGAAAGCTTAACTGCTTTTATTTTCCTTGAAAAATAGTTTGAAGGTCCATTCCTTGATTTTCCTTGGCTAGATGCTTTTGAATAATAAATACGTGTTTTGGAATACATGTATTTCTCTTTTCTAAAGAGCAATAAGTCATGGACAGCCCTTTCACAATATGAAAAGCATCAGGCGAATCGGCTGTATCAGGAGTCTGCAATATCCTGAGAGAAAGATCATTCATTGGCATCCATGAGGTCTGAACGCTGTATGCTCTGAAAGAACCACAGAAAACCATGCTTCAGTCTGTGAGCAATTGTTTTGCAATTGGGTTCTATTATTCTTGATGATAAAATGAAAAGGTTAACCTATGTGACCCCTAAGCCAGCTTTTATTACTTAAAATGCAATAATAGTTATTTTCTTAATTTTTTTTATTTAATACAATATCAAGTAAAAAAACATACTAAAAACATCGAGACTTTTACTAAACCAAAATATTACAGTGTAGGCCTATTGATTCTTGGCATATCCGAAATATAGGTCTATACACTTCTGAAGGTGATGTTTCTGTATCTCTACCCCTTTTTCCAAAGAATGATTCACTTTTTGATTTTCACTTTTTAAAAATGGCAGCCTGGGCATTTTTGGTGGAATCAAACTGTGTTTCTTCAAGGTGTGGAAAGAAAAAGAAATCTGAAGGATCAAGATCAAGGTTGTATGGTCGATGGGGTAAGATTTCCCTTTGAAAATTTTATAGGACAACCCTTGGTACCTTCAAAGAGTAAGCAGGCACACTGCCTTGATTGGGGGCTGAAAGGGGGAGATCCTGGTTGGAACATCTTTGTCCTTTCCCCATCGATGTATGTTGCAATTTTCTTAAAATTCTTGCCTAATAAGCCCTTTTGACCATCCTGTGTTCTTTCAGAAAATATGTCAAGACTAACTTTTTGTAGATGGGCAGCATGATATGAATAAATAAGTTAGATTTGGGAGGTTCACAGGTGTTCTAGACAAAAGTAAATACTGTTACATACACAAACCTCTATTCCAAAATAACAGCAGCAACAGAAAATCTACAAGGCAGGTGAACAGATCGGGGAGTATACTCAAGATCATGCATTGGTTTGGAAGACAATGTTCCCACCTCCTTCTTTTTAAGCACCCTATGACAAGTGCCTTACTAAGAGAACTTGTCCGCAGGCACTCGCAGACGGCAGCGACTTGTTTCGTCTTGTATGGTTCTCAGTGAGCCTACACAGTATGAACTGGAACTGGGGACATACATGGTGTGGATTTGTATGTATAGTTTCAATAATTGTTTGTTTATAAATACCCAGAAATAAAATAGAATAGCTTTGCTTTAGTGACAAAGATTTTATGATGTTTTAAATTTTTGCTTCTAGCATGCAGCTTGCTATGTGGTACAATAAAACTACCAATGTGACCTCATGTTCGAAGAAATAAACAGTGGCATTTCTTACATGTGCGGCATGATACCTGAAGTGACTATCTTATCAGCTCTTAGCTAAGATGAGGTCAAGTCTAGTTTGGAAGTTACTAATAAATTCGTGGGAATTTCAGAGATAATGCTGCAGATATTTTAGGTGACCCTTAAATCTCTAAGGCAATTTTTAAGAATCTTAACATGTAAAATGATTGAGAGTGTGGGAGCTATAAACTTTTATGTTATTTTATATGCAAATATATCCATTCAGCCAAATTTAATTTAGCAAATATATATTGAAGATATTTAGAAATATGTAAAAATATCCATCTTTTTAAAAAAAGCTTTAGATCACGGTAGGTTTTTGGCATATGCAATTTAGGCATGTACATTACAGTGAGAGGCAGGAAAATGCAGTTTTTAAGAATCTAGATGTGGAACCGGACTGTGTTCAAATCCAGGTTTATCCTCATTTACCTAGTGGCCTTATAAATAATTGTCTCCTTGCCTGTAGAAAAATGATGATAGTATTGAAAATGCCTAACACATTAAATTGCTGATGCAAAGTTTGAAGGTTCAAATTCACCCAGAATTAGCTCTAAAGTATAGCCTTGAGATCTATTACCAAAAGTCATCTATGAAACCCTATGGAGCGATGTTCTACTCTGAAGACAAAAGTGTCACCATGTTTAGAATCAACTTGAAGGTAACTGATTATTAACCTACCCTACAGTGTTGCCATGAAGAAGGAATCAGTTGAAATATACATAACATAAGTAGTTCAAATACCCCATATTCCTAGTATACTGTCCCCCACGCCCTTGGATTCCCCTCCCCTTCAAGGCATAGCTCCAGAACTATTGAGATCACATTATCACCAAGAACATTCATGGGATGTCCTTGGAGAAGGAATTTCCAGAGTGCTGATGCATGGCCTACATACAATGCAGCCGCACAGAACCCTGTTCCCTCTCCCTACCTTAAACAGTATACAAATCTCTGCTTGCTTGCCACACAGGGGGTGCAGCGGAAACCCTGACGCTGCTGGACACCCCAGCATAGCAGTACATCTCTGTAGGCAAATCTCCCTTGAATGATAAAGTCCATGACTAGAGTGACTCCCAGTCAGTTCTTTTGGCTCTTGGTGCCTAACAATAGGGTGGAATAGTCCCTCCTTAGTGTATTACCCCACAATTAGGATTGTTCTTTGTCTGAAAGTTGGTTCCTCTTTGAATAAGTTAACACTTGTGAGGAAGTACATAGAGATTATGCATTGTAAAAGTGTTTGTGTAGATAATAAGTATTATTAAATCATCTTAATTTATTAGGGAAACTATTGGTAAGTCCTTTTTGTCTAAATTATTTTTAGAATTCCAAAGATTTGTGTTATTCTCCTATATTTTAAATACAGATTATTCTTTTTTCCTTATTTTATTAAATAAGTGAGGATTAGAGTTTTTTAAATGACATTGTTAAACATCATATACCACAATTAACTAACCTTGTCTTTGTTTTCTCCATTCTGTCCACCTCGTTGCTGTAAAGTCACTTCCCCCAGTAACGTGTTCCCATAATAAGGTTTGATTCAGAAGTCATATTCTCCGCAGGAAGCAAAAAACCTCATGTATTTATCTATGAATCATTGTTCTGCTTAGAGCAAGAATCCAAACCACATACTCTATGCCCTTAACATCAATTTGTAATAACTAAAAATGCTTTTAAATCACAATTTGAATTGCCTTTAATAAATTAAATGGCATTAGCACAATGATAGTACACTCATCCATCTCTTCATAGTAGTGAGGGTTTTATTAAAACAAATAGCCAACTAATGTAATAAGCTACTATGAAACTTACTGGATATAGAATTATTAGTAATAGTTATACTCCTCTACTATTGAGGAAACCACTAGAGTCTATAGTTAATAATAAATACATGTCTAATATATACACAAAATAGTCATTTTATTATATGAGGGGATACCTGATGCAAACCAGAAAAAAACTAGGCTGTGTGGAATGATCATAGTACACATTTCTCCCAGTAGGTGAGCACCAAGCAACTAGTTCTGAGTAAGTGCACCCAGTGGCAAATCCTGGGAAGGTTCTTTCTGGTTATAGTGATTTTTTTGTAAAAACAGTTTCATTCAAATTTTGGTTTTTGTGATGGTCAATTTCACATTTTGCTTCCTGCTCGGGAAAAATGCCACAGAAACTGTTGTGATAATGTACACAGCTTACAAGGACAGTTCTATGGGAAAAACTCACATGTACGACTGTTTTTCTCATTTCAATAAAGGTAAAATGTCGATTGATGAAAAACCTCATTCTGGATGTCCATCAACTTTCCTAATGAATGAAAATGTTGACAAATGTTATGCACTTGTACTCAAAGGCCGACAATGGACACTTGAAGAGATGGGGAAGTTATGCGGACCAACTTAGAGCTTGGTTCAGTGAATTTTGATGGAAGATTTGGGAATGAGAAGGGTCGCTGTGATATGTGTGCCTCAAGTTCTGACTGACCATCAAAAGGAGTGTCAAGTGGAAACATGCCTTGCTTCAAAAGAGCAGCTCCAAAGTGACCTAGACTTTTTTGCCAAGGTCAATACTGGTCATCAGCCATGTGCTATTCTATGACCCCAAAACAAACATTAATCAAGCCAGTGGAAGACACTATCATCACCTTGCCCAAAAAAATCTTGTCAAGTGAAATCAAAGATTAAGACAAGGCTTTTTAAAAAAATTTTTTGATGTGAGTGGGATAATGCATTTGGCATTGTTTTTTCAACCAGGTCAGAATGTTAATCGAACCTTCTGTTTAAAGGTTCTGAAAATATAGCATAACACTGTTCAACAAAAAAGGCCTTATTTTTGGCAGACGGGGGACTGGTTTTGCCACCATAACAATGCGCCTGCTCACACAGCCATCGCAGTGCGTCAATTTTTGGCAAAAACCTCTCTTGCCCCATGCACCTTGCTCATCTGATTTCATGCCATGCTGCTTCTTTTTGTTTCCACAATGAAGGAGGACATAAAAGGACAGCAATTTGAAGACGTAAAAGAAGTGAAGAAAAAAAAAACACAGAAAATGCTGTCAGCCATCAAAACAGATGAGTTTAAAAACTCTTTGCAAGAATGGAACAGCAGATTTGACAAATGCATTACGTGTAATGGAGAGTACTTGGTGATAATGCTGTTTTGTAAAAAAAAAATTAAATACAAAGCTTAAAACAAAATCTGGTGTTTTGTTGGTACCCTCCCATACTTACACCCTGCATGCCAGTACCTTCCCTCCACATCCCCTGGCTTCATGGAAAGCAATTAAAGTATCTCAACACATCTAGATGCATAATATTCTACACAGAGCCAGGAAACCTCTATCGGGAACTTCAGTTTCAGATAAAACAAACAACTTTTATGTTATGTGATTGAGTTATTAATGGTAACTTAACACACACACACATGCACACACAAACAAAGCAAAGAAAATAAACAACAGGAAGTAGGACTTTTCCACATGTCATCTGTCGACTGCCTGGACTTCATCTTGATAGCCCAATGAAGAGAAACCCAGGCTTGTTCTACTGTGTTTACATAAGCTCAAGTGCAAAGGGGAAACATTTTTATTTTTAGCAGCATTATCCCAAGTAACTGCAGTTTCAGCCTGAAACTTGTGGCATCCCTTTGCATTTCTTCTCTGCACAGTTAACCCTTACATACAGTTAACCTAATTACATATAACAGTAATTATATGTGCCATCCTAAATGGGTTTTTTCCTGTTGCTTTTGCAGTTAGTGCACGTCTGAGGATATTTGATTGAAACACTGTACATCTGGATGAAAAACAAGTGTTTCATTAACTGAAAGAGTGACTCTCTTTTGATTAATATGGGGGGGGGGCGGTTCTCATTTTTCTCTTAATTACTTTTTCTCCCCTCTATTTCCATTTTAGCTTTTTCACTTTTCTTTGTAATTTTTCAAATACAGTCCTTACTTTCAATGTTATAATACCAGTTTGCCCATGTTTAAAATTCTCTGTAAACAGTCTAGAAATCTTAAGGGAAAGCTTTCCAGAGCCGTTGAATCAATCAACTGCTGAGTGCAGAGCTGTGGAGCTGTGTTAGAACACTGCCTTTGGAGTGTTAACAAGAACTTTGATTATTCATTTGGCAAACCTGGGGTTTATCAAGAACAATAAAAGGTAGGTAATCCATGCTGTCAAAGCCACTTCAAGTTCCCCATTACCCATTGTTCGACCAAAAAGTAGTTTCTCTGTCTCTCCCCACGCCTCTTCAATCCAGAATTCATTGTTTATACTTCCCTATAAGATGTTACACCACCATTGCTCTAAAATACCATTATGTGTTTTTAGGCATATGAGAAGTGAAAATGTGTTTTTATTTCCTCCTCTTTAATTGGGTAGTGTTATACTTTCCTGTATGTATTTGAGTCAATTAGCTTTAAGCAACTTAGAAAACCTTAGATATTTGTACTTTAGGAAGAACAAACTAGGCTGTATAATTTGATTTTGAATGGAGCTATTGTCATGATATGGTTTTTAATAGGCTGAGCGGTGAAAATAAATCGCCAAACATATCTTCTGGGTCTATTTTAGTCAGATAGTTCCATAGAAACTCGTTCTGCATCATAGAAACATATGCTGTCCATGTGGGTGGCTGCGATATCATTCACTGGCTGGAATTTGAACCTGAGCCTTCGTGAAAGCTGAAAATTCTAACAATGAAAATTCTAACAGTGTCATTGAACAAATTTTGATACTGTCTACCTTTCTGATAACTTACAGAGCTCCAAAAATTAATTCAATGATTCAACTAGTTTACTACCATTAAGGCATACTATTCTATTACTAATGACACCTAAAAGCAATCATATTTCTGAAGCATTGTATAGAAATGACTACTTATCAAAAAATAGAAATCATATATCTTATTATTTTCTTAATCATTTTTTGAGGGCTCTTACAAATCTTATAACAATTCATCACTCAATACTAGTAAGCACACTTCACCTGTATATATGGTGCCATCAACATTTTGAAAACAATTTTCTACTTGAACCCTTGGTACCAGCTCCTTTTTCCCCCTCCCTACCCCACCCTCCCACCTTCATGAACCCTTGATCAATTATATATTATTATACTTATTTTGTGTCTTACACTGTCCATTGTTTCCCTTCACCTACATTTTTACTATTCATTCCCCTGGGTGGGGGAGGCTATATAAATCAACCTTCCGATGGTTTCCCCCTTCCTCCCCCTTCCCCTCCCTGCTCCCACCATCCCCTACCCTCATGATAGAACTATTCCCACTACTGTTCCTGAGGGGTTTATCTATCCTGAATTCCCTGTGTCGAGAGCTGTACCAATGGGTGTACTCTGGTCTAGCCATATTTGTAAGAGAATTGATTCATCGTATTGGGCGGAGGAAGCATTCTGAAACCAGAGGAATGATGTGTGTTTTGTTGGCGCTGGTCTGGACCCTGGTGGAATAGTCGCTTCCTTGTAACCCTTCTGTGGGGGGATGTTCAACTGTCTACAGATGGGCTTTGGCTTTGGGTCTCAACTCCAACACCCCTCTTTCATATTAATATAATGGTTTGTTTTGGATATTTTGATACCTGATACCTGATCAACACTTCATGCTCACATAAGCTGGTATGCTTTTTCCATGTAGACTTATTTACTTCCCTGTTAGGTGACTGCTTGTTTAACTTCAAGCCTTTAAGAACCCACATGCTATAATTTTTGATAGCTGGGAACCATCCATTTTCTTCACCACATTTGCTTATTCACCCATTTTTGTCTTCAGCTATCTTGTCAGGAAGGTGAGTATCCAAGAGGGCCAGGCTATTAGAAAAAAGTGTTCTTGTGTTAAGAGAGGCCCAAAGTCATCTGCTATCTTAATACTTAACATATAAATACCTGTACATTGGAAAATGATATCCTTGGCTAGATAAAATGACCAGTGTCCTCTGGATTTTCTTTTTCTTTTAATTGTTTTACCAGGCGCTCATATGACTCTTATCACAATCCATCCATACATCCATTGTGTAAAGCGCATTTGTACATTCATTGCCCTCATCATTCTCAAAACATTTGCTCTCCACTTAAGCCCCTGGCATCAGGTCCTCATTTTGTTACTATTTTAATTTGTTCTCAAAACTCTTCTACTTTTTGGCTTGTTTTGTTTTTTTATATGCCTAAGGAATTTGGGGTCTTTATTTGTTCTATTTTGCTTACTTAAATTTTAATATTTAATTCTTAATTATTACTTAATAATTAAAGGTATCTATACAAAGGATTATTTTTTTTAAATCTTTGTGAGTTTACTTACCTGCCATAAGCCACAGTGGCATTGAGCGTTGCACATGTACCCATAAAATTAACTAGTAATGAGTTTGGAACTTATTGTCTGAGGCACCAGGCTTTTTCTTTACAAGTAATGGTAGAGACGACTGAACAAAATTTGTAAGTAGCAAAAGCAGACTTCTATATTTCTAAAACATAGTAAAATTTCCATATGAATACACTGATGGTAGAGACACATTTTTTCAACTTTTTTTTTACACTTTCTGATTGCAGGCCCAATGCTACATAGCAGGTTTCAACAGTGATTATGAGTACATCTTAGAGTACATTTCCAGTATGAAACATGAACATTTAAATCTATATTCCTATTTTGCAGTTATAAATGTGAGATTAACCATTTTTGTCTCTTGAAATTTTACCCCTCATGTAATGCAAATATAAGCTAGCAAATAACATATGGTACTTTTCCCCTTTCTCATTACATATTTAATTCTGATTTCAACGGACTACTGCCTGGAGAAGGAACGGCAAATATGCCTTAATCACTGCAGCATGTCACTGCAAACGGAGTTTTCTTTGCTTTAGGTCTATATAAAAGCCTCAAATGAAAGAAAAAAATACACTCTTAAGAAAGAAAAACAAACTTAAAAAATTGATTTGCAGTCATTTTAATTTTAAAATATTCACATTTTAAATGAGGAAAATTACAGTCAAGCACAAATTCATATTGTTTTCAAACACCAATGAAGGAAGTTCTCATCCTACACTGATTATTGTTCAGATATTGTGGTGACTAGATTGGTATCAAATAAATAGGATATTTCTGTACTTTATTGAGATAGAAAAAATATAAGTATAAATATTTTATGTGAATACTAATGATTAAAGTTCCAAACATGTTACTTGTGTTATAATGATTGCATGGATAGCAAATGTGGATAAATCATCGTATTTGCTACATCAGAATTCTAATGTTCCATTTATTTCTTAATACACAATTTTAATCAAGTCAAATTTATTCAGTGATGGTTTTCAAAATCATTGTATTTTATTTTAACAGTTTTATTGATATATGATTCATTACCAAAAATGTTAATAATGTGAATATGTTTAAGAGTTGTGCAGTCATCACCACAATCAATTTTAGAACATTTTCTTCATTTTTATTAAACCACCCCCCCCATTTCCTCTCAACCTCCATGCCACAACCCTAAAATACAAAACAAACAAACAAACACACTGCCTTGGAGCTACTGCCTGGGAACAGCGTAGAACTTCCCTTTGGAGTTTCTAAAACTGTGGCTCTTTAAAGGAATAGAAAACTCCATCGTTCTCCTACAGAGTGGCTAATGGTTTCAAACTGCTGACCTTAGCAACATATTAATATGGTCACCACTTATCCTAAATTTCATATAAAGAAAATAGCCAAAAAGAACAAAATAAAACACAGTGAATCTCATATTTTAATCTTGAACCTCTCAAAGGCCATCTTATGATACCAGTTCAGCACCTATCACTGCATACTTTTCAAGTTGATTTAAATACATCCAAATTTTTCCAGTGTTTTATTACCTATTTTGTTTAAATTATTTTTAAATAAAATATTAGTTGCCTAACTAATACAAAAAAAGAAAAATAAATATTAATTAATAGTCCTCAGCAAATTTTACAGTTCATTAAAAATGCATTTTTAACATTCAAGCCTCTGTGAACTCCTCTTTGTAAAAATAGTCATCATGCAAAATTATTGCTCCATATCCAGTCCTTGTATTCACTCCGTGCTTTGACACTAATTCATTCAGTTATGCATATTGACAAGCTGACTTTCTTCTCCAAGTAGTTTGCATTTGAGATGGTTTTAGTTTACGTGGGTCTTGGTGTCTCTGGAGTCCTTGCATGGTGCAAATGGTTAATATACTTGACTGTTAACCCAAAGTTTGGAAGTTCAAGTTCACCAAATAGTGCCTAGAAAAAAAGGGATTAGCTATGTACTTCCCAAACTCACCTATTTGAAAACAAATCACCTATGGAGCACAGTTCTACTCTGGCACACACAGGGTCACTATGAGCAGCACTCAGCTTTGCAATATCTGATCTGTGGGTTGTGTGAACACGTAAGATGTATGGCTTTTGCCTGGGATGAGCGAGAGAGCTTAAAAATTATCTTGACACTTAACAATGGCTTCGAAACCTTCTTCTACCTTCTGGGGACTGTGAGGCATGGCAGCAAACAGAGGGTAGCACAGCAATGTAACAGAAAGATTGAAATTGCCTAAAGCATATTTATCCATTTCATTTTTAGTACTTGTTTCAAAATGCATATTTTCTTTTTCAGTTTGTATGTTTTATTTATGCATCATTAAAAATTTTTCAGATTTTATTTCTTTAAAAAATAAAACAAATATTTTATGTATTATTCAATCGACTTAACCCTGGAGAGTAAAATGTTAAACTAATTAAAATGTTTCCAGAATAAATTACAAAATGTAAAAACTAAAGACAAAAGATATCCTCAGGAGAGTTACTGGTTGAAAATGTAGAGTTGGAGATTAAATTGTGTTACATTTTTCAGCACGTGAACCTAGTCATGTTTGTGACAATAAAGCGACTCAGACAGTCCAGTCAGGACATATATTGGGGATATGAATGCAGACATATATCATATTTAATATTCACAATTGAACAGCTCACATTTACATGTCAGAGATTCCGGATGATAAAGGATTACATTCTTGTGGGAAATTCTGTATTTGACATATGAAAACACATTTGGAAGGCTTAATAGTGAGGGCATCATTACCAAAAACAAGTTTTAAATACCAAGTGCAAATTATTTCCACCTACAAAATATGTACGATTTTAAAATATTCGCCTAACAGTACAATTGTTATGTGTTGATTTACAGAATGAGAGCATATTCTAATTTCTTAAACCATACATTATCCAAGCAATAAGAAAAAGTGTTTTTTTGGTGTAAATAATCAATATGCAAATTATTTCGTTTGTGTCCCACGGATTCCCTGCGTGGTACAAGCAGTTAATTCCTCCAGCTTTTAGCTGAAAGGTTGGGAAGGGCTGACCTTTTATTTCTGACAAATCAGCCTTTAAATGTCCGATGGTGCAAGGCTCTACTCTGACAGGGACGTGAGATCCTCATAAATCAGAATCTACGCAATGGCAACCGCTAAGTACGTAAATCACTTTCAGTGGTGGGATTCATCCGGTTAGCAC
The DNA here is from genome assembly GCF_000313985.2 of Echinops telfairi. Taxonomy (NCBI): domain Eukaryota; kingdom Metazoa; phylum Chordata; class Mammalia; order Afrosoricida; family Tenrecidae; genus Echinops; species Echinops telfairi. The sequence continues at coordinate 22,371,893 of NW_022103908.1, read as the reverse complement.
CAGTTTGCCAAAACCTATACCTAATATTTTGTTGAATTAGGCGAACCGGTTGTCCAAACAGCATTTGTAATCAAGATTCTCTCGAAGGTGGACAAAGGGCAACTGCCGAAGGTGAAAATAAGACGTTTCCATTCTTTCCTCTTTTTTAACGTTCATCTGGGCAACATGTCCTAAGCACCCAGGTAATGTCAGTTCCCTCCATTGGTGCGAAAATTGGGAAGAACTATGCTTGTGATATTTAGCTATTCATTTCATAAATCTCATTATACTTTTGATGAAACTCAACCTTTTTACTCCCTCGTGTTTGTTACTTAAGTATACAAACATATACTATAAAGAGAAAAAGTGCCAAATAAACGGGAGTGACACAATCTCATTCATTGTGTTACTCCCCAAATTCCAATGAGATATGATGAATGAATTATGCAATTTCTGAAAGTGTTCACAGAGCTAAAAATATTCTCAGAACAATTGCTGTAGTTCTGCAGAAGTGGAAAGAGCTTTTTCAAAGATGAACTTAATATGTTCAAAGAAGAGAAGTCACCTGCATCAAATGTAGCAGACTTACTGACTGTCGTCTAATTGGCCTACCTCTACAGGAATGGGATCCTACTCCTACAGGGAAAAGAAGGATAAGGATGAATCACACCACTGAAGATGTGCGGATAAAAGCAAAGAGTATTGCAAGTGAGGATACCAATCAAGAAGTATTATGGAAATAATCTTAAATAACGTTTTTTGTCAGGTATTATTTAACATTGATGTTTTAAAACTCATGACATCATTTAATTTTGTGGACCTCTTTGATTATTCTTATTTAAGTATTAACTATTGAAATAATAAACTGCCTCTCGGTATATAGGATTTTATGCTTAGAATGGGCATGAGGGTAGTGAACCAGATGTTAAATGGTTTGAATCCCACCACTGATCACATTAGTATTCTCTCCCTCCTTCCCCTGAATGGATTCCAGCTCACCTCAGAATGTACAAGAGAGTAGAACGGCTCTGTTCTGAGGTTTCTGAGGCTATAGATTTTTGAAAAGCAGAAAGCCTCATGTATTTCCCATAATGCTTCTGCTCAATTCGACATGCCCAATGCATAAGCATCAGGGCTCATGATAATTCAGTCCTTCTTCGAGCTGTTGCGTTCATAATTGTATTAATTTAAACTTTAATCAGAATAGCTTACAAAAATAAGAAATATTTTCTTTCAAGCATTACTGTTCCCTGTTGGTGCAGTAGAAACATTAGCAGGCATCTTCATCTTTATTAGATTGAAGGAATATTTCTTAGCTGAGTCTTCATGGAAAGATGGAAAGAAGAAGAAAAAATTACTGATACATTTTTCAACGTGCTACAGTAATGTTGTAATAAACACATGGAAAATTCAGATATAGGGAAAGAATTCACATTGAGCAGCTCAATCTGTCAGAGTCTTATTGGTTTCCAGATTGCAACAAGATTGATTTCTTACTGCTTTATATAGCCACGTCTCTCCTTACTTATTGCCATATGTTTCTACCTCCTCACTTTTAATCAGTCTCACTACACTGTCTGAACAATCAAACTTTAAATTGTTTTATAACTACTCAAGCATCGAGCTTTTTATGCTCCTTAAGTATGACATTCTCTATGATTATTTCTGGTAAGGACAGGTGGTTTTCTGTTGAAAACACAGCTTCCTATAACGTATGCTTTAAGTTTTTTTCATCCAAATTAAATTGATGTATTTTGATAGTTGGCACATATTGATTTCCTATAAAATTATATCTCTATGATGTGCAGCACTTTATGTAAACTCTTCTTATAAAATGATATACAAGCATCCCTCTACTTTGCAGTTTATTTTATGTGACTACTGAATAAATCACCACAAATTGTTTTGTACAAAGGAAAAACTAGTTTCAAAAAGTCCGGAAAGACATACAAATGTGGGTAAGGAAATACAAAAATAAACTAATTCAAACCAATTATTTGTAACTTTGAAATGGGTATATGGAAATACTGCCAACATGATATAAGCAACTGCAATAGTTTAATCACATAGAGTTTTGGAATTATGTTCTACTGTATTTATAGTACTCATTGGCATGAGTGATAAATTTCAACTCAAATCATTTTGATTCTTGTTAGTGCATGTGAACATATTGTTATTTGAATGTTGAACTTGAAAACTTCACTTTGGAGCATAGGAACATAGCTGATCCTTGATTATAACAGTTTACACAAGTTAATAGAGTATTTAGTGGGAGAATATACTTTTTTGATAGCATTATCCATTTTTTAGTGAAAATGTGCAGAAGTTCAATGGTAGAAATATTCCTTTCCACACAGAAGACATTGTTCAGTTACTATCCAAGGCACTCAAAATGTGTGGTAAAAATAAGAAGAAACGTCTGGAAATATCTGCTAATAGTTAGAACACAAAATATATAAAGCATGAATCTAGTCACCAAAAATGAAATGGATATATGAAGATCAATGTCCTAGGCATTACTGAGCTGAAGTGGACTCCTATTAGTAGTTTTGAATCAGATAACCAAGTGGTCTTGAAGGACAAATTGAAGAGGATTAGTATTGCATTCATTGTCAAAAAGAACATTTCAAAATTTATCATGAAGCACAATGATACGACAATTTTCTGATGCCTACAAGGAAGTCCATCAATACAATTATTACTCAATTTTTCCACCAACCACAGATGTCAAAGATAAAGAGTTGGAAAAATTTTTTACCAATTCTTGCTGTCAAGAATTGATCAAAAGTCCTCTCATAATTATTGGTGTTGGGCATGCAAAAGTTGATATCCAATAAAGATCTGTATTTGGAACACACAGTCTTTGTGATAAAAATAACAGTAAGATAGCATGATAGAAGTCTGCAAGACCAGCCCTTGTTGAATTGTTATTCATTGCAAATGCATTTCTCCAACAACATAAATGGGGCTCATGGATGTGGGCTTCACCAAAAAGAACATACAGGAATTGAAGTGAGTACATATGTGGAAAGAGACCATGGTAGAACTCTATAGCATTAGTTTGAACAAAGTCAATGGTCACTTATAAACAAGATTATTAATTTCTCATATGCAAGCTTAAGTTGCAGCTGAAGGAAATTAAAATAAATCCACAAGAGTCAAACACACTTCACATATGTCCTCTTGGAAATTTAAGAATATCTTAGGAGCAAATTTGAACTCATTGAACACTAATGACAGAAGACCTGCCGGGCTGAGGGATCATCACACACGAAGAAAGTAAAAGGCCATTAAAAAAACAGAAAATAATGTAATGTCCAAAAAGGATATCAATGAAGAATCTGAACCTTCCTCTTGAATATGAAATAGCTAAAGTGAACATCAACAAAAGAGACATATATTGAATAGAAGGGAAACACTCCTTAGTAAAATGGGCAGAGGAAGTTCCTAGTTGGGACAATTTTTGATGCTCTTGGTTACACTCTGAAGATCTTCAGAGCCCCTTAAAAGGAACGTCTAGTGGTCATTTTCTAAAATAGTCAGCTATTAAAAATCTTATGGAACACAGTTCTACTCTGGGAAAAGAATCACCATTTGTTGTATAGACCAAATAGCAACTGGTTTTAAAATGAGCACATAGTTAAACAGTACAGTTACATATATGATGTAAAAGTGATCACAAAATGTGGAGGGTGTTCACGACAGGCTTCTGTAACTAAATTACTGTTTCAGTCATCAGAATGTTTGACAGAAAGAACACTGCTAAGTGCACTCCCACATTTCCCTGGTAATGTGAACTAAAACTCATATTTTTAATCACATATTTTTATATATCCTTTCAAAAATGTGTTTATTGTGGTATTTTTAATGAGAGCATATACAACAAATAATGCATTTAATACTTTCTGCATGTATAATCTAGTGGCATTGATTACATTATTCAGATTGTACAAAACTTCTCACACTTTCTGATTTGTTTATCCTAAAGTAACTCAAACTCACTTCCTTAAATTTTCTAGCTAATCTATTGGGTTGCTATTATCCAACCCCATGTAGATAGGTCTTTCAAGTGCACACTAGTTAAGACCAACATTGTTTAGTAGTTACGCTAAATGATAGGATAGTTTTAGGGAGATATCCGGGATATGTGTGGTTAAATATTGAAAGACTATCTCAGGGCAATAGAATCAGGGTCTTATACAGCCTCCAGGGCTCCAGAAACTGTGGAATCCCTGAGAATTTAAAATCTGCTAAAACAACAAAATCTGCCCTACATTAAATCAAACATTACAAAGTACAAACAAAATGAATTAGCATTCATTTGTTGAGGCATAGAGAAATGAAATTTTAAAAGCCTCCAAGTGAATATTGCATTCTTATGTGCTATAATAAAGACTGCTCTTCCAAAGAGGCCTCACTTCAGCTGGGGACAATTTTCCATTAGGGGGCTGGATTAGAAGACCAGACTGCCCATGCTGAGTGGAAATGTCCTACTGGTCACCGTTATTAGGTAGATCCTCCTACACTGGTGTTCAATGCAAAGGAGATTCATGACCAATAAGAGAAGGTGTAGTGTCTATCTCAAATATGACCTCACTTCTGTCGTGGGGAATAGGGTGGCTTGCTCTGGGGAAAATGATTGGCATTACTTTTATGGTCTCGCAAGGGAGGAAACCTGCTCTCTACTCTATGGCTAATCATGCATGCTCTTTCAGCCATTGGTGGCCCAGGCCCTTACAAGAGGTTGCTTGGACTTTATAGATCTTGTTTTCTTGAAGCATACAGCATAGTACAACGACTGCATCAGAATGATCTCAATTGGAAAGTCCCCTCAATGAATCAGAATTTACCTTCAACACACCTGTTGCAGGTTAAAGGAACTGATACATTCCTTTGAACTTAAAGGTGTGACACCCTAGGGAGAGAAGAAGAGGAAGGCTGCTACCCTAAGCCAGAGAATTGGAAGTCATTGGAGTTCAAACTTTTTAAAATCATTTTATTTGGGGCTTATACAACTCTTATCAAAATCCATCCATCTATCCATTGTGTCAAGTACATTTGTACATTTGTTGACCTCATCATTCTCAAAACATTTGCTTTCTACTTGAGCCCGTGGTATCAGCCCTTCATTTCCCCCTCCATGCTCTCTCCCTCCGTCCCTCATGAACCCTTGATAATTTATAAATAATTATTATTTTGTCATATCTTACACTGTCCGAATTCAAACTTTTTCCTTTGGAGGTTGGCCATATAATAGACAAATTAGACTACCATAAATTTGATACTTTCATATCGTCTTAGCTTTGCAGACATAGTTCTGCTATAGTGGATGACTGTTAATGAACTTTGTACCCTCAATATTTTCTCAAACAGTGTAAAGCCACTTAAGTTTTTAAAATATATAATGGAACATCCTATATAATTTAGTCTAAAAGGCTTTCCCATATGCCAACATTCCTTAATATTATATAATATTTGGGATATATATTATATATCCCAAAGCTCCTTAATATTATATATTCTGAAACAGGCTGAAACAGGAACCAGTGTAAAGAAACTTTTATTAGAATTATTAAAGGCCCTATGGTGGTCACTTATAGAACCCCTCAAAAAGTGTATAATTTTTCCACTAATGTGGAACCGGATACACACACACACACACACACACACACACACCTTAGGTGTAAGAATAGATTTTGAGTGCACCACCAACTGTAATCTCTAACTTAAGAACAATTAGTTCTTATGATGTTGTGCCACTCAATATTTACTTTCATGAAGGGACCACTGAAAAGAAGGGTATTACAGAAGAGTCATGATGGTTGGGGGTGAGGAAGCCTCAAAGAACCAGAGGGATATGGTGCGTTTCATTGGAGCTATACTGTGCCCTGGTTGACTCATCCCTTACTGCTGACCCTTCTGTGAGGGGCTGTCCTATTGTCTACACTTTGGCTTTGGATTTTGGCCTTTGACTGTCTCCCATAGCCTTTTAACTGGGAGCTCGGAATTTAAGCTCTAAGCAGCTCCTGGTGAATGTCAACCGGGAAGCTTTCAGTTTGCAGCCCCACACTCCACCAGTGCATTCTTAGCTTTTGGTACTGGATGCAGGCTACAAATAATCCTAAACGTTAACATTCTGTGTCCAGAATCCTTTAGAAAGTTTATGGGTTTGGTGTTAGCATATTAATATTATTACATTTTAATTGTATGTTATTCATGTAGTTCTTCTCTTAAGTGCTCATTGTGTTCCAATAGTAACTCACCTATATGAAATACATATATTCAGAAATAATAAAACTCAAAATACAGATCATTTTATTATTTTTTTAAATGAGGTCTGCATTATAACCTGATTACTAAGATGAAACACGATATTTCTATTATATACCTTGTGATATTGTGAAAAATAATTTTGAAATAAGTCCTAATAAATTCTACATTAGAAATTCTCATCTAACTTAGATAATGAACAATAAGATTCAAACATTTATAATTTACAACTTAGCTAGGGTCTTCAAACATGTTTGAAATATTCCTTAGCATTACCTTTAATTTGGAAACTGAGAAATGACAGATGATAACTAGGTAAGCAGATAGATAGATCTCAACTCTGATCACCATGGAGTCAGAGCTGATTCATAAAGACCCCCTGCAGGGTTGTGAGCCTCTCACTGTTTATGCGAGCGGCAAGCCCAGCCTTTCTCCCACTGAGCTGCCTGTGATTTTGAACTGCTGACCATGAGCTCACAGCCCAACATGTAACAACTACGTCACCAGGGATCCTAGATCGATTCATACTCACATATAAATACCAGTGACAAAAGAAGTTAAGCTCCAAATGGTTGGTGACAGGAATCCATCACTTCAAAAATCATAGAATGCAGTATGACAAACTGACAGATGAGAAGTGAATATTTTATTGACACATTTCATAAAATATTTTATTTTTGCTCAAATGTTGCATTTTCATCTAGTAATAAAACAATTTAGCTATTTAATGATGATATTTCCTATAGTCATTATTACATATTTCAGACCCTTATTTTGGTTAGGTCTTGATTTATTTTCTCCTTGCCTGAGAAACTTCCTTTAATATCTTGCATAGAGCTGTCAGCCAATGATAATTTTCAGCCTTTCTAGGTCTATAATATCTTATTTTCACTTTCATTTTTGAAAGATATTTCTTGTTTAAGATTTAGAATCTAGATTGACAGTTCTTTCTTTAACCCCTTCCCAGAACTTCAATACTTTAAAGACGTAGATTGCTGTTCTACTTCAGCTTTCATCTGCCTCATGGTATCTCTTAAGAAAGAGTGTTTACATTATGCATTGGTGTATTTTTTTCTCCATGCTTCTTGAGATTAGCATTGAATTATCTCCATGAATTTTTTTGTTAATATCTTTTTAAAATTAGAAAAAAAAATCACCGTGATTAAGCTGCATGCATATAGAATATTTTACACTATATTAGCTCTCCAGGGCTCCAGTTACACACGTTTGGTGCTTGATTTTGTACATACTGAAATGTGAAACACAGAAAACCAGTGCTACATTCATTTTGAAATTATGTTTTCATTTTTTTGTTTCTGCTTGTGCATGTTTTCAAGCTCACCAATCTCTTCTTTTATAAGCTTTTCAAATCAGGTACACTAGTTTATGTCTCTAGAAATTCAGCTTAGGTCTTGCTTCATTTTCCCATATCTCTCAACTCTTTCAACAGAGGAAGTTAATGATCTTGTCAGCTATTTATAATCAATGCCCTTTTTGGAACAGTGGTAATGGATTAATTTTTCTGATTGAAAAAGTTTTAAATCCCAGCCTATATTTATGTCAAACCTTGTGAATTTTACGTGTTGAGTGTGGTTTATTTTTTTATTGTCAAAAATACCCCTTAGCTTTCTCCTGGGACAGAGTTAGGTTACTTGGAAATATAAGACAAGTGGGTTGGTCTTGCTTTCAACATTTGTTAATTGGAACAAGAGCAGTTTTCTTTGTAGTTGTTCGAATTTTCCTTTTTAGTTGTTTGAATCAGACAATATTCCAGGTCCTCGGTGAGCACCAAGCATTGTTTCTTGTAGGTGTTTATAGGTTTTCTTCCCTGTAATTTTTGTTGTTAGATGCAATTCAGTCAGCGACTATGCCAAAAGAACAAAACACTGCCGGCCTTTGAGCCATCCTCACAAGTCTGCCCATACTTGAGCCCATTTTTGCAGCTCCTGTGTCAATTCCTCCTTTCTCTGTCCCTCCACTTTACCAAGTATAATGACTTTCTCCAGGGAATGATCTCTCCTGATAACGTATTCAACCCATGTGAGACAAAGGCTTGCCATCCTTTCCTCTAAGGAGCACTCTTATACAACTTGTTCCAAGACAGCTCAGCTGGTCCTTTTGGCAGCCCCTGGTACTTCTAATATTCTTCTCCTGCACCAAAATTCAAATACATATTTTCTTCTTGAGTTTTCTTTATTTATGTCCAACTTTGCCATGTATAACAAGCAATTAAAACTGCTCTAGCTTGATAGACACACTGTAGTCCTCAAAGCAACGTCCTTGTTCTTCAACTCTCCAAAGAGTTCCTGTGCAGCAGATTTACCCTGGCAGCTACGTTGCCCTTGATCAAGTCCCCCTCCCCCAAGTATCCTATGCCCTCCTACCATCGATTTTAGATCACTTGTTGTTCCCTTGTCCATGGGTTTATTGGCACCTCCCTTCTACTCCCCCACCCATTAGTCCCGTTGTTTTCTCCTCCAGATTGTTTATCCTGCCTATCTTGTCTAGATAGACATGTGGAAACAAAAAACAAAAACAAAGCAAAGTAAAATATAATAACAAAAGAAAATAAAAAACAAAACAACAACTGAAAAAACACCTAAAAACAAACAGCAAAAAAAGAAAAGCCTATAAATAGTTCTAAGTCTCTCTTAGCTTTTATGAGGGTTTTCTAGTCAAGTCTACTGGGTACCACGCCCTGGCCCCAAAGTATATTTTTGGTTTTCCTCGAGGGCTCTGTTGTTTTGCTCCTCCTGCTGCTTCACTTGGTGTTTAGCCCCGGTGTGGTGGGGTCAGATCGGGCACATCTCCCGCACCATGTCTCCAGTGCTGTCCCCCATAGCACTATTGGTCAGTGAGGGGCATTGTGTCTCATGGTGGGCCAGCCCTATGGTCCTCTCTGTGCATTGGCTGCTCTGAGCCACAATATTCTCCTCAGGGCTTGGTTGGCTGGGAATTGTTCCACGCTCTCTCCTTCCCTCTTTGTTTACATCTGATCAGAATCACAGCTCTTCCTGAGCTTCATATTCAGGTCTGCCCTCTAAAGTGCATTGCTCTGGGGTAGGGGGTGGGATGTCCACGTATTTGGGATTGGGGGCTGGTCACGCAGGCCTCTTCATTGGCTCCCTGCTTCTTGCCTGTATGTTGTATTATCATTACTCTCCTGTTATGATAAAAACAATACCCTCCCCTTGGGTGGGTTAGTGCGGTGCTCCCCCATTATCCCTGTCTCTCTCTCTCTCTCTCTCTCTCTCTCTCTCTCTCTCTCTCTTTCTTTCCCCCTCCTTTTTAGTTGGCTAACATATGTATGCTTGAGTTGGGTTTGGCCCCTGCTATAGTATCTGGAGCTCACCCCAGGAGTGTTTGTATATAGTAATGTTTCCCCTATGCTCTTTTTACATTTTTTTAAAAGCTAACCTCAGTGGACTTGTGTTGTATTCGTCCTTTTGTGCTTGGCTTACTTCACTTAGCATAATTTCCTCTAGATTTTCTAACATGGGACTGTGCTTCATGCATTCATCACTGAGTTTTAGGGATGAGTAGTACTCCCTTGTATGTATGCACCACAGTTTTTTAACCCATTCGTTCATTGATGGAAATTTTGATTGTTTCCCCAACTCCTTGCATTTATGAGTTGCACCATGATGAACATTGGAGCACAGATGTCTGGCAGTGGTTTGTTTCTTGTCTCTTCTGGGTATATGCCCACTACAGGGATTGCTGGGTCATATGGTAGCTCAATTTCCATCTGTTTTAGATTTCCCAAAATTGATTTCCATAATGGCTATACATACCTATGGGTCCACCAACGGTAGATAAGAGTTCCTATCTTGCCACAGCCCCTCCAATACCTGATACTTCGTGATTTTTTGAATTGGGCTATCTTTGAGGGTTTTAGGTGGTATCTTATAGTTGTTTTCATTTGCATTTCTCTATGGCGAATTATCAGGAACATTTTATCATCTGCTTATTGGCCATTTGGATTTCTGCCCCTGTGAAACTTCTGTTCAGGTCTTTGGCCTATTTCCTCAGTGGGAAATTATTATTTTTTTATTATTATTATAAATTAGCAGATTGTTGTACATTTTAGTAACAAGGCGTTTGTCTGATGTGCCATTGCTAAAGATGTTTTCCCAGTCGTTATGCTCTTTTATTACTCTCTTGGTGAAGTCTTTTGATGTACACAGATGTTTTATCGTCAGTATATCCCACTTGTTCTTTTGTGATTCATCTGTATTTGTGGCCTTTCCTATTTCAATAGCCTATGTTCTCAGGTTTGTCCCAAATTGATGGCCCTAATAGTTTGGGGTTTTACCTCAATGTCTGTGACCCACCTTGAGTTTATTCTTGTGCAGGGAGGTACGGGTCTTGCTTCATTTTTCTGCAGGTAGATATCCTTTTTTTTTCCAGCACCACTAGTTGAAGAGGGCATCTGCTTCCCATTGGATATTTTTTAGGCCCTTATTGAAGGCTAGTTGTATGTATGCTGATGATTTTATTTCTGGGTTTTCAGTTTTTCCATTGGTCTGAGTATCCATCATTATACCAATACTACACTGTTTTGACCACTGTGGCTATATAATAGGTTCTAAACCCAGACAAAGAAAGCCTTCCAACTTTGTCCTTCTTCTTGAGCAGTTCTCTGTTCATTCTTGGCTTCGTTCCTCTTCATATGAAGTTGAAACCAGTTTTTCCAATTTCCAATTCAACTAACATCTTTACTATATTGAGTTCTACAATTCACAAACATATATCCTTCCATTTTTCGAGGTCATTTTTGTTTCTTTTTTAATAATGTTGTGTAGATTTTCTCATACAAATCTTGGTTTTTTAGATGCTTCAATTTGAGCTTGGCTATTGTGAAGGGTGCTACCTTTTTGTTGACCTCTTCTGTGGTCTTGTCTGATGTATGTAGCAGTCCAATAGACTTCTGTGTGTGAGTTAATCTTGTAACCTGCCACTCTGCCATATTCCTCTATTGCTTCTAACACTCTCCTTGTGGTGCTTTGCAGATTTTTCCATATAAAAAATCATATCATCTCCAAATAACAATAGTTTCACCTCTCCCTTCCCCAGACAAATACCTGTTGGGAGCCATTCCAGCCATGCTGTCTAGCAAAGCTACAGCCTAGTGGATAAACCATCTGCAAAGCAGAGCTCATCAGGGAAGGTTTCCAATATCCCTCAAATATTTGCTGTTGTTAAATCTGCTCTTGAGAATTTTGTGCATTGTCATGTTTACCGCACCTGGAGTGGATGTGAGGACAGTCTTAAGAAGTACGAATGAAACCAGATCTAAAACTTGCTTCAATATGACAGGGCTTTCCTTAATGGAAGCATTGGAGAGGCTTAGACAGCGAGACATCTTTGGGAATTCTGAGGAGGATATGTGGGAATTAAGTGAGGAAGAAACCCCAAAGTAGAGGTCAGAGGAGAAAATGAGACCCACCAAAAAACCCTGGATTTCATTCAGATTAGGTCGTGGGAGACTCTTTTGGCCTTCCAGAAATAGAGGACTTTATAGTCTGTCTCCCCCAACTGATGCCCCTTTACCTTGGACAGGGGCTTACATAGAAGGAGAGAGAATGGTTAACATTAATAGAAAACATGTAAAAGGGGAAACGTTAAGTCTTTGGCAAAGAATCAGACGGGTTGGCTCCCCATGGTGCCTCACAAGTATAAAAAATAAAAGAGACATAGGTAGACAATGGAACAGTTACCATGGGAGAGTTTGTAAAGGAAAATATTTAACTCTGAGAAGTATTAACTCTGTTTGTAGATATTAGGCTTTGAAGTAGCACATGAGGTAGTTTGATTGTGTTAAGTTAGTCAACAAGAAAAGGAACATTGTGAGCAAAAAATAGGGCAGTGAGTAGGATGTGAATCTAACCAAATTTTCTGAACACCTCAATCAAGAATAGTATGTGACTTATAAGACAAGCCGTACAGAAAGAAAGAACCAGGAAAAGGACAGAAAACGATAGAAAAAAGTACAGACCTTATAATGGTCTTTTATCAGGTTTTAGTGGAAACAATAAGGGTGACTTTGGAGTTCATTATAAGGCATTGTTTTTATGTAGTGGTCTACAAAACTTTTTATGGTATAAATAAAGCTGTTTGGAAGAACTCAGCAGAGATAACTTCTACCAGAACATCTCTCGTGTCTGTCTAATATTTGTTCACCGACTCCACACTTCCTTTAGGTAGCCAGTTCAACCCTCCTGGAGCTGGACTCCGACAAACATATTTGATGTCTTTTCTTTGCCTTATACTGTTAGTTCGGATCTCCAGTACAATGTTAAATAGGAGAGGGGACAAAGAGCATTCTTGTCTGGCCCCCTTTTTCAGAGGGATTGTTTTCATCTTTTCTTTATTGACTACTATATTGGTTGTTAGTTTTTCATATATAGCTTAAATTATTATTATTTTTTAACATTTTATTAGGGGCTCATACAACTGTTATCCCAATCCATACACACATCAATTGTGTAAAGCGCATTTGTACA
>NW_022103908.1:22327417-22356693 GCF_000313985.2 Echinops telfairi | reverse complement strand
TATTCACCCACTTTGTCTTCAGCGGTTGTGTCAGGAAGGTGAGCATCATAGAATGCCAATTTAAAAGAAGAAAGTATTCTTGCGTTGAGGCAGTACTTGAGTGGAGGCCCAATGTCCTTCTGCTCCCTTAATACTAAACCTATAAATGTAGGCTCATAGATCTATTTCCCTATCCTCATATAAATATATTTGCATATGTACGTCTTTATTTGGTTAGGTTTGCCAGCGGTCTGCCAGTTCTATTAATCCTTTCAAAGAACAATTTTTTTTTGCAGCATTGAGTTTTCCTATAGTTTCTTATTTTCCCTCTCATGAACCTTAGTCCTAGTTTTTATTATTTCTTTTCTTTTGCTATCTGTAGGATTTTACTGTTGACTCTGCTCTAATTGCTGTAAATTTTGTGCCAGTATGTCAATCATAAGTCTCTCTTTTTCATGTGTGCATCTATTGCTATTACACCCTCTAAAATTTCTATTGCTGTTTCCCAAACGTTTTGGTACATTGTGTTCTCATTCTTGTTGCTATCTAGAAATTTCCCAATTTCATCTCTGATATGGGTCAGCATGCACTCATTTTGCAATAGAGAGTTATTCATCCTCCAATTGTTTGCCCTTGTTTTCTTCATTGCTCTTATGTTGATGTCCAGCCTTGTGGCACAGTGGTCAAAAAGAGAGGTCTGTATGATCTGAATGTGTGTGAATTTATACAGATTCAACTTGTGTCCTAGCATGTGGTCTAACTTTGAGTGTGTGCCATGTGTACTTGAAAATAATGTGAAGAACTCGGTAAATATTTATCAGGTCAAATCGTTTAATTATAATCTTTAGTTTTGTACCCTCGGTGCTAAGTTCTTTCCCTGTGATCTATCCCAGAGAGCAGTGTATTGAGGTCCCCTAGCATAATTTTGAGCCTGTGGTTTCTCTTTTCATCTTTTGCAGTGTTTGATTGTCACATCACAGGACTCTTATTTGGCATTTATATGTTTAATATGCTGACTACTTCTTGGTCTGCTGTTCTTTTGAACATTATATAGTGCCCTTTCTTATCTCTTGTTATGACTTGTACTCTGATATCAATTTTATCTGAGATTAGTATTGTAACCCCTACTTTTTAAAAATTGCTATTTGCTTAGTAAGTTTTTCTCCAGCCTTTGCTGCTCAGCCTATTTTTGTTTGTAATCCTGAGCTGTACCTCCTGTAGGCAGCAATTTGAGGGGTTGTGCTTTCTAAGCCCATCTGGTAGTCTCTGCTTTTTAATGCCTGAGTTGATTTCATTGATTTCAGTGTTATGACATCGATCTGTGAATTCACATCCTGAAGGGAAGTATTGGCCCATGTGTGGGAACATGGAGCTCAGGGAGTGGGCATGTGGTGGGATGTGGGTTCCTTGCTTCCGCCCAGAGGCAGCCAGCCGAGTCTGTTAAAGGGTTGGGAAAAGGAAGAAAAGAAAGTGCTGTTCTTGGAGGAGAGATCCTTTAATTGGCAGCGGGAGTGCCATTACTATTTGCGGTATTAAATCATGGCTACACCAGTGCTGGGAGCAGGGATGTGGTGGGGGTAGGGGCTCCTGGCTCCTTGCTAGAGGAAGTTAGGTGAGTCTGTTAATGGGGTGGGGACACCTGGCAGGGATAGTAAAAGGAAGGAAAGAAAGTGCTGGTCCTAGAGAGGGTATCCACTAATGGGGAGCAGAAGTACCCGTGTTGTATCGATTATTGAACTGTGGTTATACCAGCCTCTGCTTGGTAGCCTGGTGCACGGTACGCTCCACTGCAGCACAGTGGCTGGTGGGTGCAGAAGAATTAACTGACTGTCATGGGAATTATCTGAAAGCTTCGGACTCCCTACTTGGCCCCATATCTCCCAACTCACTTATTTCCACTGAGCTCACAGCATGAGCTGCGTACCTGGCTGCCATCTTGCCAGTTCTCAGGTAAAGGAATTTATCTGAAAGTTTTCTCAACTTCTTTATGATTTGTCTTGTTAATCTACATAAGATTGTGGTTTGAATAATTCCCAGAACAGATTTGTATTTTCTCTAATAAAATTATTTGCAATTTACATCTCTGAATCTTTGTATAAGTAAAAAACAAAAACAAAACAAAAAGCCAGATAGGACATTAAAAAGTTTGTAAGAAAAAAAATCCCAATATATTTTAATTCCATTCTCCATGTACATTTTGAAGTCCCCTTATAACTTTTTGTTTGAAAAAATACTGTAAATGGCAAAAATATTGAATTATATATACTATTTAAAGTTCTATATGATAGTGAAGTTATCACTTTATTTATGAATCCTATGGTATTGGAAAGGAATATTTACATATAAATATCAAAATACCTTTGTGAAATTGTTTGTTTGACATGTTATAGATTTAGCTATGAAAATTGTGATATTGAACTATTAGAAACCTCAACTATTATGTAGTACAATCTTTTTAAACTATTGATGAGGAATATATGACCCAGAAATAATCTTACTCAGGTCACAGAGGTATTTAGGAATAAAATCCTTCACGGGAACACATTCAACTAACCATTCACCGAGCTAGGACCTGGTTATAAACAGTCAACAGTAAAGTCTACTCCATTAAGAGGAGCTATAAAGCCTGAATTTCAGTTGCATGTGTCAAATACACATAAGAATAAGTCAAATGGTGTTATGGGGATTTATAGGCTTTCTCTGTACACATGTATGTTAGGGATGTTTCCTGTTCAAGGAATACAGAAGCAAAAATCAGAATGATAAATGAATATAAAAAGGACCAAACAAACTAAACTCATTTCCATTGAATCAATGCTGAGTCAAAGTGATCTTTTTGTGGGTTTCTGAGACTATAACTGTTCATGGCAGTAGAAAACCATTTTTCTTCCACAGATATGTTGTTGGTTTCAAACTGCCTACCCTGTGGATCACAGCACAGAAGAGGATAAAAATTATTTATGAAAAAGCATGTCTGTTTTAAAAGCCAAAAGTTCCGACAGTGATTTCATTCTTAAACATGTGGTATCAGGGTTACAACAAAGGACAGGCTATTTAAAAGTCAGTGCAATAGATTTGGATATCGTAGCACTGACAGTCACCATTGATTAAAGTTACACATATACTAACACATAGTCATAAACAGGCAATAATTTATGTATCATACCATATATTATATTATATTACATTACCAATCCAATTATAGTATGTTATGTTCAATATTTTATCATCTATCTCTCTTGGAATGGCTGGTGAGTTTGATCTGCTCACCTTCTAGTTAACACCTTCCAGCAACATCAGGACTACTACATCATTTATAGCAATGGTTTTCACAACATTTGCAAATATATTTCATTGAAGAAAGGGTAAATACGATTGCAGTTTTTCACATTTAGAAATGAATTTTCAGTGTTTTGCATTTGTTTTTAAAATAGATATTATTATTATAGAACTGTAACACTTGGTTGATCATTGAAATCCCGAGTAAATGCATAAGGGGAAAAAAATCAAATCTTAGTGAACATTACTTTTTACACCTCAGTTTTTACACCTCAGTAGCATTTGTTAGACCTTCTGAACTGTTATTTGTAATCTTAAGCAACCTATGGGGAACGTTTTTGCAATGCTACATCAACTGAACATTAAACCTCTGTTACTACATGAAACCTAATTTTATTTTTATTGTACTTGAAATAGTTAAACAGTGGGAGGGAGGCAAACAGAAAGAGAGCTTGAGAGGAATAAGTTGGCTACCTATCCTAAAATGAAATGTAAACATTTCAATTACCTTGAAGAAACTGGCAATAAAAAAGGCAATTGTGTTATAGGCCTTTTTCTATAATTCAACAAGTCATCAGGATTTATTGATAATTAAGTATAATTATGAGGAAAGTAAAAGAGATATGCACCTCTTTATTAAAAATACTTTAAGTGAAAATCTGGAAGAAACACGAGGGGAGAAAAAACAAACATAGTTTATATATATTTTGAGAAAAGCAGGGCTGAATTTAGTGTGAGTGGAGAGACTGAAGCATATAAGCCTCAGTTTATGAAATGTGTGCCCAACACCACTGCCTATTACTGTCATACCTTGAGTCCTCTCTACAATTCATCTAGAAAAGATAAATAGATTAATACATGGCACCCAACTAAACATGCCATCAGTTACAAATGCATTTATGTAAGTATATTGAAGAATGAGCATATTAGTTTGAGGATTATGGTGCATATTTTCAATTATCCCATATCTATGTGAAAATTAGACACTGCATAAAAAAGACTGAGGAAGAATCAATACATTTGAGTTATGGTGCTGGTGAATAATATTTAAAAGACTATGGAGTGACCAAAGAACAAGTAAATTTGCTTGGAATACAGCTAGAATATCCCTTAAAAGCAAAGATGAGAGGCATCCTCTCATGTATTGTGGGAAAGGACATCATGCTTGGTAAAGTCGTTCATTGAAATGGAAAGAGACCATTAAGGCAATGGATTGATACAATGGCTGTAAGAGGTACCTCAAATCTGTCAACATTTGGGAGAATGGAGGAGGACTGGCAGCACTTCCTTCTTCTTTCATAGGGTTACTAAGAGTCAGAGCCAGCTTAAAGGCACCTAACAACAATAATCACAGCATACTCTACAAATAATGTGGGTCATAATTATCCTAAAAATAAAGGCATTTTATCTGAAATTCTAATTTAAACGTATATGTCATATTTCTATTTGCAAAACTTAGCAAATATTCATTCCCCTACTGTTCTTCAGACATGGTGAAATCAAAATGGATTTTTTTTGTATGGGTAAGAACAAACAATACTCTATACATCTGTGGTGAGGGTTGAACTTAGCATTTAGAGAGCTGTCAACAGTGACGAATGTGAGTGAACACTACTGTTACCATTGTATGTTGTCAATGTGAATAATAAATTATATTTCAGCTGATAGTGGCCCTATTGCATAGTGTACAACTGCCTCCTAACATTTTTTGACGATTCTTTAAGGAGACACAGTCCTATGTCCTTTTACTGACAAAGGTACTACTCAATTCCCACTGCTGAACTTGTGATCAGAAGAACACTTAATCCTTGCTTCATCAGGACTTCTATGTATAATTGTACTTTTTTTAAAAAACAAAAAAATGATAGAAAAGGAGCCAAACTGCTATGGTCTTATTGTCCTACATTCCAGCTACAATCATCGCATTAACATATGAGGGTCTCTAGTTTTTCTTCATTCTAAAAGTCTGGGGAGACATGAAGGTAATTCTCCAGGATCAGGATTGTGTTCTTCTGGCTTCATTTATATCTTCTGTCTCTTTTTTTCTTCCAACATGTGTACCAATCCACTGCTAGCAAGTTGATTCCGGCTCATGAGTGTCTGAGGGGCAGAGTAGAACTGTTTCCTAGGGTATGTATGTGTGTGGGTGGTGGGGCAGTTAGCTTCCTCTTTATGGAGTAGGGTGGAGCTGGTGTGCTTGATCCATTTGCCTTGCATTTAGCTCCCCCAGGGCTCTTTTTTTTAAATGTATAAAGAAAACCAACCATCATCCATCCAGTTGATTCTACCTCATAGCAAGCTATGAATCGACCACGAAGAGAACACAGAACATCACTGCAGCAGACTTTCTCAGACTGTCCATTTTAAGGGCCCTGACAGCCGTGTATCTCTCCAGTAGAGAGGCTGAAGGCCCAATCTTGTGGTTAGCAGTCAAAGCTTAACCCACAGGTCCACCAGGCCACCTATGCTCATACAAAGGTGAAATGAAACATTCTTATTTCCTCGGATCTTTGTCTGTACGTAGATTTTGATCATTAGCTATCCTATTATGTCCAGAACTTTCTAAGGTTACATATTTATAATTCGCAAGACAACAGAACATATAAATTATAGTCTTTATCAGGTTCACTGCCAAGATAAACTGAGGCCAGACCAGAGGGAAGGAAAAGGAGAAGTGTATTCTGTGTTTCTGGTTGAGATTCAAGGACTCCAGCAAGGAGTCTGTGAAGTCCTCCTGCCCTAGAGGGAGTGGAGAGCAGCGAGAGAGACATGGGAGCCTTGAACTCCCTGCAAACTCCACGGACCTCCAGCAGGGGCCAGGAGAAAGTAGTGCTTATCTGGGGGGGAGAGAAAATTTTTAAGCTGGATAGGAAGGTAAACAAGAAAGGGAGGGGGTAGAAGCTGCAGGGGGGTGGACAAGGAGGGAGGGGCTAGAAATTTCAACTGCAGGTGCTTAAGCTGTCTCCATCCCTGAAATTCTGAGGTAGGGTGGTGCCTTGATCATTCTGCCTGAAATGAAGGAGATGGCTGGCTCATTGTTCTGGGGCCCTTTGAAGCTAGCCGTGGTATTGGTCCAATAAGGGCAGGCAGGCTTTTCCAAATGTCCCCAACCTGTACCTAAGCTAACAGTCTTGTTACGAAACTTCTGATACAGAAGGTAACCTTCTGGATCTTAATGCCCGGGGGAAGTGGCACTGATTGGTTTTGGTTTTTGTAGTTTATGATTACTATGGGCCTAAGTACTCATAAGAATTAAATGCCTATCCTAGTTAACAGATAATGAATCTTCTTTCATTGTGCATTCCCCTTGAATCATCCAAATGCATCTCTTGACATGAATACTTAGAAGAAGCATTTCTCATTTTTTAAAGTTAGCATGTGTATCAGCATGTGTCTGTTCTTTATGCTACAATTTTCTGTGTATTCTATTACATAAAAATAATGTCAACAGAAAATATATGTGATGAAAAATAGTGACATACATGACATATGATGGTCACTATCCCTTGTGTTTCCACAGAATGTGCATGATCATTATTTGCCAAGTGCTCTAAGGTTAATTTGCTGAGGAGGAATTGTTCAGAGTACCTATTGAAAAGTCTCATTCAGTAGACATAGATCTGCTTTCTTTAATGACTACTCTGCTTATGAAGATGAATAACCTGCCTTCATCTTGGAAATTTATAAAGGTAACTGCTGTGTGATTTAAATCCATCATAAGTTTCCTGGAGTCATAGCAATTAAAGATGGAAAAGGACTGTTTGGTCAACCCCCCATCTTTCTTTCTGGGCAGGCTTTTATGCTGCAGTTTATTCTCTAGTGCTTTGGCTAATCTAGTTTTACATAACTCAAATGGAAAACTTGGAAGACTATACCACAGTCTAAAACACCTTGCTGCTGGGAATTATTATAATGGTAATAAGCATACTTTTTACTAGGCTTAATTTCCCACTAGTTCTCGCTCTGCCACCTGGGACTAGCCTTGAGCAATTCTACACATCCTCCACCCCCGTTCAGTTTGCCAACATTCATATAACTGTAAATGTTGATTATGCCCAGCCTAACACATTTAGTCATATTTGGCAAAATTATTTGTATTTCCTTTAGCAACTCTATGTCTGCCAAACGTTTTAGCATCTTTGAAATTAATGAGGAGCCTAACAGATGAAGATGAATGTCTAGTAAAATGTAGAATTAATGATCAACATCACAAGAGCACTTTTGAAAATCTGGGATTTCGAGTGAAGTGAATTCTAGTGAAAAATTTCTAAGGATATAAAAAGAAGTCATGAAGAAAAAATGTCTTCAGAATATCTTTTTTCATTTATGCATTTTTCACACTCCAGACTTCCGGACTCAGAGTCTTTATTTATTTACTACCAGCTATCTGCTAGTAGTGCTTTTTTTAAGAGACCCCATCCTCTCAAGAAAAAAATGTTTCTATTCTCTCAAATGCTCTTTTTTATTATTGTTTAAACATTTATTTTATTTATTGCATTTTTAAAATCATTTTATTGGGGGCTCATACAACTCATCACAATCCATACATACATCGATTGTGTCAAGCACATTTATACATTTGTTGTCCTCATCATTTTTAAAACATTTTTTCTCCACTTAAGCCCTTGGCATCAGTTCCTCATTTTTCCCCTCCCTCCGTCCCTCATCCCCTCTCCCTCACAAACCCTTGATAATTTATAAATTATTATTTTGTCATATCTTACACTGTCGGACATGTCCTTTACTCACTTTTCTGTTGTCCATCCCCCAGGGAGGAGGTTATATGTAGATCCTTTCCAACCAAGCCTTCCTCTACCCTCCCGGTATCACCACTCTTGGCACTGGTCCTGAAGGGATCATCTGTCCTGGATTCCCTATGTTTCCAGTTCCTATCTGTTCCAGTGTAGATCCTCTGGTCTAGCCAGATTTGTAAGGTAGAATTGGGATCATGATAGTGGGTGGTGGGTGGAAGGGAAACATTTAGGAAGTAGAGGATAGTTGTATGTTTCATTGTTGCTATACTGCATCCTGACTGGCCTATCTCCTCCCTGTGACCCTTCTGTAAGGGGATGGCCAGTTGCCTACAGATGGGTCTTGGGTCCCCAATCTGCACTCCTCCTCATTCACAATGATTTGATTTTTTGTTCTTTGATGCTTGATAACTGATCCTTTCGACACTTTGTGATGTCAGGCTGGTGTGCTTCTTCCATGTGAGCTTTGTTGCTTCTCAGCTAGATGACCGCTTGTTTACCTGCAAGCGTTTAAGATTCCAGATGCTATATAGCTGGACACCATCAACTTTCTTCTCAACTTTTGCTTATGCACCCATTTGTCTTCAGTGATCATATTAGGAAGGTGAGCACACAATGGTATGATTGTTCATTCTCTGATGTCTGATACCTGATCTCTTTGACACCTGATGATCACATAGGCTGCTGTGCTTCTTCCATTGGGCTTTGTTGCTTCAGAGCTAGATGGTCGCTTGTTTATCTTCAAGCCTTTAAGACCCCAGAGGCTCCTCTCAAGTGCTCTTTTAGTGGCAGCCTTTAGGTTGATAATAATACATTCCGGGGAAAAAAAGTTCAGCCTTTACGTTGATAACAATACATTCAGACAAGTGTCAATGCTTGTCTTCTCAGAAGAACATACACTAAAGTACAGGCATTCAAACTTTAATTCCATGGGGGGGAAAAGTTAGAATCCAAGCAGAACAGTGAATTAATAGGCGATGAGTCATTTTAACAAGTTTCTTCATTATGCTAATCTTCTAACTAGAACTTAGGGGTGTGGACTACTTTTAATAAATCAACCATTGAAAACTCTAATGAGTAGAGTCTACTATCAGGTAGACAACTGGCTTGTTTTTCTGAAATTATTTTTCTAGGTTAAAAAGAATATAACTCAAATGTAAATCCCATGAGAATTGTGGTCATTTTTTTGGTATACTAATATATCCATTATGCCTACACCTGTAGATGATGAAAAGTGCCAAGTCAATGGATGCCATAGACTTTTTTTGCCAGTATTTCTAGGCGCAAACAGTAGTTTAGCCAAAAGAATGAAAAAGACATGTGCTTGTCACTGATTCATGAATTCAGGAACATTTCCTTGATAAAAACAGGCAAAGGGCATTTATAGAGGTCTAGACAAAGACATGTACATATGCAAATATATTTATATGAGGATGGGGAAGTAGATCTACATGCCTATATTTATAGGTTTAGTACTAAGGTAGCAGAAGGACATTGGGCCTCCACTCAAGTACTCCCTCAATGCAAGAATACTTTTTTCTATTAAATTGGCATTCTATGATGCTCACCTTCCCGGCACAACCACTGAAGACAAAGCGGGTGAATAAGCAAATGTGGTGAAGAAAGCTGATGGTGCCCGGCTATCAAATGATATAGCGTCTGGGGTCTTAAAAGTTTGAAGGAAAACAAGTGGTCATCTAGCTCAGAAGCAACAAAACCCACATGGAAGAACATATCAGTCTGTGTGATCACGAGGTGTCGAAAGGATCACTGAAGACAAGTGGGTGTATAAGCAAATGTGGCGAAGAAAGCTGATGGTGCCCGGCTATCAAAAAGTATAGCATCTGGGGTCTTAAAGACTTGAAGGTAATCAAGCGGCCATCAAGTTCAGAAGCAACAAAGCCCACATGGAAGAAGCACACCAGCCTATGCAACCACGAGTTGTCGAAGGGATCAGGTATAAGGCATCATCAGAACAAAAAATCTTACCATAGTGAATGATGGGGGGAGTGCGGAGTGGAGACCAAAAGCCCATTAGTAGGCCACTGGAGATCACCTTGCAGAGAGGTCTCAGGAGGAGTGAGCCAGTCAGGGTGTGATGTAGCAACTATGAAAAATACAACTTTCCTCTAATTCCTAAATGTTTCCTCCCTGCTTCCACTATCATGACACGAATTCTACCTTGCAAGTCTGGCTAGACCAGAGGATGTACACTGGTACAGATAGGAACTGGAAATATAGGGAATCCAGGGCAGATGATCCCTACAGGACCAGTGGAGTGAGTGGCAATACTGGGAGAGGGAGAGTGGATTGGAAAGAGGGAACCGATTACAAGGAACTATATGTGACCTCCTCCCTGGGGGACGGACAACCGAAAAATGGGTGAAGGGAGACGTCGAACAGGGCAAAATATGACATAATAACAATTTATAAATTATCAAGGGCTCATGAGGGAGGGGGGAGCGGGGAGGGAGGGGAAAAATGAGGACCTAATGCCAGGGGCTTAAGTGGAGAGGAAATGTCTTGAGACATGATGAGGGCAATTTGTGTAAAGTACAAATGCGCTTTACACAATTGATGTATGTATGGAATATGATGAGTTGTATGAGCCCCTAATAAAATGATTAAAAAAACAACACATAAAAAGGATTTTTCTGGTATATTTTTGTTATACATCTTTCAAGCAAGAGTGTTTTAATATAACCAAATTATAAAAGCCATCCTACCCCCTCCTACCCCCCCCTGCTGTCCACTCCCTTCATGCTTTAGAGTTTATTCCAATTTATAGCAACCATATAGGACAGAGTTGAATTGCTTTATAGGGTTTCTGAGGCTTTACAGGAATATTAAAACAAACAGACTCATCTTTATTTGAAAACAAACAGGCTCATCTTTCTCCTGAAGAGCAGCTGTTGAGTTTAGATTGCTGACCTTTAGATTAGCAGGCCAATGCTTAATCCACTTTACCACCAGGGCCCCATGTTTTAAGATATACTTGATATTCTGGGTTTAGATTGCTGACCTTTAGATTAGCAGGCCAATGCTTAATCCACTTTACTACCAGGGCCCCATGTTTTAAGATATACTTGGGATTTACTTTGAGGAAGCAAGACCAAAGCTGTGTGAATTAGGTGGTAGTACAAAGGGCAGGACTGTTTTTTTAATGGTGTTGCTGTCCAGGTACCTTTGTCTCCTAGTGACACCATATGAAACAGAGTAAAACTTTGCCCTACCCTGCACCACCTTCAAGATTGCTAATATACTAAAGTCCATTGTTACAATCACTGTGCATTTGGACCGCCTTCCAACCTGGAGAGTTATATCTAAGTATAATATCCAACAATATTCTATTGTGATCCATTGGATGTTCATCTTTGGAATCAACTCTATGGCAGCGAGTGTGGTTTGGAAAAATAGATTACCAGCCTTTCTTCCTCGTCTGTGTTAGCCTGGGAGCTCTGCTGAAACGAATCCACCAAGGGTGATCCTGTGGCCATGGAAATACTGATGCAACAACATCCAGCGTCCCAGAAACCTGAAAACCACTAGAGCAGTGGTCCTCAACCTTCCTAATGCCGCAGCCCTTATACAGTTCCTCATGTGGTGGTGACCCCCAAGCATAAAATTATTTCTATTGCTACTTCATCACGGTAGTTTTGCTACTCTTATGAATCTGGTGGCCCCTGTGAAAGGGTCGTTCGACCCCCAAAGGGGTTGCGACCTGCAGGTTGAGAACCACTGCATCGTAGTGTGACATAGGACGGACTAGTGGCCATGGTTAATGGTGTGTTATAAAGGGGAGTTCTAAGAGAAGGAGGAGAGAAGTCATCCGTGGCAGCCTGTGAGAAATGGCTTGGCCTGCTTATGAGGCAATGTATATGAAAACTCACAGAGTAATCTTATTAAGATAACCCAAGGGTAATGGAGGTCTTAATAATGAAGTTAGTAACTTATTGGCAACAGGTTTCAGCTTTTCATTTTGACTGCAAGGAAGTTTCTAAGGAAATGTATTCATTACTGCGTTAAGGAAAGCAGCTTCTTAGCTCCGGAGCGGTGCACACGGAATACATATTAACTAGGTTATGTGAGAAAGCACAGTCTTAAAAAGATGACTGGTGGCTCCTAAACACCCGGAGAAGATGGTAAACTGTATATCAAATGGCATCTCTTCTTTCGAGAACAAAAAGTATATCTCAATATCAATCCATTTGGGGCATCTGCTCTACTTGAGCTATTAAATATAAAACAACACGTGAATTTCCACTCACTTTTATTTAAAACGGTCATCTTCAGAGCGAGCAGAGCATTCCCAATAAACATTCATTTGAGCAGTCTCAGAGCTTTACACCTGGAAGACTTCACACAGAAACCTGTTTTATGTTCACAGTACAGCTATGCTTGATCAATTAGGATTGATAGAGATGGAAATCAGTTTCTTTTATTTTTGCCACTAAGAAAAATGTGTATGAATTTTTATACTAGATTTTGTCAGTTGTGCTAAGTGCTGGACATCTCACTTAGATTGCTGAGAGCAGTGTGGGGAAATTTTCCTGTCAAAGCATTCCTTGTGATAGGGTAGGATTCGACAACTATTACTAATGTCATGGGCAATGATTAAAAAAAGCCCTAGGTTTAATCCCTTCTGGCTTTATTGAAAGAACTACCAAAGTGACATAGTGTATTAAACCGCAGGCAGATTTATTAGGGTGGAAATCTCTCCTGCTTCGTATTTAATTAGCTTAGTCTGTGGAGGGAGCCTGGTAGCACAGAAATCTCTCACCATGACACAAAACATTGAACAACGAACCATACTTCAAGCTACTATAAAACAGGCAAGGACATTCTAATAAATTAAGCTGTAAGGAGAAAATATGGTTATCAGGTCATATCTTTAGAATAAGAACCTATTCCTACATCTTTATCACTTAGTTCAAAAGTTTCTGGTTGATCTATTTTTTGTCGGATATATTAAATGCAAAGTGAATATTTTGTGACACATAGGATTATTTATATTATATAATGGTTGGGTTCCAAGTTGTTGCATTTAATTGTTAATTATAGGGAATATAGTTTAATCTGTATGTATCCTGTCACTACTGAATTTCTTAGGACACAATGGGTTAGGACTTGGGCTGCTAACCACAAGATCGGCAGTTTAAAACCACCAGCAGCTCACAGGAGAAAGATGAGGCTTTCTTCTCCCTTTAAGATTTACAGTCTCAGAAATGCACAAGAACAATGCTATCCTGTCTTGTATGGTTACTTTAAGTCTGAATTGACTTGATGGCAATACATTTGAGTTATTGAATTTCTTGAAAGGAGCCTTAGTAGCACTGTGGGCCAGCCATTGGCCTATGTGGTAATTACATGTTCTGTTGTCAATTTGAGACTTAAGAGTGGAGGGGTGGAGTCTAGCCTGTCAATCAGGTTGCAGATTGATTTGGAGGAGCTACAGAGATAAATAGCTCACTAGAGGCAGGATGCATGCTCGCTCCCTTTGAGGCATGCTTGTTGACAAGACACATGGAACTATGCTAGTGCCCTGAGCTGGAGGAGCATGTAGAGACACCTGCCAGTGCTGAGATGCGTATACCGCCACTGGATCCATAAGACTTTCTACCCACTGGCTTGTGATCTTCTTTCATTTGGCATCATTGCATGTGTTGTGTGAGTCTGAAGAGGAATTTATAGATTGGTATTAGACATATGGGCTAATATCAAATTTATCTAGGACTTGATCTGGACTGGGCTGGGATGTTTTATCAATATTCAATTGCTCTTGTATAAAGCTTTTTCTTATACACACATCAATGTCTCTATGAATTTGTTTCTCTAGTCTACCCAGACTAACACAAGCTACTATCAATAAGGGCAATGAATCAAATGCACCAGTTGCTCCTTGGGAGAAAGATAAGGCTATATGCTCAGAAATTCTCTATAGGTGTTCCATGAGTCAGAATCAACTTGATGGCTGTGGGTTAATTTGTTTTTAACATCTAACAACAGCAATATGACACAAAAATTGAGTATTATGTCAAATAATTTAATATCAAAACTTGATCAAGAACGTAGGAAAATGAAGAGATGATCCAAACTTTTCTGGGACTCTGACCGAAAGATATTTTTATTCAATTCATGCTGATTTTGTTAAGAGCCATTGAGTCTCATACCAATTCAATGGAGAAGAGAATGAAGCATTCCTAGACTTCCATCTTTCTCACAACTGTAAGTTTTTAAAGTTCCTCTTTGCAGCCATTGTGCAAATAGTTCAAATTGAAGATCTTGCTCTACTTCACCAAGCATGATGTCCTCTCCAGTGACTGGTCTTTCCTGATGACATGTCTAAACTGATTATCACTCTATTTCCAGAGTCGCTTGCATCATCCTAGATTTTAAGGAGTATTCTGGCTGTCTATCTTCCAAGAATAATTTCTTTGTTCTCTTAGAAGTTCAAGGCACATTCAATATTCTTTACCAACATTATAAATCAAATACAATACTTCTTTTGTCATTTTGTGTCATTGGCCTGCTTTTATGAGGCATTTGGAAACAAAATTTCTTGGATCAGTCATACATTAGTCATGGAAGTGGCATCTTTGCTTTTTAAAGCTTTAAAGAGGACTTTTGAAGTGGACTTGTTCAATGGAATGTGCCATTTGATCGAGTGACTCTTGTTTCCATGGACATTGGTCATACAACCAATGAGAGGATATCACAGGAAATCTCCATGCTGTTTATTTATCATGATGTTTATGGGAATTTTGTTCAGATGAAATTTATACTGAAGGTTGAAATCTTTGATTTTCATTAATAAATGTTTCCAGCCCTCTTCAATTTTGGCCAGCAAAGTTGTGTCATTTGCATACCACAGGTTGTGGCTAAGTCCTCTGATACACCCGCTGTTACACTCTCCTGCATATTCTCTAGTGTTTCAAATGATCTGTCCGTCAATCCAGTTGAACAGTAGGATGGAAGGATACACCCCTGTAACATACTTCTTCCAATTTTGGACCAGGCAGATTTTTCTTGTTCTGTTCTACTACCTATCTATTTGTCCATACGGAGGTTTCACATAAGCATGATTAAGTATGCTCAAAGTTTTATGAATATAATAAATCTTGAAATGTTCCTGGTTCCTTTTTTTGATTTTCATTCAAACATACTTTGCCTCAGAAAATTAATTATATCTAGTTAAACCACTAACGATTCTTTTTTTTTAAATCATTTTATTAGGGGCTCATACAACTCTTATCACAATCCATACATACATCAATTGTGTAAAGCACATTCGTACATTCATCGCCCTCATCATTCTCAAAACATTTCCTCTCCACTTAAGCCCCCAGCATTACGTCCTCATTTTTCCCCTCCCTCCCTGCTCTCCCCTCCCTCATGAGGCCTTGATAATTTATAAATTATTATTTTGTCATATCTTGCCCTGTCCGACATCTCCCTTCACCCACTTTTCTGTTGTCCATCCCCCAGGGAGGAGGTCACATGTAGATCCTTGTCATCGGTTCCCGCTAACTATTCTTACAGCTAGTTGGGGCTGGATGACTAGTATCGATTCTCTGGTACAACTTAATCTAACCAATCCCAGTTACACGTTTCTGGATAAAACCTCTCAAATGTGAAACTATGTGTTTACTTTGCTGCCTTTGCTTGGATTTAAAAATAAACAAGTTATAATTAGAAAATTAATGGTGAAAGGGGGTTATGAGAAAAGGTCAAATCTTTAGACTTTCTTAGGACTAGAGGAACCACGGAGTAGATCCTGGGTTTCAAAATAATTTATTAACCAATCTTTCCCATTGATTCTTTACCTTAAAAAATACTCCAATAAAATAATATTCTAAACTGAATCTAATACAAAAACCATTACGTTTTTTCATAAAATTGGTTTGCTTTTTAAAGAAATTAATGGCTCTACTTTAAACAAATGTGATAGAACATTTTTGTTGTTACTGCTGCATAATGTTCTTGCATAACTCAGATTAAACCACTTGGGGGTACATCATTCTTATCATAATATAGCAATATACAAATATTCTATTTTAATATTAAAATGTTTTGAAGGAATTACTTATTCTGAAAAAAAATTGTTCAATCAACTGTCTTTAATAAAGTATTATTTTAAAGGTGCTTAAAAGACTTCAGTTATTGAGAATATGCATAGTGTAGTAATCTTTTTATTTATTATAACTTTAAAAATATCTCCTAGGATTGACTCAGAAATTCCTTTTATATCTTCTTTTACTGCAGCATTCTTTGTATACCTCTGCAAGATATGTACATATTTTAAAACTAGAAACCCTAAATCATTTTTTTAATAATAGAAAAACTTCTTATGCATTTAAGCCATTTTTAGGGTGTATTCTTCGCTTGAAAACTTCTCATTTTGTCTCACCCTTTCCTCTGTAGGCTTGTTGATTGATTTAGCACTTCTAAACATTTCATCCCATTGAGTGGCACTATGTTCAGATTGCACATTCTCCATTGGTGACAGTTAACACATTCTTAAATTCTCAGAAGTACAAACTCTTAAATACAAATTTATTATTGTCTAAACAAATATTTTTGAAAGAGATTAATACAATACTAGTCCCAAACTCTCTGCCATTGACTTGGTACCAACTCATAGCGATACGATAGGACATGCCAGAACTGCTTCTGTGAATTTCTGAGTCTGTAACTCTCTATGCCAGTAGAAGCCCCATCTTTCTTCCACAGAGCAGCTGGTAGGTTAGTGCTGGTGACCTGTGAATCACAGTCCAAATTGTAACCACTAGGCCACAAGGGCTCCTTAGACTGGTCCCAATGAGAGGAAAATTTAAGATGTTCTAAATGTCTGAATTTTCCAAAATGTTATCCTACTCTATTATCCCTGACACCAAGCATCTCTTCTTCCATTTGTATATTCTTTCATACCAAATGGTTTTGTAATTTGTTTCAATGCCTTACAGAGCTCAACTGTATAGTGAGCCAAATGTGACATTCAGATGTCCTTCTCAACTTTCCTATTCATCACAGGGCTGTGGAAGCTGGTGAAATCAGGTCAGTTGTTAAGTTGCTACTGAAGCCCCAAGAGCAGAGTTAGAGAGGCAAGCCATATGGAACATACAGAGTAAGAGAGAGAAATGTTTGAAAGGTAGATGAGATCTCTTGCATGCTTAGTTGGGAAGGGTAGAAAACAAAGATGATTTTAAAAGAGGTGTGTATTTTACCTTATACCGTCCATACTTGAAAGAAAACAGTGGTGATTTGTGTTAGACCCTCGGGTAAGGTAGGGACCCACTCTAATCCTAACTCAGCACCAACAATAACACCTTCCCAAATGAGATTATAACCATGTGTAGAGGGTAGAATTTACACTTCATCTCAAAAGGAAAGACATGTCTGTTGTTCTTTGGTGTCAGCCAGCCAGTTCTGACCCAAAACAGAACAAAACACTACTTGGTCTTTTGCCATCTTCACAATGGTTTCTGTGCTTCAGCCTTCTGTTGCAGGCACTGTTTCCATCCATCTTGTAGGGCCTTCTTCATTTTCGTTGCCCCTCTTCTTTACCAACCATGATATCCTTCTCCTGGGATCGGTCTCTCCTGACAACATGTACAGTCTGTCAGATGAAGTCTTGCCATTCTTGCCTCTAAGAAGCTCTCTGATGGCACTTTTTTTCCAGGACAGATTTGTTTGTCTTTTTGGCAGTCCATAGTCCTTTCTATGTTCTTGGCTAGCACCACAATTCAAATCCATTGATTCTTCTTCAATCTTCTTAATTCAATGTCCATTTTTAACAGCATATGAGGCAATTGAAAATACCATGGCTTTGGCGAGATGCACCTAAGTCCTCAAAGTAAACTCCCTGCTTGCCAACATCCTAAAGAGCTTTTGTGCAATAAATTTTCCCAATAAAATATGTTGTTTGAGCTCTTGACTGCTGCTTCCATGAGCACTGATTGCTGATCTGAACAAGACAAACTCCTTGACAATTTCATAATTTTCTCTATAATGATTTTACCTCTTTTTGTGTGTCTTCTTTGTATGAAATTTGAAGCCATACTGATGGCTTCAATCATTGTTCTTCATCAGCAAGTTTCAATTCCAAGTCTTTCTCCCTTTCAGCAAGCAAGATTGTATCATCTGCATATTGCAATTTGTTAATAATAAGCCTTCCTCCAATCCTGATGCCGCATTCTACTTCATATAATCCAATTTCTAATGATTTGCTCAGCATAAAGAGGGAATAAGTATGATGAGAGCATGCAACTCTGCCTCACACCTTTCCTGATTTTAAACTCTTGAGATTCCTTTTCTTGGTTCATACAACTCCCTCTTCATACATTTTTAAGTTCCACATGAGCACAATAAAGTGTTCTGTAATTCTCATTCTTCTCAAGGCTATCCATAATTTATTAGGATACATACAGTCTAATTAATGCCTTAGCAAAATCAATGAAACACAGTAAATATTTTTCTTGTATTCTTTGCTTTCAGCCAAGATCAATCTGACATCACCAGTGGCATTGCTTGTTCCACGTCTTATCCCGAATCTTCCTGAACCTCTAACCTCTTCCTGTCAAGGCACTGCTGCAAACCATTGTTTGATGATTTTCAGCAAACGTTCACTTACATGAGATAATAATATTTTTTCTGTAATTAATGCATTCTGTCGGGTCACCTTTCTTTGAAATTGTTACAAATATTCCAGTCATTGGCAAAGTATCTGTGTTCCAAATTTCCTGGCATAGATAAGTGCTTCCATTGTTCTTAAGCTTGTTGAAACATTTCAACTGATAGTTCATCAGTTCCTGGAGCCTTGTTTCTGGCTAATGCTTCCAGTTCAGCTGGAAGTTCTTTCTTCAGTACACTGGTCCTTGCTTATATGCCACCTCCTGAGGAGGAATGTAGACTAGTTATTTTTGGTACAATTACTCTGTGTAATTTTTTAATGTCTTTTAGATGTTTCCTGCATTATTCAATATGTTACCCATATCATCTTTAAAATTGTAACTCAAGGCTTTATTTTTCTGCAGTTATGTTAGTTTAAGATATGCTGAGCTTGTTCTGCTTTTTTGGTTCTCTAAATCTATGGCTGTGCACATTTCATTAAATCATTTTATTTTGTGATTAAGGGTTGCCCTTTGATATTTTCTATTCAGCTCTTTGACTTCATCATTTCTTGCATTTACCTCAGCTACTCAATGATTAAGAAGAAGCTTTAGAATCTCATCTGAAACCCACATTGAGCTTTCCTTTCTTTCTTGTCTTTTTAATGAACTTTTTCTTTCTTCATGACATGTTCTTGATGTCCTCCCACAGCACATCAGGTCTTCTGTCTTTAGTATTTAAGGAGTCAAATGTGTTCTTAAGATGTTCTCAAAATTCAGGTCGGATTCACTCAAAGTCCTATTTTGACTCTTGTGGATTTGTTTTAAATTTCTTCAGCTTCAACCTGAACTTATGTATGAACAATTGATGTTCTGGCTACTAACATTGAGCTTCTCCATCATCTCTTCCCACAGATTTTTTTTTTGTGTATTCCATATGAGGAAGTACACGTGCTTAACCTCTACTAACGTTGTTTTTAAAAGGTATTTTTTATGAACAAGCCCTTTTTCCTGCACAATTCTATCATGTGATCTCTTGCTTCTTTTCTATTATCAGGATCATAATTTACAACTACTGTTGCTTCATCTTTGTTAGATAGAGAATTATAATCAGATATAAGATTTTTTTGGCCAGTTTTTTTTCCATTCTTACACAATAAGAGATATTCAGGAGGTAGACATAATCAAGAATATGCAGCTCAAATAAGTTAAAGTCCCTTAGAGTACTCACAAAATATGTAGATATAAAGATAATCTTTAAATGTTCTTGCAATATTCCATCAAAGAAAATTCATTTTCAGTATAGGTTAGGAAAGCATAGAACCTTTCTACTTTCCTGTTTTGGTATTTTTATCATGTTAATGAAAGGAATCTTTAAGTCATTTGCCTTTTTTCCCCTATATTCCAAATTTTAATTTTGTTTTTACCCCCAAAAGTCAACTGTAAGTAAAAAAAAGAGAAATTACAAAGGAAGACCAAATTTATTCTTGATCTTTTATAGGTCTAAGAGAATGTTTAAAGAAAATTGGAAAGCATATAAAACCACTCCTTGAAAGTTCAGTTTATATTGCTATATATCAAAGTCCAAAATGTCCAGAAAAATCACATACTGCAACTGATTCAGGTAGATATGTTTAAATTGAGGCAAGTGCTTATATTTTTAAACTGAATTAAAAAGTGCACAAAATATTTAGTGGATAAAGTGATATGCATTTTATAAGACATGCATAAATAGATATTTATAGAACAAGTAAAAAGGAAAAATGTAAGCAAAGAGTGATTATAAAAATGAACATGGTAATTGCTATATATGTAGTCATTATACTATTGAACTAGATCAGTAGAAATAATGTTAAAAGATGACAAGGTTATCAAAACATATTAAATATTACACTTCTTATTTCCATACAAGAATTAGTGACTATAAGCAGCTAATCATTTTCTCCACCAAATTTGATTACCTTTATGATAATTAGAATGACCATGAAATAAAATAAACACATTTCCAGAGAAAATTTGGGTAGTTTTCATTTCTTTTTTTTTAATACTTGATAATTTGAAAATAAAGCAAATTTCTTAAAAACATATTTTAAAAACCAAACTAATCATTTTTAAGTTGTGCTCTAATTGAAGTACACGTAGTCTCTGAATTTATAGTGAAGTATAATTTTCATATAACATTTCAATAATGCATCTCACTGTGTTTAAAGGGAGCCTGTGAGCAGGCTGAAATGCTTGCGACATGACCACCTGGAACTACTTGTTGAGTGGAAATGGGAGAAACGCAACAATAAAGAGATGGGTTGAGTTTGGCCACTGACACCTGTGGACTTGGTTTACAAGAAAAGAAGAGGAAAGTGGGTTGATTGGTCTAAAGTTCATGACCTAGCACGGGGCGGGGACAGGCTTGCTGAGTATTGGTGAGAGCCCATGGTCTAAAGCAAGGTGACCAATGGGCACCTTATGGAGGCTGAGTGAGGCAGCCACCATTGATTTGATCAGAGCCCTACCAGATGGAGATTTTTGAGCCTGTGAACTGGTGTATATTATTGCTGACTTTATGGATGGTCTGTCCAGATTTGACTTTGATTATGGATTCGAACTTCACAGGGTTCCAACTGGATTGAAGATTCTTCATGTCCAAAAAGACGATTGTCTCCTCAGAGCACTGGGTTGATGTAAGTGGGCAGTATAAAAATTTGATACCCAAATTGTGGGGATAAAGGCATGAAGTGGTTGGCTTACAAGCTTTCATAGGTGGGGGAACATAGTCACAGGATTAAGGTGTTAATTGCAATTGTGAGGCTAAAGAATTATGTATAGGTACCAAGCTGGCAAGGGGTGGATTGATACAGTTAAAGTTATTTGGGCCAACCTGGCCAATAAACACATGTGGGGTTAATTGAAGTGCAGAGAGATAAATGGCTTGGTGAACCTCGCCTCACGTTCTTGGGTCTCTTGCTTTGTGATAGTGTGACCAGGGTGCAGCTGCCATAGCCAGTTCCCTGATTCAACTGGCAAGGCTGACTGCCTGTAAGACATCCCCAAGGAGAAGCCACTTGGACCTACCCTGATCCAGCCCTGGGTGCTGGAGCAGCTGTGTGGAGACCCCTGCCAGCACTGAGTTGCTTACACATTCACTGATTCAGCTTTCCTCTTGCAGTCAGCATCATTGCTTATCTTTTGTGAAATGGAGGGGGACTTTGTGGACTGGTGTCATATATATGGATTAATGTTGGACTTATGGCCTTGGGCAGCACTGGGTTGGGATGTTTTCTTTATGTGCACTTACCCCTCCCCCCTTTTTTTTAAGTAGGTCTCAGTTCTTTCTTTATTTTAAAAAAAATTATTTTATTGGGGGCTCGTACAATTCTTATCACAATCCATACATACATCCATTGTGTCAGGTACATATGTACATTTGTTTCCTCATCATTCTCAAAACCTTTGCCTTCCACTTTAGCCCTTAATATCAGTTGCTCATTTCCCCCTCCCTCCTCACTAACCCCTCCCTCATGAACCCGTGTAAATTATGACATAACTTATTATAGTTTTGTCATAAGTGACACTATCCGACATCTCCCCCCCATCCGCTTCTCTGCTGTCCCTCCGCCAGGGAAGAGGCAATACTTAGATTCTTGAAATCGGTTCCCCCTTTCTACCCAACATTCCCTTCACCCTACAGGCCTCGCCCCTCTCACCACTGGTCCTGAAGGAGTCATCTGTCCTGTATTCTGTGTTTCCAGTTGCTATCTGTACCAATGTACGTTCTCTGGTCTAGCCAGATTTGTAAGGTAGAATTGGGATTATGATAGTGGGGGGAGAAGCATTTAAGAACTAGAGGAAAGTTATATGTTTCATAGTTGCTTCCCTGCAACCTGATTGGCTCATCTCCTCCCCACAACCCTTCAGCAAGGGGGTGTCCAGTTGCCTGCCGATGGGCTTTGAGTCTCCACTCTGCACTCACCCAACTTTACAATGATATTTTTTGTTCATTGACACTTGATACCTGATCCCTTCAACAGCTCGTGGTCACATATGCTATAGTGCTTCTTCCATGTGTGCTTTGATGCTTCTGAGCTAATTGGTCACTTTTTTATCTTCAAGCCTTTAAGACCACAGATGCAATATATTTTGATAGCCAGGCACCATCAACTTTTTTCACCACCTTTGCTTATGCGCACGTTTGTCTTCAGTGATTGTATCAGGAAGGTGGGCACCCATTGATCTGATTTTTAGTTATTTGATGTCTGATAACTGGTCCCTTGTGCACCTCGTGGTCAGACAGTCTCAGTGAGTGCACTTACCCTTTTTGTAAAACTCTCTTATACATATGAGTTTCTGTGGATTTGTTTCTCTAAAGTACCCAGACAACACAATATAACAATAAGAAATAGATTGAACAGAAGGAACATTGTGTGGTTTAAAATCAGGAAAGGTACATATGAGTTTCTGTGGATTTGTTTCTCTAAAGTACCCAGACAACA
Organism: Echinops telfairi; assembly: GCF_000313985.2. Taxonomy (NCBI): domain Eukaryota; kingdom Metazoa; phylum Chordata; class Mammalia; order Afrosoricida; family Tenrecidae; genus Echinops; species Echinops telfairi. The sequence goes on along the minus strand of NW_022103908.1, from coordinate 22,333,590 downwards.
CAATATAACAATAAGAAATAGATTGAACAGAAGGAACATTGTGTGGTTTAAAATCAGGAAAGGTATGCATCAGGGTTGTATCCTCTCACCATATGTATTCAAATGGTATCACACAATCTCACTGTCATTGAATTAATACTCACTCATAGTGACCTGAACTGCCCTGTGGATTCTGAGACAGTAACTCTTTAAAGGAGTAGAAAAGCCTGGTCTCTCTCCTGAGAAGAGGCTGGTAGTTTCCACTACTGACCGTGCAGTTATCAGATCAATGCATAAACAATACACCACTAGGGCTCCTATTTGATAGACAGACAAAATAATCAGAGAAGTTGCATTATTTGAGGAAGAATGAGGCATCACAATTGGAGGAAGGTTTATTATCAATCTGCAAGATGCAGATGATGCAACTTTGCCTGATGAAAATGATGAGAACTTGAAGCACTTGCTGATTGTATTAGTCTGGGTAGACTAGAGAAAAAAATTCATAAACATGCATATGTGTATAGGAAAAAGCTTCATATAAAGAGTAATTGTACATTAAGAAAGACATCCAAGCCCTGCCCATAAGTCTGATATTAGGTCATATTTCCAATACTAGTCCATAAATTCCTCTTTAGACTCATGCAGCCATGCAATAATGCCAAATGCAGGAAGATCACTGGCCAGTGGGTAGAACATCTTGTGGATCCAGTGGCGGTAGAAGCATCTCAGTGCTGGTGGGGTCTCCATGTGGCTCCTTCAGTTCCAGGGCTCTGGCTCCCTCAGGGTAGCTCCAAGTGTCATGTCAACCAGAATGTCTTGCAGGGAGTGTATATGTGTCCCACCTCCAATGAGCTATTAATCTCCTTAGCACCTCCAAATGAGGTCATCAAGCTGCAACCTGATTGACAGGCTAAACTCCACCCTTTCATTCTTATGTCTCAAGTTGACAACACATTATATATAACTACCACAATGATGAAGATCAAGAATTAGGGTCTTCAATATGGATTACAACGCAATGTAAAGAATACCAAAATCCTCAAAACTGGAGCAATAGGTAACATCCTGATAAGCAGAGAAAATATTGAAGTTTTCAGCTTCCTTGGATCTGCAATCAATGCTAAGGAAATCAGCAGGTGAGAGATCAAAGAAATTATTGCATAAGATAAATCTAGCATACAAAATCTTTTTTAAATGTTGGAAAGCAAGGATGCTACTTTGAGGACCAAGGTGGACCTGCTCCTGGCATAGTATTTTCAATCACTTCACATGCTTGTGAAAGTTGGCCATGGAAAAAGGAAGACCAAGGAAGAATCAAGGCATTTGAATTTTGGTGCTGGCTAAGAATATTGAAAGTACCGTGGCCTGACCAAATGAACAATGTTGTGGAAGAAGTAGCTAGCATGCTCCTTAGAGACCAAAATAAGATTTTGGTTGATATGTTTTGGTGTTAGCAAGAGAGATCAGTCACTGGAGAAGTACACCAGGCATGTTAAAAAAAATGAGGAAGGGCCTTCACAAGATGGATTGAAACAGTGGCCCTAACAATTCACTCAAACATAGGAACAATTGTGAGGATGGTACAGGACCAGGCAGTGTTTTGTTCTATTGTAAACACCATTGGTATCCATCAAAACCAACCCCAAAGCCCCTAACAAACACATTGCAAATTGAATTTCATAGAACTTTTATGTCATGAATATTATTTTGATTTTGTTTCAGCTTTTGGAAAATAATTTGGGTCTTGTGCTACACAAAATCGGGGATTAGGTCTTGCCTTAGTTTGCTGACTCCTGCCTCACATATTAGCAAAGTCCAATATTTGTTAAATAAGGATAGGATAGTTCTTGGGCTTCAGGTCATTTCATTTATAATAACTTTAACATTTAACATAGAATATATTTTCAGTAAATTGTAACTATTCAGAAAGATTAAAGATTTTATCCAAGTTCATAAAATAATTCAGCAGTGAAACTGGACTCATGATGATCACCAAATTATTCTTTGCATCACATTAAAGCCAATCAAATGATTTGTACAAGTTCAAGATGATGATAGGATACCAATTAAGGTGTATTAAAGTAATGATTTGCATTACACAATAATAGTAAACTTCTTTCTCACATAAGGCAAGTTATTTTTAGTAAAACCTCTAATAAAAAAGACTGCAATTAATCTGACTTATTTTTTTCTTATTAGTGACAATAGAGTATTCTTCAACTTTCACCATTTATGTCTAATTGCCCTTTGATGTTCAGGTCTTTTGTACTGTGTGTCTTAGTATCCATTTCCATTTTTAATTAGAGAAGCATCAGAATATGATATATAGAGAGGTTTTATGTAAGTTGACTTTGATGTATAGTGATGCTTTTATACTTGCCTATCACTTGAATATTTCCTTGTAACACATTATCTTCGATTTAAGCCCTCTCTGAGTTAGACTGATATCTAAAATGTAGTTTATGGTATCCTTCTATAAATTTCTTGAATTGTGACTAATGAAAGACAGATTTTACTTTTGAAACTTTTCCTCAGTAATAATAATACTTTGAGAATGAAGATGATTATATAGTGGTTTAAGAATTAACACATCATAAGGAAAAAATGTCTATTTGATTTCATAAATTACATATTTATTTATAAAGTGTCACTATCAGTCTTGTTAGCTGGTTGAAATTAGGCAAATCAGTAGGTGTTGTAGAGGACTCTTAAACATCCTACTTTGAATCCGACCCTGGAAGATTTTAAGATAGCATCTAATTCTTCTCCTCAGAACAGGTTTATGTATCTAATTACGAATAAAAACTGTTCCATCCTTATCTAAACTGAAAACAGAAATTGTTAGTTGACTTGTTACTTCTTACTGCACTGAGAAATTTCTTTATGTATATATGTCATGTAAACCATTTGTGAACAATTTACTGAGATTAGTAAATTTTCTGTCATATCTATCCATTTCCAAAAGATTTTCAACACTTCAAAATGAAACTGTACTCCTTAAGCAATAACTCCCCCTCCCTCACTTTCTTCAGTCCCTAGAATCTATTGTTCTCCATATGCACTTGACTATTCTAGATATTTCTTCCTTTTTTAATGATGCTTTAGGCAAAAGTGTACATAGTCTGTATATCAAATGTTCCATAACCCAGGTTGTTTTTCACAAAACGTATCAGCATACTCTCCACTTGTAATAACAAATTAATTCCTTCATGACAGTTTACCTAAGATTGATCCCCAAAAAGTGAAGGTCAAATACATCCCCAGTGTTTCCCCTTTTACCCTGCTATACTGCTCAGCCACTTCTGGGGTCAACCACCATTCCTTTAATATACGCCCTGAAGTCCCAGGGCTCTGCAACTCACTGCAACGGCCACTCAGAAATCATGATGTAAGAAAAAGTCTCTCATCTTGTGGGTACAGGTGACTGCCATCATGACTTCCACTGCCATCGGCGGCCTTCTGCTGGATCAGTGTTCAGAATTTAACCTCATATGCTGCTCTTTCCTTCAGGTGTAGATTTTAATATTTATAATCTTTGGGTCACATAGGCTGATGTACTTTTCCCATGTGGATTTAGTTAACACATCATTTAGATGGGTGCTTATTTTAAAACAAGCCTTTATGATCCCAGTTTTATTGACATATAATTCATATGTCATACAATTCAATAATTCAATCATATTAAACAGAGTTGTACAATCATCCTCAAAATAAATTTTAGAACATTTTCCTTCTTCTTGGATACATCTTTAATAGTGCTCCATTTCCCCACAATCTTTCCTCCTATGCCCCCATGAAACCACTAATGTAGTTACAATATCTATAGATTTACCAATACTGAATTTCATATACATAAAAGCAAACAAAAAATAATAATAAAAGATAGAAAAACCTCATTTGAAAAGAAAGCAGAAAATACTAAAATTAAAACAAATTTTAAATAGGTTAAAAGGGAGATCAAATGATAGGGTGTTAAATTTTAACCTAACTCCAGCTGAAATACTCCACTTTCTAATGCATTCTGCATGATAGTAAGGCTATTTAAATCCCTGGTCCATGGTCAGAGAGAATTCAATGTAGGCTTAAGCCACAGTTATTTACCTTTTGCTTTTTTAAAAGTGAAATAACTCTAAAACAGGTCTAAAGGGAAATCAAATGATAAGGGGTTAAATTTTAACCTAGCTATATTTGCCATAATCAAATTTATAATGCTACCTGTCTGATAACAAGGCTATTCACATCCTTGACTATAGTCATAGAGGATCCACCAGAGGCTTAATTCATATGTGGACACTGCAAACGGACTTTTTGCTTCCAACGTCTCCCAGTCCCTTCTGCAAACCGAGTGCTCATAATTTAAGCTCTGATAACATTCCCTCTTTGGGAGGTGGAATGTATTTTTTACAATCTCTGGATTAAAAGGCTGGTGTTCTTCTTCCATGTGGACTTAGTTGATGCCTCATTTAGACGGTTTCTTATAAGGCATTAGATGTTATTTTTTTTGATAGTTGGGTACCATCTGTTTTCTTCATTACACTTTGCTATAACACTCACATCTTCAGTGATTCTTTCATGAGGATGAGCATTGAGCAGGACTGTGTCATAAAAACTAATTGTTCTTAGATTGTGCATGGAATTAAGTGAAATCCATTTGTGTGTGTGTGTGTGTGTGTGTGTGTGTGTGTGTGTACATGACTTAGAGATGTCTCTGGTTTGGAGACATCATTATCATTTTATTAGAGAACATTATAAAATTATACAGCCCCAATAAGACCTAAGGTAATTCTACCGATAGTGTCATTAATTTAGCGAATAGTATAGAACTAAAAACATTTTTGAAAAAAGAAATTATATACTTACCTGAGGTAAGGGGAGCTACCATGATCACGAAGGTGGTTTTCCCAGGGCGAGGCTCACCCATTGCACTCCAGCTATGCTGACCCCTGCAATTTCCCCAAATGTGGGAGACTCGACTGCATGATTTGTGGTAGTGGGAGACTGTATTTGCATTCTCCCCTGGAAAAACAAAAAAGAAAATAGAAATTATATATGTATCGGCCAACTTTTCAGACTAGAATACATAAATTTGTCAACTGGTACATATTAAAAGTTAAATGACTGGACACTATTTATGTGAATAATAAGGATTGACTAAAGGGCACAATTTCAATAACAATCATTCAAAAAGGCAGAACCATGCCGAAAAATGAACCCATATCACACAAAAGCAAAGAGAGCATGTAAAAAGTAAATATATGGTGATCCCTGGTCAACATTCATTGGGCAAGTGGTTTCTGCAACTATTGGTGCAGAATCGCAATTAATAGCACAATTGTGGTATATGGGCTGCTAGGTTGTGGAGGTGGAGTTTGCTCTTTCAAGATCCCGGAGCAAAGTCTAACTGGAGCCAGAAAACTAGGTGTATTAGTCTAGGTACTTTGGAGAAACAAATCCACAGCGACTCATGTATAAGAGAGAGTTTTATGTAAAGAAAAGGTGCATCACGAAAACACCCCAACCCAATACTGCCCAAACCCACAAGTCCAACATTAACCCATTAACCCAACACCAGTCCACAAAGTTCTCCACCTCACAAAACAGAGGCAATGATGCCGACTGCAGGAGGAAAGCTGAGTCCATGAACGTGTAAGCATCTCAGCCCTGGCAAGGGTCTCCACACAGCTGCTCCAGCACCCAGGGCTGCATTGGGATAGATCCATGCGGCTTCTCCTTGGGGATGTCTTGGAGGAAGTCACTCTTGCAAGCTGAAGCAGGGAACTGTTAAGGCAGCTGCACCCGATACAACCATCACAAAACAAGAGACCTGAGAACTCGAAAGGTGAGGCTTCACCACCCATTTATCCCTCCGCCTTTCAACCAGCTCCACATGTGATTATCAGCCAGGCTGGCACAATTAACTAACTCAATCCACCCCTTGCCAACCTGGCACCTGTATATAATTTAGCTTCACAATTGCAATTAACACATATACCTTAACCCTATAATCCTGTGAGTTTTTTCCCCTACCTTTGAAAGTTTGTAAGCCAACTGCTTCATGCCTTTATCTCCCCCAATTTTAGTTATCCAATTTATATACTGCCCACTTATATCAACCCAGTTCTCTGAGACGACAATCATGTTTTCAACACGAAGTCTTCATTCCAGTTGGAACCTTGTAAAGTCTGCATCCA
>NW_022103908.1:22316027-22326394 GCF_000313985.2 Echinops telfairi | reverse complement strand
GTCTTGGAGGAAGTCACTCTTGCAAGCTGAAGCAGGGAACTGCTAAGGCAGCTGCACCCGATACAACCATCACAAAACAAGAGACCCGAGAACTCGAAAGGTGAGGCTTCACCACCCATTTATCCCTCCGCCTTTCAACCAGCACCACATGTGATTATCGGCCAGGCTGGCACAATTAACTAACTCACTAGGGTAGGCAATGAATGGAAAAACAAAGGGGCTGGGGGATGGGTAAGCAGGGGAGGAGAGATAGTGGAAGAAGGAACTCCACAAACTCATCCTCCTTGACTTGCTGCTGACTCCTAGTGCCCTGAAACTCTTCCCAGGAAGAGAAAGCCCAAACCACAGCTCACCAAGCCACTAGTTCTCCTTCAAGAACCACCGCGTGTAGTCAAGTAATTTCTTATACATTTTGCCATTTCTTCCTCCAGAAGGTTTTCTGTATACTTATTTGGATCATTTGCCATCATCTTTTCCTGTTGCATTTGTGATCTGCTATTGTCTGTTGTCGCCAAGTTAGTAAGATATAATTATATCTATGTTTTGTGTGTCTGATATGTGTGGATCTTTTGGTGTATTAAAGTAGGTGGGGCATCCATGCTCCTTTGATGTGTCTGCTTTGGAGCTTTGGCCAGCTCTCTCTCCAGCTGAGTGGGACAAGGCTCTTGTGAAGGATCATAGACCTCTCTTTTCTGTTCTTGTGAGGAAGTTGAGCATTTACCTGTTCTTGACGGTGAGGTGATGTGTTCGATCAGCCAAATGCCTGGTTGTAGGAGCAGAGATCATTTATCACTTGTTTCTGTGTTGGGTGTTATGTTATAGAGTTATTCATTCAAGAACATTTTTTACACATATATCAGTACTTAGAGAATAATGCGGAGAATAATGATGTTTCAATATTTCCTTTTTACTCTGAAATTACTAAAGTAGAAATATTATAGATAAGACCTTAGAAGAGACAAGGCAGACATACATGTTTTACCCAAAATAAAACAAAGAAATAACTTAAATAATTGTATTCAAAAGTCATGTCTGTGGGTATATTTTGCATAGAGATGTGGTCAATATAGCAACATGGAGTGATTAGATGAACATCAAAAGCCCATTCACATCAAAACAGATATTTGATTAATTATTTCGACTTCACCTGCAGGATGAATTATCTTTTCTATAATCTTCCTTTGCTAGTCTTCTTTATCTTAAGCACGTATAGAAATGAGTGTAGCGATCTCTTCATGTTATATTTGTTTCTTAGTAATCTTATCCAGTCTCTGGGGTCTACATAAAACCTACATATTATAGTCTCCTATGACTAACTCTAAAATAAAATAAGCTTCTAAACATATTCTTTAAGTTATTCTCAGCTTCTTCACATTTCCATTTGATTATAATAATTCTCAAACTCAACATGTAGTTCTCAAATTTAACATGTGAAGAATAGCCTACAGGTCTTCACCTCTCCAAACATGATCCAAGTATAGTCTTCCTCATCATAGATGATTAAAGCTCTGTTTTTACCAGTAGTGAAGCTGAAATTTTTCATTTATAGCAATGTTCATTCTCAGTTGTGGAAGATATTCAGTTGACACTAAAGTATTCTTATATTTAGAACACTCTCCAATACCTACTTCATCTGGATTCAGTTATCATCCTCCTTTGCCTGGATTAGAATAAAGGCTTACTACATTATTTCTATGCTTGCACACTTAGCATATCCATTTTCTTCCCCTGTAACTCACAAAAGAATCCTTTTAAATGTAAATCATATTGTTCTTTTCTCAACATCTTCATAGCCTCCCAGTTCAGCAGAAGTTAAACAATGTGCAGACAATATAATATAAGGTAGAAGTTAATTATATAACATATTATCGTTAGGTGTCACCAAGTCTGCTACCTGAAGCAAAACAGCATGAAACACTGCATGGTCTTGTGTCATCCTCACTATAGTTCCTATGCCTGAACCCAAGGAGGCAGCCACTGTGTCAATCCATATCATTGAGGGCCTTCCTCTTTATCTCTACCTTTCTACTTTACCACACATGATGTCTTTCTCCAGGGACTGATCTCTCCTGACAACGAGTCCAAAGTCTGCCAGATGATGTCTTGCTATTTTTGTCTTTAAGGATCTCTCTGGCCTTACTTCTTCAAAATTGATCAGTTTGTCCTTTTAGCAGTCTTCTCCAGCACCACAATTAAAATGTGTTGATTCTTCTTTGTTCTTCATTATTCATGGTCAACTTTCACATGCATATAATACAAAAGAGAGTACACTGGCTTGAGACGAAAATACCCTAGCTCTCAAAGTCATATCGTTGTTCTTCGATCCTCTAAAGAGGCCTCTTGCACAGGTTTACCTATTGCAACAAATCTTTTGATCTCTTGACTGCTGATTCCTAGAGTACTGATTGTGGGTCCAAACAAGACAAAATCCATGCCGATTTATCTTTGTTCCACTTATCCTGATGTTACCTATTTGTCTAGTTGTGAGGTTGTTGTTCCTCCTTACATTGAGTTGTAATCCATAGTAGAGGCTGAAAAGTGCTTCAAGTCCTCCTCACTTTAGCAAACAAATTTCTGTCATCTGCATACTGCGGGCTAATAAGCCATCCTCCGACCTGCTGCTGCATTCTTCTTCATATACTCACATTTCTCTGAAGATTTGTTCAGCATACAGATTGAACAAGTATGCTGAGAGGATCCAGCCCTGACACAGACTTTTCACAGTTTTAAACCATGCAGTATCCCATTGTTCTGTTCACAAAATCGCCTCTTGCTCCATGCAGAAGTTCCTCATGAGCACAATAAAGTGTTCTGAATTTCCAATCTTCTCAAGATTATCCATGATTTATAATCGTACACATATTTGAATTATGTAACATTAACACTAACAATTACTTGCTTGTGTTCAATTCATAATACTCACCTCAGACTTGTTCTTCCATACCATAAACACACTAAAGAGTTATGATATTTATCTTTCCTGTTTCTTCTGTTTCTTTTTTTAATTCTCTCTCTATTTTTTAAATCATTTTATCTGTGGCTCATCCAACTCTTATCACAATCCATACATACATTCATTGTGTCAAGCACATTTGTACATTTATTGCCCTCATCATTCTCAAAACGTTTGCTTTCCACTTGAACCCTTGGAATCAGCTCCTCATTTGTTCCCTTCCTTCCCTGCTCTCCCCTCCATCACAAACCCTTGATAATTTATACATTATTATTATTTTTTCATATCTTACACTGTCTGACATCTCCCTTCTCCCAGTTTTCTGTTGTCTGTCTCCCAGGGAGGAGGTTATATGTAGGTCCTTGTAATCCCTTCCCTCTTTCTACCCCACCTTCCCTCCACCCTTCCTGTATCGCCACTCTCACACTGGTCCTGAAGGGATCATCTATCCTGGATTCCCTATGTTTCCAGTTCCTATCTGTACCAGTGTACATTCTCTGGTCTAACCAGATTTGTAAGGTAGAATTGGGATCATTATAGTGTGTGTGGGGGCATTTAGGAACTTGGGGGAAGTTGTACGTTTCATCATTGCTACCTTGCACCCTGACTGGCTTGTCTCCTCCCCAAGACCCTTCTGTAAGGGGATGTCCATTTGCCTACAGATGGGCTTTGGGTCCCCAATCTGTACTACCACTTGTTCTAATGATATGATGGTTTATTGTCCTTTGATCCCTGATACCTGATCCCTTTGATACCTCATGATCACACAGGCTGGTGTGCTTCTTCCATGTGTGCTTTACTGCTTCTGAGCTAGATGGCCAGTTGTTTACCTTCAAGTCTTTAAGATCCCAGACACTATATCTTTTGATAGCCGGCTACCATCCGCTTTTTTATCACATTTGCTTATGTGCCCATTTGTCTTCAGTGATAGTGTTGGGAAGGTGAGCATCATGGAATGCCAGTTTAATAGAACAAATGTTCTTGCATTTAGAGAGTACTTCAGTGGAGGCTCAATGTCCATCTGCTACCTTAATACTAAACCTATAAATATATAAACATAGATCTATTCCCCCATCTTCATATATAAATATATTTACATATTTACATGCCTGTATTGAGACCTCTGTAAATGTCCTTTGCCTCCTAGTTCTTTCCTCTATTTCCTTTGACTTCCCTCTTGTCCCACTATCATGCTCAGCCTTCATTTGGGTTTTAGTAATTCCTCTCGGTTACATTGCCCTTGATTAATCCCTACCAGGCCAGTTACACCCCACTTCCTTTCCCCCACCTCCAACTCTCCCATGTCCCCCCAGAACCATTGGTCCAGTTGTTTTCTACTCCAAATTGTTTATCCAGCCTACTTTATCTAGATAGATCTTCAGAGATAATAATATGCACATAAAAAAAACAGAGCAAGACAAAGCAACAAAAGAAAACAAAATAACGACAAAAAACAATGACAAAGAGAAAAGCCTATAACTAAATCAAGGTTTGTTTGTTGACATTTAGGAGTGTTTTCCAGTCAAGTCGGACGGGGTGCTACGTCCTGGGTCCAAAGTCTATTTTTGGTACACCCTTGTGACTTCCTTGATCTGCTGCCCTTGCTGTTCTTTTGCATGCCCTTACTGTTTTGTCTCAGTGTGATGGGGTCAGATCGAGCACAATTTCCACACTGTCTCCAGTGTTGTCCCCTATAGGGCTAAGGGTCAGTGAGGGATGTCATGTCTTGTAGTGGGGCCGGCCATTTGATCCTCTCTGTACACTGGCTGCTCTGAGTGCGGATATCATCCTCAAGGCTTGGTGGACCAGGATGTCCTCCACTCTCTCTTCATCCTCCTTCATTTGTTCCTGTGTGCTTTCATCAGACATGTCCCTCTCCCTGAGCTATAGCTTCAGTGCTGTCCTCTGAAGTAGATTCTTCTGGGGGAAGGGACGACTATCCATGTAGGTGGGTTTGGGGCCACCCTATATCTCCCACTGCTCTGAAATACTACTTTCTAAGTGTGGAACAAATCATCAATTGCTGACATGAAAGTTCTAATTGAGCCTGTGCTTGACCATGATACTTATGCCCCTGGGTTTTCCTGCTCCAGAGACAAGTACATGGTGAATCCCATCACCTCCCATCACCAGTGAGACACATGGAGCTTCTCTAGAGCCCTGGTGCTGGAGGAGCCATCTGGAGACCCACACCAGCTCTGATATGCTTACACTGCACTGGATCCAGAAAACCTTCCCACCCATTGGCCTGTGATCTTCCTGAATTCAGTGTAATTGCATGTGTTTTCTGAGTCTGTAGAGGAATTTATAGATTGGTATGGGACTAATATGAGACTTACGGACTTGATGTGGACTGGGATGTTTTCTCAATATTCAATTGCTCTTGTATATAAAGGTCTTATTTACATACATACGAGTCTCTCTGGATTTGTTTCTCTAGTCTACCTGGACTAACACAGGAAGTTTCTAGAAACTAATGAGAATGAGAATATCACATACCAAAACCTATGTAGTACAGCAAGGCAGTCATCAGTGGGTGTTGATAGCAGTAAATGCATGTATGAAAAAGGAAGAAAGACTTATGGCTGGTACTCTATCACAAAATCTTCATCACTTGGAACAGAATAAACAGAATCATCCATCTAATGGCAAAAAAAAGAAAGAAAAAGAAATTATAAAAATTACACAGAGATAATCGAATGGGAAAACAAACCATAATGGAAAAAATCAACTAAGAAAAAGCTGGTTCTTTGAAAGTATCAACAGAATTGACAACCATTAGCAAACCTAACAAAGGATTGTAAGGAACAGACACCAACAACCAAGATGAAGGATGAAATGGAAAATTACAATAGACCCCAATGCAGTTAAAAGACTAATTACAAAGTAATACAAAAGGCTGTATACTAATGAAGTCAACAATTTAGAGGACATGGACAAAAACTGGCTCCAAGTTATCTCATATGGACCTCAAGAACCTGAATAGGCCCATAGCCAAAAAAGAAACATAAGGTTAGTAAGTATGCTAGACAGGGTTCTCTACATATATAAAACCAGGACACTAATAATTTTATATAAATTTATGTAGATAGCTAACACAAGAAATAAACAATTAATGTATAAAGCAGTACAAATGGCTCAGTGAAACTCACTTCCGTGAGACAGCTAATACACTGGCAGTCCTTCAAGTCTTGAGGGCCGCTGGATAGTCCTCTGTAGAGCAATTCAGGCTATCCAGGCACAGGTAACAAACACAAGGTAGGTCATCAACAGTCAGCCAGATGACAGGGTCCGACAGTCCCCAGCTCAAAAGACACATAGTCCAGTAGTGTGGTGAAGCGGTTCTTGAAGGAACCTCAAATTGCAGTGACACATTCCATGGGTTAGGTGTCCCACAGTTAGTGTAGCTTGCAAATTGAGGCACAGAACAAGCTAAGGCAGCTGCACAGTGGTCTGATCATCAAAGAGCAAGAGACAAGAAAGGCAAGGTTTGCCGAGCCATTTATCTCTCTGCCCTTCAATTAATCCCACATATGTTCATTGGCCAGTTTGGTACAACAAACCTTAACCATCTCAGTAAGAAAGTCCCAACTCAAAAAGTCCTGGCCCAGATGGCTTCACAGGAGAATCCTACTAAGCATTAGGAGAAGAGCTGACACCAATCCTACAAATACTCTTCCTGAAGATAGAAAAGGATGGTAAACTCCTAAACACGTCTTATGAAGCTAGTATAACACAGATACCAGAACTGGGCAAGGATCTCACAAGGATAGAGAATTACAGGCTGATATCTCTAATGAACATCAATGCAAAAATCCTCAACAAAATTTTGGCCAATAGAATACAAATGTATATTAAAAAAATACATCATGAGTGGGATTCATAGCAGGGATGCAGGGATGGTTCAACATTTGAAAACCCATCAACAATATCAATAAAAATTAACAAGCAAAAGGACAAGGGCACATGAAAATATCACTACATGCAGAAAAAGTATTTGACAATATTCAACACTTATTCCTAGTTAAGACACTCAAGAAGGTAGAATTGGAAGGAAATTGCCTTAATATAATAAAAGCTATATACATAAAAACCAACAGCCAGCAATAAAATTAGTGGAGAAAAAATGAAAATATTCCCACTGAATAAGGGGACCCAAAAAGGATGGCCCTTGTCCCACTTCTATTCAACATCATTTTGGAGGTTGTACCTAATAATGTAAGTCAATGGAAAGATATCAAAGGTTTATGTTTGGGGAAAGAAGAAGTGAAATTATCATTATTTGGAGATGACATGATTTTATTTATAGAAAACCCCAAACACTCCACAATAGGATTGCTGGAAATGAAAGATAATTATGGTAGAGTGGCAGGATATAAGTCAACAATTAGAAGTCAATTGGATTTCTATATACCATTGATGGTATTACAGAAAAAGAGACTAAAAAGGTAGCACCCTTCACAATAGTCAATCATAAATTGAAATATCTAGGGATATATGTAACCAAAAATCAAATGATCCATATGAGGAAAACTATAGAACATTATTACAAGAAACCAAAAAAGATTATCACATGTTGAAGAATATTCTATGTTCATGGATTAGAAGACTCAATAGTGTAAAGATGTCAATCCTGCCCAAGGTACTATACAAATTCAATGCAATCACATTACAAATTCCAACATCATTTTTCAAAGAAATGAAAGAAACAAAACAAAAAATACTACCAACTTCATATGGAAAGGGAAGAATCCCAGGATTGGCAAAGAAATTCTCGAGAAGAACAAAGTGAGTGTTTTAAATTACCTGACTTTAAAACTTCCTGTATAGCCATAGTTGTCAAAACAGCATGGTACTGGTAAAACGATAGATACTTGGACCTGTGGGTAAGAGCAGAAAATCCATACTTAAAAACAGCAGCATATAGACAACCGATCTTTGATAAAGGCCCCCCAAAAATATCAAATGGGAAGAAGATGCCCTTTTCAACTAATGGAACTGGAAATGCTGGATATTAGTCTACAGAAGAATGAAACAAGACCCTTACCTTACTCGGTGCACAAGACCAAATTTAAGGTGAATCACAGATGTCAAGGTAAAACCCAAAACTATTAGGATCATCAATGGAAGGATTGGGACATAGCTAAAAACCTTAACTCAGGGAATATATGGGCTATCAGAAATTAGGAAAGATACACAGAGGAAGATAAAATATATGAGTGGGACATTCTAAAGATAGGACACTTGTGCACAATGAAAGACTTCATCAAGAAAGTAAAAGAGAGTCCACAGACTGGGAAAAAATATTCAGTAATGACATATCAGACAAAGAGCTTATTACTAAAATCTACAGAAACCTACAAGCTTACAACAAGAAAAACAAAACAAAACAAAAATAAAATCCAAATAGCCCACCTTGAGGAGGTGGGCCAAAGGCTTGAATAGACAATTCACAAAGGAGAAAAACCCAATAGCCAATAAACATATGAGAAAACGTTCCTGATCATGGGCCATCTGGGAAATGCAGATTAAAGCAACCATAAGATATCATCTAACACGCACAAAGATAGCCCATGTCAAAAATACAGAAAGCAATAAATGGTGGAGTGTGGTGAGATAAGAACTTTCATTCACTGCTGATGGTCTTGTGATACGTACAGTCACTGTGGAAAGTGATTTGGTGATAGCTAACACAGATGGAATTTGAGTTACAGTATGACCCAGCTATCCCCACTACCGGACATATACCCAGTAGAAATAAGAAACAGACCATGACCAGTCATCTGGTTGCCAATGTTCGTCGCTGTGCAATTCACAATTACAAAAAACTGGAAACAGCCTAAATTTTCATTAATAAATGAATGGATTAAAAAACACTGGTATAGTTACACAGTGGAATACTATGCATCCCTAAAAAATAGTGATGAAAGGATGAAACATCTCACCTCATGGAAAGAGTTGGAGGATAATATGCTGAGTGAAGTTAGCTGAGTTAGTTTATTGTGCCAACCTGGTCGATAACCACATGTGGGGTTAATTGAAGGGCGGAGGGATAAATGACCCAGTGAGCCTTGCCTTTCTAGTTTTCGGGTCTCTTGCTTTCTGATGGTCGGGCCAGGGTGCAGCTGCCTTAGCCAGTTACGTGCTTTAGCTGGCAAGGATCATTTCCTGAAAGGCATCTCTGAGGAGAAGACATATGGACCTACCCCGATGCAGCTCTGGGTGCTGGAGCAGCCGTGTGGAGACCCCTGCCAGTGCTGAGTTGTTTACACATTCACTGACTCGGCTTTCCTCCTGCAGTCAGCATTGTTGTGTCTGCTTTGTGAGATGGAGGAGGACTTTTTGGACTGGTGTTGGACATATGGGTTAATGTTGGACTTGTGGGCTTGGGTAGCACTGAGTTGTGATGTTTTCTTGATGAGCACTTAACATTTATATATAAAACTCTCCCTTATACATGAGTTGCTGTGGATTTGTTTCTCAAAAGTACCCAGACTAATACATTAGCCAAGCACAAAAGGATACGTACAACATGAGTCCACTCAGGTAAGTTCAAACAAAAGAACGGGCATAGAGAAAATGCACACAATACACAACTCCTGGGGTGAGGACCAGATATTCTGGCAAGATCCAGACAAACCCAAAGATTCATCTCCCCCTATCTCATATGCCTTTAAGTCTTTCAGGGAGACAGGGGAAGAAAAATGAAGGCAATGGGGAGTCAGAGGACTAACTAAACCAAGGCAAGGCTATCGTTTGTGCCTCCACAGGAAAGGGAGAGCGATTGTGGACATCATTCTGGTGAGACAATACACAAGGGCAATATTCCCGAGTGGAACAGCTCATTCCCAGAGATGACTGTGGGGCAAACCTCAGCTCGAGATGTGCTCGAGACGCATTGCAGAGGACAACCTGGAAGATACAATTAGGGAAAGCAACCAGAGCATTCACACATAAGCAATTGCATTATTTTAGTATGAAGTATGTATTAATAGAGGCAATAGTCATTTATTTCATTTGAAATAGCAACAAAGAATTCTGAATATTAAGATGACCAATAACATCCAAACCATTGGCATCAACTGTGTAAGTATATTTCCCTCTGTTGCCTTTAACTCTTGAACTCTTCCCAGAGTCTTTACCCACATCTATACACACTACGTTTGCTCCATTGTAAAGTAGTCATAAATATTTTCCTTTAAATACTTTTTTTAAAATTATGATGACTAAGAAATACAAGTGGGGTAAGTGAGTATGTGTTAGTCTGGGTTGAATAGAGAAACAAATTCACACACACTCACATGTGTATAAGAAAGAACTTTATTCTTTGATGCCTGATAACTGATCCCTTCAGCACCTGGTGATCACACAGGCTGGTGTGCTTCTTCCATGTGGGCTTTGTTGCTTCTGAGCT
>NW_022103908.1:22213172-22314965 GCF_000313985.2 Echinops telfairi | reverse complement strand
ATCATGATCCTAATTCTACCTTACAAATATGGCTAGGCCAGAGGATGTACACTGGTACAGATAGGAACTGGAAACACTGAGAATCCAGGTGAATGATCCCTTCAGGACCAGTGGCATGAGTGGCAAGACTGGGAGGGTAGAGGGAGGGTAGATTGGAAAGGGGGAACCTATTACAAGGATCTACATATAACCTCCTCCTTGGGGGACAGACAACAGAAAAGTGGGTGAAGGGAGACGTTGGACAGGGTAAGATATGACAAAATAATAATTTATAAATTATCAAGTGTTCATGAGGGGGCCAGAGTAGGGAGGGAGGGGGAAAATGAGGAGCTGATGTCAGAGGTTTAAGTGGAGAGGAAATGTTTTGAGAATGATGAGGGCAATGAATGTACAAACGTGCTTTACACAATTGAAGTATGTATGGATTGTGATAAGAGTTGTATTTGTCCCTAACAAAATGATTTTAAAAAAGAGCTTTATGCATGAGAGAAATTGAATAATGAGAATGTGAAAATGTCTGATCCCAGTCCAGATATAGTCCATAAATTTAATATCAGCCAAAATGTTTGATACCAATCAATAAAGTCCTCTTCTGATTCATGAAACACAAAAACCCTGAATGTAGGTGGATAACAGGCTAGTGGGTAGGAAGTCTTGTAGATCCAGTGGTGGCATAAGCATCTCGGCACTGGCAGAGGTCTCCATGTGGTTTTGTTGGCTCCAGAGGTCTATTATAGTGCCATGTGTCTTGTCAGCTGAGAGTTTCTCAGGGAGTGAGCTCAGAGAGAGTGTCCCCCGCCTCCACAGAGGAAATGCAGGAGTTCCCATAATACCCAGGAGAAGGCCATTCCCACACAGAGGCCTCATTGGCTATGACCCGATTGACAGACTAGACTCCACCCCTTCACTCTTAATCCTCTCAAATCCCAAATTGACACCAGATTATGTAAATACCACAGAGTATATATTCATATTCAATATAAAAATATTTCTGAGTACTTATTTATTTGTCTTAGCTTTTTAAGTATTATATAAAGTATATTTGTACAGACTACTACAAGATCTATAGGTTATTGCAGGAGGAAAAGTGTGAACATAGTTCTTCCAAACTAAGTTTAAGATACCTCAACTTTTTATGTTCTATATAATACAACACCTACCTGAGTCTTTTATAATTTTCTCTACTTTTGCAATATATTTCAATCTCCAGGGGCCTTTTCAGTGAATAATGCACAGCATTCACCAGCTATGAAAGAAATTGGAACTACAGATTAGCAAAGATTTTTTCAGAGATTTCTCATGGCTTAATTTCTTTAGTTCCAGGTGGGATACGCACCCTTAGTGTGTAGATTAAATACTTTGATTCATCATTGAACTTACTATAGTTCTTAAATGAACAGAAAAAAAAAATAACATGAACTACTGCATTCCCCACATTTTAAAATGTGTTTAAAGGACATTAAATAAGAGATGCTCTCAAAATCAAACTTTGAAGATAAAAATATTATTATGGTGTTAGGACTGCTTTATAGCTATCAGAAGACCTCAATAATTATGCATGGGATTTTCTGACACTGAAAGTGTGCATTAGTGACTGAACCAATATATCAGTAATGGTTCTCTCTTGGAGTCAAAGAATGCCTTTAATTACATATATAATTAATAGAATTGAACAAATGAGCCCAAAGTAGCTGTCATTAATAGGTAGTGATTTAGAAAATCAGAATTCTAGTAAATCAAGTATTACATTTACTCATAATGTCACAAGATAGATTTCGATAGTGAGTTAATTTCTTCATTTTGGAGTTTACAATGGTATTGCATCAAGAACACAGATTTTTGATTCAGACACTGCAAAGTTTGTAGCTTATCTTCGATATTTACTTATCTGACTTTTAAAAATTATGCCATATATTCCAGTCTGTTTTCAGAGTTACACAAGGGAAAATCAAAGTGTATTGCCACAAGGGTCCTAGGTTACAAAAGAATGGGCTTATTACAACTAAAGCATGGTTAAACCTATCTCTTTCATCAGTGGATGGCAGATAAGTTCAGTAATATGCGCTTTTCTTAGTCGTGTTACTCAGTATCCTCAAAAAATAGGTGCAGTTGAAACGGGGGCTTTACTGGGGATCTTCTAGTCCCTGTGAAGGCTGAGAGGGCATCTCAGAGGGTTCAAACCACTGTTTGGAACAGATTTTCTCACAACACAGGCAGCACAGGGACTGAGTAGAAAGAGGTTTCAAGAAAATTAAAAACTTCATTTGTGATAGAAAGGCCAGGAAGATGGCACCAAAGGATTTGTTTCTCCCATCACAACAATGCACGTGCTCACTTTTTGAGGGTAGGCAGTTTCCATAAAAGAAATTCATTGGGAAATCTTATCTACTGTGCACCCTGATCTCATCCTTCATACTTCTTTATGCTCCCCAAGCTCTGAGAAAACTTTAGAGAAGCACAATTGACTATTTATAATTTACACGGTGTTATTGATAACAAAATATGTATTAAAACATTAACCACTGGATTAAAGAAGACTGTATGCTTTGTAGTACAGCAATCACTTAATAATCTATTTAAAAATATAAAAGCATAACCAAATCATTTTAGATGTGACATTTTCATTTCTTTTGGTATGACATACTTTAAAATTCAATGTCTTTGGAATTTTCATAACTTTCTGGATTGCTCAGAGGAAAACATTTTGGATGAGAGAGTCTCCTCGAAGGGCCAGATACCCCTAAGAATCACTAAGACAACATCACAGATTACACTGACCCTACAACTATCTCTCTTATTTTCCTTACCAAACCGTTAACTAGACAAAAAGGTAATTCTTGCTGTCTTGTTAGTGAATCTGATATTGGATCAGAACTCAATGAACCACAGGTCTAACAGGAGTTTATCGTGAATTAATTTGCTCTTATTGTTGTTTTCTGGAATTTAGAGATTCAGGTGACATTAATTAAACTTATTTAAACAAAAGAGAATTAAATCGATTCATGGTAAAAACAAAGGAGTGGGCTAAGAAATATTAAGGCTTTGATCATTCAAGTATAATTTGTTATAGTTTCTTTAGCTGGAAACAAATCTTTTGTAATTTGAAGCCAGAAGAACAGGACTGTTTGCTCAAGGAGAGCCAGACTGGACCTTTTCTTTTGAGTCCCAGGGAAAACTACTGTGTCACCAGCACTCAAAGTCTAACTGTTGGCTACTGGAGCAGAAAGCAGCATACAACAAAAGATGATACTTATTAACCGATCCTGTGACTTAGATTATTACCATTCCTTTTGAAGATCCACTCATTTCTTAATGTATATATAAAAAAGAATCTTCTCTCTTCTTGGTCCAGGGAAACAGTTCCTTGTTAAACGGGATCCACTCTGTCCTTCAATGTCACAGTCAATAAAACACTTGCTCTTCTTGCTCTCCCCACCCCACCTGCTTGAATCACCCAGGTTGTGGAAACTGAATTGGTCGGCATCCCTTTGGGGTCTCTTAGGCCTCCTGGTGCAGGGGTTTTCCTTGGGACTTTTAAGCTTTTGCTGAATGGGAATGAAGGATTGCTTGCTCACATTACACTCAGATTGGTGGGAGCTTGGCCATGGGGGCACCACTTGCCTCATCTCTGCTTAGGCAAGCAGGAGGAGAGTGTGACACCTGAAAACTGATCTGTCACAATACCCCCACCCACTGAGCCTGAGACTCCCTCCATGTGCCTCTCAGACTCCAAGGCAAATATAGCAGGCTAATAAAAAGCACTTTCTTTTAAGTTGCATTGGGAGTCTAGCTCTGTCTCTTGGTTTCTGGGAATTAACTCTCAGCAGGTTGAGCTGGTCCACTCTTCACAGATGGAGCTGGGCTCAGTGAAAACCAACCCCTTGCATTGTGTGACGTTTGGAAGTGTGTGTGTTTTTCTGTCAATCGTGTATAGTATTTGTCTTTCGTGTTATGTTAGTGAGTCAGGCCAGCTGGCTAGAGGTTGTCTGTGAGGGTAATTGATTTGATTGAGAAACCCCTTTGGTCAAGATTGCTTTCCTTTCCCTCTCTTTCCAATGATAGCAATGGAATTGCCTGTTCTTCATGAAGCATCTTCGGGATGCTGTGGGAGAAGGAGAAAGTCAAGAGAATGACTGAAACAACCCTGGGTGGAAATCTGAGGTTTTCCCAATTCTTGTAGAAAGGACCACAGAATAAGAAGCCTTCCTTGTTCCTTCCCCTTGAAAATTTCGGTTAAATTCATGGGAAGGCTCGCCAGAGATGGGGTAGCACCTTTAATTGCCACCCAGTCCCTCGGGATGAATGGAAATGTACTGTTTTTTGTGTTGTCCGCTACTTTGCTTATAATCTTTTATATTGATACACTTGCCTCTTCTCCAACCCCCATCTCTTGATATTTTGATGTAAATATAAAGTGTTTTATTATATAAGTATTTCATTGCCACAGTGTTTTAATGGATTGTAATGAGCACTAGGTTTTCTTGTTTTGTTTTTGTATATGAAAAGAAATCTGGAGGTTTGTTATCTCAAGCCCTTAAATTTAAGTTTAAATATTTCATTGCAGGATAATCCTAGAGAAAATTAAGAACAGAAAAGAAAAGGCCCTTGAGCACTTAATGGAATGATTAGGAAATATAACAAAAGATAAAAAGAGGAGGATTAAGGAAATACATTTGTAAGTCAGCAGTAACTAACTGCCATCTACCATGAAGAGCCCAGAGGTTAGGTTTGTTTTGTGGTTTGGACTGGCATTTCTTTAAAAAAGAAAAGGCGGCCAATTTATAAATAACCATAAAACAGCTCTATTGGCACAGGAATCAGATGGCAAAAATTTGTGTTTCTTAAGTTAGCAACAATGAGAAAGCAAGCTAACATACACAATGGCTTCTTTTGAGATATATTCTTGAAAACTGGGAAATTAGTAGCTGTGAGCCATGTCAAAAAAGAAAGAACAAAAAAATGAGATAATTTGTTTTATAATACAGTTTGTCCTCATATTTTGAGGTCAAAAGAGCTAAAGCATGCTAATAGAATTTAGAATTATACCACCATTGTAAAATTATACAATGATAGTGGTTTTGTATATGTCAAGAAAAGTGGGATGAAATTCCTTTGGTTCAGGTTTTCATGTCACTTCATCAGAACAAATCACTTTAGAAAAAAATGTAACTTCATGATGCATAGAATAGAACTGAAAAGAAAGGGGTCAAGAAATAGGATCCTTTTGAAGATCTGGGGGAAAAACCAGCATTCCAAAGACCAACTTGCACCTATATGAACCACTTCCTTTAAGTGTATCCTCTCCTCTCACTCCTCTGTATCATTGTTGTTATTGTTAGGTGCTCTTCTTAAGTCTCTTCCAGTTCATCATAACCCTATATACAATGGAACAAAATGATGCACGGTCCTGTGCCATCCTCACAATGTTCTTTATGTTGAGCTCATTCTGGTACTCAGTGTATCAGTCCATTTGGTGGAAGGTCTTCCTCTTATACACTGTCCCTTTACATTCCCAAGCATGTCCTTTTCCTGATAAAATGTCTGAAGTATGGGAGAAGCCTTTCTATTCTTGCCTTTTCAGGGCATTATGGTTGTATTTCTTCCAACATAGAAGTATTTCTTCTTTTGGTAGACCATGACTGAGACATGTATTTTATGTAAGATAGAAGAACTTTCCAAACTGCAGGCTGCCGGGCCTCACAACCAGGGTGGTCAGGACTCCGCTGGTTGCATGACTCCTTACTATGAGGTCCCTCCCTAGGGTGCCCATCAAGGACACACCCAGGCAAGCTCTTAAGAGAGATGCTTCCCCTTGGACTGGCTGGAGAGATGGTGGAGGTAATCCACTATTCAAGGCACTCTGCCCAAGGGCAAGACTATTTACATCTTTTCTTAAAGATCAGATGGAATTTATTGGAGGCTTAATCTGCTTCAGGACTCTGCAAATGGATCTTGGGCTTTCACAATCATCCACAGCCTTCTCCAAATGGGGTCCTTAGAATGTCAGCTTTAATTCACTTCTAAGGAACATTCTGGTTGTTCACCATCTTCTTCCAAGATGGATTTGTTTTCTCTTTTGGAAAACCATAGTACTTTCAATATGCTTTGCCAGTACCATAATCCAAAGACATTTATTCTT
Source organism: Echinops telfairi (assembly GCF_000313985.2). Lineage (NCBI taxonomy): Eukaryota > Metazoa > Chordata > Mammalia > Afrosoricida > Tenrecidae > Echinops > Echinops telfairi. The sequence continues at coordinate 22,308,826 of NW_022103908.1, read as the reverse complement.
CTTCAGAATTCTGTATTCAATACTCAACTTTCACATGAATAGGAAGCAATTGATAATACCTGCATTTAAGCCAGGCACCAGGCATTCTGGTTGCCTAGTGGGATATGCATTGGGCTGCCAATTACAAGATCAGCAGTTTGAAAGCACCAGGAGAAAGATGGGGCTTTCTTCTTCCATAAAGAGTTACAGTCTCAGAAACTCAGAAACAGGGCATTATTTCTACCCTGTCCTACAGGGTTGCTATGAGTCAGCATTGACTTGATGACAGTGAGTTTGAGTTTTTGAGTTTTGAGTCAGGCCACCTTGGTCCTTGAAGTAGCACCTGTGCTCTTTAGCACTTTCAAGAGGATTTGTGTATGTGGGATACTCAATGAAATGCATAGCTTGACCTTATAACTGCTTCCCTAGTGACATTACACCCGAATGAAGAGAGCAGCCCTAGAAGAAGGAGAGAAGCACTTGGTGCTCATTTTGCAGAACTTGAAGCTTCTTCCTATTCTTGTATTCCAGTGTAGGATCTAAAGTACATGTTTCAGAGAAATCAACAACGAGAGAGACGAAGTTCCTGCTTTTATCTTTCTCTCTTTGATCTTGCAGACTGCTTTTCTTGAAGGCATTGGCTGAGTCCCCACTATTTTGCAGACAGTACGGAATCTCACTGTAAAAATTAGAGACACCTAACGTTACCCAGTAAAATATCTAACACTTGGCCTGTGCAGCTAGGTAGGAGCTTGGACCCTCAGAATGCAGGGGGTTGTTTGTACCTTGAAGACAACACCCCTTTCTATATTTACCTTAAGAACAGATAACATCTTAGAAACTGTGGCTTTTCCATTCTATCACTATGGTGACACTCTCTGATTCAGGAACATGTTTTTGTATTTAATAATAATAATAAAGCTACCCTGTGCATATAGGAAACAGACGTGGAGGACATTTTGCATCACTATAACTAGATATCAAGAACCCATCCACTTGCCTAACAGATATGTCAGGTCCTCAAATAGCCTGTTATCTATCCCCCACATAGTAACAACCATTAATTTTGTTACCAGTCTCAGCAACATTAAGTCCTATGGAAGACCCAGTGTGGACATCACCCATTAATCCCTAATTGTTCCATCAAGAATCCTGCATCCAAATCCGTGACTGGTTAGTGAAATCCTCCTTTTCTCTCCCATGTTTCTTACTCATGTGAATCTTTTGAATTCCACTAGTAAAAATGATGAGTTGCCTCTTTGGGACAAATCCCCAACCAAGAATTTAAAGATTTATAGCTTTTTTCCCTCTTATAACCAGACAGGACGTGATCTGCCGTTTAAGAATGCAAACGAAGTGTAGCTGCCAGAAAACCCTAATGGCACCCTTTCTTTGTGTGCCCATGGGATGCACACGTTTTTGTAGATGAAAACTGTACCCCAGGAACTGAAATAGAAAGTGCAGAAATAGGCCTTATACTTTGGGCATAAAGTATTTAATGGGGATGTATTTTTAATGGTCAATGAACTTTTGAATTTTTTTCTTTCCCCCGCTCAAATGTACCCAAGGAGGGACTGGGAGGAAGACAGCTGATTCTCCACCTCCCTCTTCCTGGACCAACACAATTCTAAACCATTCAAGGTTTGATGGTATTTCCTCTGGTCAGTTCTCCCTCCTTGAATATTATGACGAGTGGAATGAGTTATTCAGAACCTTTCATTCACTGTGCAATTTCTAGCACTAGGTGCAGAGAAAAGCTTAAAAGCACAGCAGATAATAATAAAGACATGCTGTATCTGCAACAATACCACTAGAAAAACAAAGTCTAGAGGCCATTCAAAAAGTATCTCATTGGCACACTCAATCATAAGAAAGCAAATGAGAAAATCCAGTTGGTTTAGGAGCCCCCTTTCCCACAATAAATAAATTACTGACATCTTTATTTACCAACTGAGTAGTTATCCTTGTGATTTGTATTTGTGTTCCATGCTTAGTAAAAATTATCTTTCAGGAAGTGGTAGCAAACATGTTTTGATCTCACAGAAAATACCATGATGCTCCTTGAATCTAGCGATGGGCCTCAATTTATTCATTTGAATGTTGCCAAACTTTAATTTATCCCCCTATCTGTTTTCATGATTCTCAACAATTACCCGTACAGCCCCAGCTCAGCATGAAGGAGCCAGATAATTGCAAAGCCGTAATTTCCAAGATTGGAATCAGCAAGACAAAAGGGGGCATTTGATATCATTTCAGGCCTTTAGTAAACTGCTGGTGCTCCATACATTTTGTTTTCCTTTGTAGTCTAGTTTTGTGATTTTAGTTGGAGTTTGTGGTGAACTAATTTGCCTTTGTTGTTGTCTTCTAGAAGTTGGAGATTTATAAAATTGACTTAAGTAAAAGAGAATTAAATAGATTCATTGTGATGTTACCAGGAGGAGGCTCAAAGTTTCAAGCCTCTTCATTCCTCTGTTCTTGTCCAATCCCAAAATTTCAGGCAAGGAACAAAATTCAGACCAGCGTCAGAGAAAAGGTTTGAACAGAAAAGGTGAGTTTATTGAAGGAGACACTTTGATAAAGAAGTTCAAAGGGGCCTTAGCTAGTCTAAAATGTCCCACGGAATGCCTAGCCAAACCTTAAACTCTGCTAATGGCAAACCTCTCACCATAGGTTGACTTTCTGGTAGGTCTTCTGCTATTGCCTGCTCCTCTTGTAGTATACCCCCTCTTTCCACATATGTACTCCAGACTTCCTGCAATGCCTAACCCCCAAATTCACGAATCTACGAAGTCTTTGTGGGGGTTAATGTGAGTGGCTTGTCCTTTTCAACCAGCCTTTACTCTCTCTGGTCTATCTCATTGATTTTGAAAGGTGTCTGCTCTGCCCTTCAACTTCCTCTGTGTTGGAGACATATGTACTGGGCATTTGTGTTACAATTTCTGGCGTCATCTCCCTTTGCCAGTTTCTGTCCATCTAACAGTAAAATAAGTGAAAAGGGACTGAGAACTATTATTACTTTGATACTTTCAATATAATTTGTTATCTTTTCTTTAGTAGTAAAAAATTGAAATGAATTATCAGTTTCTAATTTTAACTACTGTACCAGGAATGTTCTAGTAAACAGATAGAAAAGTATTCTTTTGAGTCCCAGGGAAAGGTAAGTTGCTCCACTGTACCATTAAGGTGTGATGACTGCCGACCAACCAAGCAGATAGCAGCATCAGTGAAAAGGCATAATATTTATTAACTTAGTTGCAAGATTAATACTATTCCTTTTCTAGACATCCTTTTCCTAATGTATAAAAGCAAAAATGCCCAACTTTTTTTTCTGTTTAGAGGCACCCAGGTGGTACTGTGATGATATATTGGACTGCTAATCACTAGGTCAACAGTTTGAAACCACCAGCCAAACCGGAGTTAACATAGAGACAAGACTTTCCATTTATATAAAGACTTAGAGTCTCAGAAACCCACACGGGCATTTCTACCCTATCCTATAGGGAGCCTGAGTTGGTATTTAGTCCCCCCACCACCACCAGTTTGGAGAGATAGTTTGTTGAACTAAATTCATGCTGCCTTCCTGCCTTCTTGAATGTCATATTCAACAAAACTCCAGCTCTTCCTGCCTGTTTTGTAAATTGGCAGTCTGAATCACTCATGTTGTTTGAACAGAGACATCCTGAGATTGTCCTAAGACTTAAGGAATCTTATTTTTCTGCCTGCTTTTTAATAGTCAACAATAGATTCTGTGATTTTTCTGAAACCTGAATTAATGTGACACATCTTTATGTGACTCCTTCAAGGTATGAATTAAAAGTAAAAGTACATAGTCTAACTGAGCTTTACCTCAAACTCACCTGTGGCCCTTGGTCTGAAGGCTGAAGCTCCCCAGTATGAGAAGAAGCAGTTGACTGCTATCACCAGGGTATAGAACTGGTGGACATTGGACTTTAGTTAGGACCTCTTGCCTTGAGGGTGTTCAATGAATAGTGGTTGAGAACTATTCTACTTACTTTATATATTTATTATTTAATATAAAATAAGTAGAGTATTATATATTTACTTTAACGCCCTCCTTGCTTTATTAGGACATGTATTAATCTGGTAGGCATGCTTCTGCTGTTGTAAATAATACTATTGAAAATTTTGTATGTGTGGGTGTATATAGTTGCTTTCCTCAGCAGAAGCAGGACACCATCAAGATAGCATCCTTTGCTGTAAGGCATTCAACTAATGTCACCTCCTAAACGACCTCTCTTTTGCTGTCGAACTTGGAGTTAGGGCCATGTGTCTGCTAGAGCGCGCAGACTCTTATTAGGAGTAATATTTAGCATTGGGACAGGCTTCTGCCAAACACGTAGGACAGACTTCTTTTTCGTTCTGTTTACGCATTACTTTGAACTGACTTTCAAGGCTCAGCTAGCCAATATACCTAAGGTAGCTTTCGGGCACCCTTCTTTGTACGGACTCTTCCTCTCACAACATGCTTCCAGGCATAGCATTCACTTAGGCTGGGCTTAGGACAATCTAAAGAATAAGCTGTTAAGTGACTCAGTCGTTGTGGTGAGTGTCACAAAGCTATTTTCTCATGTCAGAGTTTTGTAAATGTCAACCAATCAAGGTTTTCTTATAAGTTCGTGGGTCCTCTGTATTTAAGCGCTTTGAAAACGTCTTTTCACTGCAGTGTTTAAGTGACTCCTAAACCATAAGAAAGTATGCACAGTACCTATTTTCAGCCATTGATTAAAAACTCACTCGCTGCCTTCCAGTCCTTGCTGACTCAGCGGCCCCTGTGGGTTCTGAGACTGACGTACACGAGTAGAGAGCCTCGTCTTTCTCCTGCAGAGCTGCTGACGGTTTCCAACTGCCAACCATCTAAGTCATTTTTTTACTCACAAGTCCTCGAAAGTCAGGTTTTCCAAAATGATTTTCCTTGTAGTCAGTAACATCAGCGATACAACTTCTGACTATAGTGTCCATTGTTGAAAATATATTTTTGGGTGGTTTCCTAGAAAGCCAATGAAAAACTTGTAAAACAACAAAATGAAGCTTTAAAAAGTTTGTGGAAAAATGAAATTTTTTTAAAAATAGAGAAATATATATATATATATATATATTCAATGTGTTTGTAATAAAACATTGGTCCTGCCATTATATGTCAGTCATACTCTCAGTAATAAATATTGTAGCACAAAAACTTTGGAAAGCTTACTTTTTAACTAATCAGAAGATCCCCTCAAATACACCGAGAACGACTATGTTTGGTAGTGAGGCAGACTTATTAGACTTTTCTGACTACTTGGGGTAGGATTGTGCCCCCCCAAATATATGTTGAAGTCTTAACCTCAGTCCATAGGACCTTAATTTTGTTTGAAAATTAGGTCTTTAAATAAGTTAGGAAGTAAGTTAACATGAAATGGTAGTAAAGTAGGATGGGGTTTAAGCCAGTATGAGTGGTGTCCTTATAAAATAAGAGAGAAACACTGGAACAAACCAATGTGCATGCAGATGGGGCAGGGATTAGAATGACAATGTTATCAGGTGTCACCAGAAGAACAGTTCTACTTGGACACACTAGGGGTTGCCTGAGTTGCCTTGACTCAAAGCATAAAACAGCTTCTCCCTTAAAGCCCACAGAAGATATTAACAGAACCACAACCTGATTTTTAGACTCTTTATCTCCAGAATTGGGCTCAGACATTGGAATGACTGTGAGGATGGCGCCGAACCGGGGCAGTGTTTCATTCTGTTGTACATAAGGTCTCTATGGGTCAGAAACTAGTTGATGGCACCCAACAGCAGCAAAAACAGGTCTACTGTAAGACAAAAACCTTATTTTCAAATCAACTTACATAATGTAAGCCATCACATTTGTAATACTTTGGTACAGTAGACCTGTAGTTGTCATTGCTGCTAGGTGCCATCAAGTCAGTTCCGACTTACAGTGACCTTATGTACAAAAGAGCTGAACACTGCCTGCTCCTGCACCATCCTCACGGTTGCTTTTATGTTTGAGCCCATTGTCCCAGCCACTGTCAGTCTTGTAGAGGGTTTTCCACATTTCCTCTGCCCTTCTACTCGACAAAGCATTTGTCTCTCAACATTTCCAAATTATGCGTGACAAGCTTCCCCATCCTTGCCTCTACGGGGTATTCTGACTGTATTTCTTCCAAACAGGTTTCTTTGGTCAGAACTTTCAATATTCTTTGCCAGCACCATAATTCAAATGAACTGACTCTTCTCCTGTATTCCTTATTCATTGTCCAACGTTCACATTCATACGAGGCTACTGAAAATTACTATGGCTTGGGTCAGGCACAGAAGTCCTAGAAAATGAATAAAATGACAGTAATTAAACCAACGAAAGTTCAGCAACCAGCTAACTACTTGTTTATATTTGAGTGATATTACAATAATATTGAGGTAAGAATTTATTTTGTATTTTAAAACCAAATACGAGGGAATTTTTGACAGGCATTATTTAGTAGAGCCTCAGAGTTTTATCTGTTACTCATCTGTTAGTTTGTCATCCTGTAATGGCCTGCATGCAGTTGTGATGCTGGAAGTTGTGCCACCAATATTTCAACTCTGAGGGTCAGTCATGGTGAACAGGTTTAAGTAAAGCTTAGAATAGCAAGCTATGAAGAAAGAACAGATTGTTCATTTCTGAGGGCTTAGCCACCATAAACCTGAGGAATAGCAGCAGAGAACTGTCAGATATCTGGCTGAAGATGAGTTACTCAAGTTGGAAGGCATTCAGTATGTGATCCGGAAAATATGGCCTTCTGAAAGCAGAGTTGCACTTCGTGAGTGTATAAAGTTTTGTGTCCTTTATTTACTAATGGTGTATGAAGCAACATCTGAATACATTGATTAGTAATCAGACATTATAATATACTAAATTGAAATCAAGGAAAAGTGAAAATCATCCAAAATGACATGGGATATATAAAGATAGCGGTACTAGACGTAGGAGGCAAAACTGAATTGGTAGTGGCTACTTTGAGTTGGGCGATCACGGTTTACTATGCCAGTAATGGTAAATCAAAGAACAGTGACACATTCATTGTAAAAAAAAAATGTTTCAATACCTATATTAAAGTACACTATTCTCTGTGACAGGAAATCATCAATATTCCTATAAGGAAGACAGGTTAATACAACTGTAACTCAAATGTATGTACTATCTTAACCTGGGTTTTTCAGTGAAAAAAACCCAGTGAAACACATATATGTCTATTTCAAGGGAAAATTTGCACTAATCACTAAAAGTAGTTGTGAAGAAATTGAGGAATTCTACCAAACTCTTCAATCAGAAATAGATCAAACCTGATATCAAGATGTATTAAAGATTAGTGGCAATTTGAATGCAAAAATTGAAAACAAAGAAGAGGATCATTAGGTGCAAAACAAGGCCTTGATAATAGAAATGAAGCCGAGGAACTCATGATAACATTTTTGAAGACCTATCTTTCTGCCGTGCTAAGACCATTTTTCAATACCAAACATAGACTAAGTAGCCTTAGTCTATGGTGCAGCAGTTATACATTAAGCTTTGATCTGCAAGGTTGGCAATTCAAAACATCCAGCCACTCTGCAAGAGAAAGACGGGGCTTTCTACTCCTATACACAGTTACAATCTCAGGAACTCAGAGGGGCACTTATACCCTTTCCTAAATGGTCACTATGAGTTGGCATCAACTCTACGATTGTGAGTTTTGAGAGAAATATAAACTGTATACATAGAACTCATCAGATGGTGTGCTAGCTGTGTTGACTAGAGAAATACACTCATACACACGCATATGTATGTAAGAGAGTTTTATATCAAAAAATAATTGTACATTAAGAAAATATCCCAGCCCAGCCCATATTAAGTTCATAAGTCCAATATTAGCCCAAATGTTTGATACCAATCTATAAATTCCTATTCAGACTCATGCAACATGTGTAATGACACCTAATGCGGGAAGATTACAGGCCAATGGGTAGAAAGTCTTGCGGATTCAGTGGTGGGGTAAGCATCTCAATGCTGGCAGACGTCTCCACGTGGCTCCTTCAGCTCCAGGGCTCTAGTGTAGCTCAATATGTCATGTCAACTAGAATATCTCCCAGGGAGTGAGTGTGTGTCCCACCTCCAATGAGCTATTTATCTCCTTAGTGCCTCCAAATGAGGTCCAGCTGTGACCTGATTGACAGGCTAAACACCCCTTCACTCTTAGTAGTCTCAAACTGACAATAGATTGAAATACATAGGAATCAAATTGACTGTATCTGTGGGAAAAGACAAATGTAGAAGCTCAATATCATCAACCAAAAAAAGGGCAGGGGCCAACAGAGGAACATATAATTGATTATTTATACGGAAATTCAGATTGAAGCTGACAAAAGTTAAACAAGTCTATGAAAGCCAAATTATAATCCTGAATGTAAATCACATGAGTTTTGAGAACACCTGAAGACCAGATTTGACAATTGAACACTAAGGATCAAAGACTTGACAAGTTGGGGGGTGGCATTGAAAGCATCCTAGATGAAGAGAGCAAAGGTTGATGAAAGGATTCTTAAGATAGAGACAGATAGGGAAGGTAGGGAAGACCACTCTGTTGAACCAGAGTATTGTTGTTAGGAGACCTCCATGAGGTCCTAATGACCTGCTGTCCAGCAGAATGAAACACTCCCCCGTCTGGTGCCGGCCTGCCATCCTCCCAATTGTCCCTGCTTGAGTCCATTATTAGAGCAAGTGCATCAATATATCTTGTTGATGGGCTTCCTCTTTTTTGTTGCCTCTCTATTTTACCAAGCGTCATTACCTTCTTCAGGGACTGCTGTCCCCTGATGACAGTATTAAAGTCCTTGAGGGGCAGTTTTGCCTCCTTTCCTCTAAGGAGCATTCTGGTGCCCCTTTTCCAAGACAGACTTGTTTGTTCTTTTGGCAGTGCATGGGATCTCTAATATTCTTCATCAGCACCAGGCGTCAAATGCATCATTTCTTCTTCATCTTCCTTATTTAATGTCCCTTTTTATATGCATATGAGGCAATTGAAAATATCTTGGCTTGGATCAGGCTCCTTTAGGGCTCAAAGTAACAGCCTTATTTTTCAACACTTTAAATAGGTCTTGTACAACAGATTTACCCAATGCAATGTATTGTTTCATTCCTTTACTGCTGCTTCCAATTAAATTTGTTATGGATCTAAGGAAGATGAAATCATTCACAGCTTCAATCTTTACCCCACTAATAATGATGTTATAGATTGGTACACTTGTGGGGATTTGTTTTTTCTGTAAATTAAGTAGTAATCCCTATTCCGAGCTGCAATCTTAGATTGTCTTCAGTAAGTGCTTCAAGTCTCTCACTCCCAACAAACAAGCTGTGTCATCTGCATATTGCAAGTTGTTGAGAAAGTTTTCTGTAATCTTGAGGCCACATTCCTCTTCTTATAAACCAGCTTCTCTGATGGCTTGCTCAGCATTATGGATTAAATATTAAATTTTAAACCATGCAGTATTCCCTTGTTCTGCCATTTGATTCATGTATGAATTGTGCAGAGCACACTGAAGTAAGTGTTCTGGATTTCCCATTCTTCTCAGGATTACTCAGTTATGCCCACAGTCCAATGACTTGGCACAGTCAATAAAACAAAAGTAAATATCTTTCTGGTATTCTCTGCTTTGAGTCAAGATCCATTTGACATTGGCAATGATATCCCTTGTTCCACATTCTCTTCTGAATCCAGACTGAACCTTGGGCGGTTCCTGTCAATGTATTACCACAATTGCTGTTGAATGATCTTCAGCAAAATTTCATTACATAAAATACTAATGCTATTGTTCTAAAATTTGAGCATTCTGTTGCGTCTCCTTTTGCTTGGGTACAAATATGGTTCTCTTCCAATCAGTTGGCCGAGTAGAAACCTTCCAAATTTCCTGGCATAGATAAGTGAATGATTTCAGTGCTACATCAGCTTGTTGAAACATTTCAGTTGATATTCCCTCAATTCCTAGAGCCTTGTTTTTGGCTAATGCTTTCAGTAAAACTTGAACTTCTACAGAGAAACTGCAGAACCATTAATTCTTGTTCCTATGCTACCTCTTGAAATGGTGAAATGTTGGCTAGGTGTTTTTGGTATGTTACTACGTATGTTCTTTCCATTTTTTTTTGACGCGTCGTGTATCATTTTAAAGCACAAGGCTTCAATACTTTCTTTAGTTCTTTCAATTTAATGTAGGCTGAACATGTTCTTTCTTTTTGGCAATTTGCTGCTCAGATCTTTGACTTCAGTATTTCCTCCATTTGTCTTAACTAATCTTTGATTAAGAGCAAGTTTCAGATTCTCTTCTGACACTCATTTTGATCTTTTCTTTCTTTCTTCTCTTGTAATTAATGACCTTTGTTTTCTTCCTGAATGATGTGATGGATGCCTTTTCACAGCTCATCAGATCTCTTTTCATTAGTGTTTAATCCATCATATTTATTTTGGAGATGTACTCAGAATTCAGCTGGGGCAGACTCAAGGTCATGTTTTGGATCTCGTGGACTTATTTTCAATTACTTAAGCTTCAATCAGAAGTTATAGATGAGAAATTGGTGGTGTGTTGCATAATCAGATCTTGTCCTCATTTTAGCTGCTGAGTCAGAGTTTCTCCATTGCTTCTTCCCATATGTGTTAGTCTGGGTATTTTAGAGAAACTCATATGTATAAGAGAGAGTTTTATATAAAGGTTAAGTGCACATCAAGAAAACACCTCAACCCAGTGCTGCCCAAGCCCACAAGTCCAAATTTAACCCATACATCCAACACCAACCCACAAAGTCCTCCTCCATCTCACAAAGCACACGAATGATTCCTACTGCAGGAGGAAAACCATATCAGTGAACATGTAATCATCTCAGCATTGACAGGCATCTCCACACGGCTGCTCCAGCATCCAGGGCTGCATCAGTGTAGGTCCATGTGGCTTCTCCTCAGGGATGTCTTGCAGGAAGTGAGCCTTGCCAGCTGAAGCAGGGAAGTGGCTAAGGGAGCTGCACCCTGGTCTGACCATCACAAAGCAAGGGAACTGAGAACTAGAAAGGTGAGGCTCACCAAGCCATTTATCCCTCCACCGCATGTGTGCTTATTGGCCAGGTTGGCACAATAAACTACCTACCTCATCATAGATGTAATCCATTTGATTTCTGTGTATTCCACCAGGGGAAATCCATGTGTATAGTCACAATTAATGCTGTTGAAAAAAACATTGCTATGAACAAGTCATTTGCTTTGAAAAATTCTATCATGAAATCTCTAAATTTGTTTCTATCACCAAAAGAATATTTTTCAACTCCTGTTCCTTTCTTTTTGTTTCTAACAGCTTTTGAATTTCAATCACCAATAATTATCAATGCATCCTGATTGAACAATTTCAGACTTTAGACCTTGGTAGAATTCTTCAATACTAGCTTTGGTAGTTGGTGCATAAATTTGAATAATAGTTGTCTTGATTTGATTTCCTTAAATCAGATAAATATATTCCTATCACAGACAGTATTGTACTTCAAGATAGATCATAAAATGCCATTCCTGATGATAACTTCATGCTTTGTACATCCCCAGTTCCAAATGTATGTATGTAGCTCTTTCTTCTCATTAGGAGTCATGCCTCAGGAGCAAATGCAGGTTAAAAAGGCTTTGCCCCCATAGGCTTTCCTCTAGCCACATTATTATGGTAGACTCTACTATGAGAAGACATTTCTGTTTATATCCTTGAGATTTTAAGTGTCTGAGAAGGTTATCAGAATCTGACAGTTTTTCAGTGTTGTCCAGAAAGTTTTTGGTGGCCAATTCCTCAGAAGTCCACAGCCTATTCCGTCTTTGTCTGCTGGTAGTCTGAAGAGTTGCTGGGAACTTCTGGGTGAACTTCTGGCATTTGAAATATCAATGAGATTGCTTCCAGGATGACAGCAACACGCAAGCCACCACAGTAAAGACAAAGTTAGATAAGCAACGGTCTTTGTCAGTAGCCTCAGGGAGTTCTTGGTGTCTGTTGGCATCTGTCATTCCTTTGTATGCATCTCTATGCAGATTATTTCCCTTAAAAACAAATAAACAAAAAAATTAAAAACCCATGTGTATATGAACCAAATCAGACATAACTTGCCTTGAGATATTTGGTGGAATACCATAACCCAAAAATTTCCCAGCAGAGTAGGAAATCCAAGATGACTAACAATTTGTTACATAAGTAATACCAATCTCTCAATATGTGGCTTCCATCTCAGAAACTGTGATGTTTACACTCTGACAACATAGCTAAAACATAAAAGGGATAAGAAGCTAATTTTGTCATTTAATCTATTTGTTGCACCCAGAAGAATTTGAAGATGACTCTTCGAATAGGTACATAACAGTAAAATAGATGATCTAAAAGATGATACATAGACTTATACTCCACTAATGACTCCACTAATTAGACTCTAGTGAATAGCCAATTATCAGAGCCAAACATTAATGAGCAGAAGCAGAGAAGAAAGAAGACATGCAGACCTGACAGCTTCTGCAATAGACAATTCTGTCTGAAGCCCTTTCCACGGCAACTAGATGAGGGTGGCTAAAGTGATGAACCTTACTGACCTCTGGCTTCAAAGAATAAGTTAGTAAAACTTCTACCAACATCTACTTCAGGCAGGGGACTTTTTGGAGTTTGAGATGGGCATGATATGTATCAGAACTATCCTTCGAAGTAAAAAAAAGTCATACAATATATTTATATGTGCGTTAATTTGGGTTTACTAGAGAAGCAAATTCATAGACACTCATGCGTATAAGAAAGAGTTTTATTTAAAGAGTGAGGTAGTTTGTTTATTGTACCAACCTGACCAGTAAACATCTGGGGTTAATTGAAGGGCAGAGGGATAAATGGCTTAGTGAGCCTCGCTTTTCTAGTTCTCGGGTCTCTTGTTTGTGATGGTTGGACCAAGATGCAGCTGCCTTAGCCAGTTCCCTGCTTCAACTGACAGGGCTCACTTCCTGCAAGACATCCCCAAGGAGAAGCCACATGGACCTACCCTGATTCAGACCTGGGTGCTGGAGCAGCCACATGGAGACCCCTGCCAGTGCTGAGATGCTTACACATTCACTGACTCGGCTTTCCTCCTGCAGTCGGAATCATTGCGTGTGTTTTGTGAGGTGGAGAAGGACTTTGTGGATTGGTGTTGGACATATGTTGGACTTGTGGCCTTGGGCAGCACTGGGTTGGGATGTTTTCTTGATGTGCACTTAATCTTTATATTAAACTCTCTCCTATACATGAGTTTCTGTGGATTTGTTTCTTCAAAGTACCCAGACTAACACAAAGGGTAATTGTATATTAAGAACCATCCCAGGCCAATCCAGATCAATTCCACATGTCCATTATTACTCTATATTTTGAAACCAATCCATAAATTCCTCTTTAGACTCACGCAGCCTTGCAATGATACTGAATGCAGGAAGATCACTGGTCAGTGGGTGGAAAGCCTAGTGGATCCAGTGGTGGTGGAAGCATCTCAGCAGTGGCGTGGGTCTCCATGTGGCTCCTCCAGCTCTAGGGCTCTGGCTCCATCAGTGTAGCACCATGTGGCTTGTCCACAGCAACGTGTTGCAGAGATTGTCAGTCTGACCTCTTTATCTTCATAGCATCTTCAAATGAGGTCAAGCTGCAACCTGATTGACAGGGTAGACTCCATCCATTCCCAAGTTGACAGGAGATTATGTATCTGCCACAATATGTGCAGGTATTTTTGAGAAATATTGGACCAAGTACTCAGATTTATATCAAAATCTTTTAGCTTGACTACACTGAGGGATCCATTAGGTCATTACATCTACTAATCCAGGATCTTTATCATTCGGAAGAACAGAATGCTGCTGCATATTAGATTTGTAACCTAAACGTATTAGAATTTATGTCTTAAATTCTATCACTTCCTGGTGTATTTTACTCCTGAATTTCATTTTAGGTAGTTTCAATGCTTACTCTGTCATCAGACTTTAGCATATAAATCTAGACTAAAATTAATGCTGTTCCAAACGGACACAGATCGATTGAATTCAAAATCTGGGGTGGTTCAAAATATGCACCTTTCTTCAGCAAATTTATACAGTGTAGGTATTGATTTGTACAGCCTAAACCATCATAAGTAATTGATTTGAAATCATAATTGCACACTTTGAATTTTATTTTTCTTTTAATGTTTTGTATCTTGAATAGGCAGTACTTAAATCTTCACTTTAGTGTGGATTAAGGATGTACATTTTTTTTGGACGGACATGTTTTAAAACCCCACTTTCTCTGAATTGTTTTCCTCTCTGTATCAGCTGTCTAACAGTTTGTGGTGCAGTTGTGGTGTGGATGTTGTTGGAATGCTGGAACATATGCCACTAATATTTAATATACCACCAGCTGGGTCACCCATGATGGACAGGGCACTGATCAACTTTCAGAATTAAGCTAGAGTAGGAATCAAGGTGTATTGCCAAAGCTTCTAGTTTCAAAATTTAGCCAATGGAAATCCTATTAATCTAAAATATTTTCTAAGAGTCAAACTTAATTATTTTGGATATACTCTCAAGAGGGCCCAAATGCTAGACAAGGAGATCATGTTTGGTGATGTGGAGGGCCTGCGTGGATAACAAAAACCTCAATGATATGGGTTGACACAGTGACCAATATAATGGATTCATACATACCATTGTTCAAGAAGATGGCAAAAAACTGGGCAATGGGCTATGTTTTACTTTTTAATCAGATTATCATGAGTTAGAATCAACTCAAGGGCATCTTACTACGCTTGTTTTAAACAAAAATAGTATATTTCTATGAGTAATAAAATTAAAATTTATTTTTGAATTCTAGATTAGAGTACCATTTAAAGTAAATGATTTGTTCAATTTCAACTTATCCAATATTAACTAAAAATACTATAGTTTATGCTGTGCAGTTCTTCAAACACAGTATATGGGTTTTTCATTTCACTTCCATAAAAGTCCCAATGATATTTAATTTAATATTGATAACTTTACTACAAAAATTAAAGGTTGTAGCAAACTAGAAACATTTTGGAAATAATTGTAAAAAATATTTTAGTGCTTCATTAGTCATAAAAGTGTATCTCTAATTTGTAGTGTGCAGTAATTGTGCCTGAACACCTTTTTTAGTAGGTATGGGAGTCAAAGAGAGCATATTTTAATCTTGACAAGGAATGTAGCATTTTGAATCCATCAACAAAATTTTAGTAAAGTTTACCTTTCCAACATGACCTTTGTAATTCTGTCAGTCTGTATCACTCACTCTTCTAAGGAGGTATGGTAGGTGTGATAGATTTATTGTGCCAACTTGAATAATAAGAATATGTGGGATTAGTCAGGTGGCAGTTTGAGTGGAGGGCAAAGAGATAAATGGCTCTGCAAGGCCCATCCCCTTCTCTCTTGCTCTCTGGTGATCAGATCAGTCAGTGTGCAGCTGCTCTAGCTAGTTCTCTGCCTCAATCTGAGAATTACACTACCTGTGGACCAAAGCAACCCATGTATCCTTTTGCTAGAGCATGAGGTTGGTGGATCCTGTTGCAGTGCATTGCTTGAGTTTGACAGCCTAACTGGGCTTGTTTTGATAAGCTCCTAAGCTACTGATTGTTGCTGACCCACCCTGCTGTTTGCTGCCTGTGGGCAGACTGTCTGTCTTGCCTGAGGAAGGACTCCACTGTCTGCTTCCTTGACCTTGGACTTGGCAGCCCACATCAGTCAAAGGATTTCCAGTATATTAACTGTTCCACAGAAGTGAGTTGAACTGAGTTCTCTTACCTGTTATATGGATTAATTAGCTGTTATATTCCTTCTTACAGTATAAAATATATATATATATATATAGATAGATATATATATCATATATATATCATAAGTGTCCTTGTTTTGTTTCTCTAGCGAACCCTGCCTAACACAGAAGGTTATATTGTATCAGGCAATTGAGACTGAAGATTCTGACTTGCCAGTTAACAGGACCTCATCTATTCTGTGGAAGTTTTTGATTGTAACAGGTAGAGACATATATGCTAAATTTGAAAGAACTTATTACTGGCAAATTTTATGCAAAGTTTGTCCTATTAGCACTTTCAATCTGCATCGCAGGGAGTCCTGGAGGTGCTGCTTGGATTTCCGGTGGCACAATGGCTGCTAAACACAAAATTGCCAGTTCAACCTTGCTAGGTGCTCTGCTGCTGTGCCACACACATCATGAACATCATACTCACACAGATCTCTTTAGTTCTTAAATCCTCCAGTGCAGATACTGAGGTGAGCGTAAGTGGATGTTGTATAAGCAATGGGCTAAGTATCACAGCTGGAAAACCCCAGTCTCAGGGAACTCTAAG
The DNA here is from genome assembly GCF_000313985.2 of Echinops telfairi. Taxonomy (NCBI): domain Eukaryota; kingdom Metazoa; phylum Chordata; class Mammalia; order Afrosoricida; family Tenrecidae; genus Echinops; species Echinops telfairi. The sequence goes on along the minus strand of NW_022103908.1, from coordinate 22,292,457 downwards.
TTTTATAAATCATTTCTAGTACATTTGTTCATGTTTTGTCCAGGTGGACGACATAATAGTTATTATTCTGGTAAGCAAACATTTTGACCTTATCCTTGAATGGAAACACTGTACCCTGCAAGCAACTTGTTTTGTCTTCAACTGATTGCTTGCTCTTTCTTTTTGTTGTTAAATGCCTTCAGTTTGCTCTAATTCGTGATGATCCTATATCTGTAGAGAAGGTGTGTATTTTTTAGAGAGGAAAACTAAGATCAGAAGTGTGAAGCTTGTGTTAATTTTGAAACATTGTTAGGTTTTCAGTAAGACTTGAAACAGGTCAGTATTGAAAATTGAAATTAGATAAAAAGTTTATTATGGATGTGTTAGGCCAGTTGACTAGAGAAACAAATCCAGAGACACTCATATGTGTATAAGAGAACTTTACATCAAAGAGCAATTGCATATTGAAAAAATATCCCGGCCCCATCCAAATCAAGTCCATAAGTCCAATATTGGCCAAATGTTCAATACTAGTCCATAAATTCCTCTTGAGACTAATGTAGCACACAATGATGCCAAATGCAGTAAGATCACAGGCCAGTGGTATAAAGTCTTGTGGATCCAGTGGAAGTGGAAGCATCTCAGCACTGGTGCAGGTCTCTAAGTGGCTCCTTCATCTCTCTCAGTGTATTTCCTCAACTGGAAGGTGAAGCAGAGAGAGTATGGGGTGTGTGGCCTGCTTCCCAGGAGAAGAGGAAGTTCCTTCGAATCCTCATGAGAAGACCATGCCCACAAGGAGGCCTCATGAGGCTGTGACCCAATTGACAGGCTAGCCCCCACCCCTATACTTATTCATCAAGTTGATATGAAATTATGTGACTACTACACTTACCATTATACCCTCCACTAATCCTGTCTCATTGGCATAGGAAAGACAACCCATTCCCAAATGGGATATAACTACTGTAATAGAGGTTAGGATATGCAATATATTTTTATAAGACACAACTTGGCTCATAGCATCATTCTTTTTCAGTAAATTCAAAAGATTAAAAAATATTTTTAAAGTAAAGCATCTATTTCACAGAACTGGAGCAGTCACTGTTTGCTCTAAAGGTTTCCTTCAGATGCAAGAGAAAATGTCCCAGTGCTTTCTGTCTGCCTGCCCATGGCAGCCATGATTGAATAGGGGAGTACAGTTATATATATATAAAAGTTTGGGTTTAGTAAATCTCATAGGTGTGTGAGACTGAAAATTTAAGCCTCAAGGTTTTAGGAGATGCACATTTTCTCTTGAAATTAACACAAAACCAGGAAATCACTTGGATTCTGAAGTGAACTAGAAAGTATGTTTATAAAATTATTCAAGAGATTTATATGTCAGTGAATAGCCAATAGCCAGTAGCAATTAAAAAGGCCCTCTACCTCTATATGTGAGTATATATAGACTACTCTCTGAATCCTAAATCTAATCATGGTTGGAAATTCCATTTGTTCTTTAGTCCATTATGATATCATTTTAAAAAGTCATCTGTTTTTCACTAAAATGGACCTCTCTTAATTCAGTGATATAAATAAATAAAATCATATATCTGAAGTTTTTAAGAAAACAAGAAGATGAAAACTCTAATATAAAGAGATATCCCTGTTTACTTTTTTTATTTTCAAGATTTCTCCTGAGAAAGAAGTGGAAGGTTTTTATAGCTATACTTGTCAGCAATGATAAATGTAACTAGAAAAATTAATTTAGAGACTGTAAGGAATATTCCTTCTTATAGTCTCTAAGGTTTTAGCTAAGAAATATCCCTGTAAGATTATATATATAGCTAAGAAATATCCCTGCAAGATTATATATTATATATAACAATGATATATATAATTATAATATATAATATATATAATAAAACAATGTTATATTATATATAACAATGTTATATTATATATAACAATGAGAGCAGTGGTGTAACCTAATACTTATTGAGTAATGTAATAGATAAAATTTTAAATCTCAAAATTTGTGTGAGAACTAAAGAAATATCTATTGAGAATCTAATCTCTTAGGTTTGTAGAGAATATTTTAATTAAGGTAATTCATAAAAATATTCTTAACTCAAAATATTATCACTATAATGTGACACAATTATTTATTATTAATTTCATAACATGATAGCAATTGGTTTTATAAGAATGACATTTAGTTATAACAAAATTTAATTTCAAAAGGAAACCAATCTTCCAGACAAAAACACCAACATTATTAGTAGTATTATCTTTATGGATCCCTATTATCTAAGTGGATCCTCATTTATAGAGATCTTATATAATGTTTCAAAGGCTGTAAATCTTTACAGGAACATATCATAATCCTATGTATTCCCAGGAGCATCTGGTGAGTTTGAACCACAGACTTTGAGGTTATATATTCACTACTTACCCAACCATGTCAGTCTGTTCCTTATTATGTACTAAAATGTTGCTATAATTTGGGACACATTCAGTAGCAGTGGTTTGGAGAGAGCAAAATATTGAATGATGCACAAATCAAGGCAGGAGAAAAGAAGGGAGGGGTGTTTAACAAACCCAGGAACAAGGGAACAACAAGTGACCTAAAATTGATGACGAGGAGGGTGTAGGATGCCTGGTAAGGCTTGATCAAGGGCAATGTAACCGAGAGGAATTACTGAAACCCGAACATGATAGAGGGAAGGAGGAAAGTAAAAATAAAAGAAAATAGAGGAAAGAACTAGGAGACAAATGGGCATTTATAGAGGTCTAAATAAATATGTAAATATATTTATATATAACAATAGGGAAATAGATCTATTTACATATATTTATATGTTAATTATCAAAGTAGAAGATGGACATTGGGCCTCTAATCAAGTATTCTATCAATTCAAGAACACTTTGTTCTAATAACCTGGCATTCTGTGATGCTCAGCTTCCCAACACGACCACTGAAGACAAAATGCGTGCATAAGCAAATGTGGTGAAGAAAGCTGATGGTGCCTGGCTATCAAAAGGTATAGTGCCTGGGGTCTTAAAGGCTTGATGATAAACAAGCGGCCATCTAGCTGACCAGCAACAAATCCACATGGAAGAAGGACACCAACCTGTGTGATCATGAGGTGTTGATGGGATCAGGTATCAGCCATCAAAGACCCAGAACAAAAAATCATACCAATATGAATGAGGGGGAGTATGGGGTGGAGACACAAACCCCATTTGTAGACAATTGTGTATCCCCTTATAGATGGGTCACAAAGAAGAGATGAGTCAGTTAGGGTGCAGCATAGCATTGATGAAGCATACAATTTTCCTCTAGTTTTTTAATGCTACTCCCCCCGCCCCGCACTATTATGACCCCAATTCAACCTTACAAATGTGGCTAGAAAAGACCATGGAAACAGACACGGAAAAGAGATGGAACACAGAGAATCCAGAAGAACAGATAAACCCCTCAAGGCCAATAATGAGAGTAGCGATACCAGAAGGATAAGGGTAAGGTGGGGTGAGATAGGGGAAACCAATCAGAATGATCTATATATAACCCCCTCCAAGGGAGACCGTCAACCAAGAAATGGGTGAATGGAGACATCAGTCAGTGTAAGACATGAAAAAAAAAATTATGTATTATCAAGAGTTCATGAGGGAGAGAGGGTGGTGGAGGGAGGGGAAAAATGAGGAGCTGATACCTAGGGCTCAAGTAGAAAGAAAATGTTTGGAAATGATGATGTCAAAAAAATGTGGTTGGCACAATAAATGTATATATAAGTTGTGATAAGAGCTGTATGAACCCCCAATAAAATTATTTTTAAAAAAAGATTGAAGAAATACAGGGTGTCAAAGATAATTGGTTGACTATATCAAGAAGTAGCATATGATGAAGAACCTTGAAGAAAGAAGCCCAAGTTGCATTGAAAGCAGTGGCAAAAAAATGAAAATTGAGCTACTACTGCCATTTGAGATGTTTCACTAAACTGATGCAGCTCTGGAGGCATGAATCCATGCCAAGTATTGTCAAGACAACTACCTGGCTCACTGACTGGAAGCAATCTATATTTCTGCCTATTCCAAAGATAGATGGCCAGACAAAATATAGAAATTATTGAACAATATGATTGCTTTGTCATGCAGTAAAATTTTGTTGAAGATAATTTAAACAAACAAACAAAAAGAAAGAAGTTGCATGAGTACATAGATAGGAAACTACCAGAGAATTCTAGGTAGATTCAGTAAAGGGTTTGAAAGGAGGGGTTTCATTGGTTATCCTTGGAATAAATCAGAAAATACCAGAAAAGTATTTGCCCATTTTATTGATTATCCAAAGACATTCAGGTACAATGACCATATGAAGAATATGAATTCCAGAACATTTAATAGTGCCCATGAAGAGAATATTATATTTTTCCTTTGTTTCTTATCACATGAGGTTTGATTGCTTGCTTTTATGCTGTAAATGATTTATTTGTTATTATTGTTTTGTTGTTGCCACAGTTTCATCTATCCATTTATCTGTGGCTCTATGGCTCTAGCTATCTATCTAATCTATCTATTTATCTACACTTTGGTAGTATGCACATGTGAGGAATTCTCTTTGATAGAAATTAGAGAGATATTCAGCCATTTGTATTTATTTATTTTATTGTCACCTAGGTCTTAATTTATAACATTGAAAGCATTGGAGTTTTAGGATTGGGACTCTCTACACAGTTTTTAGCTATAAATATTTATGGGAGCATATTTATAGCCCCATCTTTCACATAAGGGGCTCCTGGTGGTTTGAAGTAGCCAAACTTGAGGTTAACAGGTTAGCAGTCCAATCTTACTTGACAGCACCTCCTACATTTTAATCAGAACAAGAGACTAGTGCACAGTTTAAATCAGGAAAGGTGTGTGTCAGAGTTGTATCCTCTCACCAGACGTATTCAATCTATAGGCTGAGAAAATAATCAGAGAAGCTGGATTATATGAAGCAGAGTATGGCATCAGAATTGGAGGCACGCTTAAAAACCTGTGTTATTCAGATGACACAACCTTCTTTGCTCAAAGTAAGGAAGAATTGAAGCATTTGCTGATGGAGATCAAGGATTGTATCCTTCAGTATGGATTACAACTCAATGTAAGGAAGACCCAAATCCTCACAGTGGTTGAAGTTGTCAAGGATTTTGTCTTTTTTGATTCACGACCAATGCTCATGGAAGCAGCAGTCAAGAGACCAAAAGACATATTGAACTAGGTAAATCTGCTGCATAAGAACTCTTTAGAGGTTTTAAGAACAAGGATGTTTCTTTGAGGACTAAGGTACACCTGACCCAAGCCATGCTATTCTCCATTGAATCTCTTTGAATAGCTCTTGAAAATCCCTTGTTAGTTTAAGAAGATCAAAGTCTTATTTGTATAAAACCCAGGTATTGTGTGAAATTAATGGGAATATAAGCTATGGCAAAAATATATGTAAAACAGAAAAAAATCTTAAATAGTGTAAGTCTAATTCTATCATAATTATTTAAGAAGTTAATTATATTCATTTCTTTGTTCCTTTTAAAAAATATATTCATTTCTTGAGGAATGAGAATATATGTGACAGTTTTTACCAAATTCAATTAGTACACAAAGAGACCGGAATGCAAACTGATCTCAGTAGAGATCGTTCCAGAATAAAACATCATCTTTGGTAAAGTAGAGGGTCATTGAAAAAGAGGAAGGTTCTTAATGAGATAATTTGCATAGTGTCAATGACAGTGAACTCAGCAATGGAAACAACCGTGAGGGTAATGTAGCACCAAGCAGCTGTGTGTCCTTCTGTTGTTGGAGTGGACTAGAGAGCATCTACAATCTATCTGCCTATCTACCTCTATATCTACACACATATACGTATTACATACATAAACACACACATATATAAATTTAAGAGGTGCTGTCAAGTAAGATTGGACTGTTACCTGTTAACCTCAAGATTGACAACTCAAAACCATCAGAACCTCTTTATGAAAAGATGAGGCTACCTGTTCCCATAAAGATTTACAACCTAAAAACTGTAAAGTCACTAGGAGTCAAAATCTACTGGACGGCAATGGATGTGTTTATTAGCTTATCCTTAGAAGAGACTGTCAAACTATTTTTCAAAAAATGTTATTCTATTTTGCATCTCTGCTAGTCATGTTGGAGACCTCCTATTGTTCCATGTCCGCACCAGGATTTGGAGTTCTGGGCTTTGAATTTTATTTTATTTATTTATTTTTTTAAGGTTATTATGAGGCGTATCGGGTGGAGACTCAAGTGTACCTAGTAGCCTCCCTTGAGGATGGTTTGGTGCCTGGTCTCCACAGGAGGAAAAAAAGAGAATGGTGTAAGGTGGCTCTCATCTCTTAGAAAGGATCAATAGAGGTAGGCATCAATATGTAGATAATTAACAATGGCCATTGTGTTTTATTGTGGCTTGGCTTTTATTTACAGTCTTGATTAATAAATTATAGTAGGGATCTTTTCCTTTGCTTTTTTCTAATCACAGGGGTTTTTTCTTTAGTGGAATAACTGTTCAAATATTTTGTCTATTTAATGAGTTTCTTGGTTGCTTTCTTTTTTTAAATTCAGTTTTTACTGTACTCTATGTAGGACTGACTATAACCTTTTATCAGGCATAATTTGCTTTCCAATTTTAATTTTAATTTTTTCATAATTATTTTGTTGGGAGTGTGGTAGTTACATAATCTGAAGTTTAGCCTGTCAATCAGGTTGCAGCTTGATGACCTCATTTGGAGACGCTATGGAGATAAATAGCTCACTGGAGGCAGGACACAGGCTCACTCCCTGGGAGACCTGCTTGCTGACAAGACATTTGGAACTATGCTAGAGGCACAAGGAGACCCCAGCCAGCACTGAGATGTCTCTACTGCTGCTGTATCCACAAGACTTCCCACCTACTAGCCTGTAATCTTCCTGCATTCGCTGTCATTGCATGTGTTTCGTGAGTCTAAAGAGGAATTTATAGATTGGTATAGAATATATGGGCTAATATCGGACTTATGGACTTGATCTAGACTGGGCTGAGATGTTTCCTCAATGTTCAATTGCTCTTGTATACAAATCTCTTTCTTATACACATATGAGTGTCTATGAATTTCTTTCTCTTGTCTACCCAGACTATCACAGGGAGTTAATGCAGATATATCATTCCATAGTTCAATTACATCAAGCAGTATTGTACAATTGCTACCACAATCAGTTTCAAAACATTCTTTTCCTTTTTGCACTTCTTAACATCACCTCCCTTTTGCCTGCCCCTCTCCTCCTCCCATCCACTCCCCCCATGGTACACCCCAGAGACCCTTATTTTACTGCTGTTCCTGTCCCTATACGTTCATCAATCCTGGGTTTCAAATACTGAAAAACAGAAAATCATATAACAAAAATTCAAGAGGATGGCCCCCACTGACCTAACACATCTGGAAACAACCCCAAAATCAACAAACAAAATACAAAAAATATTGAAAACCAGATCTGGCCTAGCAAGCTTAATTTTTACTTATTGCTTATCTCTTTAACATTTTCATTAGTATTTTCATGTTATTCTTTAGTTGATTAACATTTCATACCAGTCAGACAGAAAGAACCTAAGGAATAATTATAACGTGAACTTAGCTGTTTGAAATTAACTCCAAAGGGAATATAGATTTAAGAACAAAACCATACATTTGTCAAGATCAAAAGACGACCGAATCAGTAGGCACTGCAGGGTTGACTGGTTACTTGAGATTGAGGAAATCATTAATGAAACTGCGGGGAGCCGGCCTTGTTGAAAACGAGAATCCTCTCAGAGTTGTCCGAATTTATCAAGAACTACATTTGGTGTGGACATAGTCCTAGTGCACATGTGCTGCTTTGCAATTTGGAACTTTTTTTCATGAAAAGATAATGAGCTATCAAAATGCCTTCCCCTTCTACTTTATCAAGAAAAGAGAAAAGTATATGTTTTCAAAAGCTGGTGAAAGATTGACGGAAGTCCTTAACGTTGGAATCACGTGTCTGCAGTGTCTGTGCTACATTGTTAGTTGGTGTAAATTATGACACGTGTAGATGTTTTCTAATGTTTAAAAAGTACTTCGATTTGACCAATTTTTTAATGCTACTTTTCTTCAGAATTGTGTTAACAAAAGCCACAGTTCTAAATATGAGGAAATAAGGCATTTTTCCTCTGTATAAAAATTATATTATTAGTAATTTTTGCATGATTCATATATATTTCTTTCATGATGAATCTGTGTACATTTTAAAGAATTATAAATTCTAAGTGAGTTATGATTTCTGTTCCCACTTTCTGCCTTAATGAAAGGTCTCAATCAAGTAACTCAACACTCTCATGCTTCACCCGCATAAAACACGGTGAGAAAGCAGCCTCTCAATCCAGGTGTGGGGCTAACATGTGGAAAGTGAGATCAGTAGGTGGTATTAATATTTCTAACAAATAATTATTAATGATGATTAAAACTCAATATCTGGTTTTCTTTTACTCTGTTTCAGGTGTCCATCATTATTGTAACAGTGAAAAGAGTTGTGAAGAATTAAGAGCAAAACCAATGTTTCATTATTTATGAATTATGTACTCCACTGAGCCCTCTGTTTCTTGGTTTTACCATGCAAAAAATGGTTATAAAATTAAGGTCCACTTCTCCAATAGGTGTGAGGTGTAACTGAGTTATCCCTTCTCTCTCCTATGACAAGCATCCCATCATGCATAATGGCTATCATCACTAGTAACTCACTTTCTTTCCATATCATGATTCTCCTGGAGTGAGTTGTCGGTAAGCCACCTTAAAGAAACTGGCGTTTGGAGAGGTTGAGTAGCATGGCCGCTATCACACATTGTATGAGAGGCTGAGCAAGCACTCCATCCTACAATCCTCCGTCTGTTCCCAGGCGCTGTTCGGAAAGGTCACAGAACTTGAAGGCAGCTGTGAGATTCGCCCCCACCCCCCAGCATCTATTCAATAAAGTGATTTGATTGCCAAAAGAAAAGTTCACACACAAAAAAGAAATGGAAATATGAGATTTTTTTGAAGCCCTCTCATATAAAACATTATAAGGTTTTAAATGGATTTCTTATGGGGTGAAATAGATCATTAAATAAGCCATAACTTTAAAAAATTTGATAATTTAAAGAACTGCTTGTGTGAAGCGTGCTAGGATCCATACTTTGGACATAACCGAGGTATCCTTGGGAGTCTTTTGCCCTCACATGCTTATTTTTGATCTTGATAAAAAATAACTGCTGTATTATTTTCATAAAAGTATATTTCCATATTGTTTCACTATGTCCTGAGGCCCCTGGTAGAATTCAGTGTATTTCTAGGGATACTGTTGATAATTTGTTTGAGGGCAATGTAAGTTTTTCTACAGTTACTAACCATTTCAACACAAGTAAGCATTCAGGATTACCAGAGATTTCGTCAAACCCAGTCTTTAGGGATCCTTTCTCTTTTTTCTATGGATTTAAAAATGGTTTACTCCTCAGAATTTGGTGAAATCCAACAAAGAGTCTCATATTTTCCTCAGGGTTTACATATCACAGCTTTATATTTCCACGGAGTTTAGCACACTATTTATAATAATATTCTGTGTTCAGTGATAATTCTTTTACTGTGTTTTACTGTGTCATGCTCTAAGTTACAGATAAAAACCAACAATAGACAAAAGAGAGTTTGTATTTTATCAGAGTGTCCCTGGACTCCGTAGTGTTTTCAAACCTTGTTTTTGGAGGCTGGGTTCCAGGCCTTCCTGCCACGGTGCTCTTGGTGGGCTGCAGCCTTCACACGTTCAGTGAGAAGTCAGCAGGCTCACTATTTGAAATACCCAGGGACTCTAGGTTTCTCAGGTTGTTGTTCACGGCTCTTGTACTAGCCCCAGCTCATGGTAACCTTCCCAGTTCGTGCTATCCACGCAATCAATATTGAATCAGACTGCTGTGATCCATTGGGCTTCTATTGGATGATTTTCACAAGGATATATGTTTTTTCTTCCTAATCCATTTTAATCTGGAATCGCTACTGAATAGATAGGTACATTGGCTACGAGGTGTGCAAGCCAGAAAATGAACTTATCTTGCTTTAATATCTGAAAGTGAGAATTCTACAACACAAAAGAATTAGTCATTTCTTAGAAAGTTCTTATTGTCAAGGTTACTTTTAAGGATCTCGGCATCAGATTGGTTAAGTATTCTCAACTAACTGGCAGATCAGCAATTCAAATACACTAGACTATTTTAAGGGAAAAAGACAAGACCGCCTATTTCTATACAGATTAGACAGGCTTAGACGCTTTGTAGATGCATCCTATTCTGTTCTGCAGCATTACTATCTATAAGTTGGAATTGACTCAGTGGTAGCAATAGTTAGGTTACCTTTAATTATTTTTTTAAAAAGTAAACGACTCTCTCAGCTGACTGTGATCCTTTTCAGTTGGTCATTAAAGGAGATGTCAGTAAATAAACCATGGCACACACTATTTAAAGAAAATAAATTACTTCAGATTTAGAAATTCCATCTATATAAAATCACTTGTATAGACATAGAACTATTATTTTTCCTTCCCACCCCATACATCCTGATCAACTAAGAACCATTAGTAACTACTCTTTGTGTACCACACTCCAACGACTTTTCCATCAACCCCACAATAGCAGGCCCTGACCCATATTTTCTTAGCTTGTTGATGAGTATGTCATTTGGGACAGAGTTTTTCCAAAAACCTTCCTTAGGTCATGCTCGATTACACTTATTGTAGATTGAAGGAATCAAGGTCATTATTCTGTCATAGCAAGGAGTTTGTTTGGGCAATGATTTGTACTCAAGCCATGCTATTTATAACCAAGCACTTTGGGAGTCTCAAAGGGTTTGCAAATTGCCCTCTGAGTGATAACACACAGTGCGGTTACCCATTGCAGTTAAAGTGGCTGGTCTAGAATATGCAGTGCCATTATTCTCCATTGAAAAGCAGTTTCATTTATTTGGCAGAGATTGTGAAATTGATCATCAAAGTGTGAGCTTATGTAAGATTCCATGAAAATTTTTCATTTTGTTTCACCAAAACTTTTAGTATATATAAACCTATAATATAATGATGTAAATGGATAAGTTAATTAAATTGTGCATGAATATAATTTGCCACATCTTGATATGATTCAATTCATCTATTTAAATCACAATGATAAGATGATTATTTTATAATCTCTAGCAGAAAACAGCATCCTGATTTTCAAATTTATGCTTTCAAGTTTGAAGGTTAACTGCCATCTGGTTAAACTGTCAGGCTTGATGGTGTTTATTATATACTACTTCTGCTATGGTTGCTTATGAAACTATTATACTTTTCCTTAGACATGTGTTGTTCTGCATGAATGAGGGTGTTTATTTTACTCTAAATTGTGTACTGCTTTAAAGATCATGTAAGTAGGACAAAGGGTAAGTGTTTAAATAACACGTTGTCTTCATTGAATTGCTTTTGTTTACAATTAAACTCCATTTTTTTCTTTTTCTCTTGTTAATTTAAGGTAACTTATACTAGCATTCAAAAGTTTAACCTGCCTGGCTAAAGTGGTACGCATTAACTTAAACGTGATCAGTGGCCATTTTATGATATGGCTCCAATAGATATGTTGTTAAGATGTTTCTCAAAATAAGAAAAGGCTTATTCCTTTTCAGAAATGAAAACAATCACCTTTAAATCATATTTAATAAGCCATGATCTAACTGAAGTGAGAACAAATTTCGTTTTCTTCGATACTCCCATAACAATAGGTACATAACATGTGCGAATGTGTGTGTTATGTAATTTATTTAAATTTGAGAGATAAAGACAAGCAAATAAAACAAACACCACTGCCATCGAGTGGATTGTGGATTGTTATTGTTATGTACCATAGAGTGAGCACTGACTCAAAGCAGCCCTATAGCCAGCAGAAGGAAGCACTACCTGGTCTCCCACCATAACAATATTGATCCCATCATTTCAGCCATGGCGCCAATCCATCCAGTCAAGAGTCTTTCTCTATTTCTCAGTCTTCTGATGTTCTCTACTGTCGGCCAAGATCGGTCTGACATGACATCCATGATATCCCTTGTTCCACGTTCTTCTCTGAATCTGGTCTGAACCTCTAGGAGCCCCTGTCAGTGTTTCAATCCTCTCAGAGAGTGATATGAGATTTAAATCAAAAGCATTTAGTGATGAAGCACAGATTTCCAAGGTTTTTAAAATTATTGAAAATGTTGGAAAAAGAAAGTAGCACCTTCTAGGGTATGAATATTAATTTAAATCAGATATGGCCAACAACATTCTTTAATCTTTTCCAAGGACCGCAGCCACTGAAAGTCCCTGCTGTGTCTTTTCTTTGCTTTCCACAATTGAGCCTGGCTACATTTTCAGGTTGATAGAATACTCACTAGCAAATAAAGTCACTAATGATTATAAAGGATCCTTGTCTTTCTTTCAGTCCTATAGCCCTAAGTGGTCTCTCATAAGAAAGAATGAGTCCAGAATTGTAAGGGTGCTGTACATTCTTCTAAAGACAATTGATAAATTACTGTGCTTTTTTGCGTGGGGCAGATCAGACAATATGGTTATATTCCTTTTAAGAACATGGAGATTTAGTGTGTTCTACTTGACATTTTTATACTCAGCTTGCAGTACCAAAGGCTGGCAAAATGAAATCAACAAAAAATGTCACCAAAATTGAAGTTATTTTGGGGTAGGAATTTTAGCAACATTCAATGATGTTATACTCAGTTATATTTTTTTGCTAAAAACCAAAGCTACAGATGTGTGAAGATAGTAGGGTGACAGAGAAGTACAGACTGAAATACACAGGCCTAAGGACAAATGCTCTAGCATTCCTGGTCTAAACCAAACCAAATTCTCTGACCTCGATAGGGCTTCTAAGACTGTAAATCTTTATGGTACCAGTCATGGCAGTCAAATACTTCACCCAAGGCATCACCAGTTTCAGGTGATGCAAAAGCTAGTGGTTTGAGTCCACTCAGATGTGCCTCAGAGGAAAAATTTGGAGATTTACTTCCAAAAAATCAGCCAATGAAAATCCTGTAGTTCTGTGCTGACACAAGTGGTATGGCCAAGAGTTGGAATGGACCAGAAGGTAACCATTTACTGATGCTCCAGTACGTGTCCCGGATCCAGAGGTATAAGAAATGGCTCCCAGTTAAGGCCTGACTAGGGGAGATTTTCCAATTATGGGGAGAGCGCCTGAACAAGGACAGTTCTTTCCAATTGCTAGGTGCTGAGCTCTCAAGGAAGACTCAAGGGGTCACTCTGGGAGATAAGGACTTTAATAATTATGCCAAAATTACTTGTAGAAGTAAGTATTGCTTGTCTTCCTTTGGCCAACAGAGTTGGGTTTGATCTACAATATCCCTTCGACTCCCAAGCAAGCCAGGGTGTTAATCCTGTCTTAGGTAGCATCGGAGAGGGGTGTAAATGAGGCAGCTGGAGCAGCTACTTTGGTTGTGAGTTCCATGGGACCTTCTCTTCCAAGGTCATGTCACTGTTGCTGCCTCAAAATGGCCTTGGGGATAACACATTCTCGGTGGTCAGCTCTGGCATTAGGCCTTGAATGGGTGCAAGTCTGCGGGGAGGCCATGGGCAGGATGTGTAGGGATGCTCCTTTAATTCACATTTCACTCACTGCCAGTCTTCCACGTTCACCCTCGATCCTGAGTGATGGAGAATCGCAGCCACATGCCACAACCCCGAGGCAAAAAGATAAATTTTCCTGCAAAGAGGGTATAAGGGATCACTCCAAATTTGGACTGATCCTGACAGCCCAGCAGGCATGCCCAGTTGCTGCCATTGACTGGGTCAACTTTCCATGTCAGGCTGACAGCTGAAAATGTTAGCATTCTCCAGTTGGTTCAATTTGTCACATCAGCAATCATTGTGGTCTTACTGGCAGGTAGAAAACATGACTGGAAACACTAGGGGTGAAAAGACAGAGAAGTGAGAAGCACTAATCATAGGAAAGTCATTAGCATCAAGCAAAAGACATACAGTGGTTGGCAATGGGAACCACCTTTAACCTAACTTTAGGCCTTTTCCTCAATGGGTTAAAATAGCGAACCATTAAAACTCACTGACCAGCAGCAAACTGTCGGAGTCTTCAGACAGAGGCAGGAAGCCTCTCACATCTTTGCCGGGCACTTGGGTTCTCATGGTCTTCTGCGGCTCTTGGGATCACAGGGCCCTGGCAGTTGCTTGGCCCACCGTATCTGGGGAAGTGGTTCCCCAGTTGCTTTGGGAACATCTGTTGAAGTGTCCCCATGGGACATTTTGCCTACTTGCTGGGGGACAGAACTGCATGTTCTCAATAAGCAGCTGGGCAATCCCTGCAAACCTCTATGGTTTGCTTCACAGAGCAAGATCATCTCATCAGTTCCGCTCTCAGCATCTGCTTTCTTCATGCTTTGTCTTTTGATGGAGCTGATCTGCTGCTTGTTCATCGGGGGCCAGCAATATAGCGCAAAACCAGGCCAGGCCATGTATCTGGAACATTCAGATATCCCTTACCTCTACCGATTGGCAGCTCCCAAGCCATCTATGTGCCAGGCCTCCTCTGGTGTGTGCCTTGTGTCCTTGACCTTAGTAACTTAAAGGAACAGTGAGAAAGAGGAAGATCTTCAGTAAGATGGGTTGACACAACGGTTACACCAATGGGCTCAGACCTTGTGAGGAGGGCACATGGACTGGAAGTGGTTCGTTTATCGGGTATGAGTCAGAACTGGCTCAAGATCACCTAACAACAACTACAACAGCACCCAGAGCGTGAAAACAAGATATTGGAAAGCCTGATAACATGTCAAGAGAAGAATGAGTTTCAGGTCTCTGCACCTATTTTTAAATTTAAGTTTTTAATTTTGATTCTTTAGCTTTGGAATTTGTTTTTATAAATGTTAATGGATCTGATAATTTATTTTCTAAATTTTACTAAACTGAACCAGTTCACCAATTTATCCATCTGATTGTCTTTCTACATAATAGTAAAAAGGAACAGATGTAAAAGTAAGAATTCAACTGGTGCAAGTGACTCATGAGCATTCTTGTAATAAATTTGACCAACTATCCATATGACTCTTTGCATTTACATGTCATTCTTTTCTCTGAAAACAATGGTGTAATATTTTCTCATTGCTGAGAAAGAATTACTCTGTATCAGATTACTATTTATAAGCAGTTAAAATTTTTTCACTTAATTCTGTCTGTTGACTCTTATCAGTAACAACCACATGCAAAAGTCTATTGCTTACAATTAAAATTCCTGTACTATGTGGTATTGGTGTGAAGGGAAAAAGATTTCTTGTCTATATCACCCCAAACTCATTAGCTACCTGATGTTCAGAGGTATATAAGTCTCCGAAGAAAGATGAACAAATCTCAAAGTCTAACATAATTTCAACCTGGCAGACATTATAGGGCAACTGTGTTTCTCTTTTGATAAGAAATTCGGTTAAAAGGGAATGAGTATGTAAATGTTAATTGATAGTTTGAAAGTTCACAGATAGATCTTTTGCATATGGAAATCTGTTATCATTATGAAATAGGATCTGGCTATCTATGAGTGAGACCATTAGAAGTGATATTATTCCGGTTATCTCATAATAAATAGCACAGTATTTTATTCTCAATACTACAAGCCCAGAAATACACAAACACACACACACACGCATGTACACACACACATTTTCTCTTTCACAATAAATTACTTCACATTCTCCCAAATTATTTTAATAATTTCAGGAATCATTGATCAAACTTTGATTCAATATATCATAAAATTCAAACATGTAAGAGACTTAAAAACATATTGTTGAGGTATTAATCCATTAAAAAAATGTAAGAGTAATCTACTGACCAGACATCTAGCAGTAAAGTGACTAGTATATATTTTTAGATTTAGGTCATAGTTTTATGATCATAAGATACTTCTATGGCCATAAACTTACCACTTAAATATGAAAGAAGAGATGGAAAACTAATTATGTAATTAAGTACCCTAAGGTAATGAGCTAAGAGAACTCTGGTAATCCATTAATTTATCAGCCCTCAATATATAAACTTTTGATCAGATAATTCTTACTCTTGACTGGGTTCTGATTTCTTGCATTTTGTATGTGCTGCTCATGTAACAAAATCAGATCAGTTATAGATTATGGATTATAAACTATTCATAATCTTCTTTAACAATTTAATATCTGATGTCTATATTTATTGAGATTATACCTTGATTTAAATTTTAGGTGTGCATGAATCCTGCAGAACTCATACATCTTCTCAAACAGAACTTGGGCTTAGTTGTACAGATAGCCAAATACATTATTATTCATAAGTTTACTTCCTTAAACCATCAGGAAAAATCCTATGCTTTATATATTTCTATGCACTAAGGAAAGAATACATTGATTTCCTAGGTTACACATTTCAAAATTGATTTTTAAATATTAATTGAAGTGTATTGGGTCGTGCTTTAGAGCGTGTACTTTTACATAAGGTTGGTCTATGTTTTAGTCTTGCTTGGACACATACTGATGATCTGACTTTAGTCAAGTTGCTGAACATCTCTGAGACTTTGCATTTCAGAAAATGCCCATCAGAAAAATTCAAAAAAGTTCTGTCAATCTTCAGCATGTGTTTGTTAAAAGTGTTGATACTAGCTTTTATTGTTTCATGTACATCAAGATCTACCATGATGTATGAATATAATTATATCTTGGGTAAGTAAATATCAATTAAAGAGACAAGGTACCTCCTCCACTGGAGCTAATAAAACAGTGAGGGAAGAAATAATGAACTTGCAGACTTATGGCCATGACATTATGCATATCACAACTTATAATGAGCTCTACTATAAAAAGAATGGGGCATACTGGGAGCAGGAATGGAAACAATCTACCTTGCACCATGCCGTTAGGGATTTCTTCTATGAAGTGAAGGTGCTTGAAGTGAGACAAAGGGGAAAAGGAAGAGCTTGCGTTTCAGTTTCCAGTAGTGACAAAAAAGGTCATCAATTGAGAAAATCCAATGTTTATCAGCGATGTAGCTAGTTCATTGTGCCAACCTGGCCGATAAAAACATGTGGGGTTAAATGAAGGGCAGTGGGATAAATGGCTTGGTGAGCCTCACCTTTCTAGTTCTCAGGTCTCTTGCTCTCTGATGATCAGGACAGGGTGCAGCTGCCTTAGCGAGTCCCCTGCTTTAGCTGGCAAGGCTCACTTCCTGCAAGACATCCCTGAGGAGAAGTCACATGGACCTACCCTGATGCAACCCTGGGTGCTGGAGCAGCCATGTGGAGACCCTTGCCAGTGCTGAGATGCTTACACATTCACTGACTCAGCTTTCCTCCTGCAGTCAGCATCATTGAGTGTGTTTTGTGAGATGGAGGAGGACTTTGTGGATTGGTGTTGGACATATGGGTTAATGGGTTAATGTTGGACTTGTGGGCTTGGGCAGCACTGGGTTGGGATGTTTTCTTGATGCGCACTTAACCTTTATATAAAACTCTCTCTTATACATGAGTTTCTGTGGGTTTGTTTCTCTAAAGTACCCAGACTAACACAATCAGGGACCTGAGTTGCTGAATCAAGGGCTTAGAGTTTGTGAAAATCTGAAAGATCAGTTTTCCTCAACTGGATGGTGAAAGGACAGAAAGAGAAAGAGAGAGGCATACTGAGAGGTACAGAGTTCAGGTTCTCTCTTCCCTACAGGCCCTGAACTCTGCATACACTCAAACCTGAAATTTGGAACCAAAGCTCACTGCCATGAAGTCAAATTCACCTCCCAGCAACCCCACATATGGCTTCTGGATCTGTTAAATTTTCTGAGAGTGGCCTTATCAGTCTCTCACAGAGTGACTAGTGGGTTGAGCTTACAACCTTGTGGTTAGCAGTCTAATGTCTAATCCGGAGTGTAAGCAGGGCTCCTTCCTCAATCATGAGCAGGAACTTAAAGAGCAAATATGCCCCCTTATGACCTTCCCTTGAGCATTGGTTGACCACAAAGTTAATGACTTGGGATTTCCAATAATATCTTAATCAATAACAGTCTTATCAAACTACTACCTACTTTCCTTTAATAATGTACAAAAACATAACTTCTGTATATCTCTATTCCCCCCACCTTTATGATGTCCTAAATTATATCATCCTGTCATAATGTCCCAAATCACATCTTTATTCACTGTGTTAAAAAAATGACTGGCCTTTTTTCCTTACTTGCTAATTTCGTCTTAAAACCATATACTAATCTTTGTTTATCCCACCTATCCCTACCGAAGAAAATCCCTTTACTGCTTTATTGTGACAAACTAGCATGTTTCTGAGGTCAAAACATCCTTTCTATTGCAATAATATTCTAATGATGTCTTTGCTTTACCTACGCCTGGATTTTCTCTTTAGATACTAAACTCTCTCACTGCCTTTGAGTCAATGCTGGCTCATAGTGACCCCCAGTGGTTTTCAGAGACTGTAACTCTTTAAGGGAGTAGAAAGCAGTCTTTCTTCCACGGAGCTGCTGGTGGTACTGAATTGCAGACCAAGTGAATCCCAGCCCATGGAGTAACCACTACACCACCAGGGCTCGCTCTTAAACCATAGAAACATGTCAATTAAGGAGCCCTAGAGCTGCTGTAGTACTCAGTTGCTAATGAGAAGATCAGCCGATCAAACCCACAAGCCTCTCACTGAGAAAGAGAGGTGATAGTCTGCTTCTATAAAGATTTGCAGTTTGGAAACCATATAGGGCAGTTGTACCCTGTCTTATAGTCTTTGTTGCTGAGTAAGAGTCAACCCATGTCAATGGGTGTTTGTTTGCTAGCTCTGTGGTTCAGTGTTGAACAAATGGTCCCTGGTTGGAAGTTAGCAGTCCCTCCAAGTTTTATATATATATAAATCAGAATATATCTATACATATCAGAATGAAGCAAAACCTTGTTATTTGCCATCCTCACAATTGTTGCTGGAGCCCATTTTTGCGCCCACTGCATCAATCCATCTCCTTGATGGTCTTCCTCTTTGTCTCAGCTCTTCTATTTTACCAATAAGATGGATTTTTTTTTATGGATTGGTCCCTCCTGATAACATGGCCAAAGTAAATGAGATGAGTATCACCATCCACACTCCTGAGGAACATTCTGGCTGTCCTTCTTTCAAGATATATATATATTTTTTTTTTCTTCTGTGGGCAGTACACCGTGTGTTCAATATTTTTTGTCAGATGTATTGATTGCTTTATTTTTTTATTCAGTGTCCAACTTTTACTTGCATAGGAGATCATTGACAATACCACAGCTTGGATCAGGTTCATATTACTTTCCAGAATGACATCTTTACTCTTTAGCACTTTAAAGAAGTTTTGTGCAGCAGATTTACCCAATACAATGCATCAGTTGATCTCCTGAATGCTGCTTCCACGAGCACTGATTGTGGATTTAAACAAGACAAAATCCTTGGCAACTTCCATCTTTTCTGTTTATCATTTGTTACTTCTTGTCCGGTTGTGAGGATTTGGGTCTTCTTTACATTGTGCTGTAATCCATCCTTCAGCCTGCAGTCTTTGGTGTTCATCAACATGTGCTTCCAGTCCTCAGTCTCAGAAAGTAAGGTTGTATCATCTGCATAGGGTGGTTGGTTAATAAGCCTTCTTCCAATCCTAATTCTGCATTCTTATTCATATAATCCAGCTTCCCGGACTGTTTGCTCAGCAAAAGATTAAATAAATATAAAGAAAAGATGCAATGCTGATACACACATGTTTTTATTTTAAGCCATTACTATTCCCTTGTTCAATTTGAACAATTGTCTCTTGATCCATGTACGAGTTCCTTATGAACATGATAAAGTATTCTAGAATTCCCATTCTTCTCAAAGCTATTCACAATTTTTTATCTACACATTAAAATGACTTTACATAGTCAATAAAACAGAAGTGAATAGTTCCTGGTGTTCTTGGATTTCAGCCAAGATCTATCAGACATCAACAATGATATCCTTGTTCTGAATCTGGCTTGAATTTCTGGTAACTCCCTGCCAATATACTGCAGCTACCATTACTGAATGATCTTCAAAAATGTTACTTGCATGTGATATTAATTATATTGTTAGATAATTTTCCCATTCTGTTGGATCACCTTGCTTTCAAATGCAATGAATGGAGCTCTGGTGGCACAAACCAATGAGGTTGGCAGTTCAAACTTAATATCTGTTATTTGGGAGAAAGATGAGGCTATTTGCTTCCATTCAGATGTACAGCCTTGGAAACTACCTCATGCTACTATGAGCCAGACTCCGGTGTATAGTGTTTATAGTGTTTGTTTTGTATTTGCTCATTGCAATGATTCAACTGAGAGATAGGTATAATGTGACAGAGAGATGATCAAAGGACTAGCTAATCTAGCTAAACTACGTGTGGGAGCTGAGAGAGAAGTCATAGGTAAATGTTATCAACTGGATGAATCAGAATGCCATTCACTGGTGGAGGAATATCAGCGATCCGAGGCCACTGTTATGTACATACCAGTAGGTGTGGGACACAAATTTGCGAATCTGTTTCTCCACTTACTGTCCGGTCTAGTCTCACTCAGAGGACCTTCACAGTTATTACTGCAGGACTACATTCCATAGGATCTCCATGAACAGATGTTGATTGCTAGGGTTTTATAGAAGGCATCTCTGCTGGGTGGGTTCTAACCTCCAGCCTTTTAGTTAGCAACATGTTAACCATAAACCACTTAATATCTCCAGTTCATCTTTTACCCCCAATCCACTGCCGTTGAATCAATTCCCACTCATAACGTCCTATTGGACAGAGTATGGCTCCCCTATAAGGTTTGTGAGCTGTTGATCCAGGTACCAGCAGAGTGACTTCTCTTTCTCCCATGGAGCAACTGAGGAGGCAAATGGCATTAATCTATGTGGGGAAAATAATTGAGCATTTCCCAACCTCGAAATCATTCTATCATATCATACTAAATAATAGATAAAATATAAAAATGATAGTAGTATGTGAGGGGGCTTCAAACAGCCCTTGGACCAATGGAATGAAAGGATAATGGAATGTTCCCATGAACTTTTTGAAGTCCCCTAATAAAGTAGTCGCAGACAGTTCAAAGCGATGGTGGCTGGAGGCTGAGATCCTGAGTATAGTTCGTAGGGAGGAGCTTATGACTTGACTCTTGCTGCTCAGGGTGCATGCTGACTAAAAACTCGCTACAAAACAAAGACTACACACTGCTTTGGCTTTTTGGCTTTTTCCGTAATATCAAAACTATTTTTTAGATCTCTTTGTTTGCAAAAACAGGCACAATGTGGGTCTTTCATAAGATTAAAGTTGTGTAAAGTGGAACATACTTGTATCTCTAGCATAATAGGGAATTAAGGATGATACACTTGCCTTTCACAAAGAAATATAGACTGTAATAATACTTGAAATATATACCATGTGTACTCATGTATAAGATGAGTTTTCCAGCACATTTTTCATGCGGTTTTTGTGGTAAAATTAAGTGCCTTGGCTGATATTCGGGTTGGCATATATATATATATGCTTCATTTCATTATAATTATATATATGTATAATGAAATGAGACAAATTTTGCACAGTTTTATAATTTTTTTTGTCTTTTTATTGCATGGGCCAGTCTTCCTCCTCTATAGTCTAAAGAAGTCCCTGATTTCCATTCCCATGCCTTCCTCTTCCCTCCCCTCCCCTTTCAGGACTAACCTACTTTACCCAACCAGTTCTTTTAGCTGACATGGAAACTCTGTCACTAAGTGGAGAAGAATACATTCAGGCTATTGCGTGGAATATAAATTAGACTTAATGGAAAGAAACAAAACAATGTTTTTAGCGTACACAGCATAAAAAGGAGGACATACAATCAACAGACCCACCGTCACTGAGTCACTTCTGACTCGCGGGGCCCCTACAGCACCATGGGTTTTCTCCTGGGTTTCGGAGGTCTGAGTCCTAATGGGAAGAGTGAGACCCCTCCTGCTCCCACAGAGTGGTAGGTGGTTTCAAAGCATTGACCTCCTTAGCAGCCCAACATGCATGATGCTATTAGGACACCTTAAGGGGCCACAGTAGAGGATAAAACAGATTTTGACCAAATCTTGGAAATTGTTTCAATGTATGGAAATCTTAAATAATTTCATATACATCCCTCAAATATACAGAGGACAAAAATTGATTAACTTTGTTTTGAAATAAATTGTTACTTGAATTGTATTATTTTGAGAAACAAAAACTGCACATAGAATGAACATTTTGGCTATTTTTATCTTTTATTTTTACTCACAGGATCATAATACAATAACTGAACTAGATGATATAATGTAAGGAAATAATATACAATGGACCTAGAAGAAGGGCCTGGACATACCCTAGAGAGAAATTAAAAAGATATACAAACATTTCAGAGATAAAGAACTAAAAAATCTAACAAAATATAATAAGAGGAAAAAAGAAGAAATCGCTGATGCAATGGAAGGCAACCATAAACAAACAAAGAATTTCCAAAGTTTCAACTTCAAGTCTCAACTAATTACCCAAAACATTTCTTTTCTTTTTTTTTTTTAAATCATTTTACTGGGGGCACGTACAACTCTTAACACAATCTGTACATCCATCCATTGAGTCAAGCACATTGTATATTTGTTGCCATCATCATTCTCAAGACATATTGTTTCTACTTGAGCCCTTGCTATCAGCTCCTCATTTTTCCCCCTCCCTCCCCCACCCTCCTCAAACTTTTCTTATATTCTCTGCCTTGTCTTTTCTTCTACACAATGTTTTTCTTAAGTTGAGAAGTTATATTTACTCTTAACTTTGTAAACATATCAATCTATTATCTTTTGCTCCTTTTCTGTCCAATATATTTTACTATTTTTTTTAATCATTTTTTTGGGGCTCACACAACTCTTATCACAATCCCAACATACATCAATTGTGTCGAGCACATTTGTACATTTGTTGCCCGCATCATTCTCAAAATATTTGCTCTCCACTTAAGTCCTTGGTATCAGTTCCTCATTTCCCCCCTCCCTCCCTCCTCCCCCCTCCCTCATGAACCCTTCATAATTCATAAATTATTATTTTGTCACCTCTTACACTGTCCAACATCTCCCTTCACCTACTTTTGTGTTGTCCGTCCTCTAGGGAGGAGGTTATATGCAGATCCTTATAATTGGTTCCCCCTTTCCACACCACCTTCCCTTCACCCTCCTGGTATCACCACTCTCACCACTGGTCCTGAAGGGATCATCCTCCCTGGATTCCCTGTGGTTCTGGTTCATATTTGTACCAATGTACATCCTCTGGTCTAGCCAGATTTGTGAGGTAGAACTGGGATCATGATAGTGGGGGGAGCAAGCATTTAAGAACTAGAGGAAAGTTGTATGTTTCATTGTTGCTTCACTGCACGTTGACTGGCTCGTCTCCTTCATGAGACACTTCTGAATGGGAGTGCCCCATTCCCCACATATGGGCTTATCAACTGTTATTTACAATGATGTCTCTTATAATTCACTCTTAAGAGACATCATTATAAATAACATTTTAAAAATAAACATATATTGTGAAAATAATCTCAAGTTGATAGGAATCCATTAAAACTCTAAGTTCTCCTACCAAGCCTGGGAAGCATTGGAGACATAGAACATGCATTAAACAAGGTCAGAAATATCTGTGACTAAATTCCAACTCGACTATAAATGTATGCCATGGTCTTAGTGTGAAGTTCGTTTCCCAGGCTGTCCTCTACTCAGGAACTCATAAACTTCTAGTTGGGGTGGTTTGATAGGGTCCAGAGATAAGCCACACTCACATGCATATACCCATACACCAGTGAAGAATTAAACTACAAGTTTATTAAAGCATGGAAACACTTCAAAAGAAATAAAGCAAAGAAGCAGGTCACTCTCTCTAGTTGAGAAAGACCACCTTAAACATAGATAAGAAACACTTTTCTCTGGAGGCAAAATAGGTCCCCTCTCAAAGTGTAAAGAGACTCCTTAAGCACAGAGGAGACCCACTTTTCTCCCAGAGCAAAAGGGGTTCCCCTCTTGAGTCGACAAGAGGACAGTTGTCTCGGGGAATGCTTCTAGGATGTTTTTTTAAGATTTTATTCAGTGCTCTTACAGATATTATTACAATTCATAATTCCATTAGATCAAGCTTTAATTGTACAATTGCTGTCATCATCATTTTCAATACATTTTCTTTCTTCTTGAACTCTGATATCAACTCCCTTTTATCCCCTCCCTCCCCCACCTTACCACCCCATTGACCCTTAATATTTCTTCTTCTTCTCCTCCTCCTTGTCCTCCTCCTCATCCTCCTCCTCCTTCTCCTTGCCATATTTCACACCATCTAATGTACCCATTTACCTGCAATTCTGTTGTTCTTTCACCTTGAGTGGGCTTATCCATTCATCATTGCAATCAATCCCCCTTGCCCCCTTCTCTTCCCATGCCTTTGAGGAATTGATAGTGTTTCTGTGGGGTTTATCGCTAGGATTTTATGCTTCTACTTTTTATATGGCACTTTCAAATGGGAGGGAGTTGCCGCTCTGCAGACGGTCAAACAACTTTCTAATTAGTTGCTTAGGTCTTCCTCGGGTCTCATACATAGTTTCTTTCCGTTTTATCAGGGCTGCTGCTTTGGGTCAGCATGTCTTAGCATTATCTTTGAGTAAGATTTCTGGGCAAGAATTTCACTAGGGCTTGGCATCAAGGTTAAGGTGTTTACCAAGCCAGTCCTCACAGCGTGACTTGTTCATTGCTGGTTTCACAGGGTGCTTGGCTCATCCACTTCAGAGACAGGCCAGAAGTCCCTGGTCTGTCTCCAACATATAGGTATATAGGATCTACCTAGATTTTTCTCACATGAAGATAGGATAAATAATTGAGAAAGTGTAAGCCATATAAGAGGCAATATTTCACAGGTCATTGTGGTAGAGAATTTTAGGAAGAAATTGGAGTTTAAAATGATTGGATATCTCTTGAATGCCAGTCATTATATAAACTCTTTTATGGAAAATGAGTCTAAATTAGATTAATAAGGAACCCATGTATACTATTTTACTTAGTACATTTCATAATCGATATTTTTTCAACACATCTAGTTATTTTATACTACATACAAAATAAATATACTGTTATATAGAGAGAGCTTTAGAAATGTCATGAAAATTTTCATATATTTTAATTCCATTTTTCAGTGTACTTTGTAACTCCCCCTCAACTCTCGTGTGTGTGTGTGTGTGTGTGTGTGTGTGTATGTGTGTGTGTGTGTGTGTAGTTACATAATCTGTTGTCAATTTGAGACTTAAGAGTGAAGGGGTGGAGTCTAGCCCATCAATCAGGTCAAAGTTTGATGACCTTATTTTGATACACCAAGGAGATAAGGAGCTCACAGGAGGCAGGACACATGCTCACTCCCTGGAGTCATTGCAGCTCACATGGAGCTATGCTATTGCCCTGGAACTAAAGGAGCCATGTGAAAAACACTGAGATGCCTCTACTGCCACTGGGTCCACAAGACTTTCCACCCACTAGCCTGTGATCATCCTGCAGTTGGTATCATTGTGTGTGTTTCATGAGTCTGGAGAGGAGTTTTTGGATTGTTATTGGACAAATGGGCTAATTCAGGACTTATGGACGTGACTTGAACTGGGCTGGATGTTTTCTCAGTAATCAATTGCTCTTGTATATAAAGCTCTTTCTTATACACATCTGGTTGTCTGTGAATTTGTTTCTTTAGTCTACCTGGACTAAAACAGTATGTATTAGAGAGAAAGAGAGCTCACAAGTAAGCACATTGTTCTGGTGTACAACTACAAATATGGAAAAGCACAGTTAGGTATACTGAATCAAAAGTAGCTATCCTGTATTGTTGATATTTCTATTGTAGTTCATTAAAAATTATTCAAGAGATTGGTCAGTGGGAGAATAGAATTGTTCTTAAGAGTTACTTTTCCCTTTTGTTCAGAAAAAAGAAAAAGCCCCAACTTACTTTGCAGATGGTAATTATGACTGGACAGACCATAAGGTTTCAGCCTGTCCATCAAAGCCTTCAAATTGAATAGCTCCAGTATTTTTGGACCAATTTATCCCACTCCACTAGGGACAGAAATTCCAACACATTAAATAAGCAAAGAGGAAAAAGAACAGATAGACCCAAATTAGATGAGGGCTAAGTGCTATTTTTTCCTGTGTTTAAAAACAAACAAAAAAGATCAGTGAAATTACAACCATTCATCCATCCAGAAATGTTTCCACAACCAATTACAAATAGACTTTTGAAAACTCAACCAAGGGGAAAATAAGTCAGTCGATTTGATTGATTAAATCTTCTTTAATGTTTAAAATAAAGTAGCCAACCTATGTTCCAATCTTTTTTGCTTATTTCCACCATGCGCAATCCAGAAAGCAGTACATCCATTTATTTCAATATGTCAGCAATTACCAACCAGAGAATGTCCTTAATGAGACCATTAGTAGCAACAACAACAGAAAAAGGCCAGACCTGTTTCCTCTTCCTCTGCAGTTTCTACAGCCAGAGGGCCCTTCCACTACCAGGTACAAGAATTGTTTGGTGCCAGCCCACATTCAAAGTGTAGCAGCAGGTGGGAGGACCACCTGTTCCTGTCTTATTCCAGAGAGCGAACAATCCCCTCTTCAGATTTCCCAGCTGTGGTGAATCAAGAGTGACTTTGAACGCAAGCAAATACTTAGAATAACTCTCGTTGAAAGACTAAGCCTGTTACGAAAAGTGAACATTTATACAGGCAAAATGAAGGGTTAAAAAGCACAGCTCTAAGCAGTAGGCAAAGGCTAAAGCCACCCCAGGTGTGAATCTTAATGGTTGTTAATTAGGTAGCAATTCAAGAGAAAAAAGAAAAGAAAATGCAGCAGGTACGAGGTGTGTGGTTTTGCTGATGAAGGAGCACTGTAAATATTCAACTCTGTAATGGGAAAGACAAGTTCATTTTTATTTTCTCTGTAGAGTAGACTTTGTTTCAATTAGTGCCAGATGATTACTCCCTTTTATGATTCAACAAAAGTACAGAATTCTACCTCCTCTAAATATTACCTGCTAGGAAATACCAACTGGCACATCTGTGTGTGTCTGATTTTGATTTATTTTGAGGAACAGACAATATTGCATGGGTAGGTTAAAGAGAAGAAAATGTAATTGTAGCCTAAAACATTCGTGGGAACTTAAGAGAGAGTCTGATAACTTTTCTGTGCAGGATGATAGTTGAAGCATTTTCTTACTCTATTCAAACTGCCTGTCTTGAGTACTTTTTCATTCATTTCTAACCAAGTTAGAGTTTCTCCGTGATCTTTTCAACTTCAAAGAAGTATTCAACACTATGCCAAATTTCTTCAAAGTCTACTATTTAATTTATTTAGATTGTTTTAGTATGCTTTTATAACATTGTTAAATGGAAAAAAATTCAGTCTACTAATTCAATTTAGTCATCAAATTCTCTTGTTCGTACCGAAATAGTTAATTATGCATAGACATTGTTAATACTGAAATTATAAGATATGTTGCTTCTGTTCATGAAGTTTTATCATCATCGAATCAATTCCAACATAGATATTAAGGATGCATAATGACTTAGCAGTTGTTCCTTCCAGAAAGTCAAGAAATGTTTTTTAATCTACTTCCTTAGAAAGAGTACACATAAAAACATGTATAATTTGTTTTCTGTGTATCACCTTCCTTTTTATTTTATCTGCCAGAATTTTCAAAACAAAAGATCTTTGCCCAAGATAGGTACACTGGGGAAGAACTGCATAGCATCAGTTATATGAAATATATATATCTATATACATATATAATATATAAATATATATCATCTACTTTATCTATAACTAAATCTGTAAGCTCAATAGTACTATTATTATACAGATAACATAATGACTTAAGAAGCATCCTGTATTCAAAACAAATGTGTGAAAAAAGGACAGATGCATAAGTGAGTGATTTCTCCCTCTCCAAGTAACTAATTATCAAGACATGTAATCAGACCAAAATTTTATTACATCTCCACTAAATATACACTGACAAAATACAGACGGCAAATTCAAAATTGTCTTTTAGAAGTTGCTACTAATATATCATCCAAAATAGTTGAAAAAGTATCACCATTCTCATCTAGAGTCAGTCATGTGGGTTCTAAGGCAAAGAAGCAGAATAATTGTCAGAAAGTCTGTGGAACAGAGTAAAGAGAGAGAAGCAATGCTAACGCGTATTGCCCGTCGTTTTGAGAATGCCATTAGTTTTGCGGAAGTCTTCATTTCCAATAACATCTATTTTATCTGTTAATATTGAGTCGAACTAAAAATTATTCCAAAAGGTTTCTTCATTACATGTACACAGCATTATTCCAGCTGCCTGATATTTGGGCATGATTCTTGTTTATATGTATTATTTAAAACGTGCACATGACTCTCAGGAAAGTTCTCCAAATCTCCTTTAATAATATTCTGTTTTCAGCGAGAAAGGTGTATTAGACATTCCTTGTTGGCAAACATGAGTTGAATTTTCACAATTTTATGTCATAATGAAAATATTCTACCAATGACAAAGTATTATTTTTAATTAGCAGTCTACTAAAGTTCAGAATTTGTAATCTTAGAAGCGTGTTATTAACCTTTAAAGATTCTGTACTCATTGTGTAGTACAGTTTGTATGTAATATCAGAGGACTCAGCATAGTTATATTCAGTTTCCCAACTTTACCATTGGCCTATAAATTAATATGAAAAATAAAATTATATGGTAAAATAGCATGAACATAATTAAACCACATAATCTTCTCTATTTGGGGAATGACATTTTGATAAATTGAAACTCTAATTACTGTAACTTTTAGCATGAAATGATATCAGACAGAAACCTTTATTCCTTTTATATGGAAAAAAATGAATTCAAACTTTAGTCATTTAATTGAAGAAAAAAATGGAGGAATATATGGTTCTGTCTAGTAGGAGACCCTAAATTTTAGAAAAGAAAACCTCAATGGTTTAATCATTTTATTTATAAAGAAAGAATAGCTTACAATGACTATATAATTTACATTTCAGATTTTATAATGAATTTTACTTAATAAGAAAATATTACTAAGACAATAACCAAAAACTCAGGGCCACAGAGTTGATTTCAACTTATAGTGATGCTCAGGGGCAGGTGGAACTGCCCCCTGAGGATCCTCTGCTGTTTATGTTCATGGTAGCAGAGAGCCTCATCTTTCTTCCATGAAGTGACTGGGGACTTCCAATGCTTGACAGTGTATTTAGCATCGCAGTACATTATCCACTACTACAATAGGACTTCTTAGGCAAGATAGGACAGGCAAAGTCTTATGTTCTTGAAATTGTCAGATTTTTATCACTCCTATGGATTTGAAAGGAATTTGACAAATGATGTCAAAATAATACATCCCTGGGTGGTGCAAATGGTTAACCGATTTGTCTACAAAGGAGAACAAAAATGCTGGCAGACGCAGACACTGAGAGAGAGGCCCTGACAAAGAATCTGAATGACCGAAACACTGACTTTGTAGACTTCAGAATTGCGAGAAAACAAATTTCTATTTATTGAAGCCATTCATTTCTAGTATTTGTGTTACAGCAACATAGGGTAACTAAGACAGCTAGAAAGTAATTATATACTTAATATAAAACTCCCATGGTTATTAAACTCAGGGAATAAGTATGTGACTCAATACATTGGCTTTTATTTATATACAGTATTTTAGATGAAAGACATCAAATCAAACCAAACTTACTGCCATCAAGCTGATTCCAAAATGATGGAGTCAGGGGAAAGAACTGGGAGAAGTGCCAGCGTTAAAGGAATCAGAGGCCAATATGGCACACACACGCCTGCAGTAACAGTCATCGCTGACACTGTTGTGCATATGGCTGCTTGAAGTCAATCGACTCAATGGAACCTAAAAGAAAAGAAAAGAAAACAAGACAACACCAAAAAGCATAAATAGAAACATTAAGCACACATGCACAGACACACACACACACACACACACAAAGTATAAATATAAAGGATGCAAGTGTGTAGATAAGCATGCATGTAGGTGGCCCTGTACCTCTCTCCCTGTCTGTGTATTTCAGATGAGGGTACGTTGATTTTTATTTAAAGATTAATGGGAAAAAATGAAAGCATCATTGAAATATAAAGTCTTGAAAAGAAAAAAAGTGACCAAAATAAAAATGTGTATTTTTTCCTAGATGTAACTGCTGTGTTAGAGCAGCATTGAAAGTAAAGCAATCTGTAATTTAATGAAAAAAAGAAAAAGAAAGTTTGAAAATAAAGGAAATGTATTGATAAATCACTGAAGAGCTCTGATACATTATTGTGAAGGAATAGACATTGCCAGGTTCTTAACGTTTTGGATTTAGACAAGAAGCGTCGATGTAAATGCCTTCATTGTTTTTAAAAGTGCCCGAGAGGCTACATGGTGGTCCTGTTTGATAGCCTCCATCTTCTCCCTGGGAAAGTTGGACCCTCAATAAGAAAGACCATAGAAGAAGGCATTCGAACTGTGGTGCTGGAGAATTTTAAAGTACCATGGATTGTTAAAAGGACAAACTGATCTGTATCAGAACAAGCAAGGCTAGCGTGCTTCTTAGAGGCAAAGATGGCAAGACTTCACCTAAATACCTTGACCATTTTGTCAGGAGAGACCAATCGCTGGAGGAAGGACATCATGCTTGGTGAAAAAGAGGCAGCAGAAAGGAGGAAGGCCCTTGGTGAGATGGATTGACACAGTGCTGCAATGGTTCAGGCGCAGGAACAAGTGTGAGGTGAGGCGGCACAGAACCGTGCGGGGTTTCCTTCCGTTGTGCATAAGGTTGCTGTGGGTTGAAGGCGACTTCATGGCACCTAACAACACCATCTTCTTCAAAAGTTAGTCAGATGATGAAATCTTCCATTTATTTTCTGTCTTGGTGAAATATAAAGCTGATGAAATTATTCTGACATTATCTATTTTATGTTTTTGAGGAATGGTTATAAAATCAATTTTTCTAAATTAGAATTTCCTTTAAATATGTAAAGAAAATGATATATGGCCAATCTATTCTTTCACTTCTGTTTTATATTTGCAACTCCATAGTATTGTGACTTGAAACTGAACTAGATTTATGAATCGTTTAGTCAACCCGTCATTTAAACAAGGACATTGGCCTGGATTATACAAATATCTCACATCCTTGAAATTTCTGAAAGTATGCATTGTATGATGTTTCACAAATCTATCTATCTATATATATATATTTAATTAATGTCAAAATTTCAAACACATGCATTGTATTATTTACTGAAAGAACTCTTTTAAACTTATTTCAAAAGATTCATGGCATAACTATTTGTGTTTCATACATGAGAAAGAAGGCACACACATAACTGAACTGTTTAGAGAATCCCTAAAACAAGCTTCATCTTCTGAAACTCTTTTCAACTCAGATATTTCAAGTTGTCTATTTATGTACTTATCACTCACTGAGCCATTGGCAACATTGCCAGGGCAGCATCTCACCATTTGTTTTCATTGGCAGTCTATCATTTGTCCTCAAACTTTCTACAACCGCTTTCCACTAGTGGTGATGTGTATATGATGCGGGTGAAATTTTTATGACTGATGGCAATTGTGAATGATACTTCTAATTCTCAAACAATAAAGTGCTTTAGAAAATATTTTATACCAGGTATCCTGGTTTCATACTTCTTTCTAGAAACATGTAGGAAAATAGCCAATTACTTAAACTAATGTGTATATATCACAGAATGGAATATTGGGCAGATATTGAAATGGTGTGGTAAAATAATATTTAATTATTTGGAATTATTCTTTTTTACATCATTTTATTGGGGGCTCATACAACTCTTATCAAAATTACTCTTAAATATTTAAAATGCATATAGATACATATATATGCATATGCTCATGTTATCAGAATAGACCACTCACTGGAGATAGACACCATGCTTGGTAGAGGGGCAATGCAAAACAAGAAGACCCTTGACAAGAAGACTGACATACATGGACTTCAACAATGGGCTCAAACACAGGAATAACAGTGAGGAGGCGCAGGAGGGGGCGAAACTTTGTTCTGTTGTACATAAGGTCGCTATGTACAACCACGTGACCCAGAACCACGTGGATGGCAGCTAAAAACAATGCATATGTACATGCATGTACATAGCTCTGTATTACTGTGTGTTTTTATATATGTGCATATATAGAATGCACATATATCTGTAAAAATATACTCCAGAGGTTAAATTGGTCAGAACTGAGGTATACAACAGACTAAGTGTGTTCTTGATTTTTGGGGGGCTATATTTGTATTTCCAATCATCCACAGTTGAGCTTTATAACTTTTGCAACAATAAAATGAGCTAGAGGGATTTCTTTGCACTGTTCTCATTAAAGAATCTTCATAATTTTTATTAGTAAAATTTCTTATTTTTATCCTTAGGTTAACCTAGAGTTAAATTTTAGAATATAATTTACTATAAACATTTAAATTTCTCTTCTTAGCAAATAGATGTATTCTAAATTCCATATTGTTATTTTATAATATTCTAAATTTCTCTATTGTTAATTTATAATAAAAGAAACATTTTTGGATTATATTTTACTCTGCAACTAATATACATAAAAACTTCAAAAGGAAATCTACATACCTAATTGCTTATTTCATTGCAACATCATTATTATTAATTTACACTTAAAGATCGATTTACAGCCCCTAAAATGTCTAAAGTACTTGGGTAGTGCCTATAACTACAGAAACTCTGGTGGCATAGAAGTTACATGTTGGGCGGTTGACTGAAAGATCAGCAGCTCAAAACCAGCAGCCACTCCTCAGGAGAGAGACAAGACTTTGTACTCCCATCAAGAGTTATAGTCTTGGAAACCCAAAGGGGCAGTTCTACGCTGCCTTATAGGTCTCTGTGAGTCAGCATCAACTCAATGACACTGATTGAGTGCATATAACTTCAGGGATATGTAAGCCATTTTCAATGAGTGATCTGAATATACTCCATGCCATAATATTAAAAATAAATGGGACAAAAATGAATATACATAGGTTTTAGTCTTTGTTAATATATACTCATTGTATGCTGAACATGCAATTTGTGCTTTCATGAGCCATTGCACAGATAATTTTAATGATATGTTTGTTTTCAACTTTAAAGTGAGCTACATAAATTATTTACTTTTATCCTCGCTTTAAATATCAATCCTATTTGCTACCTCTTACAACAATAGACCTAAGTAGTCAAACCTCTTTAAAAATTACTCTTTCAATTTCATCTTCTGTCCTCTGAGGACACAGCTGCTGAAAGCATGGAATTTAGTGGAACAGTAGCTATATATTTATGTTTCACTCTAGTAAATATTGCAAAATCTTAAAAGGTAAAATAACTTTTTTTTCGACCAGTAAGAGAATATATGAATATACCTCCTGGTATCAACTCAAAACTAAATTATTGCCAAACATAACTTGATGCTTGCACAAATGGTCATAAAAGAGGAAAATGCTCTGGGTTGGAAACTGGAAGAAAATAAAATAACTTTCTCAGTTCAGAAATCAGATGTCTTTTTTATTGTTTATATTTGATATTTGAAAACACCCCTGTTTGTTACTTTATATCTGTATGTCCATTTTATTAATATAGATACACTAAAATATATATGATACCTCAGGGGCATGGCATAAGAAATAACAAGGTTCTTTTCGGTTTTGTTTTTCTTTTCATTTTTTTAAGATGAATATATGTTCAAACTTAAAAGTCACTTGAAATCTTACTATCATTCCATAGATAGTGTTTAACAGACCACGCGTTATAAATTAAATAAGTTTCATAAGCATATTTGCTAGCATCTGCTTGATAACGCGAAGGGCAGCGTGGGGAGGCAGGCCCTGGAGACCGACACTGACCACGTACGTGGCCGCGAGTACGGCTCCCACGGAACAACCACTGGGAGGCGGCGCGGGACCAGAGGGTGCTTCGCGTGTTGTGCATGGAGTCACTAAAAGTCAGAGTCGACTTGACAGGCCCTAAAAGCACCACCGGCCACATGCACATATTTTACAGTAAAATGGAATAAAAATCGTATTTCACCGAAATAAATGATATTTTGCTCCTCTATTGGGTCAAAGTAACTTTGCTTTTAATAATCCAAGAAATTTATAAGTGTTAGATATTCTGCATTGTTCTCATTTTAATTTTCATGTATACATAGGCGTATTCACATTTGTGGGACAAGAGGTGTTTATATATTTAGCAAACTTAAGTTCAATCAGTATAACTTAAGATCTTATTTCTTAGACTTCAAAACCTTTTAACATTTTATTAGGGGCTCATACAACTGTTATCCCAATCCATACACACATCAATTGTGTAAAGCGCATTTGTACATCATTTCTCAAAACATTTTCTCTCCATTTAAACCCCCGACATTAGGTCCTCATTTTCCCCCCTCCCTCCCAGCTCCCCTCTCCCTCATGAGCCCTTGATAGTTTATAAATGGGTATTTTGTCATATCTTGCCCTGTCCGACGTCTCCCTTCATCCACTTTTTGGTTGTCTGTCCCCCAGGGAGGAGGTCACACACAGTTCCATGTAATCGGTTCCCTCTTTCCTACCCACTCTCCCTCTACCCTCCCTGTTTTGCCACTCACACCACTGGTCCTATAGGGCTCATCCGTCCTGGATTCCCTGTATTTTCAGTTCCTATCTGTACCAGTGTACCTCCTCTGGTCTAGCCAGTCTTGCAAGACAGGCTAAAAAATTCAAAAGGAGGCAAAGCCATTCTTATTTTGCTGTGCACTATCAACTATATAACCAACTAAGTAATACAAGCATGTATTGCTAAAACTGTGTATTTGAAAACCTTGAGTTTTAATCATTTAATAGCTACTAAATATTTGCTATTGTTTAACACAGTTTCACACAAAAAACTCCTAACCATCATACATGGCTTTAAAAATTGTAGCTATTTCACTTACCATCAGTAAATGCACTTCAATATCTGTAGTGTTTAAATAAATGATGAAAAAGAGTTAATCATGTGCACTTTAATCATGGAAGTTTACTGTTTCTAAAGTGTTTGAATTTAACATAAAGGAATCCCCATAAACTGAACTATAGGGGAAAAGTAAAACCAGTCTTAGTAATACTTGAACTATTTATCAAAATGCGAAAATGTCTATAAGTCAGCCATGATTCTGACCTTATTTTGTAGTGTGCCCATTATTTTATAATCTCCACAGACAACGATTGTGCTCATAGCTTCTAAATCTGTCTTTTTCAAGACTTTTTTTCAAAACATTTTATAATGACTATTAAAGTAAGGCCTTGAAATACATAAAGGTCAGAATGAATAGATCTTATTGGCCTTGGCATGATTAATATCACTAGTCTAACATAACACGAGAAAATCACGAATTGCCTGGTTTGCTTGAGTAGGCAATTTTGCTGCTGGTGTTGACCATTAGGTTCATAAAGAGAATAAATGCTCACCCTGATAAAAGATAACTCAGTATTCCTTTTCTGGAATGAGGGCAACATCAATTTGGGTATGTAATAAAATAAAAAACACAGATGTTTAGGTGCATTTGTTCATTTTCATGTTGGCTATAAGATACTTAAATGTTGCTATGCTGTTGCATGTATTAAAAATGGTTTCTAATACATAAAAGCAAATATGGCTTTCAGAATATACTTATTTAATGGACTTTAAAATTAACAGAACCAGAATCAACCTATGAAAGTACAAATGCAACATTTTAAATTTAAATTCAAATTCATTTATACTAAATAAATGTTCAAAAGTAAAGTTAATTAATATCTCAAATGAATCTTTATACAATAGGAATGTTGGCAGGACATATACTTCACTCAATATTCCGTGGGTTAGTCAAAAGGTGTTGCTACTGGGGTTTGCAGCCTATCAATGTGTGAGTTTCTTCCAAATATGTTTGAGCATGTCTCTTTAATGAGTGGATCATATGTTTTCTCAATAATATTCTCCTTAGTCTTAATAAGGTTCTGTTTGAAAAAGATCATTTTTTTACTATGGGAAAAAATGATTTTATGGTCAGGGCTAAAGACTGATTGGGGAAATAGCAGGTTTGTATGTCCATGTTGTTTGTAGGTTTGTATGTCCATGTTGTTAGGAGAGACCCTTCTCTGGAAGAGGGGGAGTCCCTAAAGAGGAAGGATTGATTGTTCAATTTTCCTTCTGGCAGCTCATGGTATGTCTAATAGTCTTCACCAGTAGCATAATTCAAACATATCAACTCTACTCTCGTCTTCCTACTTAATGTGATTGGCAATGTCATAGTGTTACTTTGGAAAAAATTTATCAAGATTACAACCTCAGTTTCCACAACTTGCAAAGCTGGCCTCTCTGCCTGGAGTTTCACTTACCCAGCAAATCCTTTCAGCAGCCACGTTTTTATTGGACTTTTTTTTTCTTTTTTGAAGGCATCCTAATGAGAGTAAGACAAGTGTATTACTGAGAGGATGTATCTGAAGTCATTTACTAATTGCAGAGACATTTATACAAGTTTCATTTAGAGGAAACCCGTGTGTGTATGAATTGAAATGCTAGTTGCAATAGTTTCTGCCCTATCCTCAGGTACATCTGTTTGTGTATGAGCTGGTTTCCAAATTTTGTAGAAAAAGTCAATTTTCTTTTTATTCCATTTTTCACAACATTTTTGAAACCCCCTTGTGTCATATATATGGGCCATAAATGGCAATTATTATTTTAGAAACACTAGTTAAAATTGCATATATGAAATGCTGCTTGAGAAGAAATCTAAATGAAGATGTATAATATCTGTACATAAAACTTAGCTGACAATTTAAATAATACCTAAATGAATGAGAATAAATATCATGTTTACAGGTATAATTAGTCTCAATTTGATTTCTACATTCCGTCTATTCCAAAACAAGCTCAACCACTCCTGTTAGCAAAAAATCTCACTGCCAGCAAGTTTAAATCAACTCATATCTACTTGATGGGACAGGGTATAAGTGCACCTGTGGGTTTCCGAGGCTGTAGCTCTTTATGGGAGTACAAAGCTCTGTCTGTCTCCCTGGAGCGGCTGGTGGTTTCAAAATGGTGACCTTGTGGTGAGCCACCCAATGCTGTTATTAGTTGTATATTTAAGGGACTAACATTAAGTTTTCTGGAAGTGCAAAAGACTCATATGAACTAAAACATGTTTGAAAAATAATACTCTGTGATTTCAAGAATGGGTTTAATGCTATAACAATTAAGGAAATACTTTATTTGATTAATATGGGCATTGGGGTCATTGGAATAGTTTAAAGAGTTCAATAATGGATCTAATTTATGCAACTGAATGATTTTCTTTTATCAACTGATGCCAAAATAAATCAATAACTATATGAATTAAAAAAACATACATGGATATAGTTCACACCATATGCAAACAAATCAGAACTGAAAGAAATAGATTAGTCATATAAATATAAACAATAATTTTCTACATTTTCTATAAGAAATCCTAGGAATTTTTTGTGTAATGTTGAGTTAGATAAAGTTTATTGAAATTTGAAATCAAGGACTATATATATATATATGTATATATATATGAACCAGAATATAAATACTACATTTGAGTTAATCAAGTAAAGAATATATATTTTAAAACAAATATTAATAAAATTTTTTTAAAAGCTCTATGCCCAAAAAACAACAACATCAAACAAAATAAAAAGCAAACAACAACCATACTGGGATAAAATATATTTAAACTATGTACGAGAGAGACTTGAATAAAAATAATAAATACATCATCTGTGAAAGTGATCAAATATCTTAATAGAAATACCTGCAAATATATATATATATATGCATCACAAACAAGCAACATTTATTAGATAAATGCGAAGAAAATTCACAATTATGTACTAACATTGAATTGGCAATGATTAATACAAGAATGACAGTTCCAATTATTGGTGAGCTTAAATTGGAATGGGATCTTTCTTATATCACTTGTGGTAACATAAAGTTTATATCATATCTGAAAACAAATTGTCAATTTTTAAAGAGATAAACATACACCTGTCATATGTTCTAGTCCTGTTATTCCAAATTATTTACTCAAACAAAATGTAAGTGTGGGTTCCTACAAATATGTGTACAAATGTTTACGGAAGCTTCATATTTAATAACCAAACCTGCAAACATCTGAAACATCTCTCAGTGAATAAATAAATAAACATGCATTTCTACAGATGTGGAATACAACAAGCTGATACAGTACTAGAAATATTCTCATCTTTGCCAGGAAATTCAGAAGACAACTATTGTATGATGCAGGAAGCATCAAAAGCAGATGGCAAGAATACACAGTCACTGTACCCAAAGAAACTAGTCCATAGTCAATCATTTCAGAAGATAACATATGAGCAAGAATAAATGGTACTGAAGGAGAGGGTTAAGTGACATTGACAGAATTAGCCAAAAACAGGATATCAGGAATTGATAAAATATCAATTGAAGCATTTCAACAAACTCATACTGGAAGGACTCACTCATCTATGCCAGGAAATTTGGACAACTACTTGGCCAACTGACTGGAGAAGACCTACATTTGTACCCATTCCAAAGAAATGCTATGACACATGGATCTTGGCTCAAAGAAGAGAATAACAGAAAGATGTTTACTTGTGTTTCATTGACTATTCTCAGGCATTCAACTGTGTGGACATAACAAACTGTGGGTAGTCTTGGGAAAAGGGGGTCCCAGAACAACACATCATGCTCTTGCAGAACTTGGACCTGGATCAAGAAGCAGTTGTTCCATTAGAAGAAGGGCATACTGCATGGTGCAAAATCAGGAAAGGGGGGCATCACGGTCGCATTCACTCACTATACTTATTTCATTTCTCTGCCAAGAAATCATCAGAGAAGCTGGATTATATGAAGAAGAATGTGGCATCAGGATCGGAAGAAAGCTTATTAACAACCTGTGATATGCAGTTGCCACAAGTTTGCTGTAACTGAGGAGGACTTGAAGTGCTTGCTGATGAAGATCAGGGGTTCAGCCTTCATTTTGTTTTACAAGTCAATGTAAAGAAGTTCAAATAAACAACACCATCATAAACGGAGAAAAGGTCGACGTTCTCAAGGATTTCGTCTTGCTTGGTCTCACAATCAGTGCCCACGGAAGCAGCAGTCGTGGCATCGGCTAAATCTGCAGAAGCAGAACTCTTTAAAATGTTGAAAGAAAAAAAAAATGGAGTTACATGGAGGACTAAGATGGACCTGTGCCAAACCATGATATTTTCCATCACCTTACATGCAGGTTAAAGTTCAACATTGAATGAGGAAGACTGAAGAAGGATTGGTGCACTGGAATGATGGTAGTTGGGAAGAATATTGAAAAGGACAAACAAATCTATCTTGAAAGAAATACAGCCAGAATGCTCCTTAGAGGAAAGGATGGTGAGACTTTTCTTACATACTGTGATAGCTAGGTTTATCGTGCCAACCTGGCCAGTAGGAACATGTGGAATTAATCTGGTCGTAGTTTGATTGGAGAGCAAAGAGATAAATGATGCTGCAAGGCCTGCCCCTGCCTCTCTTGCTCTCTGGTGATTCGACCAGCACGCTGCTGCTTTAGCTAGTTCTCTACCTCCACCTGTGTGCTTCACCTTCTGTGGGCCAACCAAACCCATGGATAGTGGAAGTGTTGCCATAGCTTGAGGCTCCTGTGAGACTTGCCGCGCCACTCTGCTGGTGCACATTGCTTGAGCTTGAGGCTGGTGGATCCTGTCGCCTTGCATTGGTTGATTTCAATATCCCATCCAGGCCTGCTTCATTAAGCTCCTGAGCTACTGACTGTTGCTGACTCTCCCTGCTGTTTGCTGCCTATGGCAGATCTGCGTGCCTTGCCCGAGGGAGGACTCCACTGCCTGCTTCTGTGATCTTGGACCCAGCAGCCTATATGATTTGAACGATTTCCAGTATATTAACTTTTC
Organism: Echinops telfairi; assembly: GCF_000313985.2. Taxonomy (NCBI): domain Eukaryota; kingdom Metazoa; phylum Chordata; class Mammalia; order Afrosoricida; family Tenrecidae; genus Echinops; species Echinops telfairi. The sequence continues at coordinate 22,252,349 of NW_022103908.1, read as the reverse complement.
CACGAAAGTGAGTTGAACTGAGCCCTCTGTACTGCAGTGTGGACTAATTAGCTGTTATATTTTTTCTTGCTGTATAAAGTTATCCTCTAATATAGATAGATAGATGGATAGATAGATAGATAGATAGATAGATAGATAGATAGATAGATAGATAGATAGATAGATAGATAGAGTGTCGGGTTTTTGTTTCCCTAGAGAACCCTGCCTAACACACATACTTTGGACATATCGTTAGGAGCGAACAGTCCCTGAAGAAAGATATCCTGCGTGGTAGAGGGGGTTAGTCAAAATGTGGACGGTCCTCCACAGGTGGGTTGACATGTGGCTGCATCGGTGAGCTCAAATATAAGAACAATCTTTTGCTAGCACAAGGCTGGGCAGTGCTTTGTTCTGCTGTCCACAGCATCGCTGTGAGCCAGCACCCACTGGACAACACCTAACAGCAACCTGCAGTGGTAGAATAACAATAACAATGAACCGAATCTGGATGAATGCAAAAGAACCTAGATAAATCTGAAGATAGTAATGATTACTGAAGCAAGCCAATAAAAGTATCCATAGAGTGAAATTACATTTAGCCATAATTCTAGAAAATAAACACATCTATTGTGACAGAAAGTAGCTTGGCTGTGGCTTGAAGACCATGGTAGGTAGTAGGGAAGGAATGAAAGAGAAGCATTACAATGAGTACAATGGCAAGGACAGTGGATACATTTATTATCTAGATTTGGGAAGTGGTTTCACCTATTACGCAACTTATCACATGTGTGTTTTAAAGATATGAATTTTATTATGAGTACTACTTCAGGGAATTTGTTCAATATTCTAACATACCCATCAGATTTCCAAATATACATGTTATAAATGTCAGTGAATAAATTAGCATCACATTTAATATAGCATGATAAGCTAGAACAGGGATCCCTGTGGCATGAAAGTAAAGTTCCTGGCTGCTCACTGACGGGTTGATATTGCAATCCCATCTAGCCAGTCTGTGGGAGAAAGATCTGGCAACGTGCAACAGAAACACTTATGAGGTGATTCTTGTCTGTCATGCGGGATCATTTGAATCAAAACCAATTCAATGGTACGCAACATTAAAAATAAGGCAAGAAATATAAATGTTGATGAAATGTGCAGAGGAGTTGAGTCAAATCTTATGATTATAGTATAATATGACATTGAACCAGAAAAAGTAATGAGGAATAGGATTAAATAGGAGTATCTAGCTGGAGAGCAGAAATACTATGTCCTGGTATTAGTGAATATAAATATATTAAAGGTAGTGAAAGTTAATATTGTCAATAGTGCCTGAAAGCAGGTCAAGCTACATGATCATTATTACTCTATCATGTTATTATATATGAGGGGACCATTGCTAAGTAGGAATAGGTCCGGAAACTGGTGTGGGTTGGTTTGCATTTTGCATCAGGAGAAGAAATTTATTCAGGAGAGAAAATATAGGAAGAAGAAAGAAAATGGAAGGAAAATGAGAGGTGAATTAAAGGGAAGGGGACTTTTAATAATTTTATTCATTTAACATTTTAAAAATCAAAGGATTGTTCATTACTATTGAGAATGATACATAGGAAGTAAAATATAGTGATGCTTTAACCTATTCCCTCGAGGTGATTCATACTCTAAGCAACCCTTTAGGACAGAGCAGACCCATTTCTTGGGATTTGCAACTCCGTAAATCTGTACATGAGCACACATCCTAATCTCTCTCCCTTGAAATGATGGATGGGTATGAAGCATTTACCTTGAGTTAGAAGTCCAGCCTGGAACCCATTGTGCCACTAGAGTTCAAACTGTCAATTGCTAATATGATGTTCCTGAAAGGAAGAAATCCAGACAGTGCCAGGAAATAGTTTGATTTGACCAGGGCCAAAGATAGAGTTCTGTCTTGTTGTTGTGTGTGGTGTGTTGAGTTGGTTGTGACTCATAATGTGGTAGTCACCTAATCTGGTGTCAATTTAAGGATTAAGAGTGGAGGGGTGGAGTCTAGGCTGTCAATTTGGAGATAGCCAATGAGGCTTCGGTGTGGGCATGGCCTTCTCCTGAGAATTCTGGGAAATCTGGTACTTCCTCCTTGGAGGCAGAAAACGCTTCTCTCAGCCACTTCCTGGGAGAGACTGCAGCAGACAAGCCAAATAGATGCAACCAGACCTCTGAAGCCAGAGAAGCCACAGAGAGACCCCTGCTTGCCCTGAGATGCTTACAACGCCACCGGACCCTAAGAATCTCTACCCACTGGCTTGTGATCATCCTGCATTTGGCTTCATTGCATGCGTTTTGCGAGTCTGAAGAGGACTTTATAGATTGGTATCAGACATATGGGCTAATATCAAACTTATGACCTTGGCCTGGAGTGGGTTGAGATGTTTTCTCAATGTTCAATTCCTCTTGTATATAAACCTCCCCCTTATATACATTTTCGTGATTATGAATTTGTTTCTCTAGTCTACCGAGACTAAAACACATAATAACCCTGCCTACAAGAGAAGGAAACAATACCTGATCCGATGCCTTACTCCTGACTTATGTTTGAGCCCATTGTTCTATGCTGGTGGGGATTTCAGGGAGTCTTTTTCTGATTGTACTTTATAGTCAGGAAGACAACATGTGAGCTCAACAGTGTAAAGTTAGGATCAGAATCTGTAGTTTTGGATTTGATGAAAGAGGAGGTCAGAAACTAGGGAAGATGAAAACTTACTGGCCTATGGCAATGTGTAAAGCTCAAGGTCAGGTTGTGGTCCGTAGTAGGGGGCTGAAGGAGATACTTTGTTGAAAGCATTTAGAGAAATATCTAGGTCACCTAAGAAATATTTCAGTTATATATTTCTGAATCTAGTTTTCAGAGCCAGGTTTAAAAATAATAAAATTACAAACTATGTAAGGTCTGTGATTTGTGAAATAAAATCAATATAAGCAATGATTTATTTGTGCTCTGCCTGCTCTTAATTTGATTTATATTGCTAAAATATTTTATGCTTGTTTTGAGATATTTTATTTTAAGAACATTAGTGTCCTTGCTGACAGAAAAAGGCATGCCGACTTCTATTTTCTCTTCTTAAACAGTGTTGACCAAAGTCATAGACTAAGTCAGACCCACTTTCTTGAGCAATTGAAAAGAATCTAGAAAATGGTAATATCTAATGTACAAGATTGAAATCGGATTCACTTCCAATACTTCTCTATTATAATTCATAGAGAGTAGGTAATTCAATGAAAGTCTAATAAGAAAATTGCCAGTGCTATATTTTTCAGAATTAATTCATTTTCCATCTATAAGACTTTATAGACTGTTAATTGTGGGTCATAATGGGATTAATTATGAGATAATTTTAGCAACAGAATTAATGGAGTTGAATGACATAATTGATTAAAATAGCTAATTATGCCTTAATCTTAATAATTCTAAGTCTAGGTTATCAGGTTTAAATACAAAGCTAATATCAAATATGATAGGTGAGAATAATTAAAATAAAAATTCAAATTAATTTCTTTACATTATATATGTAAAGAATAATATCCTTTACTTATGCAGTACTGGTTCAAAATAAGTGAGCTAGCAACATTTTCAATATATCTGGAGTTCAAATAATAAAATTATTTTATCATCTATCCATATGAGAAGAAATAGCATATTAGAGAATGCCATGTTATAGAATAATGGTAATAAAACCATTAAAAAGGAGTTTGTATATGTGGATTTGTCTCATATTTAAATCAGCAGATGATTGCACATATAAATAAAAATTTTTAAATGCATAGCTAGTATGAAGGCTCACAATGAAAGAAATACATTCAGTATTTCCATCTATGCAAAACATAAGGACAACTACAATGTTTATAAATAACTGATGGAATTATTGTTCAGTTACTGCATGCTTATTTGTTTTCAGTATCTAAGTTCTACATTCTATACCTTCTTCTAAAACATTGACTTTTGGTTAACTAACACTTTAAGCAAAGAAAGATAGCAAATATTACTATATCTTTTTGTGTGTGTGATTTAATTTTCCTACAACTATAGTGGGCTACACTTTGAGCTGCTAATTGAAAGGTCGACAGTTCAAATCTACCACTTGCTCCAGGGGAGAAAGATGAAGCTATTTACTCTCATAAAGTTAAAAATTTTCAGAAACCCAAAGGAAAAATTCTAGTCTGTTCTACAGGGTAACTGTAAATGGGTATGGGCTTGATGGCAGTGAGTTCTGTTTTTCTTTAAAATATTACTAAATGTAAAATATTCCATGTATTCTAGTAGTTAATCTTGAATCATTGATAGCTTTACTTTGACTACCAATTGAATCATTAAACAAGAGGAGTAATTATTGTGGGAAGTTTCCCTAAAACTACTATCTGAAAGGATAATTAAAATCAACTTGGTGCTTCAGTATAGTTGCTTGCTTACCCCAATAAAACCAAAACCAAACGCACTGCCATCAAGTCAGTGCCAGCTCCTAGCGAACCTCTCTGACAGGGACCAGTGCTCCTGTGAGCGTCCGAGACTGTGCCTATTTATGAGAGTAGAAAGCTCTGCCTCTCTTTTGCAAGTAGCTGGAGATTTCAAACTGCAGATCTTGCGGTTAGCAGCCCAACGAGCCACCACTACGTCTCCAGGGCTCCTACCCAATAATAGTTCCTTAAATACTCGGTCAGAATATAAACAATCTAAAAACACAAAATTTTAGTAATCGTATATGGTTTTAGTCGGTTGACTATTGTACGTCCATTTAATGTCAGAAAATGTAAACAGTGGGTTTCACACATAAAGCCAGTCTCACAATGTTGTGTGTGCATATGAATTAAAGTGAGCATGGGGATCTATTTATAAAGTGGATTCTGTCGCAGTGGATTACAGGTGATGGCGTGGTGGTTACATGTTGGGCTGTGGCCCTCACAGTCAGCAGTTTGAAGCAAGCAGCAGCTCTAGGGAAAGGCAGAGGTTTTCTTCTAGAAGGAGCTATGGTCTCAGAAACCCATAGGAGCTTCGCTGTGAGTGAGCACGGGGTTGATGGCAATGGGTTTGGTTGGTGTGCAGACTCTATAGGTGCATGGTAGTTTCACAAAATTCATACAAAAATTCTGTCATCTTGTGTTCATTTCTATGTGTGTGTCTGTATATATGTCTATTTTAAACATTGGTTTCAACACTCCTTCTCCCCTACAAGTCCCTTGTGCCCTCTGGCCTCCATAAGACCATTGAGGACTGCTTCTTTGGATAAGAAAGCCATCTTGGCTTGAACTTTTTATTAATTGTAGTGCTTTCACACAGTACTTATCTTTATAAGAGTGAATAGCTTTGCTAAGTATCCATATCTTCCAAATTTATCTCATGAGCTTTTTATTCTATTTTTCAGAAAACTTTTTGAAACCTCTCATATCTAAGTATCTATTAGCTATTGAGGGAATGACATGGTGGCTCATTGGGTTGAGCAATGAGCTGTGAAAATTAAGTTCAGCTTTTCTTTTCAGTCTGATCAACCACTCTGTGGGAGGGGAAAAAACAAAACAAAAAAAGAGGCTGCCTGCTACTGAAAATATTTACTACATTCTTGGAAGCCCTAAGATTCACCCTTGTGATGCGATGGGTAAACACTGGACAAATGATGGAAAGGTCTGTGGTTCTTCCGCCCCAGCTGCTCCGTGGGAGAACGTTGTGGCAGTTTGTTTCTGTAAAGACCTGCAGCCTTGAGAACTCAGTGGGGTCTCTCTATTTTGTCTTCCAAGGTCTCTGTGAATTGGAACTGACCCCAATTCAAGGAGACTTCAAAGGATGAGGATTTATTTTATTAAGTCCTATATTTAAGGAGAAAGTTATACTTGTATATTTGATTTGAGCATATCTTAAATGAAAATGAATAACAACAACAACAAAAAACTAAACAATTAGCAACAGAAAAAAAATCAGATGGGCCAAACAAATCCATAATAGTCTTTCATAACTTCACCTGGCCTTAAGTGTCCTTCACAATTTTAACATTTCTATATTGCTATTTCTATTCCTATGAAGAGAATAAGAGAAAGATGTCCCTTCTTCTGGGGATAACTGTACTTTTAGGAGTTAAAGGAAAAAGACCAAGCACACATTTTCTATCATTTTCTCAAACCTTTGATTGCTTTGTCTAATTCCCAAAGACCCCTATTCCATCACTTTTATGTACACAATTTAATACAATTAGTACACAAGAAGTTGAATTCAATCTCATTATAAGCCCAGTCGCGAGAAGAAGCATCAGTGTTGTAAGGATCTGTTTATTTTACAACCAGCATCGCAATCCCCACGGCCTCTGAGGCACCACTTCTTCTTGTGCGATTTGAAAAGTCACTTCCCTGAAGAAGCATTTTTTACTAGCTAGGGACTTTTCTTAATTACTTGCTGGAATTAAATGTTTTCATGTCAGGGCTTTGAATTGTCATTCCTTTGTCTTCTAAGGGACACAGATTACTATACCTTTACGAACTCATCATGTATATGGCTTTCTATTGTTTCAATATTTTTATTACTTGTTTTATTTCTTCAAACCCCTTATTTTGAGGTATATTCTCAATGTGACTCATTAAGCATAAGGAATTAGTATGATTATACATTTTAAAAAGCCCACTGTTGGCAAATACATTCTCAGGCAGAGCTCCCCCATAAAATGGAATAGCCCACAGGGATTCCAAAGTTGTGGATCTTTGCAGAAGCTTACTGTAATGCCTTTTCCAATAGAGAGGCTTGTGGGTTCAAATAATATACTTTTCAGGTAAAAGTCAAGCACTTAAATACTACACCATCAAGGTTCCTTGAGGATAATTATAGGGAATGTTATAAGTAATGTTATTGGGAGCATTGTATATTCAAGGTGATTTACAATGTCTAATTAGTCCTTACCATTTAAGATCTAAGGACTTCTTTCTTATCATCGTTCTTCCATAGAGCTATTGTTGGCTTCACACGCTGACCTTGCAGTTAGCTGTCCAAAGCATGACCCAATGTGAGTTAACCACAAGGTCAGCAGTTCAAACCCATAGCTGCTCCACCGGAGAAAGATTTCCAGCCTCTAAAACCCACAGGAGCAGTTCTACTCTGTCATAAAGGGTCACGAGGTGTCACTTTGGACTTGATAGCAGTGAATTGTTCTGTATTTTTTCTATGTTGTAGTTCTTAGGTGCCATCAAATTTGTTTGAACCTATAGCTACCCTATGCATAACACCCTTGTTCCATCCTCACATGTTTTCCTATTTTAGATTGAGTCAATCCGGCTTGGACAGCATCTTCCTCTTTTTGTTACCCTGCTAATTTACAGAGCATGATGTTTCTCCAGGAACCGACCTCATGGCAATAAGTCCAAAGCATGTACAATTAAGTCTCATCCTTCTTGTTTCTCAGCAAACATCCTTGCCTCTAATTTCTCTAAGGGGCACTCTGACCATACTTCCCCAAGACAGATCTGCTTGTCCTTTCGGCAGTTTTGGCCCTTCCCGTATTCTTCACCAACACCAAATTCAAGTGCACGCATTCTTCAGTCTTCTTTTGTCAATGCCCAACTTTCCTGTTTCCTATAAGGCACTTGGACCTTACTCCTAAAAGTTAGCTCCTTGCTTTTCTACACTCTAAAGGGTCATGTGCAACTGATTTACCTCCTGCAATCCATCCTTTGATCTCTTCACTGCTACTTCCAAGAGCATTGATGGTGACTGTAAGCAAGATGAAGTTATTGACAACTTTGACCATTTTCCCATTTATCATGATGTTACCTATTGGGCCAGTTGTGATGACTTTGGTCTTCTTTGTATTGAGTTGTAATCCGTACTGCAAGCTACAGTCCTTGCTCTTCATCAGCAAGTGTTTCAAGTCTTCCTCACTGTGAAAAAACAAGGTTGTGTCATCTGCATATTGCTGGCTCTTAATCAGCCATCCTCCAATCCTGTTGCTGCATTCTTCTTCACAGAATCCTATTTCTCGGATGATTTTCTCAGCCTACAGATTGGATACTTTTGGTGAGAGCGTACACCTATCTTGCACCAATATTGATTTAGAACCATGCAGGATTCCTTTGTTCTATTCACACAATTTCCTCTTAATACATGTACAAGTTCTGCATAAGCATAATGAAGTGTCCTGGAATCTCTATGCTTCTAAAGGCTATCCATAGTTTATGATTATGATCCACACAGTTGAATTCCTTTGCGTAGTCAATGAAACACAAATGAACATCTTTTTTTGGCATGGTCTGCTTTCAGGGAAGATCCATCTAACATTAGCATTTATAGCCCTTGTTCCACCACCTCTTCTGAATCTCTGGCAGCTCCTTGTCTACTGATGCAACAGTTGTAGGATGATTTTCAGTAAAATTTTAATTGCATGTAATATCGACGATGTTATTCTATAATTTGAGCATTCTGCTTGGTCACCTTTCTTTTGAATGGGTACAAATATTGATCTCTTCTAATCTGTTGGCCATGTATCTATCTTTCAAATTTTCTGGAATAGATTAGTGAGTGATTCCAGTGCTTCATCTACTTGTCAAAATATTTCAGTTTGTGCTGCATCAATTCCTGAAGCCATGCGTTTGCTCAATGCTTTCAGTGCATTGAACTTGAACTTCTTCCTTCAGTACCACTAGTCTTGTTCAAATGCCCTCTCCTTAAACCATGGAATGTTGACTAACAGTTTTATTATTATATTACTTTTTTCATCTTCTTTGGATGCTTTCTGCATCATCTAATATTTTGCCCATAGATCCTTTTAATATTGCTACTTGAGGCTTGGAATTTTTTTTTTAATTATCTAAGTTTATGATACACTGTGTGTTGTCTCATTTTAGTTTTTGAACTCAAAGTATTTGAACATGAAGAAAAATGTAGCATCAAAATTGAAAAAAGGCTTGTTAATAACTTGCAGCATGCATATAGCACGGACTTTCTTGCTGAATCAAGGAAGACTTGAGCATTTGGATTGCAGTTTTCAGTATGGATTCCAAATCAATGTCAAGAAGACCCAAATGCTCACAACTGCTCCATAGGTCACAGCATCATCAGTGGAGAAAAGAGACTGGTCAAGGATTTGGTCTTATGGCATCCACAATTAATACTCATGGAAGCAATAGTCAAGAGATCAAAGGGTGCATTGCAATGGGTAAATCAACTGCTGAAGATCTCTTTAAAGTGTTGGAAACAAAGAGATTACTTGAGGACTAAGGTACTCCTGACTCAAGTCACGTGTTTTCAAGGGCTACATATGCATGTGAAAGCTAGACAATGAAGAAAGAACCCTTGAAGAATGAATACATCTGCATCCTGGTGCTAGTGAAGATGGTGTTGAGAGACCATGGCTTACCAAGAGAACGTACATACCTCTCTTGGACAAAATAGAACCGGGATGCTTCTTAGGGCCCAGGATGGCGAGATTTTGTCTCATGTACTTCGGGCAAAACAGGGGAGCCCCATCCCTGGAAAAGAAATGCCTGCTTGGTAAGGTGAAAGAGCAGGAGAAAAGAGAAGGCACATTGGCTTTATAGTGGCATCAACAACGGCTCGTCCATGAGGATCATGCAGGACTGGGATGTGCTTTGCTGTTTTACATCAGTTTTCTATAGTCACAGCTGAATTAAAGCACCTAACAACAAAAATGAATAAAAGCAACACCAACAGTATTAACTTAGTGATATTACCAAAAAGGTCCATTTTCATAAAAATTACTGAATATCTTAGAGTAATTCTACCATATAAGGATAAGCCTCCTTTTCTAAGCAACTAATGACACAAAAATATTTTGAGAGACAGTTCATTTGATTTCTAAACTTGAATCAAACATACATGTCATTTCATTGTTAAGACAGGATAAGAAATTGTAGTGGAGTGAAATGTCTGAAGATGTATTTTCTACCCAAGTCTGTCTCTGTAACTCCCACTCCGTGATTGGGTGGGAAGATGCAAACAGGAACCATGAACAGTAATCGAGGGGATATGTCAGTTTGTGTCACCCCCTCCCTGTCAATAAGGATGAGCTCTCTTTGAAGCAGCATCACAGAGAGAAATCTAGAGGCCTTGGAAGAGATCGTGTCTGTGGTGACCACCAGGACCTGTTGCATCAGAGTCTGTGGTCCAAGGGGTTATATGGCTGAGACTGAGGACTGGAGAGAGACTTAGCTGCTGGCTGAGAAGATCCATGACTCTATCCTTACTGTTTGCTGGTCATGACTGGTGGTAGCCTACTGATTTCCCAAAGAAACCTCCTTAATTGAAAGTCTCTTTTGAAAGTTATGTGTGGCCATTGTCTTGACTTATCGAACTCAGCAGAGATGTAGCATGGCGTGGGAGGAACGGTGAATGCCAGAATAAGTAACAAAGGCGGGAGCAAGGTGGCAGGTCTCGCTGTGACCTTTTGACAATAGCGAAGCCAGCCAAGGCTAGCCTCCATTGCCATGTATTACAGGAATCACGGTATTTGAGCTTTCCGCCCCCAGTGAGTGCATTGCAACTCCCCAACCGCGCATACTGATCCTGTCATGTTAATAGGATGTGCTGGATGAACAAACAAAATAAATGATGGCTATATTTGAACTACCGTGAAAAGAGAAGGCATGTTTGCTATTATAGTCCCAGTGAAAAATCTACAGGGCATGACTTTGTGCCTTGATTTGCTTTACATGCCAACATCAGCAGAGAGGTGCCTCTGAAATCAGTTTCATGAGAATGGTTTAAAACTCTGTATTTCCTGGATTATAGGGATTGTAGCATTGCCATATGATTTATGCTAACATTTAAATTAAAATTGTATTTTTTGATAATCTGGCCATTTCAGTTTATTTGTGGAGAAATGTCATTGCTGGCCATTTGGACAGGAAAAAGGCTTAATATTTTCCATATTAATCTATAATTTTGTTGGCCTGGTACTGGGAACAACAGAAATTAGCTTGCTTTTATTTCTAGCTCATTTTCTTCAAAATATTCTTTGTAATTTCAGTCATTTAAGAGTTCCTAGTTTTTAAACAATGGTTGTAACACAATATTAAAAAAAGAACTCAATTTAAATTAAGCTCCTCCCATAACTACTTCTCAGTATACCAAACTATTCCCAATAGCACGCCAAGGGCAACTATTTTGACCCCAATCTGTACCTCCAGCTCTTTTTTTACTTCGCCATTATTTTACGGCTCATTGCTCTTTCTTCTATTTAGTTTTTTGTGTTTAGGGCTTGGGACATTGGATGTCTTTCTTTATTTTCTTCCTTGCATTACTCCGCTAGTCCTGTAAAGTTTCTCTGTTTATGAAATGATCTGAAAACTTCCTATTCCAGTCTAAACTCAGCCTTTTTCCATTTACTGTCTGTACCAGAGAAGGCTAATGTATCTGGAGCAAAGCCTAACCCTAGTGATTAGAAGAAATTGTTGATTTTATATTTCAAACCAGTTATCCCAAGTCACTGTGCTACTCTTCCTGCTGTTATTCTGGCCAATTTCTTTATCTGCCAGCTGGCTACTTGATATCATCACCTATCTTTTGAATCTCTTTTGAAATGCCTCCGAGTTCTGTCTCTCTACTTCTACTTTCTTTCTTCCAGTTACTTTGATCAAAGTTATCATGCTTGTTTTTTAAGGCCAGATTAATTATATTTTCCCTAGATCCCATGCCCCTTTCTACTCAAGAACGTTATGTATAGTGTTACACTTCTTTCCAGCATCATTATCTGCTTTCCTTCTGTGCTGGATCTTCTCTCTCATTGTAAAGGCAGGCACTTCAGAAAGCATTGCTACAAAAGCATGGAAACACTTAATTAGAATAATATCCAAATATAACGCTATTATTTCTTGACATATCCTAACTCTTGTTGGATATACCACTGAAGGTGCTCTTTCCGTCTATGAGCTCCTTCCCATTAGAAGTCTGCCCTCTTGGCATCACAGCCTAACATGACGGCAGCTTGGGCATCCCTGAGGGACTCAAACTGTGTCCCTTTCCAATGTTCTTCCAGCTCTGGGAACAGGAAGTCTAGCAGTGCCAGATCCAAGCTGTGGAGGGCAAGGAAGTCATTAAGAATAGCCATTGCTACACTACAAGAACAAACAAATGTGTGATTGTGATTGGGGGAGGGGGGATTCCTGCCACAAGTTTCCTGGCCTTTATCTCACCAATCTGGTTTTCAATTCTCAAAACCGACCTCCTCTTTGACTGCTGACCTCATGATTAGCAAGCCCACCACATAACTCACTACGCCACTACAGGTCCCTCCCAATCATGGGATTCTGTGACTCAGATTGATTTCTACTAACTAGAGTGATATGTCCTAACTGTGGACTACTTCTCAGTCATTTGAACAAAGCAAAGAAGAAATTTTTAAAAAACATTTATACACAAAGTTTTAAATTATTGAAACATAAGAAGTTGTCGTGTAGAGAGTAGCTGTTTAATACTGCCTTTATGACTGAAAGGTCAAATATTCTGCCTTGTTGGTGGCAGCTGCACATATGACACTTCATAAATGCCGGTGGTGGTTGCAAGTAGATGTTATCTAAGGGGTGTGTGATTGGCAAGATGCGCATGATGCTGTGAGTGTATGAGTAATTCCAAGATTACTTCTCTGGACTCCAAAATAACAGTAACCGTATCCTCTGAGGTGACTTCTCTGCTTTGCATTAACTGGCCCAGCGGATTACGTTCAGAAGAAATTTTGTTTGGCTGGTTGGTTTCAGAAAGCACTCTAATGAGAATAACACAAAAGCATGAGTAACAGAATTAATGTCTGAGCCATCCGCTGACTGCAGAGACATATTTAAACATGTTTTGTTTAAAATAAACAGTGCATGTACAACCTGGAAACCTGATAGCAATACTTTGGGCTTACCTGCATAAAACATCTTGCAATATCTCACATCATAAAAAACAATAAAATACTTTGTTGTCACTCTTATCCATGTCCAGTCCTCTGTGCTTATTTACACCAATGATTTTTTTTTTTTTTTGTCTACACTGGCTGTGTTAGACAAGGTTCTCTAGATGGATAAAACCAAATTGTTGATAATTTAATGTATTTATTTATAAAGATAATTAGATATATAACAAGAAATGAACTGTTAAATCATATACAGATAAATATATAATACAAGAAAGAAACAGTTAAATTATAAAGCACTACAAATGGCTCAATTCAACTCACTGCCATGAGAGAGTTGTGAGAGACTAGCAGTCCTTCCAGTCCAGTCTGCTGCCAGATCTTCCTCTATTTATAGAGAGAGCTAGGCTATGTCAGCACAGCAGCCAATCAGAAGGCAGGTCACCAACTGTCAGCCAGGTCATCAACTGCCAGTCCCCAGCTCCAGCAATGTCTTAAAGGGACCTCAACTTACAGCAACACGCCTAGTTCACAGGCTAGGCATCCCACAGATAGTGTACCCTTTAAATTGAGGCACAAGACAAGCAAGGCAGCCTCACACTGGTCCGATGATCAAAGAGCGAGAGACAAGAAAGGTGAGACTCACCAAGGCATTTATCTCTCTGCCCTTTAGTCAATCCCACCTGTGTTTATTGGCCAGGCTGGCACAATAAACTATCTCACTGGCATTTACAAACACCTCACAATCTATCATAAATTCAGAAGTAATGTGGGTTTCTACCTTAGGGTTAAAAATCAACAGTTTTTCAATTTGCCAAATTCTTAGCAAAATCTTATTCCTTACTTTGATGGGTTTCTCAGTATGATTTAATTAAATTCCTTTATCTTTAAAAATGTATCTTGTGCTAATTTCAGTCTCACCATGCACACTACTGGCTTCTCCTCAGATTCCTTTGTTTGTTTTTTCTCTAAAATGACTGCTGGTCCCATTCACCCCCTATTATTATTTGTACTATACCATCTAGTAATTTTATTTTTCACACTACTTATCACGAGGATTATGCAAAGGTATTTCACTCTGTTAACTTTAATAAATTGTGGATAAACTTGAGAAGTATGGGAATTCCAGAACACTTCATTGTGCTCATGAAGATCTTGTCCCTGGATCAAGGAACAGTTGTGTTGATAGAAGTGGTGCATACTCATGGTTTAAAATCGGGAAAGGTGTCTGTTGGGGTTGTGTAATGTCACTATACTTGCTCATTCTGTATTCTACTAAAATAATCAGAGAAACTGGATTGTATGAAGAAAATGTGGCATCATAATTGGAGAGAGGCTTATTAACCACCTGTGTATAAAGATGACACAAACTTTTTTGCTGAAAATGTGGAAAACTTTAAGCACTTCGTGATAAAGACCAAGAATTTTAGCCAGCAGTAAGAATTACAACTCAATGTAAAGAAGAGAAAAATCCTCACAACTGGACCAATATGATAAATGGAGGAAAAGGTGAAGTTGCCAAGGAGTTTTGTCTAGCCTGGATGCATAATCAATGCTCATGACAGCAGCAGTCAAGCGATCCAAAGATGTACTTCATTAGGTACATCTATTCCAGAAGACCTCTTTAGAGTATTGAAGAGCAAGGATGTTACTTTGAGGATTAAGGTGTGCCTGACTCAAGTCATGGTATACTCCATTGCATCGTATGCATGTAAAAATTGGACATTGAACTAGGAAGATTGTAGAAAATCAAGGTATTTGAATTGTGGTGCTAGAGGAAAATATTGAGAACACCATGGGTGGTAGTTACATAATCTGGTGTCAATTTGAGGATGAAGAGTTTAGAGGTGAGGTCTAGCTAGTCAATAAGGATATGGCCAATGTGGCCTCTGTGTGGGTATGGCCTTCTCCTAAGAATTCTGGGAATTCCTGTATTTTCCTCCTTGGGGGGTGGGAGACACACTCTCTCTCTGCTCACTCCCTGTGAGACTTCCCTGTGGAGAAGACGCATGGAAAAAAGCTGATGGAGCCAGACCTCTGGACTCAGTGAAGGCACGTGGAGACCCCTGTCAGACCTGAGATGATTCCAATGCCACTGGATCCACAAGACTTCCCATCCACTGGTCTCTGATCTTCCTGAATTTGACATCATTGAATGTGTTTCATGAGTCTGAAGAGGGATTTATAGATTAGTATCAGATATATAGGCTAATATCAGACTTATGGACTTGATCTGAACTGGGCTGGGATGTTTTCTCAATATTCAACGACTCTTGTATATAAAGCTCTTTCTTATACACATATGAGGGTCTATGGATTTGTTTCTCTAGTTTACCCAGGCTAACACACACGGACTCCTAAAAGGACAAAATGATCTATGCCAGGAGAAGTAAGGCCAGAGTGTTCTTTAATGGCAAAGATGGCAACACTTCATCTTACATACTCTGAACATGTTGTCAGGAGAGATCGCTTCCTGGAGAAGGACACCATGTTTGGTGTTGTGGAAGAGCAGTGAAAAAGAAGAATACCCACAACAAGGTGGATTGAGAGAGTTCCACCTCAAAGGGCTCAGGCTTAGGAACAGTGGTAAGGAGGGCACAGCACCTGGCCTTCTGTTTCATTCTGTTGTACACAGGGTCATACAGACTAGAGCCAACTGAATGGCACTTAGCCACCACCACCACAACAGAATAAGACCAAAAGCTTTTTTTAAAAAAAAAGCAAGTCCAGATATATAATACGGATTAGGATGATTTGATTAAGAGTTGGGTTGCTAACCACCAGGTCAGCAATTTGAAGACACCAGGGAGACAAATGAGGCTTTTTAATCCCATAATCAATTATAGTCTTTAAGTAGAATAAGGGTTCCTATGGGGTATGGAAGAGGAGAGAGGCTAAAAGGAAGCTGATATCAAGGAGTTCAAGATGGAAGAAAGTTATGAAACTGATTGTGGTAGCACTTATACAATACTGCTTGAACTGATTGAACTATGGAATGGTAGGATGTCTGTAAGAGCTCTAATAACATTGTTTTAGGAAACAAACAAGCAAAGAAAGAGTTATAGTCTCAGAAACCCACAGACACTTTGGACTATGAAGTTGCTATAAGTTGCTATCTACTCAGTGGCAGTAAGTTTGGAGTTTTTAGGACAAATGTTCAATATGAATTACCAATCATTGTAAAGAAAACAAATATCCTCGCCACTGGACCTATAGATCTCATCATAATAAATCCATTGTGAAGGATTTTATTTTATTTGATCCTAAAGCAATGCTAATAGAAGAAGCAGTCAAGAAATCAAATGGCATATTGAACTGTGGAAATCTGTTGTTCAAGACCTATTTAGAGTACGGAAGAGTAAAACTATCATAGTAAGGATTGAAGGCACCTGCTTGAAGCCCTGATACTTTTCAGTGACCTCATATGTATCCAAAAGCTGGACAATGAATAAGGACACAGAGAATAATGGATACATTTGAATTGTGATATAGGATAAGAATACTGACAGTCCCTGGACTGTCTAAAGAAGACACCCATGTGTGTTGGAGGAAGTCCAGCCAACGTAATTCCTGAAGAGAGGATGGGGAGACTTGTCTGCTATAAGGTGAACATATTGTAGGAAAGACCAGTCCCTGGAGGAAAGCATCATGTGCAGTATGGAGGGTCGGTTAAACAGAGGGAGCTCCTCAATGTGATGGACTGAACGAATGACAGAATCCATGTCAAGAAGCATGACACCAACTGTCAGGATGGCACAGAGCCCAGGAGTCCTATGTGCCTTTGTGTATCCAGTCATCGTGAATCGGCACTGAACACGACTGAACAACACCTGCCAACAACAGCGGGACGAGGGGGACGGCTAACAAGAACTAATAAAACTCATCTGGAAAGAGGAAAGCATGAGTGCGGGACTATCCAAACAACCTCTTCCTAGCAAAAACTAAGTGTCTGAAGCCAGTGTTGAGTTTTCTAGGTTTCATCACATTATTAAATTACATTTATCCTTTGGAAACAAACAAACAAAAAAAACAAACACGGTAGGTCTGGCTAGCATCTCTTAACCACATTGCTAAAGCATAAAATTACATTAAAAAACATAAGAAATCTAGCATAAAACTAATATCAACAATAAAATACAAAAGTATATATTGAGCATTATTCAGGATAACAGCATAATACAGTGGGAAAAGTGCTCAAATTACTTGGTTTCTAACTATCAACTTTAAAAGGATTGTATTTAACTTGATAATATGTCACACACATTCCAACTGTAATATGCTTTGATTCTACTTTTAAATTAATGATTTGCACCCTAGGATTTCATATTCTAAGCCAGCTATCAGATGATACTATGAAAACAGTAACTCTAGAAGAACTTGCAAACCTTGTTTTCAATGTGTACATTTAACTGTATCCCTAAATGTCGTTTTAGAATTCATTCTTCAAAAGGCAAGCATGACAGATTCATTGCTTTGTTTTGAGGATTCAGAATGAAGCCTTGGGGGGGAAAAACAAACAAATATTGTAGTAAATTCAATTTGGTTCAATAAACATTTAAGGTATTGTAGTGATCCCTAAGGCTACAAATATGAACGAGATATGATTTGGAACCAAAAGTGGTTTATAATGTTCTGGTGTTTGAAAATATTTATATTGTTTTAAAAGTTAAAAGTTTAAAAGGGCACAGTAAAATGCAGATGACATGCAGGCAAAATAAGAAAATGAGAACAAATGTAGACAAAACAGTCAGATACATTTATTTTGGTATAGCACATTTAAATTATGGGATAAAAGATAAAAGACACATTTTATACATATATAGAGAGCTGTGAAATTAAAGGAATCCCCTAAGTACTGAACCCTTCAATAAAGAGGCAAATCTAGAGGAAAAACATATAACTAGATGTAGTGCCTGCATGGCTCAAATGGTTGAGTGCAAAGGTTGATGACTCACACCACACAGAGGTACACTGGAAGAGGCTTGGCAATTTACTTCCCAAAGGTCACGGTCTTGGTAATCTGTGGGCAGTTCTCCTCTGCCCATATGGGACACTATGAGTTATAATCACATTAATAGCAACTAACAGCAATAAGATATAGAATGCCTTTTGAGGGTAACTGCTACTCCTGGTACCAACAACCTAGATTTTATTAAGGTAATTGTACAAGTTACAGGAGACAACATAAGCACTCTAAGTCCTTGAACTGCAATAAAACTTAACCCCCAGCGAGAAAAATGGTTCACCTATTGCTGGTCTTCTTAGCATTACTAACTAAACACACAATAATGTGGGTGAACTGAAACTATTAGTATAGTTTTAAATCTCAAATACACAGTTTAGTTTAACTAGGCTTCAATTTGGAATGTCCCTAAGAAATAGAAAGCAGGAAACAAACTTCTCTGGAATATTGCATTTGAAAATCAGTGCTAAGTTCCACAGCAAGAGGTTCAAGGAATATTTACTTTATCTAGAAAATATCTAATCACATGAAAAGATGTATTGGCACACAGAATAAAATTACAGCATTTGAAAATATGTATAGAGAAAGTTATAAAATAATTTCAAATAGTATACTATGCTAATGTGTAGGAAAATACAGCTATGTTTTATCTTGATTTCTTAATCAAGAAAGAGAAACAATACCTTGAAAACTAAAAGTTCAGTATGAAGAATGTACCACTGTAGAAGAGGGTTGAAATAATGAGGAATTAGAAAATAACAGATGGGATTCCAATGGATATAGGCCAAACCACAGGGCTGACATGAAGCATCCTACGCAGAAGCTGCCCCAAAGATGAGACCTAGACGTCCGGGGGAAGGAACTGCCATGCTCACTAGATGACAGGATGGACACTTCAGTGGCATGCTGGTGGAAACGGAGGAAAATCTACCATTTCACTTTATATAATTTCAACAAACTAATGTCACCAGGTTCTTGCAATTTAAGTGCACTTTATCATTATGGATCAATATAGCTCATGCAAGTAATATTTTGCTGAAGATGAATAAAAACAGTAGCAACTACACATCAAAAGAGAATGGAGAACAGCCAGAAATCCAGGCCAGATTCAGGAGAGAGCACAGAGAGGGCTGTCAGTACTGATGTCAGAGAGATCTGGGCTAAAAGCTGTGAACATCAGAAAGATGTTCACATGTGTTTTAATGACCATTCAATTGAGTGGAGAGTAACAAATTATAGATAACACTCTGAAGACTAGGAGGAAGAGACACTTAATTGCACTCATGCAAAACCTGTACATAAACCGAAAGACAGCTGTTCAAAGAGAACAAGGGCTATATTATATGGTTTGATATCAGAAAAGTGTGTGCTGGGGTTATAGCCTTTCCTCATAGTTATTCTATCTCTATGCTAGGCAAATCATCTGAAAACAGGAACGAGATGAATAAGACAGCATCATAACTGGAGAACAGCTCATTAAAAACATAAGGCATGTAGATTACACAAGCTTGAATGCCAAACATAAGGAGGATTTTCATCATTTATTTATCAAGATAAAAAGAGTTCAGCCTTCAGCATGAATTAAATCTCAACATAAGGAAATCAAAAATTTTCACAACTGGACCAATAAGCAACATCATAATAAATGAAGAAAATACTGAAGTTGCCAAGGATACATTTTACTTTGATCTATAATCTATAGTCATGGATGAGACAGCCAAGAAATTAAACAAAACATGTATTGTGCCTTTCAATGCAAACTATTTCTTTGCAGTGATTTTTTTTAAAAAGCATCTCACTTTGAGAACTCAATTGATTCATAAGAGCCTCAGTCACTATATAAGATATCTGAGTCCCGTATAAATACAATCAAAGAAATAGTGATGCCTTTAAAATGTGATTATAGTGGAAAATGTTAAATGTAGCCCAGCGTTCCAGAAGAACAAGCCCTCAATGTCATGGATTGACGCAGCGGCTAATCAATAAGCTCAGACATTGCAAACAAGGCGAGCATCGATGAGACACTTAGCCTGACTGTCCATGGAGTCATAATTAGTTGGATCCCACTTGATGGCAAGTAACAACAACAAATTGTCCAAGGTGATGCTTGGTGGATTTGTTTTAATTTTCTTCAGCTTCGTTTATTTTCAACTTGAGATTTCATCTGAGCCATTGTTGATAGTATTTTCCAAATATTAGTATCTTAAAGTTTTTAATAATTCAAAGTTTTATCACACTATTTTTTCCTCATAAAATGACATTTTTTCCTACCTGTAGCAGCAGAAACATAAGTATCTCATTGCAATATCAAAACAATTGCTTATTGAAAGATCCTATGCAATGCTTTTATATCAACTTTTACACAAATATGTAGGGAGATAAAAATGCTAGCCATTGTGTTCCAAACTATATAGTTGATATCTAATTGTAATGCCATTATAAATAACGATGTTATTTGCCCAGTTGAGAAATGTAAAAGCCCTCGATTTTTCTTTATTTAAGCTGAAAAGCTGGCTAGTTTAGGTTTCTTGGGTGTTGGCAGTCAGCATGAGACACCTGGGACAGAGATCAAAAACAGCTTATTACTCACCATTACAGAAGTAACCCAACTATCAGCATCTGGTATAGTTCCTCAAATGTGGGCCAGGTGACACCTGCACATGGAGTGATGGTGTGGAATGAAAGCAGAGGGAGGGAGCAGGATGCTGCTGGACACAATGTTTCATTCATTTCTACATTGAAGGACTGTAACAACAGCAAAAAGTGGGTCTCACCTTCATGTCAGAGAGAAATACTATCTCTTTTTGAAAACTATTGTCTACATCAGCAGTTTTATAATGACTGTTTAGAAAAATGACAATCTGCATCCTCGGTTTCAAGATAAGATTTTAAAAAGTTGAGAACTATTAAATAATTGTCTTTTCAAAGCATTGTATCTTTTTACTCACATAAGTGTAACTCTGGAAAGCACAAAACCATGAGCAAAAACCTAAAAATTAAGTCTTACTATAAGAGATACATGTGAGTAAACTATGTGCCAATATAACTGTTTTAAAAATTAACCTGATTTGAAATGATGGGAAGAAACATAGTTTGTATACTCACATAGTATACATGTTCTGATATATTTTTGAAAATGTATTATTGTCCTGGATTATGAATTGATAACTGGGTGGGTTAAACTTTAAAATTTTGTATTAGTCTCAAAAAATTTTAATATTTGAGAAAAAAGTGACTACAATGCTAATATCTACTAGTACGAATTTAAGAATGCTACATTATTCTCTTGGTTATAATATTTTTCCTCTTTAAACTGGGCAGGATACATTTTTCTTTAACTTTTAAAACATGTTTTCTTTCCTTCTTATCACAAAGTTCAGGGGAAGTGTTTGCTAAGTTGAAGAAAAATGACAGAATTCTGTTCATATAATATTTTATCAAATATTTACAGTCTCTGTAATTGCTAACAGAATATGATTTGTTTGGAGCAAAACTTCTCTTATCCTAGCACTGTTTAAATATTATCATTTGAAAAGAAGTATGCCAGAAACCAATATGCTTGATCTGGAGACTGTTAGCTAAGTCATCGTTGAGCTTTTCCTCCCAGAGGTGATACAGTTTTACTTCTCTTGATAAACTTTCAATTAAAAATTCAAAACAAAAAAACTTAAACTAGCTAATGCTTTCTTCAGTCTTAGGCATCATATCTTTCCTAAGTGAGATAAACAAACTTAGAACCAAAATTCCAATTGATGAAGTAGGTAAAGGTGCTAAGATTTTAAAAATGAAACTTACAGGAAACATTAGCAAAACTTACCAAAACGAATGATGTCTAAATATGTCTTGACCTTGTACATCTAATACATTAATAAATTACTAATTTGTCAAAGTACTAACATACTATACTAATCCCTAGGAAATTGATATATTTATAAAAATGTAAGAGGGTGGTTTTCATTTTAGCAATTTATGAATCTCAAAAATCAAACACCTGTGTATAGTAAGCACCTCTATGTGTTGGACCATCACATTTAGTTTTATTAAACCCTAATCAAAGCATACAGCTAAATAACACCAAACAACTCTTCCCTTTCACTTCTAAATTCTTGATATCATTATGCTAATGTTTTCAGTATGAACAGTAATAAGTTTAGGGATGACTCCCCAAAGACCTGTGTGATGTCAAGAGACGTGATTCAGCACATCATTTGAAAATAGAGGTAGCATCTAGAAAGTTCTTATCTATTTTATTTGTGTGAATTTATTTAGATGACTTCCACAATGAATTTCAGGTAGGAGCTGAGAAAGAAATCTATGAAATGTGATGTGTATGCTTATGTTATATGAACTGAACTATACATTTTTAAGGCAGCTGGATTCCTTCCATGCATGGTAAAGAGTGTCTCTGAACAATATGATCTAGTTGTAATAAGAATACACTCTGATTCTGTATACAATACTTTCCACAGTAATATAAAGATACATGAGACATCTACCAATATACCACATGCTAGAAGACACTACATCCCCAAGGCTTAAGATTTCTTTGAGGATTGCAGAGAGACATTTGACTTTATGAATGTAAGTTGAGAATTGAACATCCAGGGAATGATCGCAAGACCAGAATATCTAAGCAACAGAGGAAATGGAGTGTATTCCAGAGTGGGTCTTTGATTCTTGCAGAAAGCAGCAAGAAAGTAGGCTAGACTATGTGTGCCAGTGGAGTTTCCTCAGTAGAATACAGAAAAGAGAACTCAGCAATAATGAAGTGAGAATTTGAGTTGCAAATTAGAATCACAAAGGAAAATTCAAAATCTTGGAAGATTTCCAAACAATGTATAATCGCCAATGCATTTGTAGCCATAATGGTATAGAATCTTGTGTTTACCCCAATGCACAGAAGCGACACATTTTTTTTCAAGGAAGCTTATCAGAGGACATCACACTGGGTCGCTGTGGCCTCTGGAACTTCCTCAAATGCTGAAAGAAAAAGGTTTATGGTGTAGTTGTTAGCATTGCCCAGATCTAGAATAAAATATAGTCTTTTACATCGGTAGCCATGTCGGTAATTTTATTGTATATGGATTTTACAACTGGTTTTGGTTTGTAATGAAATATTTTGGCATAAAAATTCTAGTACTTCAGCAGTATTACCATGTTACCTAATATATAAGTTACATAATGATAAAAGGTGTAAATCTATGTATTTTGTACAATCTATTGCTTCTTTACAATTGGTAATTTACATTGTTTTGGTAGCATCATTTTTCTTGTTATACTATATAATAGTCATATAACTGTACATTTGGTCATTAATATTTAAAGATCACTGGTGGCACTCCTGGGTTAGTATTGTAGTATACTACAAGGTGGGTAGTTCAGACCCACTGGCCACTGAGAAGCAGAAAGATGGGGCCACTTATAAAGGTTACAGGTGGATCCCTAAGAGTTGGAATTACCTTGAGGGCAGTGCATTTATACTAAACTTTCTAAAACAAATTAATTATTGGGGACAATAAGAGAGGATTGACATATCAATATCATAAGATCAAGTAAGTAGGTCAGTCATGATAATTTTAAATTCCCTTCACTGCTGACACACCAACATTATTAATATCACCACCTCAAAAATGTCTCTTTTACCAAATATTCATATTTTAATGATAATACAATGAAAATTTGGAATTTGATGGTAGTGAAGTGATAAGGAGCATTCAGAACTGTTAAAATGAAATTTTTGTTCTACTTTAGACAATTGTACATGGGTCTCACAGGGATGCATGTCATTCCAAAAGGTAATGCTTTGTTTCTTTATGTGTTAGTCTTGGGAGACTAGAGAAACAAATCCAGGGAGACTCATATATGTACAGGAAAGAGTTTTTTATCTAGAAGTAATTATGCATCAAAAAACATGCCAGCCCAATCCAGATCAAGACCATAAGTTCAATATCAGCCCGTAAGTCCTATATTAGCCCATCAATTCCTCTACGGCCTCACACAGCACTTGTAATGATGCTGAATGCAGGAAAATCACAGGCCTGTGGGTGGAAAGTCTGTGGGTCCAGTGACAGTAGAAGTGCCTTCAGGGCCCTGGTTGGCATCAGCGTGGCTCCATGTGACAGTCAACCAGAATGTATAGTAGAGAGTGCATCCTGCCTCCTGGGAGGAAAAGAGGAAATTCCCAGAATTCTCATGAGAAGGCCATGCCCACAAGGAGTAACCACTCAGGCTGTGACCTGATTGACAGGCTAGACTCCACCCATATAACCTGTTTATCAAGTTGACATGAAATTATCTAGCTACCACAGACCACCCCTTGCCAGCTTAACACTTTTGTAGACCTCTATAGCTATACATATTTTTTAAACAAAACAATATTAAAATCACATTTGTATAAAACTAAAATGCATGCAACTCAAAATGTGCTAGCCTCATTTAAACATAATATTCTATAAGTGAACAACACAGCAATATTCTATGTCTAACAGTTGTAGTTGTGAGCACCTACATCCTACTCCTATAAGCCTATGGCATATTCCCTCGCCTGTGTGAAAGTTTGTAAGCCGGCCCTTCATGCCTTTATCCTCCCCATTTTGGATATTGTGTCAGTCTGGGTAGAGAAACAAATCCATATAGACTCATATTTTATCAAAGAGAGTTTTGTGTAAAGGTATGTTAAGAAAGCATCCCAACCCAGTCCAGTCCAAGCCCATAAGTCTGATATCAGTCCATATGCCTGATACCAGTCTATAAAGCACTCTTCAAACTCATGAAACACATGCAATGATGCCAAATGCAGGATGGTCACAGGCCAGTGGGTAGAAAGTATTTGGATCCAGGGGCTTTGCAAGCCTCTCAGTGCGGGCAGGGGCCTCTACGTGGATTCTCTGGCTTCAGAGGTCTGGTTGCATCAGGGCAGGTACATGTGGCTTCTCCAGCTCAGGGCACTATTGTTGTTCCATGTGTCTTGTCAGCTGCAGCGTTTCCCAAGGAGCGAGCAGAGTGTCCCTCCTGCCTCCAAGGAGGAAAAAATAGATTTCTCAGAATTCTCAGGAAAAGGCCATGCCCATAGAGAGGCCTCATTTGCTATGATCTGATTGACAGATTAGACTCCATCCCTTCATTCTTAATCCTCTTCAAGTCCCAAATTGACACCAGATTATGTAACTACCACAGGTATCCAATTTCTATACATCCCAGTTACATCAACCCGGTACTCTGAGGAAACAGTCATATTCTTTGATGTGAAGAATCTTCTTTAGAGTTGGAAACCTCTTTTTGAACTGGATATTTAACCATTTGAACCTTACCGTACTAGCATTATATATGGCGATAATGCTAGCTCTGCTCTTTACTGTGGATTTGATGTTACACAGGTTGTTTGCTTTGATTGACCTCAGGTCACTGCATGATTGGAAATGAAATAAATACTAGGTACTCTTACTATAATCATATTAAAATACACATGAAAGACAAAAATGTTAGTGTAATAAAAATAATTTTTTATTGTATTAAGACATTATTAGCTTAAGCAATAGTTTTAAAATTGTGGTTTCAGCCAGATAACCAGCAGCAAGCCTGTTTTATGTTGCCAGAAAATGTCAACAGCAGTTGAAATATATGTAGCTGTGCATAAATTAGTGTGCTCCCCAGCCCCACAAAACATCATCTTCCTACACCTGGCCTGCTTCACACTTTTGGGTTATTGCGTTGTGATTGTCTCAGTTGCGTTTGTGAACCCAGAATTAAAGATGTGCTCATTAACATGGGCTTTTCTGGATTAATGATGAACATCTGATCATTACTATTTTCTTGGCTTCTTTGTGCTTTACACCTGCATATATATATAATAATTGGCATGCATCCCTTATTGTTTCCTTTTTATTAGATGTCTTTTTCTTCAAAAGTGTACAGATGTTTGGTAAGGTCCCTAACACGGTTTATCTTAAAAGGCCTGCTCACTTTCTCTAGTGCTTAAACTGTGGTTGAAATATCAGCATGCATGAAGAAAAACAGCCTTTCACGTTTTGTATCTATGTTTATATTCATGGAGGATTCAGAGAGACTTTGTGTGAATTTCTGGCTGGAATTTAGCCAGAAAATGATGATTTTATAGTTAGACTAAGGAATATCTCTAAGCAGGTTTATATACAAAGGCAGAGTTAGGAATTCATTTAATAGCACTTTCGATACCCGGATGCCTTTAAACAAAAAGTTGGGACTTGGGGAAAGTCTTTCTGAGTGAATGCTCCTGAATCCCTGCTTCCACTTACTGCAGGAATGGATTGTCCTCAGAGGTTTCCCATCCACTCTATCCAGTCAGCCAACGTGATGAGATGTGACAAGGTTGCAGTGCAAGGAGATGACGGCTATTTATATAGCAGAGAATAAAATTGGACTGTAAAGGTAAGGAAAGTTTAGAAAAGCATTATACTCTCTCTGTGGCTTCCTATAGTTTATTTTATCTAGTCCACACTCAAAGTTACTGATCCCGTAATTAAGCTCCATTTTCTCTATGGACAGCGGTAAGGGCTTGTTGGAATGTGAGTTTTAATATTAGAGAATGCACTCTATAGATAGAGCACACTCTGAATGGTTTCCTTGTTACAACATTACATCTCTTCACATGAAATGAAAGTAGTTAAGAATGTTTCTGGAATTAAAGTGTCCTGAGAGTTTGTCCATATTTTCTGTCCAGTATTTTATATATTTTACATATTGGAACCATTCCTTTCAACTTAAACATAACTATATTTCTCTGCTTTGTTAGGTTCAGTCATGGCACTTCCAACTCAGAGACCCTTTCCACAGCAGATTGAAACACTGTATTTGCATAGTCAATGAAAGACAAGTGTTTGTGTGGTATTTTCTGCTCAGCCAAATGTCTGATGTATTGCTGAACTTGTGGTTGTTGTTGCTGGGTGCTATTGACTTGGTTCTAACCTGTGTCCATCTGGTAGACCTAAAGAAACAAATTCATATCCACTCATATGTGTATAAGAAAGAGCTTTATGTACAAGAGCAATTGGATATTGAGAAATCAGGCCAGCCCAGTCCAGATCAAGTCCATAAGTCTAATATTAGCAATTGAATATTGAGAAAACATCCCAGCCCAGTCCAGATCAAATCCATAAATCCAATATTAGCCCGTATGTCCGACACTACTCTATAAATTCCTCTTCAGACATGCAATGATGCCAAGTGCAGGAAGATCACAGGCCAGTGGGTGGAAAGTCTTGTGGATCCAGTGCCAGTGGAAGCATCTCAGTGCTGGCAGGGGTCTCCACGTGGCTCCATCAGGTCCAGGGCTCTAACATAGCTCCACGTGTCTTGAGCATGTGTTCTACCTCCAAATGAGGTCATCAAGCTGTGACCTCATTGACAGGCAAAACACCAACCTCTTCACTCATAATAGTCTCAAATTGACATCAGATTATGTAACTATCACCTAACCCAATGTATAACAGAAGGGACCACTTTCTGTGTGTGGTGCGGTGGGGTGGGGTGGAGTGCTGCTTGTTCTTTAGCCAAATGGGACAGGACCAACACATTTCATGGCTCAAGGTCATGGAAGAGGATAACAGCTCATCCCAGAAAGCTGATTGAAATGACTGTTGGTCTGTCTTTCTGTCTGAAATAAAATGAATGCTTTGCCCCTTGTTCCCTGGCAAAGGCTGCAGGAAGCAGCCACCAGCAAGTTTATCAATTTCTTCATGTTCTCAGCCTCATCCTCCTCTCCAGTCTATGGATAACTTGGTCCAAGTGCTAATGTTTCTTTGTATGCCTTAGAATTAAACTGCCTTTGTTTAAATCATGGCATGAGCATGCTGGCTACGTGATCCAAGGAGTGTGTAAGCTCACCTCTAATCAAGCTCTGGGCTCTGGAACATCTTGCTGCAGAGACCTCTTGCTCTAACGTTTGTCTGTCTCTTTTGTACATAAGTTTTTTTTTTCTTGCAGATCATACCCTCTCGAGCCCTTGTGGTCTGTAAGATAAGATCCTGTCTATACTTTGTCTTCCAACTTTCTGTTCCTGAGCCATCCTCCCGAATTGTTCCTATGATTGAATCCATTGTTTCAGCCACCATGTTAACTCATCTCATTGAGCACCTTCCTCTCTTTCACTGCCCCTCTATTTTACCAAGCATGATGTCATCATTCAGGGACACACTACCTCCTGACAACATGTTCACGCTGTGTAAGAAACAATCTAGCCATCCTTGACTGTAAGGAGCACTCTAGTGGGGCTTCTTCCAAGATAGATTTGTCTTTTGGGCAGTTCATGGTACTTTCAATGTTCTTCACCAGCACCATAATTCAAACACATCAACTGTTCTTCAGTCGTATTTATTCAAGATCTAACTTTCACATATATAAGAGGTACCTCCATTCATTTTCACATCTTTGCAAATTTCTGATCATATACCGTAGTATAAATTAGAGTTACTCCTTAATAAATGCAGAGAATTTCACCATAGATAATGAGCTTGTTTTTCTTGTGACTATTTGTCACCTTCAAATTTCTACAGAGTCCTTAACTCAATGAATTAAGTCTTTCTTGTATTCCAAAGAAAGATTGTTTTCATTAGTTCTTTTCTATCTTCTTGATCACTCTTAACCTACATTGTGATAGTATATTATAGAATATTTTATACCATCCCTTGTTGTTCAAGTTGTAAATGTCAGCTCTAAATTAGCTTGCAAATTAGCTTGTGAATAGTTGAAGCTGAAACTGCTGAATATCTTAGGATTACAAAAGACAATGCTCGAAACTCTTTAAATATTTCTAAATATTATTTCTATGTCATCTCATGCCTTTTCTAACTTAGAAATTAATATATATCATTTATACTACTTAGGATCTTGACTCTTCAAAATATTTTACTTTTAAAACTAAGGTATGTACATTAATGTCAGTCCAATTCATATATGAAAACCAATTTGAATCTCTATGTACATACAAAGAAGTTTCTATTATAAAAATAACAAATTTCACTTATCTATAAAATTGTTGAACACTTAGTGGAATTACTAGGATCAATCAGTACTTTTCTTATCAAAATGTGTTTGGATTTGTTATAATATTAATAAAATGTAAATGTCTGTATGACGTCTGTATAGAATTAGAAATAAAAGGGAAGAACATTTTCTTCATAACTTGAACTGAAAGATCTCAAGAAAAAAATAAGCCTTGAGGTGAAAATCTTGAAAGATTCTATGGGCAAAACACTGAATGATGCAGGAAACCTCAAGAGCAGATGGAAAGACAGACAAAGTCACTGTACCTAAAATAACTTGTTAATATTCCACCATTTCAAGCAAGACCCAATTGTGCTGATGGAAGAAGTTCAGGTGGAATTGAATGAATTATCTAAAAGCACGTCTTCAGAAAAGGATTGAATACCAATTGAAATGTGTAAGGAAGCTGATCCATTACTGGAAGCACTGAGTGGTCTATGCCAGGAAATTTGGAAGACAGATACTTGACCAACAGGAAGAGATCCATATTTGTGTCCATTCTGAAGAAAGGTGGCCCAACAGACTGCTTGAACTATAGAACAATATGATTAATATCAAATGCAAGTAAAGTTTTCCTGAAGATTATCCACCAATGGCTGCAGCAGTACATTGACCAAGCTGCTGCAAGAGAAGTCAAGAAGGATGTCATTGATGAAGTCAGGTGGATCTTGGCACAAAGCAGAGAATACTAAAAAGATATTTACTTGTGTTTTAGTGACTGGGCAATGGCATTGGACTGTGTGGATCATAATAAACTATGGCAGTTACATAATCTCCTGTCAACTGGTGAAGGGGTGGAGTTTAGCTGGTCAATCAGGTCGCAGCTTGATGACCTCGTTTGGAGGTGCCACAGAAATAAATAGGCACTATGGTCTCTGAGAAATTAAAGGGGCGATTTTACCCCTAAACTCAAAATATGCATTAACATTCATTTTCGTCATTTGAAACAGGAATCACCAAAGACAACAACCAAACAAAATCATCAAAAGTTTAACTTCCCATATTCTTTCCAGAAAACAGTCGAGTAAACCACGTGGCTTTATCTGGCCTCTGACTAGTCAAAGAAGAAAAACGACCAGGAGGCTGAGGTCAAGCAAGCATCCACTCTCCATCTTTATGACTTGTTTCTCCAGTACCCCGCTCCCAAGGTACCATAATGTGCTCGTGTGGGTGGATTAGAGAAACAACTTCATAGATACTCCTCTGTGTGTAACAGAGAACTTTATATTACAAAACAATTGAATATTGAGAAAATATCCCAGCCCAGTCCAGATCAAGTTCATATGTCTGATACCAATTCCTCTTCAGACTCACAAAACACATGCAGACCAGTGGGTGGAAAGTCTTGTTGATGCAGTGGAGGTGGAAGCATCTTAGTGCTGGCTTGTGTCTCCATCTGGCTCCTTCAGTTCTGATTCCATCAGCATAGCTACATGTGTCTTGTCATCAGAAATGTTGAAGCAGAGAGTTTATCTGGCCTCCAGTGAGCTATTTCTCTGGTGCCTCCAAATGAGGTCATTAGCTTTGACCTGATTGACAGGCTAAACTCTGGCCTTTTGCAAACTGACAGGAGATTATGAAACTGCCACATAAACTATGGGTAACCTTTAGAAGAATGTGAATTCCATAACAATTCATTGTGTTCCTGAAGAACTTGTACATGGATCAATGGATCAAGAAGTAGTTGTCCGAAGAAAACAAGAGAATATTGCATGGTTTAAAATCAGGAAAGGTGTATATCAGAGTTGTCTCCTCTCACCTTACTTGTTCAATCTGTATGCTGAGTAAATCATCAGAGAAACTGTATTACATAAGAATTTTTGACAAAATGGATATATATATGTATGGATTGTGATAAGAGCTGTAAGAGCCCCCAATAAAATAAAATAAAAATTTTTGAAAAAGGAATGTGGCATCAGGATTGGGAGATGGCTTAGTAATAGTCTGCTATATGCAGATGACAAAACATATCTTGCTGAAAGTGAGGAGGAATTGAAGCACTTGCAGATGATAAAAGATTGTAGCCTTCAATATGGATTACAACTCAATGTTAGGAATACCAAAACTAGCACAACTGGACTAATAGGTAACATCATGGTAAATGGAGAAAAGTTTGAAGTTGTCAAGGATCTTGTCTTACTTGGATCCACAAAGCAAGCTCATGGAAGCAACAGTCAAGAGATCCACAAATGAGTTGCACTAACTAAATCTGCTGCACAAGTCCTCTGGAATATTGAAAAGTGAGAATGTTACTTTGAGGATGAACGTGGACCTGACCAAAGCCCTGGTGTTTCCCATTGCCTCATATGTGAAACTTGCACATTGAATAAGGAGGACAGAAAATGAATAGATGCATTTGAGTTGTGGTGATGGAGAATATTGAAAGTACCACAAACTGCTAACAGAGAAACCCATCTGTATAAGAGGAAGTAAGGCGAGACTGGTCCTTACAAGCAAGCATGTCAAGACTGCATTGTACATATGTTGGGCATAATGTCAGGAGGGACCAGTTCATGGAGAAAGGACATCATGCTGGGTACAGTGGGGGGGGGGGGCAGCAGAAAAGAGGAAGCCCTCAGTGAGATGGCTTGACAGCAGGCACAGGAACAGTTCTGGGGAGAGTGCAAATACTGCACAGTCCTGCGCCTGTGCAAAGGGTCGCAATGGGTCCGAACAGACTCAGTGGCATCTAACAATAAGAACATAATTGTATTCATTTTGCTCTCCTATCCCTAATCTATTTAGAGTTTTCTATTCAGCTTAATTTTGTTAAATTTAATTTAGAACAAGATACGCACGCAATAGTGTGATAATAAATGTTTGAAACATTCTAACAAATGCTTCTCCATTTGCATTTCAATCCATCCTTGGATTGCAAGATAAATCCTGATTTTGTAGACTGCAAATTTAATTTGATGATTTTTCTTTGATGTCTCTTTTTTACCTCAAGGGATGAGCATGTGGCCCAAGTAGCACTGTTATCATTTGACTCCGTGTTCATGCTAAAGGATGATCACATTGTGCGATCATGTACTCAAACTGGTCAGCAGGCTTCTTGAGGACCCAGACATGAACTCTAGAGGAAAGCTCTCTCTTCTGCTGAGATTTCAAAGCTGTGACTGCTGTAGACACTATTTCCTCAATCACTTAAAAAAAATCTGAAGCTAAGGAAGACTATATGCCTTTATTAAAGAAATTAAGTTGCAATTTTACTTAAGAGCCATTGTTAAAAACACTGCTTATGAAATACATTGCTTTGTTACCAAATGAACCTTTGTGTTTTTCATCCATTAATTCAACTCTACCACCACCTATATTAGCATAAAATGTTGGGCCCACAAGGTGTGAGACACTACAGTTAGTCGACAACACAGTTCAGCTATTGATCTATATAAATGTTTCCCAGGTGGGCAGGACCTCTCTCTGGGGGCACTAGAATCATCCAGGGGAGCTTCCAAAGCAGATACATGCAGCTTATTCTGGATTAATTTAATTGATGGGGGAGATGGAAACACTGATTGATTTATTTGATCAAAAGGGAGCCAAATCATTGGGTACCAATGTACTATTAAATTATGTTATCAATTTTTCTCTAGTCCTTTTTTCTAATATATGTTTGCTAATAGAATTTTGTCATTTGAAAAATCATTCTATAAAAGGCAGGTAGATACAAAATAGTCATAATGATCTGCATAATTTGCATGGAAGTATGTATCCTTACTCTTATAACAAGTGAAGCAAGATTCAAATATTATTATTAAAATGGAGTGAAACTAATGCTTTCTAGAGGAGCCTGAGTAGCATAGTGGGTTAGTATTGAGCTACTAACCACTAGGTCAGCAGTTCAAAACTAACATCTTCTCTTGAGGAGAAGGCTTTTTATTCCAATAAACCATTTATACTCATTCTAGTGTTTATTATTTTCTGCTTTCTTTTCAATTGAGGTTTATCTATCTTATTTCACAGTTGTTGTTCCTTTTTTGCTTGTTTGTTTTATGTGTGGAATCCAGGATAGGTTTACTCTATTGGTAAATTTATAGAGACAGTAGATATTATAATAGTTTCCTAGGAACATTGGAAGGAGAGGTTGGCAAAATGAGAAACTAACAACAATGAATAAAAGAAAGAACAAAATGTTCTAAAATTGATTATGGTGATGATGGAAAAACTCTTTTTTAATGTAATTGAGTTATGGAACTGTATGGTATGTGAATTATTTGTCAATAAAACTTGTTTTTCTAAGTTACTGTCTCAGCAGCTCACAGGGACAATTCTACCTGTTTCAGAAGGTGAGTCAAGATTGACTTGGTGACAATGATTCCTTTCTAGAAGCTCTAGTGTCAAGGTCATTTAACCCCTCCATGGGAGACTAATGAGGCTCTCTCCTACTGTAAAGATTTATAGCTTTGAAGCTCTAGGGAGCAGTTTACTATCCTAGAGGGTCACTTTGAGCTAGAATTAGCTCAATGGCAGTTGGCTTTGTTTTTATTCCTTCTGTTTCATAATACTTTCCAATTATATCCTCATCACGTTCTCTTTTTTTAAATCATTTTATAGGGGCTCACACAACTCTTATCACAATCCATCCATACATCAATTGTGTAAAGCACATTTGTACATTCATTGCCCTCATCAGTCTCAAAACATTTGCTCTCCACTTAAGCCCCCAGCATCAGGTCCTCATTTTTTCTCCTCCCTTCCCCCTTCCCTCTCCCTCATCAAACCTTGATAATTTATAAATTATTATTTTGTCATATCTTGCCCTGGCTAATGTCTCCCTTCACCCACTTTTCTGTTGTCTGTCCCCCAGACCCACTTTTCTGTTGTCTGTCCCCCAGGGAGGAGGTCACATACAGATCCTTGTAATCGGTTCCCCCTTTCCAACCCACCCTCCCTCTATTCTCCCAGTATCACCACTCACACCACTGGTCCTGAAGGGATCATCTACCCTGAATTCCCTGTGTTTCCAGTTCCTATCTGTACCAGTGTACACGCTCTGGTCTAGCTGGACTTGCAAGGTAGAATTTGGATCATGATAGTGAGGGAGGGAGGAAGCATTTAGGAACTAGAGGAAAGTTGTATTTTTTCATCATGGCTACATTGAACCCTGACTGACTCGTCTCCAGCCCGGACCCCTCTGCAAGGGGATCTCCAGTGGCCTACAAATGGGCTTTGAGTCTCCCCTCCACACTCCCCGGCTCATTCACTATGGTAAGATTTTTTTGTTCTGATGATGCCTGATACCTAATCCCTTCAACACCTTGTGATCGCACAGGCTGGTGTGCTTCCTCCATGTGGGCTTTGTTTCTGTGCTAGATGGTGCTTGTTTACCTTCAAGCCTTTAAGACCCCAGACACTACATATTTTGATAGCCGGGCACCATCAGCTTTCTTTGCCACATTTGCTTATGCACCCATTTGTCTTCAGCGATCCTATCATGGAGGTGAGCACACAATGATATGAGTTTTTGTTCTTTGATGCCTGATAACTGATCCCTTTGGCACCTTGTGATCACACAGGCTGGTGTGCTTCTTCCATGTGGGCTTTGTTGCTTCTGAGCTAGATGGCCGCTTGTTTATCTTCAAGCTTTTAAGACCCCAGATGCTATATCTTTAGTTAGCTGGGCACCATAAGCTTTCTTCACATTTGCTTATTCACCCGCTTTGTCTTCAGCGGTTGTGTCGGCAGGCACCAGATCACATTTTTTTTATATTGCAGTTGAACCAATGCTTTCAAATATTTTTCCCTTTCTATTACATGCAATATTGTTAGATTTATAAAAATCATTTAAATATATCTCACTCCTAGTAGACGATCACCATTCTGCTGTGTTAGGTACAAATAAAGTGCTCAATTTCCCTCTTCCTTAGTAGCTTAAGAAAATATGGCATTACCTAAATGACTCCAGTTTTCTTGTTAACACAGCGTGGGGAATGTCGTCTGAGAAGAGTGGGTATGTGTTGAAATGACCACTTGACGGACCACAATAGTGAGCACTCTTAGTACTAAAATAAGCGTCCTAGTACACCTATTGAGGTGACTATTTCTTCCTCAATCTTATTTTCCAGTTTCACACAGCTAACTTTTACCAGAGAAACTAGAAGTCTTTACAGCTTTTAAAATATTTTAAAATTCTAAGTACTTATCATTGATTTCATTTTCAATACGGCTTTGCCCTTTGCTGCCATACATCTTGTTAACCACCAATTCAGCTGCTTTTTAAACAATTGCAGGAATGATTCATTGGTAATTCAGGAAGTCAAAAATCAAATTCTCCCCTAATTATGTGGACTTATTTCCTTCTGTTTCCTCCTCTCTTCCATGCTCTAGTTAACTTGCTGTACCTTTTATTGCTCACACATGAAATGTACTCTCCCGTCTCTTTTATCATTTGAAAGCAATTACCACAATAGGAAATAGTCTCTTCATAATTTCACTTTTAATCGTAGTAACGCATCATTGTTCATCTACAGATCCACAATAGCTCCACATTCTGACCGGATCTCTTACTTAAAAGTATGTATTTTTCAATCCCTCGGACATCATCGTTTTCCCACACCCAATCCTATTACATTTGTGTTCTCATTTCTTTCTCCAAAATGTTGCAAATCCATAGAGAACAGAGACGGCCCTTGTTTCCATCCTTCAGACTTCCTCAGTTTATCAGTTACGTGTTAAAGAAATGAATTTATGTATTTACTCCATGCAGATATTTTTTAACTCCCTTCTTCTTTACATACTTATATATGTAAGTATTCCTCAGAGAAATTCCACATTCAGAAGAAAAATAATTGCTATTATTGTTAATTCAGGGACAGCAACACACATAACTCTTTCAAAAGCATAATCACTAAGGACAATTTTTATTATATTTCTGAAGGTTAAGTACTATTTAATTTTAAATAAAGAAGTCTATTTCCTTAAAAGTTACATGTTGAATTTTGTTAAGAAAATGTGTTTCTGTTGACGTGAAATGCATTTTAACTCAAAGATTAAAACATTGGACTGCTAACCAAAAAGTTGGCAGTTGAAATTCACCTGCCACTCTTCAGGGGATGCAATCTTTTTTCTGTAAAAGACATCTGGATTGGGGAACCCATGAGGCAGTTCTCCTCTGTTCTAAAGCTTTGGTTTGCGTGGTAATTGACTGCGGGTGGGTTTTCGTGGCTGTGATTTCCCTCTTTTGGCTAACCATTGCCTCGTCTTGTAGGGTTGCTCTTTGAAATATCCCATCAGTCACTTCACTGTCACATTTCTGAATCATTAATTTAGTGAATTTCATCTTTTTCTCTTGGGAGAAAATTATATTATGTGATTTATAATTGTTCCATTACCAAAAATATTTTTGTGGCTTTTGACTCTGTTTTTCTTGTTTTAATATTATCATCCAATAAGTTCTCCGTGTAATTTGTTAAATAAGCCTAATATTGGTGTTAAACTCATACTGGTTTTGAACATTCACATAATGTTTTATGTTTCAACCTTAATTTTAGATGATCAGCTCTGTTAGACTTTAATGAGAAAACTGATGCTGGATGAGCAGTTATTCTGTGTTGTGTGCTACTATAAGTGCCTGGAATGTAGTAATTCATTAAGCTCAAAACCAATGATTTTTAAAAACTTTTTTAGTTTTATTTTACATAGAAGAATGTGGTAGTTTAGAAAGATTGAGCAACTTACTCAACATAACATGACTAGGATTGCTTAAATGCCGGGGGTCAAACATAGATACTCTATTGCAAAATCTGTACTTGAGATATAATTTTCAACATTGTAAACATTTGATAATGATCAATATAAGGTGGCTAAAATAATTTTACATAAAAATTCCATTATCTTTTAACTCCATTTGTTCACAAATATTTTGAAGCCGCCTCATGAATATACTTTTATCAGGAATTGATTTTTCTAGATATATTTGGCTGACACACTGAGCACCTGAAACACATATTTTTCAGGATACTGAAAATGTATAGATGTAACGCCTGATATGTACAATTCCAAACTCAACATGCATTATTATATGAATACTCTTAATCATAAGCAAAATATTGAATTTATATATTTTCTTTTTAAAATTTCTATCATTGGCACTAAAGCTATTGTACACAAGTAGTGACTGCTTCACATGCACACAGTGCCTGAGTTCTATAAAAGAAAGTTTAAAGAGCCTTACTTTGTTCCTTTATGTCATCATGCCTCCTTTTGCCAATATTTCCAAGTAACTTAAAAAATGTTATTATGGACCTATATATTATTTTCCAAATTATTGGTCCACAAACCCAGAAAATATCACAAAAACCCCGCTTAAAATAAAATTTTAAAATAACAAGTGGGATAATTTCTTTTTCCAAAATGAATGAAATTAGATTTGCAACAAGAAGATTGGCAGCCTAGAAGTTTAGTGTTTGACTGCTAAACTAAAGGTTCACAGTTCAAATCTGCTGTGATTACAGTTTTGTAAACCCTATGGATCTGTTCTAGACAAAGAGTACTTTGTCTCTTAAAGGCTTGCTATGAATAGGAATCAACTGTAAGAATACCATCTCTACCACAAGGTTATCATGCAATCGAATTAATACTATAAAACTGAAATGGCAGAATGCATGAAATATTAAATTATTCATTTTTCAAAGCAAGAAATCTGATACAAAATATTTGAAAATATGCTTTCACTTTTCCTTATCCTTCAATAGTCTTAAAAATAGCAATTTGTTTTTTGATTCAACTCACACATCTCTTACTTTCCATTAAATCTTCAAAAGTAATCCTGCAAAAATATTTGAAGAAATCCTTCTCTTTTATTGATAAAAAATTCTTGTACTACTGATATTCAGACATTAGATGGCTGATAATAATTTTTAAAGTTTTGCAGGTTTCTCCCTGTATAGCCATAGATATAATGACATTAAAAGAGCTTTAATGCATAGATTTAAGCCAATTAAACCAATTTTTTAAACCTTGGGTAGTGCTGCTGAGGTGACTTAAGACTTCACATCCATTAGTATTAAACTATTATATGTGTTCTTCATCATTCTGATACCCTAGATGGTCTATTATTTAAAAGCCTGCTGTGTCTCCTCCCAGGTTCCCCCTGCAGTCTCCATCCTCTCACTCTCCTCAGATTCCCTCTCCCAACTCCTACTGACCCTACAGCGGTCATGTTACACGGGAGCTCTTCCCAAACGTCTAAAACAAAGGTAAGTCCTGTGGCAATCTCTTCACCAAATCATTATTTATCTTTTTTTGAGATTACTTAATAAGCTGTTTTTCACAAAATAGGTGCTCATCCATGAGCAAATTAATGTCAAGAAATAATTTTGTTTTAAGTCTTGAACTTTAAGCATTCTGTGCTTTATCACTTAGCAAGTAACTGCAATAAATGGCATAGAGGTGGACATATCTGACATCTTCTGGCTTCCCTGTTTTTACTAGGCAGGAATCAGACAAACCTCTCTGGTTCATCCTTCTTTACTTATTTGACCCTAACTTATGTGCTGGGTTCAATAATTTGCTTCAATGCCCACACAGGACTCAGAAACCAGACTCATCATTAAGGGGGGTTAATTAGGGAAGTTAATACATTACCACAGTCAACATCAGCAAACAGTAAGAATGCAGTCATTGGTCTCCTCAGCCAAGCAGCCATGTCTCTCTTCATTTTCAACCTCTCAGCCACAGAGTAGACAAGTCTCTCAATGGTTCTTTGTCTCTCAATGGTTATAGTCTCTTGGCCTTTGTCTCTATGGGCCCGAAAGCCAGCCCACCGGTCACTCTCCCCAAAGTTCTTGGTCTATAGCCAGATGAGTGAAAGTTGTCCCACAGTCTCATGGCTGCTCTTCTGGGTCTCTGTGCCACAGTTTGTGATGCCTCCAGTATTGCTGACTTCTGCCACTTAGAGAGAGATCTTGAATGTGCTTTTCCAAGGTCCAACAGGTTGCTCCCTCCTCTGCTGTTTTAAAGATGGCTCATCTTTATAGTGGGGGTGAGGTGTGTGGTAGGGTGGGACGCTGGTTCTAGGGTCGGGTAGAGTGGTGCTGGTAATGAAAACTGATTAATCTCTCTCTTAGTGTTACCCAGGACCTGTTTGCATAGTCCCACCCAATCATTTTGTGGCAGTTAGAAACTGTGGTAGAAGGTCCCTATGAAGAAATGTTCTCCACCACACAGGTTATCCACGGAACTCTCCTTACCAATATTTCCTTCACACATAAAAAATAACTGATGGTGCCCAGCTATCAAAAGATATAGCGTCTGGGGTCTTAAAAGCTTGAAGGTAAACAAGCGGCCATCTAACTCAGAAGCAATAAAACCCACATGGAACAACATATCAGCCTGTGTGATCACGAGGTGTCGAACGGATCA
>NW_022103908.1:22093829-22212401 GCF_000313985.2 Echinops telfairi | reverse complement strand
TGAGAATGATGTACAAATGTGCTTTACACAATTGATGTGTGTATGGATTGCAATAACAGTTGTATGAGCCCCTAATAAAATGTTTTTTAAAAAAACATGGATTAAATGAATGCTTGCCACACACACACAAAAAAATAAAAACTTCCTCCCTCCTTCAGTTACACCTTCTACAATGTTAATTTTACAATCACTCTCAACTCTATTGACAGCTGCACCTGATGCATATAATCTGACCAACAGCTTCCCTACCCTCTTTGTTCCAGCTACATCAGTGAAAGACAAAACTATTCCATGGTGGTCCTCCTTTGTTTCATTTACGATTTCATCAACCCATGAGAGCTTGTAAACCAGCAACTTCATTTTCTGAACTCCTCCGAATTCGGATATACAATTTTTAAATTGCCTATTCTGAGAACCCAGTGTCCTGGGGAGACACAGATTCTCTTTTATATGAACAATCTTTATTATAGCCAGACATTTGACCCTCTCCAATCATAAGCAAGAAAAAGTTCACGGAAGTCCATGGAAATGCCACAATTCATCCCAGTTCGTAGGGTTAGCGTATTCCTATTCATCTGGTAGGGCTCTGGTCATTTCAGTCCTAACCATCAAAGAATGGGCACCAGTCAGACAATCTGGCACCTTCACACACTTTTATCAGCTTTGGCTCCTGTGACTAAGTCATGCCCACAGGCTCTGTGTCTGCCCAACTCTTTCCATTTCAGATCGGCCAGCCCTTCTTTTCCTCTACTTTCTGTTCTCTTTCAACCAACTCAAAAATCATCCATGTAAGATATTAAATCTCATTCCATCTCTTTGCTGCCTTTTTCTCATTTCCACTCCACAAGTGGATCCAAATATGCGTACAGTGGACATACCCATCTATTCAATGGCTCTCTTTAGCGTTCAGCCCTACAAGGGGCACTGCTCTGCTGTGCACAGACTTTTCCTTTCTAGGTGTGTCCACAGACAAACTGCTTGCTCAAAATTCAAAAAGTCAAAAAAAATCAAGAGTTTTGTCCTCAGTTTCTCAGCATTATTAGATGTCTTTTCAAATGCCAATGTGCTGACCTGCGTGGAACCTTTCATATGCCAATGGAAGAATCTGCGTGGAACTTTTCTAAACTCTCTTACTTTACTTTGGCTTAAAGCAAAAATCTTGTCCCTTCTGGCAATTCTTAAGCTCCTTTTTATCAAATCCAATTGTAGAAACTGAAGTGCGGAATTAGTCTCTCTCTAATCATAATTCCCAATATTCATTTCCATCACATTATGTCTATAACACCAGAGAGATCAATATAATCCTAGCACAGTCAGCTTAACAAATCATTCTAATCACTACCCTTTTAGAACATTCTAATTAAATTATTTCTTATCTAGACTTCCTAATTCATGGCTTTAGGCCACGTACAGGGTGCATCCAATAAATCTTGGCTTTTTATGAAGCCTTTTTTCCCCTAAATATCCTACATGCCTAGATGACCCTGGGCATCTTGTGACAGTTTAAGATCCCTTATGTTGCTTTCAGACATTTCAGGTAAGAATAACCAAAGGCCACCAGGCAATAAAGCATTTTTGAATTCTCATCCTCCTGTTTCCTCGTCATACAAATTCACATGCACCTGGGAATCTCAATTCTGATGTCAGCCATAATATATGGCATGGTGGTGGACATATCTGACCTCCTTGGGCTTTCCTATTGCCACAAGGCTGGAGTGAGCCAAACCTCTATGGTCCATTCTTCTCCACCAATTCTGACACTAGCTAGTCCTCCCAACACTACATGTATGCTGATTTCACTAATTCACTTCAATGGCCACACAGAACTCACAGACAATAGTCACAATTAAGGGTTTTAAAAGAGGAGTACCTATTCCAAAGAAAGGTGACCCAACAGAATGCTCAAAATATAGAACAATATCACTAATAGTATATGCAAGTGGAATTTTGCTGAAAATCAGCCAGCAATTGTTTCAGGAGTATCCTGGCAGGGAGCTGCCAGAAGTTCAGGCTGGATTCAGAAGAGGAAGTGGAAGAGGAGCTATCATTGCTGATGTCAGATTTATCTTGGCTCACAGCAGAGAATAACAGAAAGATGTCTGTGTTTTTGTGTTTGACTGAGTATACTAAGGCATTTGATTGTAAGGACCATACAAACTATGGATAACCTTGAGAAGAAGGGGAGTTCCAGAACACTTCATTATACTTATGTGGAACAGGTACAGAGATCAAGA
This sequence comes from Echinops telfairi, assembly GCF_000313985.2. Taxonomy (NCBI): domain Eukaryota; kingdom Metazoa; phylum Chordata; class Mammalia; order Afrosoricida; family Tenrecidae; genus Echinops; species Echinops telfairi. The sequence goes on along the minus strand of NW_022103908.1, from coordinate 22,210,167 downwards.
GGCAATTGGCTTAAGTCACCATGGTCCCTTCCGCTCTGAGAAATCAGCTCCTCTCCAGTGACAGTTTGAGTGCCCTCAAACCCAAAGTGACCATCCCCAGGCACTGTCTGTGACGATGTTCTTCTTCCATGCATCAGCCTTCAGTATTTGACACTGCTTCGAAGCTAAGCATAGTCTAGCTTCTAATGGCTCTTTCTAATGAAGGGGCTAGCTGAATCCTACTTCATTGTCTGTTCTTAATCTGGATGCTTCATGGGAACCTGATGACTTTGGGTGACCTGGCTGGCATTTGAAATACCAGTGTCCTAGCTTCTAGCATCACAGCAACCCACAAGGCTCCAGAATATAACGAACTGACCAACGAGTGGTGATCCCTCCTGATAACATATCCCAAAATACCTGGAATGGAATGTTGCCACCTTCATTCTATGGCACATTTCTGCTCTAATTTTTTCAAGACAAATATGTTCATGCTTCTAACAATTCATGATATTGGCAATAGTTTTTTCTAACACCAGCATTAAAATTCATGAAGCATGGCATGTATGTATGTTTGCAGCTATGCATTTTTATTGTGAATTGGGTGAAGATTTACAGAACAGACCATCAGTTTTGCATTCAGCTATCCATTTTTCCCCCCATCGGATTCATTGCCATCCCCTTAATGTTGTATCTTTTACCCTGCTGTCTTCTTGTGCTTCCTCTCTCATTTCATCTGTCTTTTCTAGCCCATCGAAACTGTTTTCCTTGGCTAAATGCTGCCCTCTGGAGTCCACCTGGCTGATTAGTCGAAGATGTTTGTATCTCCCCAGAGTCATTGTTCCCTTAGTAGACTTGCCTCTGGCTTGGCTATCAATGTCACCACGATGTGAGCAGTCCACTTCCAGAGCTGAAAGGTGCCTAAGGGACAGCATTTTGGAGGTTCCACTAGTCTCCAGCTAAGCACAGTGATTGCTTTTTGCAAATTTACCAGATTTTCTCCGATCCTTCTTTGCTGTTGTCCAGCATTCACATTCTGAGGAGACGAAGAATAATACCATGCTTGGGGAGGATGAAGCTTCAACCTTGAAGTACATAATTGTTTTGCTGAGTGTATTTAGGAGGAGGTTCAGAGTTTGAAGCCTCACTCTCCTCAGTTCTGATCGGACTCACAAGAAAACTTGAGGCGGTGAATATACTCATGGCTATAAAGGTTCACAAGGAGAAAAGGTGAGGGACACAATTTAGACCTCAGCCAGAGAAAGGATTTGAACAGAAAGAATGAGTTCATTGAAGGGGGATACATTGGATATCTAGCCTGAAAGGCTAGGCTGAATATAGAGCTGAATCTTATATCTGCGAACAGTAGACCTCCCACCACAGGTTGGTTTTGTGGGGGGTTGTTGCTCTTGACTGAGTTTCTGTAGTGTCCCTTCTCTCCTCAGAGCATACCGCACCCCAAATCCACGGATCTGTTCAGTGATCATGGGAGTTATGTGAGGATGGCGTCTTTCTCCGGCCTTCATTATTTCTGCTCTCCACACACTTCAGTTACAGTTTCTACCAGATTCTTGCCATTACCAATGCCTCTCCCTTTACCAGTCCTGCTGGTGTCATGGTTATGTTCTGAGCTATGATCCACAAGGTCCACCATCCCCAAACCCCAGCTGCTCCTTGGGAGAAAGGCTGGACTTGCTATTCCTGGAAACTAGAGTCGGATAGAGTCACTGCAAGTTGGCATTGAATTGACGGCAGTGAGGTATTTTGTTTGTTTGTTTATCTACCTAACCTTATTTCATCTTTCTTTTATTTGATAAGACAACAAAATCTATGTTCATCTTGTGCATGTTATCCCTTATTTTTTATGTTGACCATTTGAATCAAGCTTTCTTCTTTTAAATAGCTCTCATACTATAGCACCTGATTCTCACTTATCATTTTATTTTAAATCAAATCACATACAATCCTCTCATTGTATTTTAAAGTCTGATGGTCATAATGATACACATTCTGGATTGAGTGTAGCAAAAACGTTAACTTTTTGGCAGCAAAATATTTCCTCTTGATAATTTGTTAATAGCTTTGTTAATAAAAATCTGTTAATAACAACTTGTTAATAACTGGCTGATATTATGAAGGAATTGTCTTCTCACATATCTTTCTTGATTAATAGGTAATGTATGCAGTAGATCTTTCCCTAGGTGAATTTCAAACCATAATGGTGCCATTTCCAATGGTCCTAGTTTTGTCTCTTAGAGGAAATAAGAAATGGTAAAACACTTAGACAAGACTTTAAAAAAGTTCATGGGAAAATAGAATGAAATGGTAATAGAATTTTCCACAAACTTTTGAACCCCGTCATATTTGGGGTAAAAAAAGCATAGTTTTTGAATTGACAAGTAAAACAACACCTTAGTTATTCTTCAAATTAAAAAGCAAGCAGGCATTTTTACTATGACATGTAAAACATATATAAATGAATGGATATTTAGTACTGCTTCCTTGGAAAAATAACAGATTTTCTGTTCTGTAAAATTAAGAGACATATAGAAGTCATTTCATAATTAATAACTCAGTTAATATAATTAATGTTCTAATTCCAATTATGATAATTTTCTAAGCTACATTGAATTTTATTCTGAACTACTTAAATTTATAGAAAGCTCATTAAAATCTCAACCTCATCTTTTAAATTTTATTCTTGTACTGCCTAGGATAAGAAATTAAACTTAAGATTGATTACACACTCCTCCACTTGGAAAGACAAAAAAATCAGAAGTGAACTGCTAACTAAATACTACTGTGTTGTAGTCATTATTTCCGGATGTCAAGAACAGTGCTCTTCTAGTATTCTCTCCAATATCGAACTTTATTTCCTATCGGTAAGTAATTACTTCAAGCTCTGGATCAATCACTTTCCTGCTGAGTCTGGTAACACACGAACATTTGACACATTGATTTTCTTCATTCAAGTTGTTTTTTTTCTATCTACCTTGTTTGGATTCCTCAATCCTATTCAGTCTTCACTAAATATTTGTAATAATATGCAGCAAAACTTTCTACAGTCTCTTCATATTTTATTCAATATATTTCTCACACATGCAAATCGTGTGACAAAGCTCATAAATAGGGGTGTGACATCTGTGCTTCTGAAGGTTCACTTGTGCTATAGAAACAAAAATGCTTCTTTGCTGAGGGAGAGAGTGTTCACACACAGAGGTAATTTAAAAATTGAGGGCAATCATAGAAACAACTGATAAACGTATTTAGAGGAATTATACCAGGAAAAGGTACAGATGGGTGGTGCAAACCATTAAGCAGCTGAAGAACAGCTGAAAGGTGGGTGGTTTGAAACCATCCAGAAACTCCCCATAAGAAGGATGCAGCTTTCTGGTCCTGGAAGGGCTGCTCTGAGGAGGAGCGGCAGGAACTGCCTCCAGGGCAATAAAAACAGCAGCAATGAACGATGAAACCTCACTAACAATGAATGCATTAGCTAAAGAATTTTATTGACATGTTTTCTTAGTTGATTATTTCATTTTAAAAGTGAATGTTTCTGTATAGCCTATTTTTAGAACACAATAAGGTTTAAGAAGTTTGGTTTCTTGAAATACAGTATTTTAATTGATGATGCCTTTTGGGTAGAAACTACATAAAAGAATTATTATACTGTGCTCTCAAGCGGTTTCCACTTTTTCACATAACCCGATACAGCATGACTAAACTGAGGAAACATACACCGATTATAGAACCTCTCGATACGTCAAAAAGCATTTGTACAAATAGATGTGATCATGCTTCTAAGTTTAAATGTAATGTTTGCTACGATGTACTTGTAAGAGTAAGAGATATTTTATAAATGCTCCATGTATACTAGCTTAATTCTGTAATGTGGTCAGGTGGATTATTACGACCTGTGAAAATGATCACTTGGAATATTTGGAAGTATAGTGATAATAATTGATCAAAATAATAAGAACAGCAACAAAAAGCTGCATTGCAATGATTAATAATAACCTGATTTCATTTTCACAGTTAACAATATATACTAAGTGCAAAGAGCTAAATGTTGTTGTTGTTTTTCTTTATTTGTTTACCAAATTGTTCAGCATCTGACAATATTCTTTAAAATAAACTTGGATTTATTTTATTAGACAGTTTTTATACAAAAAACAGAAATCATTTATAATTTCTCAGTTATTTTGTGGGCAGGAATGTAAAATTAATGTTAAAGTACCTTCCAACAACATGTACTCGTCAGAATCTTTTGCTTTGAAAATGATATAAACACAGAGAAAGAAGTCAGGAAAAACAAAAGGAAATCTTAGAAAGATAGATGAACCCAGAGCACACTATGCAGAGATACAGATATGTCTCAAGTAAAACCAAGAATCAATACTACCCTAATTCTAAAATTGCTTTTTTATCTATAATTCTTCACTATCAAGTAATTCTGACCCACAGTGACCCTATAGGATATGGGAGAACAGGTTCTGTGGGTATTTCTCCCATGAAGAACCTGGTGGTTTGGAACTGATAGCTTTCTGGTTAGCAGCGCAATGCTTAATGCAATATTCTTGAGTTAGACTGCTAACCACAAGGTCAGCAGTTCACAAACACCAGCCACTGTGCTGAAGAAAGAAGATGTATTCTAATCTTGTAAAGAGTTACCGTCTATGAAACCCACAAGAGAAGTTTTACCTTGACCTTTGGGGTCTCTCAGAATCGCAATGAATGGATGGCTATGAGTTACAGATGTATATTTCCCTCTATCTGTAAAGATAGTTACTACTTGGAAATTATTCATCATACATCCACTAAGAATCATTCGAAGCAGGCCAAAGATCCATGAGCAGGCTTGGCATTGGAAAATCTATCTTCTCCTTGCTGTGGATACCAAGCTGAGTCGGCTTTTGAGAACATCCTCAGACAATGGCAGAAAGGTGATCAATCTGCCCACCCTGGATTCCCGTCCCAACCCCAAATATCAAATATCAGGGGTGGAGGGGTGGGCTGTGGGCTGATAGCATGGATGACTGTGTAACCCCACTCATGGGAGTGAACAACAGAATGGCATGTTAAAGGAGAGCTAGGCAGTGTTTGATTGTGTTCGACATAGGGCAGATGCAGACTAGCACAAATGTGATGGCACATAACAACTGCAAACTGCTCCGCTTGCACTTCTAAATAAAGTTCCTTTATTGAAGATAGCAGCTACCACTTGGACTTACTTATTGTATGCTAATAATGTTAAAGAGCACCTATAACATTATCATTATTTAGTTGCTGCCAATTTATCTACTTCTACTCATGATGTCCCCACATATAAGATGAAATAATATTTTCCAGGGCATGCACCATCTTCATGATTATTGGTATATTTGGTGTTAATAATATTTTAAACATATGAAATGAACTATTTTTGAGTATAATGAAACTATGGATAAAATGAGGTACGTGAACCTAAGTCTCAAGGACATAAAACCTAACCACGGTGACCTCAGAGATCAAGTGAGACCATTACTTCACTTGGTAGGAAGGTGAGGCTGTGGATTGGCTTACCATTTAGAGTTCTAGGTCTCTTTCACATTCATCATATGCATGTTTTGAGAAAAACATTGCAAGCACAAAGATTTTACTATTGGATACAGCTTTAAAAATTATCTGAGAGATCCCACTAGCCTAAAATGCTATGAAAAGCAAATTTTGTGCCTTATCTTTATGTTCACCTTTATTTTCTAATCAGATTTTTAACTTCGTTAAAAAATAATATACTGTTTCATGTCTTCATGATTCCCACATGTCCTCCAACACATTATCTACTTGAAAATGTTAACTATTTAATAAGAATTCGGAAAGACGCTTGGATATTCCTTCCCTTACTCATGCTAGCAGACTTGAGTCTATTCTTTCCTCCTGGGTAGCATGCACCTCCATTACTGAACTGATTTACTAAAAATGAGTTATTCAATTTTTAGTTTACTGGAAGCTTCTTGAGGAGCTTGTTGTATTTTGGTTGTTTGATTAGTAACTTAAATCCCTATAAATATAATATACGACATAAATATAATTTATGATTATAAAATATGATATCTTGGTAATATAAAATATGATATCTTGGTAATCTGTTTTCTAGATCATTTAAATTCTCAAATATATTAGATTGACAAATTCCAATATCATTTATTTACTTAATTTATTAATTTAGATTACTATGTAAGTAATTATACTTACAAAAGTTTGAGTAGCTACTAATTAATGTTAATAGAACAAGGTTATTTTTCTAGAGTTAATCTTCAAAGCTATTAAAACATTAACATGCTTCTATTTTCAGAGGTGCTGACAGGGAAGCATTGCGTTGCTCACCACAAAATTGTCAGTTTAGTCCTATCAGCTACTCTGCGGGAAGCTATTGGCTCCCATGATAACTTAGAGCATCCGAAATACTAAATAGGTTCACTAAGAGTTGTGATAGGCTTGATGGTAGTGAGTTTGTTTGCTGCATTTTTGGGGTTTGTTTTATATTTTGAGAGATTGTGGTAGTTATATAATCTGTTGTCAGTTTGAGAGGATTACAAGTGAAGGGATGGAGTTTAGCCTGTCAATCATTGTATAGCCTATGAGGCTCTGTGTGGGCATGACCTTCCCCTGAGGATTCTAGGAATTGCTGGATTTCTTCCTTGGAGGTGGGATAGATTCTCTTTCATTGGACTCATTCCCTGAGAGACGCTCTACTGACAAGACACATGGTGCTACACCCTAGGAGCTGGAGAAGTCATATGGACGTATTCTGATACAACCAGACCTCTGGAGCTGGAGAAGCCACCCCTGCCAGCTCTGAGATGCTTACAATGCCTCTGGATCCACAAGACTTCCCACCCACTGGCCTGCGATCTTCCTGCATTTGGCATCATTGCATGTGTTTCATGAATCTGAAGAAGACTTTATAGATTGATATTGGATATATGGGCTAATATTGGACTTATGGACTTGATCTGGATCAGGCTGGGACATTTTCTCAATATTCAATTGCTCTTGTATATAGACCTCTTTCTTATACACATATGTGTCTCTCTAGATTTGTTTCTCTAGTCTACCCGGACTAACAAAGAGATTAATTTTTGTTTCAACAAAAACATCCTATCTATCTCCCAACATGATATAATATATATGAGTTGGACATAGCATATAATCCAATTTTAAACTAAGTACTTTGTTTATCTATTAATGTGATTTGTTGAGATGCTTTCTCTTTTCAAATTGAAAAATATACCACCTCCCATTTCCCTAATGAGATTTCTCATATTTTGTAATGTCTAGTCAAATAACAAGGCAATATAATTGTGTCGTAGTTAAAATAATGAAGCTGGATTAAATATTTCTCCTAGATGGATTCTTTTATTATTTTTCTTTGCTTTTAATTCCCAACAGCCAGCCTTATTTTAAGGAGTTTTGCTCTTTAATGATATCTGTTCATGAAACTTAACTGTTGGGGCTTAGACTTCCACTATAAGTTTTCAAGCGGTATAGCAGCTTTGGGAATAATGAGATCTAGAAAATAATGAGACAAATTAATTTTCTTTTCCCAGAGGTGCTATATTCCTCACAGCCATCACTCAGAAGACAACCTCTTTTTTGAAAGATTGATATAAAAATAATTTATGTCAGGCTAAGAGGCAGAGCAGATCTATCTGCCTGGAAAAGCACATAAATGCCATTAAGAAAAGAGAAGGGGCTGTGCAGACAGTGCTTCTTGATAATTAGGGGTGTTTGTTATCCATGTCAGCCTGAAACAATCAATTCCAGAGTTACATAATGAAAAGGATTTCAACATTTAATATATAACCATAACATCCAGTGCCCTCTGTAATTTAGCTTCAGATAAATCAAGAATGCTTGGTTAGTAAAAGGGGGTCTTTTTTTTTTTTAAAGCCTAAAATGCTGCAGTGATGATGAGGAATTATGTAAAATGAACACCTAACCCTGCTAGAATAATTTACGAATCTTAGGCCTTGAAAATTCAAGGACCTCCACTTGATTCATTTCCTTATTGTTAAGAAATAATGTCAATAATTTCTAAATAAATTGTAATTATGATTTTTGTTATACATGTACTCTGAGACATATTGTATTATTAGTATTATTTTGCCATTATCGAAGAAAAAAAGAGAGAGATACAGTAGCATTTCATTCTAAGGTAATTTATCACCTGCATTTTTAAAGAATATCACCAACAGGTGTATCGCAGAAAGGGAAGTATTATTACTGGGAGGAGGCTCAGATTCAAGCCTCTCCACTCCTTGATTCTTTACCTGCTCAAAGAAAGACCAGACAAGGGAAAATTCAGACCTGAGTCAGAGAAAATATTGGAACAAAAAGAGTGAGTTTATTGAAGGGGATTCTTTAGAATTCTAGAAGTCCGTTAGCTAGTCTAAAATGTCTGGCAGGCAGAATGTGGAGCCAAACTTTATATTCAGCTAAGAGCAACCCCCATTAGGCGGACTCCCTAGCAAGTCTTCTGCTATTAGCTGATCCTGTGTATTTTACCTCCTCTTCTCAGGTCATAACAAGCTTCTTGCTATGTCCCTGTCTCAGATCCAAAATCCAGGAGTCTACTCAATCTAAGGAGCACTGGTCACAGAGAGGTTACTCATTCGGCTGTGATCTCTGAGGTAAGCAGTTTAAAACCACCAGAAGCTCCTTGAGAGAAAGGCAGAGCTTTCTACTCCACAGTGAGTTCTTGGAAACTCACAGGGGCAGCTCTACCCTATTCCCATCGGTTGCTATGAGTAGGCATCCACTTGATGGCAGTGACTGGTTCGTTTGTTGACTTTTCCCCCCAGTGATTGTGGAGGGCTAGTGTGAATGTCTTGTCTCTCCCCACCCAGTCTTTACTATCTCTAGTCTCTTCCATTTTTAAGGAAATATATCTAACCTGCCCTTTAACTTTCTTTGTGCTGAAGAGGTATGTACTGAAATGAGTCTCCACTCATTCTCTTTGCTTATAATTTCTACATGATCCATGGCAACACCACCTGTTGTTCTCCCTTTGTCAGCCTTTATCTGCATAACAGGATGGATATCAACACCCAAGTGATATGGAACTAAATTAACATGAGAATGCTTTCTACTTCTTTATTTTTTATAACCTAATTATCTAAATTTGCTGTCAATTTTAAAGATTTTAAAGGAACCCCCCAGTGACTTTAGGCATATCTGGCTACATTATAAAATTCATCAGGGTGTTTAGATGAATTGTAGTATCATTATAGGTCCTGTTGAAAGGGCAGTGGAGGTTCAATGACAGAATTCTATCCTTCCATGGAGACCCAGGGAGATACAGGAAATAACGAAAAATAAAAATTTCCCTTTAATAGAGTTGTTATGCTCCCCATAGTGATCACTGAGAACAAAACTGCTTTTCTGAAAAATTAATTCCTCTAAAGAATAGCTACCACACATATATCATTATAGGCTTGTGCAATGCTAGGCTGTTAATTAGATTTCAAAATCTTTCAAACTAAGACAGGCCAGGAAGAAAAGTGTGGTGAAAAGGATGACAATGATCAGGCCCCATTGTGCGTGAGGCTGTTTTGAGACATAAATGAATCCATGGGAGCAAGCAACACGTTTATAAACCCAAGCCAATTTCTGAGAATCTAAATCTTTATAGAAGCATAAATCTTCATCCTTCTGGGGAATTTCAACTATTGTCCTGTGGTTTGTTACCTAACTCACCATGCCTAACCCACAGTGCCACGAGGACTGCTATTATAGACTTACTCAGGGCACTGAGCCAGAGGAATCACCATTATCTCTTATTGTATACATGTTCTGTCAGTACTCAACCTGAAGAATTTAACATATAGATGTGTGCGGGAAATCCAAAGAGGACTTTTGGGAATCTGGTATTCATGTTGGGACGCTTCCACTTTGGTAAGTTAAAGTCCGGGCGCATTATCCTGCTTTAAACATTAATCCCACAGCTATAAAGCTATAGAGATCCCCAGATAGTCAAGTCTCGCCCTCATTTCTCCCAGTTCTCCGACACTCAGTTCCACGGTGTCCATCAAGAGAAACTGAAGCGAGCGTGCTACCATAAAATGTGCCTGACTCTTTATGACTTTACTATAATCTTTATATATTTGTGCATACCTTTACACCTTCTGACCCTTCTATTGTTGGGGGCTGGTTTCCCCTGACAGGTGTGAGCAAACCTGCTTTAAACAAATACTCTGGTGTTTGTTTTACTCTGGTCAATAGTTGTATCTTCTGTTTCATGTCAATATATTTAGTTTCTTGTGAGATAAAATAGTCGAGCAACCATGAGGAATTATTTTAGTTTTTACCTTGACTCATTAATGATATGAATTTTTACGATTTCAGGTTTTTGGAAAGACACTGTAGTTCTGTATGTGTGATCTCTAGTCCTTAATTTATCACCATATTGACTGTCATAGCTCAGTATTGTACATTGAATGAAAGGTTATTTATGTCTACAATTTCTTGTTTAATTGGGGAAGAAGCAAATGTCATCAGTGGCCAAAGCATTTTCAGTGCTTTGAAAAGGGTAGCCTTTCAAAGGATTAACTTAATCCAAGTTCCCTGTGTCATAATTTAAAAAAAAAATCCAATTTCTGACTCATAGCAGCCCTGTAGAACATGGGTAGTTCTGCCCCTGTAGATTTCTGAGCCTGTCACTTTTCAGGAAGATAGAAAGCCTCCTCTTTCTCTTTCTCCCGTGGAGTGGCTGGTGCCTGGGAACTGCCAAACTTAAGGTGAGCAGCCCAACACCTAACCACTGCCACGCAGCCTCCAAATGATAGGTAGTGTTGGGATCCATGCCTACTAGCTGTTCAGTGGAGAACGGTGTGACTGTCGGCTCCTGCACAGCTTTACAGTCTCAGAAACCCGACGTAGGGTCTCCAGGAGACACAATGGACCTGATGGTGGTGGGTTTGTCTTTTCCTTGAGGCAGGATTTATTGAACAAAGAACAGAGAAACTTTAGTGAATAATATTTGTTCTGTGTTGAAGGTCGATGCCCCCGGGTTTTCCATCCTCGGAGTTTCTCCTGAGCAGTTTGCTGCCACAGCAGATGGAGCCACACGCTGATGTTAAGACAGGACAGTACAAAGACACGGTCAGTAGAGGAAAGATTTATTAAGCAAAGCCTGTTTCAATCACATAGCAAGTTACCTCAGGATTTGAGGGCTAGTCATTGAATTTTATAGGGTTAGGTGGTTGGACCTGATTGGCTTGCCTCAGCCCCTAACCTGTCTTCCCATTGGCCCTTATGCTTTCATTTTAATTGGTTCTTATTGCAGCCTAATATTTAGTCTCATGATCCATGGTTTATGTACCTCATTCTCATTATCATGTGGGGTGGTGTTAGTCCATAGGTTATCTGGACATGACCTCTGGAACAGATAATGTCAGGTAATTTAGGATGGGTCATCCAGATATGTCATTATTGAGATGACTGGTCAAATGGGTGAAGTGAGGAGGTATTGGAAGCAATCATCTGCACATGACCTGTGGAATGGAGCATGTAGGCGATTCGGGATAGGCCATTGAGCTTCATAGGGCATGGAGGCCTCTAGCTCATTTTGACAATACTTAAATCTACTCAAATTCTAAGGCCGCATAAGCAACAAACCAGCTGAATGTTTGCATGTATACATAATATTAGAGCTTTTTGATATTAATTAAAATTCAACAAAATGTTTGTAATGATTACATCATCTGAATCTCTCTTCCAAAACAAGTATTTCTACAGTAATTAACACATCATAAGTTATATTAACAAAGCAATGTAAGTAAAATTCTGTATTTTTTAAAACACTGATTTGGAAATAATTTCTCACATATTAATGTGTACAAGTTGACTACAAAGCAAAGCCAATAATAATTAATGTTAGCTAGACAGAAACAGGCTGGCTGGAGAAAGACAGGCAGATCACAAAACCTCTGCAATGGCTGAGTTGCCTCTTGGAGTACAGGTCAGGAGACAAGGGCATTTATGCAGACTATATAAAATAGATTCAAGAAATGTGTTTTAGAAAAAAATAAAAAGTAGCTAGTAAGTTAAGACAAGTTGGAAAAAAGCAGATGAAGGTTAAAATGGAAGTAATTTCCAGCTTAGTTTTCTATATACCTTTTGTGGGCACAAATCTTTCTGACAGAACAATCTAACATGCGTTCTTTGGGTCTAGTTTCCTCTATACATATGTAAATGCTAAACATATATCTGTTATAGTGAATCATGTTTTGGTTATTGTAGAATAAGCAATTGTTTTAAAAAGTAATGTCTTTGCAATTTGTATAGATTCTGTCTCACAGAGAATGTTGATAGAATTATTGTTTCTAGAAATTTTTATAATGCTTCCTTTGATCTGCAAAGGTACTGTTCGAAGTTTCTGTTCATCACTTTTACTTTATTTTTTCCATCCTCTTTAGCAACTCTGTGTTCAAAAGCTTGTTTCAAAGCCTCTCCTGACATCCAATTTGATCTTTTCTCTTTCTCTTTTTGTGCTTTTAGTGAACTTTTGCTTTATTTATGTATGATGTTCACAACTTGTCTGTTTTCAGTCATTAATGTTTAATGACTCACACCTGTTCTTGAGATGGTCTCTAAATTTAAGGGAGATATCTTCAAGGTCATAGTTCAGCTCTCAAAGACTCGTTTGAAATTTTCTTCAGCCTAAGTTGAACTTGTATATGAATACTTGATATCTACCCCACAGTCAGCCCTAAGCCTTGTTTTGGCTGATGGTATTGAGATTCTCCTTCATCTCTTCCTAAAAATAATATAAAATTGATTTGTGGGTATTTCGTCCGAAGAGGTCCACCTGTATAACCAGTATTTATGCTGCTGGATAGCCGATTTACAATGAAGAATTGTTGTCTTGAAAAATTCTATCATGTGCCCTCCAGTTTAGTTTACATCACCAAAGTCATATATTCTAACTGCCCTTTGTTTTCATTGCTTGAATTCTAGTTGCTAACAATTATCAAAGCATCCTGAATTGCATGTTTGAACAATTTCAGCACGAAGGATATAATAAGAGTTCTCAATTTCATCATCACTAGCTTTAGTAGTTGGGGAATACAAATAATACTTGTATTAATTGGTCTACTCATAGGTGAAAATATGTTATTCTATCACAAATAGGAATGCACTTCAGACAGATCTTGAACTGTTCCGATGCCATTTCTCTTGTGTGGGTCAGTCCAGGCTCTCAAGATGCACGCTTCAACCTTCATATCCTGAAATTGGAGTTAACAAATGAACCAGTTAGTTGAAATGAATTATAGTCCGGTTTACAGAAATGTCTAATAAAGGCAAGTGAAAAGGCTAATCTATAATTATAAGAAGCCAAAGGATTAAAATGTGCTAACCTAGATAATTTATAATTACATAACTGCTGAGAATGGCAATAGGTTAGGAGACAGTAGCCCTATGTAAAGAACAGTAGCTCAAACCATCCTGTTGAGATAGCAAATAAAATATATATATTTTTAAAAGATGTAAGTGAATTGATGTGAATGAACATTTAGGTTTCCCAATTAACTAAAAAGGGAAATGATTAGTTATACCACCTTGTAAATTAAAAATTAGTTTTGCATAACCTATAAGTGAAATTTTAGAACAGAAAACATTAGAATTCCTAGGCGATAACTAGAATTTATCTAGAAGATAATTTAAAGGTTTTTAAAAGATAACTAGAGGTATCTAGAAGAAAATTAGAATTTCTAGAAGACATTAGAATTTCTAGAGAAAAAGTTGAAAAATAAATTAATCAAGTTTGAGTGTAAAAATATATTTTAGGAACTTAAATAAATAATAATACACTGAAAGATTAATAAATTAGAATGCATTTAAATAACATACTTATCAAGTGACACCAATTAGAATAAAACATCAAGTCACTGAGTGAAAAATGAAATTTGCAAATAATATAAATAACAATATTTTTACTGAGTGTATTCAATAATTTTACTGATTCAAGAACAAGAAAGATAGACAATACATTTAAAAATAGCAAAAGATATGGCAGATATTTTATAAAATTATACATCTACAAAATGCAAAGGAAAAATAAAACACATATGAGAAGATCAATCTCATTAGGGATCAAGAACATGCCAAATAATTTTTGTGTGACATAGTTCTATTTACTAACCAAAAAAGTTTAAATAAAAACAATAGACAGTGGCAAATACTTGCAATAGTTTGTAGTAATTATAGGTCTTAAACACTATCAGGAGGAATATAAATAGTCATTTCAGAATTGTAAAACTATTTGGTCTTAACAGCAAATTATCAACATAGGTTTATCCAATGGCACCATCTTTTAAAAAATTAAGCAACTTATGTTTAATTTTTCAAACCAACAAAGTCAAATATTTAAGTCAATGATTGGTCATATTATGACCGGCAGGGCCTATGAAGCCTCTTTGTGTAAATAACATTGGATTGGATTACAGCCACAGCCACATAATCCATATCACCACGTTCATATTTTAATAGCACAGATGAGTCCTTGTCACAGAGGAGATCTGGTCTGCAAAGCCTCAAACAGAAATGACCTGGCCTTTTAGACAAAATGTTTACTGACCTCTGATTTCAACGGTCATGATATGATTGAAAGCCTGGGTGATATTTGACAATAGTTTCAGGAAGGGTAGTGACATTGACCTATCAATTAGCAAAACAAAACAAAACAAACAAACATAAAACCTTACAGCCATCAAGTCAATTCCAACTCACACGGACCATATAGGACAGAGCAAAACAACAGCCGTGGGTTTCCCAAACTGTTACTCTTTATTTTAAATCATTTTATTGGGGACTCATAACTCTTATCACAATCCATTGTGTCAAGCGCATTTGTACATTTGTTGCCATCATCATTCTCAAAACATTTTCTTTCTACTTGAGACCTTGGTATCAGCTCCTCATTTTTCCCCTCCCTCCCTTCCTCCCTCCCTCCCCTTCCCTCCTTCACGTATCAATTTTGGCCCTGAGGGGTTTATCTGTCCCAGATTCCCTGGGCTTCCAGCTCCTATCTGTATCCATGTACATGCTCTGGTCTAGCTGGATTTGTAAGGTAGAGTTGGGGTTAGGATAGTGGGGTAGGGGGAAAAGCATTAAAGAACTAGGGGAATGTTGTATGTTTCAACGGTGCTATACTGCATCCTGACTGGCTCGTCCCCTCCCCGTAGCCCTTCTGTAAGGGGATATCCAATTGCCTACAGATAGTCTTTGGGTCTCCACTCCTTATTTCCCCTCATTCACAATGATATAATTTTTTGTTCTGGGTCTTTGATGCCCGAGACCTGATCCTATCAACACCTCATGATGACACAGGCTGGTGTGCTTCTTCCATGTGGGCTTTGTTGTTCCTCAGCTAGATGACCACTTGTCTATCTTCAAGTCTTTAAGACCTCATACATGATATCTTTGATAGCCAGGCACCATCAGCTTTTTTCACTACATTGCACCTACTTTGTCTTCAGCAATCATGAAGGGAAGGTGAGCATCATGGAATGCCAGGTTAATAGAACAAAGTGTTCTTGCATTGAGGGAGTACTTATGTAGAGACCCAGTGTCCATCTGCTACCTTAATACTAAACCTATGAATATAAGTAAGTAGATCTATTTCCCCATCATCATATATAAATATATTTCCATATGTTCATGCCTGTATTTAGACCTCCAGATTTTTTATCCCTCCTATCTTATATAGATAGACCTGCAGTGATAATAATATGCACAAAAACCAGATAGAGCAAAACAAAACAATAAAAGAAAAGAAAACAATAACAACCACAAAAAAAAACAAAAACACCAAAAAATAAAATCCTATAAATAGTTCAAGATTTGTTTGTTGACCTTGATGTGTTTTCAGGTCAAGTCTGATGGGATGCTACGCCTTGGCCCCACAATCTATTTTGGGTACTCCCTAGGGACTTCATTGCTCTGCTCTCTTTGCTGTTCTGTTGCATACCCTTAGTGTTTTGCCTTGGTGTGGTGTCTCCTGTGTTGTCCCCCATAACTCTAAGGATCAGTGAGGGATGTCATGTGTTGTGGTGGGGCCGGCCTTGTGGTCCTCTCTGTGCATTGGCTGTTCTGAGCAGGAATATCATCCTCGGGGCTTTGTGGGCAAGAATGTGTTTCACTCTCTCTCCCTCCCACTTAGTTTGCTACTGAGTACTTTGATCGCACAAATCCCTCTCCCTGAGCTTCAGCTTCAATGCGGTCTCTGAAGTGAATTCTTCTTGGGGGCAGGGGCTGTCCACCTAGTTGGGCAAACTGTTACTCTGTAGAGGACTAGAAAATCTCATCTTTCTTCCTAATTGGCTCCTGGTTTCAAACTACTGACTTTTCAATTAGCAACCCAGAGAATAACCCACTATGCCACCAGGGCTCCAGTTAATTAATAAAGCTTCTCAAATAGGAAAGAGATCAATAATATACAGTTTGATATACTCCTTTTGACACAATTTTTAATTATTTAAAATTCATTAAGCATCATGTTTTTTTGTTCTACCTCTGTCAATTACTTTATTATTAGAGCAAGACATAGATTGCTTCCTAGGCTTAGTCCCAACGAAGCCATACCTAAGCAGGGGAAGAACACAGAGGGACTCTTTTGCACCTGCTGGTGTTTGAAGCAAGATGAGAAATGCTGTCTGCATTCCAGAAATTCTTCCCCTCCTTTCCCTTATAAAGACTTGTAGCCACTTACGATAATCTGTGGAGCAATACAAGTCTCTTAATGTCTCTGCTTCTGACCTACACAACCATGGCATGACATCCTGGGAAGGACTATTTTGTGTTTTGAGTATTTCTTTTCTGAAAAATGGTGATTGGCAGTGTCGTGATTGTTACCAAATTTGTACACTGTTTGCATATCAGGTACTCATAGACTGGAAACGATTTATGTAACATGATGAGTTCATGAATGTATGGTGTCAGATGGAAGATGTATCTCCAAGTTGAGTTCCCATATGTCTAGACACTCAGAATCTCAAATCTCCCTGTAGGTCAACCTCCTCAACTTTGTAAGACTCAATGCGTTCTCCCCAAGTGGTTGTCAGTTTTACTTGGTTGGAGGAACAATGACGGACCAGTATGATGGATGTTTCTAAACTAATCCCAAATGTACTTAAGTTCTCCATTAGGATTTCCTTCTGAGCAAGGTAACACCAGTTATCAAAGTCTTTGTCATCTTTGAAGAAAACTCCCAATGTTTTAGAAGAATTCAGGATCAAGATGTTTATTTGCTGTAGGGCCAACAGTGATGAAAAGTCTGGTCATCAGTGGTGAGAGTGGCAATGCCATTGGGCGGAGGGAGGGTGGGGTGGAAAGGGGGAACCGATTACAAGGATCTACATATAACCTCCTCCCTGGGGGATGGACAACAGGACAGTGGGTGAAGGGAGACGTCAGACAGGGCAAGATATGACACAATAATAATTTATAAATTATCAAGGGTTCATGAGGGAGGGGGGAGCAGGGAGGGGAAAATGAGGAGCTGATCCTGGGGCTTCAGTGGAGAGCAAATGTTTTGAGAATAGTGAGGGAATGAATGTACAAATGTGCTTTACACAATTGATGTATGCATGGATTGTGATAAGAATTGTATGAGCCCCTAATAAAACGATTTAAAAAAAAAAAAAAAGTCTGGTCCTCAAGCCTCACATTCTCCTCAGTGTCCACAAAGGCCTGAGGGCTGTGATGGCCCAAGAGATGAGTCCATCACTTAAGAAACCTGTGAAATTATAGTCATTTGGATTTCCTCTGAATGCCCCTATCTAGCTAGGTTTGCTTTGATTTGGGCCCAGGCAAAGGACCACAATAAGCAACAGGGGTTTCCAGGTGTGGTGTCAAGTAAAGGTGCTTTTACACTGGCTGAAAACATCCAAGAACTCAGGGAGGTTTCAGCAGCTGGGGCAGCAATTAAGGGAAATACACGGCACATCTTTTTTTGATAGCTTCAATTATTACTGTGTTATCCATGGAAATATGCAAAGCCAATGAATTCCAATAGTCGAATAATGCAAGTTTTTTTTTTAACACTTGTGAAATGGTATTTGGTCCAAACACAATTGAATACAAAAATCATTGAATGTAGTGGATTACATAAAATATTTTTCTAAATATGTTGTGTTAGTTCGGGTTGACTAGAGAAACAAATTCAGAGACATTCATATATGTGTTAAAGAAAGCTTTATATACAAGAGCTATTACATATTGAGAAAACATCTCAGTCCAGTCCAGATCAAGTCCATAAGTCTGATATAAGCCTATATCTTAGTCTATAAATTCCTCCTCAGACTCACGCAGCCTATGCAATGATGGTGAATGCAGGAAGATCATAGGCCAGTGGGTGAAAAGTCCTGTGGGTCCAGTGGCAGTGGAAACATCTCAGGGCTCTAGCTGCCATCAGCATGGCCCCATGTGGCTTGTCAACAGGAATGTCTCCCATAGAGCTTGTGTGTCTCATCACAGGCCTCACCAAAGAAAAGCAGCCTGGCCATCACATTTCATCTCAGGACAATGTTTAATTTAACACTACCCTTGTGAGGTGGTCTTTGATACGTTCTAATTCCCCAATTTAAAATAACTTTCGTATCTCTATGGAACCCTGGTGGACTGCCAACCTCAGGGTTCGAGACCAACAGGTGTTCCATGGGAGACAGCCTGGGCTCACTCCTGTAGAATGATGAGCTCAGAAACTCAGGGGGTGGATCTACCGTGTCTTGTAGGAGCATGAGTCCATCAGCTTCCCTGGCCGTTACCTCTTCCATCCTACCCTGGGCTTACGACACCAGGTTGGTGGTAGCATGTAACACGACAATCTCTTTGGCTTCCTTCTACTGTACATTTTATAACACATATCTTTAAAAATGTCAAAATAGAAGGTCACTTTACAACGATAGAAAAAGCTAGTCATTCATCATTTGACTACAATCTAGAGCGGTGGTTCTCAACCTTCCTAATGCTGCGACCGTTTAATATAGTTCCTCATGTTGTGGTGACGCCCAATCATAAAATAATTTTTGTTCTTACTTCATGACTGTAATTTTCCTACTGTTATGAATCATAATATAAATATTTGATATGCAGGATGTATTTTCATTGTACAAATTGAACATAATTAAAGCGTAGTGATTAATCACCCAAATAATATGTAATTATATATTGTGAAATATATATTTTTAATGACAAATACATGAAATTTTTTCCTCAAGCATGGAGTAGCATGGGTAACAGTCTTCATGCTGGGTACTCACTCATCTGTGGGTGTATCTGCATGTGGGCGGACTCACCTAGAGAAGGATAAATGGGCGGTGTCTTGGTGCCTAAGACTCTCGGAAATAGGTGTTTTTCGAAGGTTTTAGGCGACCCCTGTGCAAAGGTCACACGACCCCCAAAGGGCTTGCGACCCACAGGTTGAGAACCACTGATCTAGAGGATTATGCTAGATTATCTATGTGATTTGTACTAGCATTTTAAGGTTGTTGTTTATAGTACCAAACACGTGTCTATTTTTGTGCTTTTATATCACCTCTCATATTAATTTTCATTAAGCTTATGATTGAAAGCAGGTATGCCTCCGGGGGTTCTTCTGAAAGCAGTATAAAAATCACTGATCTGTAAAGGGACGTTGTCTTGGCTCCCTGCCCTTGAGTTGATCCCCATTCACAGCAACCGTACAGAACAGTGTAGAATTGCCCCTGTGAGTTTCTGACAAGTAATTCTTTACTGGAGTAGAAAGCCCCACCTTTCTCCCCAGAGCGGCCAGTGGTTTCAAATTGCTTACTTAGCAGTTAACAGTAAATGTGTAAGCACTACACCATTGAGCAAAATCATTACAATATATATTAGCATGAGATGCTTTGTTTTGTTTCTTTATGGAATTTGGCCCAGGAAAACTTGTAAAAGAGCATAGACACATTCAAGTTTTCCTAGGTCATATATTATAACAAAACATTTCATGTTAATAGATATATATTTTAGTGGTTTGGTTCACTGTACCTGTCAGCTCTGAAAACTTTGACTTATTAGATGCTTATTGATATGAAAAGGAAATGTAAAAATGACTGAAAAGAAATTAAGAATATTTATTTCTAAAAATGAAATAAAGAAAGACAGCATATTTAGGAAGATTTGGAGAAATAATATTGAGTAATAAAGCTTTGTTTTCTATTGTTTCCAGTCTTATTATTTACTGGGATTTAAAAGCTTTCGGTTCTTAAGTGTACAATGTCCTATACACTTTAGGAAATCTAGCATGGATGTTAAATCAGAAGACTACTGTGAAATTCAGTGTACAATTATTCTTTTGTTTGGGTGTATACTTTATCCACGTTTATAAGAACACAACAAAGGATGGACATTTTACCTTGTTAGTCCAGTCACAAACCACTTTCTTTTTTCCTTGTCTTCCTTCCATAATCCATGTACCAGCTAAAAAATAAAGCTAGAAACCATTCGAGATGAACCTTAAAACCTTGATTGTTACAAGTATTACCAAAATATTTCTCATATAGATTCTGAATGCAGCAGTAAGAGGTGGGTGGTAGTAGTGACCCAGATTAATTTATACCTGAAATTCATTATGGGAATCTGTATCCAGTTAATAGAAAGGAGGGGACTATCGCATGTGAGTGCTTCCTTGGGACTACATTAGCCAGTAACCGACATTATTTTGTTTTACACGCTTTTGGCCTGAGTTTATTGATACAGTCACACTTAAAGTAAGGGAAACTAAAAACTGCACTTCGTCTCTGTAGTCAGAGTAAATAAATTAGGTACAGAACTCACCACGTCTCAGCTAAAATCAGTCATAGTTCAAGCCAGCTTGTATTATCTGCAATTGATACCATTTAAATCTCCTTAATGTTCTCCCAACCTTTTGTCTGTAGACAAAGTACTTCGCAATTTATCTTTCAAATTGTCCTAAGAAGCTGATTTTTCTATTTTCTAAACCAGAAACTATAGTAAGTGTCCTTTCCTTAACTCATTGAAAGACGTTGCCTTCCCCTGAGCACATTAAAAACTACTGATTAAGGCTTTACTCTGAAGATACTTTACAATGTGTCAAACTATTAAAGCAATGGAATGATGATATATAAAGAAAACCCTGTCCCTTACTTGGAGTAAGAGACTGAGGTCTATTTGGGTAAGAGACACAAATATTTATATATATAATGTGCACATTTCTGTTATGCAGCAATGAACACAAATGTTACCAAATCTTATAAGCAGAGAAATTTAAGTTAAGGATGAATAGTCTATGCAGATAAAAAAAAGAATAAAGCATTCTTGTTAGAAGGAAAAACACATTGTAATTGTGGATGAAATCAGTGAAAATTTTGAAAACATCAAATATTTTTATTGGGAATGATTATGGCTCAATGCAATTTTCAAGGCTGACATAAAGACTGTAAATTTATTTAGGAAAAATATCATAGCATTTATTTTATTCTGAAACCTCAATTTTTTATTTCTTTTGTTACGCTGACAAATGGATATTTTGAAATTCACATGAGCTTAAATGTATAAGTGATAATGCCTAGCTTATTATTTAAACTAAATCTTTTCTCTTCTTTGAGATGGAAATGTATTATAAACACTGAACAAAGTAATACTTTAATAATTTATTGTTAAAGATGGATACAGAAATATATAATAGTGTCTATTTCAAAATTTCAGAAACAGAGCAATAATATCCCTTAAATTTGCATCGTGGTGCTGATATGTGGATATTTCAGTGAACTTAGTAGATACGTTAATAAATTGTTATAAAAAATACTACTGAAGAAGAATAGCATCCACTATAGTTTGCCAGCCATAGTGTGGTAGTTACATAATCTGGTGTGAATTTGAGAGGATTAAGAGTGAATGGGTGGAGTCTGGCCTGTCAGTCAAGATATAACCAATGAGGCCTCTGTGTGGGCATGACTCTGTGTGAGCATGCTCTGGGAACTTCTGGATTTACTCATTGGAGGTGGGAGATATTCCCTCCCTCTCCTCATTTCCTTGGAGATGCTTAGCTTACAAGACACATGGCCCTAAGCCCTAGAAGTTGAAGAAGGCCCATGGACCTACCCTGATGCAGCCAAACCTCTGGAGCTGGAGAAGCCATATAGATACACCTGCCAGCACTGAGATGCATACAATGCCACTGTATCCAGTGATCTTTCTGCATTCAGTATCCTTGCCTGTGTTTTGTGAGTCTGAAGAGGACTTTATATATTGATATTGGACATATGGGCTAACATTGTACTTATGGCCTTGATCTGGACTGGGCTGGGGTGTTTTCTCAATATTCAACTGCCCTTGTATCTAACCCTTCTTATACACATATGAGTCTGCATTTGTTTCTCTAGTCCACCCAGACAAACACACATAGCATTAGTATTTCTTAGTATTCCTACTAAGGTTTCAATTTACCCATGGATTGGTTTATCAAAAATAAATTCTGTTTAAGCTTGTCTCTACAGTCATTAGATACAGAAAAGTTCCTTCAGTAATCCACTTGTCTTAGTTTTCTTAGATCTAAATGAAACAGTGACTTCCAAAGATATCTGTTATCTCAGTGATATTTAAGGCAGAAAGTTAAGCTCAGAATCATGTCTCAACTTTTGTTGTTGTTGTTGTTGTTAAGGGAATATGGTTTGAATCCCATATACAAAAACTGTCCTTTATTGCTGTGTAAATGGAAGGGTGTGTTCTCCTTCTGGTAAGGGTTAGAGGAATGAAAACACTAATTTTAAAAATGGATAGCCCTTGGTTGGAGTTATATTGAGAGAACATAACTTTGAGTTTTGAACTTTTTATTTAATAATTGTTTCTATTACTTTATAACAATACTTTTAAAATTCTTTTGATATGTTGATTGATATTAATATATAGTTAAATTATATAGCTTTAATGCATTTCTAACAATGAAATCCGTATATGTACTATTTGGTTTAATTGTCATTAGAATTATATTTAGTTATACCTAAAAGATGGAAATAGCCTAAATGCCCATCAACACAAGAGTGCTTTTGGTAGATTCTGCCAACTTAGTTTCAAATCATCTTGACTCTATTTAGAAAAGAAGGAAATAAGGCCTCCTGCTCTATCTTCACAATGTTTGTTATGTTTGATCCCATTGTTGTAGCCTCTGTGTCAGTCCATCCCATTCAGGGGCTTCCTCTTTATTGCTGACTTTCTACCTTACAAAGCGTGATGCCTGTGAGGGTTAGGTTCATTGTGCCAACTAGGCCTCCCTAGGAACATGTTGGAGGAGTTTAATCAGGTCTCAGCTTTATTGGAGAGCAACGAGATAAATGACTTTTGAAGGCCTGTCACCCATTCTCTTTCTCCCTGGTGACAGGACCAGTGTTCTGCTGCCTGAGCTAGCCCTATGCCTCAACCATGTGCTGTGCTACTGTGGGCAGAGCCAACCCGTGGATCCCCTTGCTGTGCGTCACTGAGGTTCCATTGAGATCTCCTTCCCAAGCTGCTGGTGTACACATCACTTCACCTTGCATACATCATGAGTCCCCATGGGGCTTGCTTCTCTAGGCTCCCCATGCACTGCCTGTCACTGCCCCACCCTGCTGTCTGCTGCCTTGGGGATGACTTTGCCTGTATTGCCTTAGGGCAGACTGTAGTACATAAACCCAATGGAATACTACAAACATTACATAATAATCAAGAATTCACGAAACACCTCATAAAATGTATGAACCTAGAGGACATTGGGATGAAAGGAGGAAGCCCATTACAAATGGATATATATTGTACAAAAGAGACAAAACACAAGAAGAAAAAGTAAACCCAAGCGTACATCTTCTGGATTTCACTTTTATAAATGCATTGAGGCTGTATCATGTTTCCATATAATACTACCAGTCACCATCGAAAAAGTACATACCACATCTAATGATACAAGGAATACTCAAAATGTATTGGTATAAAATAACAGAAACCATTCTTAAATGACAATATCAAAATGTGAAACTATTGTTTCTCAATATACCCTCAACCTAGGGATTCACATCTCTGAGAGCAGTGTATTCATCTCTCTAACTCTTCCCAGGAGCAGTCCACACCCTCCCATTTATGCAACAAAATGATACTATTAAAACAGACCACGTGTAGGGTTGTACATATACTGAAACATTCTTGGATGGTTACTAAACAGGGGTGTGGAAAGGAAGGAAAACTACAGCAATGTTTCCCAGATGGGCAATGCCACCCTTGAGGGCACTGGAACAATCCAGGGGGCTACAGAATCAGACACCTACATTTTAACTGGGATTATCGGCTAAATAACCACAATTTTTAATTGCCTGGGGAGTGCTACTGAGTAATTGTTTTTTTCATGAAAAGGATGCTGCAGTTCAATTAAATTTGAGAACCTATGAACTAGACATTAGTCACATGTTACTGGAGGATTATGGGAAAGACCATTTATAATAAGAGGCTTGGAAGCACAACATAACTAATGGTGAACAACCAAACATGCTCATCTGGTTAAAGACAATAAAAGTAAATAATATTATACACTAAATCCCACAATAGTAATGAATGACAAAATCTATGTGTAAATATAAAAGTAGACATACAAACTGAAAGGATTTGGAAAGGTGAATGAGAGTAGGCTGATGAATTTATGTAGTTTTGGTAGAAAATATTTTACATGTATATTTTCATTTAAGATAAATACATCTAATAATATGATAACACATATAGAAGGGAAACATAAATCATAATCAAATATATTTGTGGAAAAACTCAGGTGGTCACAGTTTGGAGGATGGCTAGTTCAATTGACATCCCAGTCCACAAGGGCAGCATTCTTAAAAACTCGTGAATAGCTCTCTTAGATGCAACTATTGGTCTCTCCTTGTCAAGAGTAAAACAGAGTGAAGAAAACTAAAATTAAGATTCAACAAAATAACTAACAGACTATGTGAACCACAACTTCTACTATCTTAAAACCTGAATAGATGGTGTCCTGATAATACTACCAATTGCTTTGATCATAATCATAATAGATAGAGGAGGGAAACAAAGTAAAACTATTAAAAACAGAATGAAACTCTTATAAAATAAAACAGCCTGCTTTAACTGCTTTGTACAAACCTTAACTATTAAAATGGAAATTATAACACTTTGCTTTATGCAAAATAAAAACAATTATTACACCAATTTACCCAGCAGATTTTCCTCATTCTCAAATTCCAAGTATTTATACAAGATAACTATATTTTAACAAATGAGTTTCTGGTAATTTCTAGTTTATTTTATTCTACAATTGCCTTTTCTCCTGATGTAAAATATAAGCATAGCTTATAAATTTCCTTCATGTTCTCAAAATCCCTTCTACTAAAATACTCTCCTTTACAACCTCCTAGTCATTATATGACAAGCTACTCTTTGCTTCTGATTATCATTATTGGACAAATGAATTTTTAAAGACTTGAGCTGTAACGTTTATTTAGAAGGTGTAATTGTTTGAGTATCCCACTACCCACTGTTGACTTTAATAATTGTGTCAATAGACAAGTTTGTTTGTATTGAGGAAACAAAGCTATGTTTTCCATTGGTTAATATTTTATAAGGCTGAGTGAGATTCTCCCAAAGCATCCAAGGAGATTTCCTGGATTACTTAGAGCTAAGGATAAAGAAGGCCAGTCTCATTGTTTTAACTCTATGTAGATGGAAAGGATGGTTGTTTTTATTTTATGCCTCAGAGAAACAAAATGTGTTTTCTGTTGGAACAAAATGTTAGAAAAGACCACCCCAATGTTCCAAGGTATATTTCACAAAACAAAGAATTAAATCGGATTTGTTCTGTTTTATTAGATATTCACCAGATATTATATTTAATTTCTGAGGCAATAATGTAGCCATGAGATTAAAATTCAGTTTTCTAGTCTACATTTGAATAATTTTGTTCTTTTAATAAACTCATCCAGTTGAATTTAGCACTTGATTCCTTTTACAATTTCAATAACTAGATGGAAAGTTTCTAAGTTACTTAAACATGCTTCATATAATGGGCTTAATTCCTCGAGAACTTATTTCCTCAATGTTCGCAAAAGAGAACATCTTTCAAAAACAATAGTAAATTCATATTTCACTGAGCTAATTGTTTCTGATAATTACTTGAAAATTCAAAAATGAAATGCCAATTTAAAAAATATATTAGGTATTACAAAATATATTAGCAAATAATAAAATATAAAACCATTAACATAATAGGTTAAGTGAGAGCCCTTCTTGCTCATTCACACATTTGACCCAACTGTTTCTCTCCTGTCTATCATAGAGATATGGATGATCCTCATCCTCTGTTTCCCTTGAACAGGAATGCGATGGAATAAAGACGAGTGAAGTAATTACAGGAATGTTTGTCCTGTGGGTAATAACTCTATTCCCCAGCCTGCAGGGCTCGTCACTATTTGTGCCACTGCCTCTTTGTCGTGACAGTGCAAACAGTTTTTGCTCAAAAAGAGTCGCATCTCTCATACTTAGAAGGCTGGAGCTTACAATTTATCGATTTCTGTCATCCTCACATGTATTGACAGGAATATTATTGGAATTGTTTCCTAGCATTCATTTGATTGATTTTAATATTGAATGTGAAGCATAGAATTTTTGTAAAAAGGAAATCTATGAAATTATTCACTAATTAAGATGAGACTATACTAGAACTCATATATATATATATATATATATATATATATATATATATACAATGTATTCAACATTTGTTCATTTTAAGGATATATTCAGAAATAACCTCAAAGTAAAGACAGCCACAGTTCTTATCTATTCATCAATTCATACTGTCACATAGCCCTTTAGTGCTCTCAATCATAACTGATCAACCCTTGCTAATGTAATACTACCTGTCATTAGAAATGAAATCTTTGAGAGTTTCCTTCTTTATAACTATACTCAACTGCAAACTCTCAACTGAAGACTAGAATTCTATTCCTGTAACATGATCTGATAAAAATGAGATTCTATGACCAATATAGAGTAAGTCTTTTTAATGAGAAGGTGGATGATGTTGGATGTAACCTTCCATATATTACAAGACCACTAACACATAGGAATGGGACCCTGGTGGTGCTGTGGAATGAGCTCCTGGCTGCTAACTTCAAGATCAAGGTTTTAAACCCACCAGGAGCTCCATCTGTCAAGGACACAGATGAGGCCATTTGCTTCCATAAAGATTTAGAATATCAGGATCCTAAGAATTTGTCCTACAGGGGAGCTATGAGCCAGAATGGGCTCCATACACAGGAAGAAAGGAGCCCTTGTGGAAAGGTAGGTAATTCTCTAGAGTTCTAACCCACCCTTCACTCTGGAAGAAATATATGCGGTTGCTTCGTTAAAATTTACAGCCTGGAAACCCTACAAAGGCAGTTCTACTCTGTCCTGTAAGATCATTTTAAGTTGGAACCACTCCACAGCAAGGAGACTTGGTTTAATATGTAAGAGGTTAATTTTAAATAAGTGGATACATTTTATTCTCTAAAAGGGGCCAAAGTAAGGGTCAAACTTACTTTGCTAACTTTTAAATTTAAGAAATAATCTATGGTTACATTGTAGAAAACAAGCAACTTACTTTGCAATGAATTCAAAGGTAGAAATTGGAGGACTTCTTTAAGGCACTGCCATTTGACTTTTAGTTTTGTTTGAAGTCTCCACAGTCACTAATTTAAGAGCATCCGGTGTAAATATTCTATTACCATTATTACATCACCTAATGGCCTTCACTACTAGTAAGATTTCATGAACAAATTACTGGAACCAATGACTTTCGTAATGGTTTAGAAGGTCATCAAACATTTTAACAGGACAAATGGTGCTGGTGCTGCTTGGTGCCAGTGAGTCTGTTCTGACCCACAACCACCTGATGCACAGCACGAGGGACCCTGCCAGGTCCTGCGCATCCTCACAAGTTTTCCTACTTGAGCCTATTGATGGTGTCAATCCATCTCCTGAACAGCCCTCCATTTCCCTGACTTTCTATTTTAGCAAACACATGTCCTTCTTCAGGGCCTGGTATCTCCTGCCACCCTGTCCAAATATGTAGGATGAAGTCTCACCATTCTTGCCTCTACCTATCACTTTTGTAGTAATTCTTCCAAGACAGATTGGGTCGTCCTTTTACTGCAAGGCCCTTGTAGAATTTGAACTAATCTAGGGGTGTTAAAAGTAACAGAAGTGCCTGCAGTTAATCTTAAAATAACAAAATCTTCTCTAATGCCTTTGATACATTATTGAAAAACTAAGGTAAAACAATTAAAGAAACTTTCTATCTGGTTGTCGTTACTTATAACAAAAGATTGCCATGTCTATAAATCTAAACATTGTATTATAAAAAATTGCATTAATCATACATAAAAAATTATAGAACAATTATTTGAAGAACTTCAAGTGTTATTGGCAGTTTTGAAGCAGGAAAACAATTCGAGAGAATTATGTGAAACAATTTAATATTAGGATTTTTTTATTTCTGAGAAAGAAGTAATTTAAGCTTTTGGTAATGTTTTTCAAATGTATAGTTATACTTCAAGCATTAAAAGAGTGCTATGTAGTTTTTATAAAAAACATTAGTGCTTAAAACTTTTTCTCTGATCTATGATGCTTTCTTTATTTTACATTTTATAGTTTTAATACTAGTACAACATTAAGACCTTTAACATTAATACATTAAGAACTAGTACATTTTAGTAAGACTTTTTATTTCACAAAAGTGTTACAACTATTAAAATAATTGTAAAATTTAGGTCAGAGTAGGATAATGAAATGCAATGTGTCAAAATTAGTCAGGAAACATTTTAAACTATGATAAGCTGCCTGATTATAGTATTGGGTTCTTAAAGCTGTCAAAAGAGAAATAAAATCAATATAATATCTGTTATACAGTTATGTTGTGGAGACATAGACTAATGTGAACTTGGGAGAAAATCTTTGAGAAATTCAACCACAAGCTGAATGTCCCAGGACTGTAGTACATAAGGCTCTCTGAAAGAATATCAATATGTCTAGTTAACATGAAAGGTATAAGGTTATGCATGTGGAAGGCAATCAGACTAAGATAAATAAAATCTTCATCACTAAAGTATCGTAAATGTTGGCATAAAAATAAAATTTCGGTGATACTTAGGTGGCTTATAGCTACCTGGATATTGTGTGCCACCAAGTCGATTCTGACACAGAAAAAATATTAAAATCTAGATATACCAATGGAGCTAATGAAACGGAAACAGTTATGTCTGTGGCCTTTCAAAAAAAATTCTTCTCTTCATTATATAACAAACATTCTTTATTGTTAGCATTGAATAGAAAGGGACATTGAAATCAAGTTTGAAACAGTCTATTTTTATTATTAGAAAACCTAACAAAAAAAATGAATCTAGATATATTGTGGCATCCTAACCCTAAGCATTTTAAAGAAAATTACTGTCCTCTGTAAAATTTTCAGAAATAAAATAGTATGTTTTATAACAATTTCAGTATTAAGTGGAATAAAATAAAAAAATAATTCAAGTTGGCATTAATGTTATGTAGAAATCAATAAAAGGAGAAGAAACATGTTTTATTATAAAGCAATCTTTGAAATATGGTCAGGCAAGAGAACTGCTCCCTAATTTCGACTTCAGGGATAGTTGTCTGTGGGATGCTGCAGATAGTAGGCAACTACCTCGCAGAGATTTCCACTACTTTATGGACATAGATCTTTAAAAATACATAAGCAAAGACAAATGGGTACATAAGCAAATGTGGCGAAGAAAGCTGATGGTGTCTGATTATCAAAAGATATAGCGTCTGAAGTGTTAAAGGCTTGAAGGTAAACAAGCGGCCACCTAGCTCAGAAGCAACAAAGCCCACATGGAAGAAGCACACCTGTGCGATCAAGAGCTTTCGAAGGGATCAGGTATCAGGCAGCAGCAGAACAAAAAATTATATCATATTCTGTGTATAGAGGAAGTACTGAATACTAATAATAAATTATATAAGAACAAAATAAATGAACTTTGACATGAAGTGGAAGGGATAAACCCAAATGGTTTTACAGTAAAAAGACACATTTAAAATCTAATTGCCTATGATTATCTTAGCTTGCACTCCTACAGAAGTCTGCATATTCAGGAAAAAATTTTGAGATCCAGAAAGTTTCTTTGGAGAATATCATAGGAAATGCCAGTAGAGCCATGAAAAAGTGAGAAAAGGAAAGAAAAATATTTAATAAAAGGTATGTCATCATGCAACTTATTACCATGAGCAACTCAAGTTTAATCCTGCTGTAGAACACTGGGGAAAAGAGTCAAATCTGTACCTCACAGCTTTGTTCACAGCGTGGGTAGCAAGCTACGACATCTGAACAGCAACTCCAGACAGGAATTGGGTGGAGACCATTTCCATGAGGCCTGATTCCCTGACAGATCTGGTCCAAAGCACAACCAGTTTGAGTGACTTCATCAGGCCAGGAAGTAGATGCTGACATTTGGAATTTGTACTGGCCTGTCTGAACTAATAAGAACCAAAGGGATGTAGAATGAATACCCATAGCATCTACGATAGCTCCATAGAATTTAGAAATGTACAGAATGACAAAAAGCACCGATTATATAAAATATTCTAGAAAACATAAAAGAGGTCTTCATAGCTGTTAATATTATTATTATATTTTATTCAGTCACTGGACAAAGATGAGTTATTTCTATTTTCAATAGAACTATATTAAGAGTTAATATTAAAGGATTTTTCTATTAATTTATTTTTGCATTCAAAACTAAATCATACAAAGAATCCTGTCTACTTTTTATTTGTTACTGTTGTTTACAACAAAATCATTGAGAAAATTATTCATTGTATGCATTTAGTATTGTTGAAACAAAATATTTTTATTTGCCACATTCACATGGAATCTTGTAAGAAACAAGATTAATTTCTGAAACTTTAATTTATAAAAAAGGGGAAGCAATTTCATTTCTTGGTGAATCAAGTTAGGTTTTAGTAGTACATCCTAATAAGTAGTATCATATGGGCATCTACAGCAGCAACAACAAAGATATTAACTTACAGTGTGCTCAATAATTATTTTTCATTTTATTTAAGCCAACTTATCATAAGAACCTCCAATCCAGACCACTAACATAATTTTAAAAAGAAGAGGCTAATTGATTAGACAATAAAGACTAGGTATATACCTTTGTGCTGTAACTTAATCAGTGAGCAAAACGTAGACAATCTAGAGGCCAAGATAGTTTTTTATTTTTATTTATGACATAAAGAATACTTTCTTGTTTATTAATTCCACGTCATGAAGACCTCATCTGTGTCAGAACTTTGTTTTCTATGGTTTTCAACAGATGAGTTTTCGTAAGCAAATCACTACTTCTTTTGCTGATTTGCCTCTGGATAGACTTGAACCTCCCAATTTAGAAAACAGATCACATTAACTATTTGTGCAGGTCCTTAAACATAGGTATAATACTGCACTTTTTGTATTGATGGCATAGTGGTTCTGTGTTGGACAGAGATTCTTGTGGTCAGCATTGACTCAATGGCAGCCAGTTATAAGTATCATCTTTTCACTAGTTGCAGGAATTAAAAACGATTATAACCTCAAGAAATAGGCAGAATAAAATATATTTTAAGAAAGAAAAGTTAGAATTATATGAAGACCAAGATAACCTATTTTTGCTAATAGTTCCTTGGTTTAAACTTTTTTAACCCTAAAGTTAGACATTTGCTAATAGTTCCATTAGGCCAAAGCATTTTTTTTCTTTATTGGAGATGTTCCTTATATCAATTCCATAGTTTTGCTTTATAACAAAATAATTTTTAAATAATACCCCCTAATTTCAACCTACAAGTGAATCCATTCTATCCATTCCATTATTCCTTGGATGGCCAAAATTAAGCCACCATCTTAATGCTAGAACCCACCCACCTTTATTGCATTTGTGCCTTCCTGTCACGTTTATGCCTCTAGTACCTCTCCTTCCTATTAGATGTACACCTCTAGACCTCTACCTTCCTGTTACTTATGTGCCCAATGTAACTTTCACTCCATCTTGTTTGCCATTAGATATTTGGTTCAGGATATTTCAGTCTTTCTCTTTTGTTTATTCATGTTTTAACACTTGAAGCAGTACATGTAATGGAAACTTAGCAGACAATTGAGAGCTTTTCCTAAAGAAAACATTAATTAACGGAAGCATTCATTTTAATCAAATTCACATGTTAAAGACAATATTGGAAGACACACCAGGAAACAGAGGATAGAAGCTATATTAACTTTAATTCACTGTATATTAATCCATCAAATACATTGTGTCAGGCAACATAGCTGCTACTGATTACCATGGGAAACTTTATTGGAGACTTATATAGAGTTCAAATTGCAATTCACTATGTGTCTAAAGTGTCCTCCCAAACTTTAAAGTATTTTTAGCTACTTCTTTAAAAAAAAAAAAAGAGCTAACTACATCTACCAATGAAGCAAAGTCAGGTATACTAACCTCCGGCTGCAGAAACCATCTTAAGTGACCCAGAACTTTCAAAAGAACATTGGCTTTTTCCAAAACCACTCAAAATTTTTCTATTAATAAGACTGACTTCTTGGCCATTGCTATCCTTAATAGCTTTTGCTCTTAAGGATCTCATGCAAAATTCATGGGCTATTATGGCAGAATGGATCACATCTGCCTCGTGTGCAAAAGGAGGAATTAGAGTGAGAATGGGGCTTAGACTCAATGCTTATGACACATTGCTCTTGACACCTGGTAACACTGAGCTGATGGAGACAAAGAGAAATTGCTAGGCCTTGCAAATAAGCACCATTTCTAGAGTTGTCATATTTCATAAAGATATAAACCCTGATATCATTTAGAACATTTGTTGTTTCAACCTGAAGCACAGACAATTCAGGGAAAAACTTTGAGCCTCAGATTTTTACAAATAGAGTATCAGGCAAACATACAGACACTGTCTGTGAGAATGATGAAACTGTGTTCAGAAGCTGAATGGACACTTTCCCTTAAATTCCACCAGATACAAAGTGAAATTTAAATTTCCTTTTCTGAAGGCCACCAAATATTTGCTTTTGGAAGGCAAACAAATGATAGAAAAAATGAAATTCCCATAGAGGGATGCTAAAAAGCTTTGTGTATACTCTATATCCATAAAATCTTTTTGTATTTTTTTCATGAAACTTCCAACAAAATATATATATTTGTTTGAATCATTATGTATGTGTATAGATACAGATATAGATGATATTGATATTGATAGATAAATAGATCCAAGGTGAAGCGCTGCTGGAATTTAGAAGCCAGTGAAGTGCATACAAACATAAAATAATACCAGCACTTTAAGTTCCACACCATAAGAGGAGATTTAAACAACAAAATAATAGACTAAACAGTTTTGCTCTGGTATGTTTATTTTAAAAATTGAAATATACTTTTAGAAATCGTAAAATAAAATTCAGGCACGGCTAGTTTAAATTTCTCTAGGAAAAAAAAGTCCCATCTATGTAAGAAGGAACATGTGCAATGTTCATTCTGCATAACCAGAATATAACAAATTCTGTGCTGTTAAACCAGTGGTAGCTAGTGGAATCAGATTTATAGCAGTTCCATATGCATCAGAGTAGGGTGATGTTTCATGTAATTTTCACGGTCTATATGCTATAGATGCTATTAAATTGATTAGAAAATGTATGTAGATAAATCATTACAAAATTAAAACTATTGATACAGTAAATGAAGTCATGAAACATACTCTACAACCTTGTGCAGATATTGCTAAGAGAAATTGTACGCTCCTGCTCCTAAAACCGTTAAGCGCAGCAGCATTTCTCACAGATTGATGTTACTTTTATCTCTGTCAGAGTTTTGTGCTCCACTATGAGTCATTTCTTCACATGTAAAATTTATATGTAAATGAATCTGCTATAGTTTTCGCTTTACAATACTTTGCAAAAATTGACTGTGCTTATGTCTGCATGTACATAAAAGAGCAAGTTGAAAAATATTGCCATAGATGATAGTAACAGTTATTGAAGTATCGAAATGTAAATCTCTTGTTCATAAACACATCCTCCACTTTGCTCTATAGAGATAGACCTTCAAAAAGTCAAATTTGTATCTCTATGATCCTTCCTCAAATAATTCTGGCTCTTCCATTGACAGCATGTCAAACAGCAGTCTGGTATCCTCCAGGGATCAAATCAGATTTCTGTTAAATGCTCTTTGAATTTGGGAAATGGAAACAATCCACAGGGAAAAGATTTGGGTTAGCTTTCCCAACTAAATACTCCTAAGACTGCCCTGGTGACACTTGAAGAATGAGCAGATGCTTGGCTGTGATCATAACAATTTCCTTGGTGAAACTTTACTGTCATTTTTCTGACTGATACAGTTTTCAATTTTCTTAACACCTTTTCATAATAAGTCCCTGTGGTCTATTAAGATTATTACTTTAGAATATTAAAAAAAATCAGTCACCATAACCTTCTGAGCTGAGCTCTCGGCCTTGAACTTAATTGACCAACAGATCTCCATGGAGGCCACTGTTTAATAGAATCTCTTTTGTAATTTTATTTTTGAGGTCATTCAAGTAAGATGAATGTATGTGTAAAACAAGAACTTTTCTGCAACCATCCACTGATTATAGAGACAACTTGACATAAATCTCTGCATATGTGAACTGAAACTCTAGTAGAAATAATTTTTGACAATATTTTACATGGTCTTTCCATAGTCATTAGCTAACAGAGTGGCAAAGTTCAGATAATAGTAATACAACTCAGCATATTTGCAAAATATTACACTATTCTCATCATATGTAAATGTTATGTGTTCCATTTGTATGTCAGAAGAAATTATTTAAACCTTATTTTCCCTCTAATCCCATTTCAAAGTGAAAATAGTCTAAATTTACAGTAATTGAATTAAAGTTCATAATATTAGAAAGCAGAAATTAATACAATATGATTATTAATAATATAGTACTAACAGAAAATATTTATATTCTACTCCTCCTAGAGGATGATAGTAATAACTATCATGAATTATCATATAAATATAAATATGTTCTTTCATATTTTCAAAATTCAAAGAAAATAATACTTCTCTAGAAATAGAGAATCAACTTCCATTTGTTATGGTGAGAGAGTAAATATATAACAAAAGTGTGTTCCTGCTGCTCATAAAACTGATTTTCTCTATATGGTAGTTACATAATCTGTTATCAATTGGAAACTTATGAGCGAAGGGGTGGAGTTTAGCCTGTCTATCATGTTTTATTTTATGACCTCATTTGGAGACATTAAGGAGACAAATAGCTCACTAGAGGTCAGACACACCCTCACTCCCTGCAAGGCATTCCTGTTGAGAGCACACATGAAGCTATGCTGAGCCCTGGAGCTGAAGGAACCACATGGAGCCCTCTGGCAGTGCTGAGATGCTTCCACTGCCATTGAATTCAGAAGACTTTCCACCCACTGGCCTATGATCTTCCTGCATTTGGCATCATTGCACGTGTTGCATGAGTCTGAAGAGGAATTTATAGATTGGTATTAGACTTATGGACTTGATCTGGACTGGACTGGGATGTTTTCTTAATGTACAATTACTCTTTATATAAAGTCCTTTTCTATACACATGCATATCTATGAATTTGTTTCTCTAGTCTACCCAGACTAACACTCATCTTGGGCAAATTCCACAACCTTTCTAAGCGTTTAGCCTAAATTCTTTAGAAATAGATTTTGTTTTGTTTTTCGCTTACTTCTACTGTTTGTTCCCAATGCAAATCTCATAAATTATAATAATTTCAAATTAAGTAGCTTATAATTGCCATTCACATTCTGGTCTCTATATTGAATGTTTCTAATAAAAATCTTCCATTTTATTACACATGTGGGAAAATTGAACTTATTCACTTTAACTCACTTAAACCTGTTCAAATTAAAAAATTAAATTGCCATTCACTCTTTGTTTTTGATTTCTGCTTACCTGGGAGATTAATTCTCTCCATATGCATTGTGTTCTAACTCATCCACAGATATATCCCACTCCACATATAAGGAAATGAAATACTATTCCTCACCACAAATTCAATGAGGTGAAAATGAATTTTAATAATAAAAATAGTACATGACTGCTGCTATTTAGATATTAGAATTGGAATAGGTATCAAATCTGAACTTTAAAACAAGAATTAAACTCATACTTTGTCCTTATTTATATGATTCTATGGCAATCCTTTAAACATCTGGAAGCCTGAGTGTCTTGATCTATAAAGCCTGTACCTTGCTAAATTTACTGAAAAGGGTTAGAGCAATATATGTTAATATTATCATTAGCAGTGTAAGTCCTATTGTGTAAAACATTGGTAACATTGATTTCATCAAAGCTTGAAATAGCACAATTATTGTGTCAGCATCTCTAGTTTCTTCAATATCTTGCTAAGTATATTTTTCATTATTCATATTTTATAACATCAAGTAAACATTTTTTTTAAGTATTGTTGTTTTTAAATTGTCATGGATCAAATTCCAGCTCAGACATTTATCAATTTTTTCACAGGAGTATAATCATGCTGAGCCTTATTACTGAAATCTGTAAACTACTAGTTAATAATGACAAATTCAAGGAATTGTTAGGATTTAATCAAATGGCCCATTAAGTTTCCTATTTCAGTGACTATACTTAATAAGCACTCAAAAAAGGATATCAGTGTTATTATTTAAGCATAATTGAAACAAGCAACAAAATATATTTTCTGTAGTTGGTATTTCCATTTTAATTCTTTATTTCATTTTCATGTAAACTATGATCCATACAAATATAATGTCTTCCTAAGTAATAATATTTTGAATGATAATTATTCTTTGTGTCAGGATTTTTAATGAGTGGTTGATCATTTGTTTCCTAAAATTTGGCATTGAAAATAGGAAATCAAAAGTTTATGATGGTTAGTTTTCACTTAAAAGTCAATATCTTGTTCAAAAGTAGGGATCAAAATTGAAATAGCAGTCTTAGTAAATAAATTTGGTTCTCGGTTCCCTAATTTACATTTTAAATTCTTTCTGCAAAAGCTACCAATATTCTAACAGCCAAGATATTTAATAAGAATTGTTCATCCTGGAACATTTATTTCTAAGTTAATTTTATTTTTCCTAAAAGGATATTTAAATTCTATGACCATTTCTCAATATTTTAATCTTCATATTTTGAAATTCCTAAGGATTAATCTTCTTCTTGCAAAATGCCATGATAAACTTGAATCTATCTAATCCTTTTCTTTCATTTTGACTTTCAATTTGAAATGATTATTTTCAATATTTTAATTTATCTTCTTTACCCTTATAATACTTCAATAGCTGCAAAACATTTCTCATATGATATTTTAATCATTCAGAATATATAGCACTAAATTTAACCTCTTTCTAATTATGCAAAATAAATTAAAGAATCATTTGCAACCACCTTCTAAACTTCTCATCAAGAATACAATTTTTAATCATAGTTAATTCTTTTTACTTTCAAATATTCAATTGAAAGAGCACTCTCGGGTTATTAGTGTTTTGTTAATCACTAAAACTTATGACCTTCTTACTGTTATCATTAAACTTAAATTTGCCTAATTGTTTCATGTTTCTTCATATTTCCCTATTTAATTCTGATTCTCTGTCTTAATTGCACTTTATCTTCCTGATTCTTTATCTCTTTGATTATGCTTTCTATATATCTTGCTACTTAGTATTGTCTATGGGATTCTATCCATCATTTAAAATTTATCAACTTTTAATTCTCAGTTTCGTTAACAGTTATTTCCTAATTCACTTATATATGATATATTTACCTTTGAAAGACTCTAACAATTATCACTTTCAAATAACACTGAAACATGCATGCATATGCACATTAACATAAGTACTAAATTGCAAGATATCAGACATTGGTGCTGTTTATTATATTGCAAAAGGTGTAAGGAAGATTAAAAAAAACTGCCTTGGTATCTAGCCTCTTGCTAATCACCTATACCACCCCACTGTAATGATAAAGAAAAGAACAAACTGTTGCCATTTGTGAATATGACAATTCTTGAAGGTGATGTAACCTCAGTAAAAGTGAACACATTTCCCTTTGTTAAGTAGTGACAGAAGGCTTGAGGAGCTGTGGGAACATCAAGAACATCATACAGGCACAGAGCGAAAGGCCATTGGAAACACAGAAAAGATCAGTGAGGATGTCAAAAAAAGACCCTCAAACTTGCTCTGAATCGTAGAGT
This sequence comes from Echinops telfairi, assembly GCF_000313985.2. Classification (NCBI taxonomy): domain Eukaryota; kingdom Metazoa; phylum Chordata; class Mammalia; order Afrosoricida; family Tenrecidae; genus Echinops; species Echinops telfairi. The sequence continues at coordinate 22,171,839 of NW_022103908.1, read as the reverse complement.
AGCTAAGGCCAAAGAAAGAAATGATGACATCAAAGAACTGAATAGAAGTTTCCAAAGGGCAACTTGAGAAGACAAGGTAAAATATTACACTGAAATGTACAAATGCTTAGAGTTAGAAAACCATAAAAGGAGAACATTACCAGAATATCTTAAACTGAAAAACTAAAGAAAAAACCCAAGCTCATTGAAGCAGGAGTCCCACTAAAGATATCAAAATTTTCATCACCACACAAAATTGGTTTTTTTTTCATTCAAAATATCTTCCATCATGGAAAACACCTTGTTGAAGAAAAAAAAAATCAAAACAAAAGTTATTTGGTTGGGAAAAATTTCATAAATCTTCATTCTTCACACAAAAATTAATATTATGGTTATTTTTAAAAATAAGATAATGAAACAAGAAGTCATAAGGCTGAATACAAAAGTTCAAATGGTAACTAAAGAAAACAGAGTCAAACTTTAAAATGAAATTTGCAAAGATCTAGGATTAGAAAGCCAAAAAGAAAGAATACAGTCAGCATATATGAAAGAAAAAAATCAAGCCATGAGTTTCAAGGCCGCATGATGCTATGGGCAACATAGTCAATGATGCGGGAAGCATCAAAAAGAAGATGGAAAGAATATACATACTCACTATGCCAAAAAGAACTAGTCAACATTCCAGCCTTACAAAAGATAGCACATGAGCAAGAACCAATGGTACTGAAGGACGAGGTTCAAGTTACTCTGAACCTTTGGAGTTCCCAGTCAATACAGTAGAACCCGGACTGATGCCACGCTGTTATGGGAGGAGCATCGAGATGCAATGCAGTCCAGTTCCAAAGCAATTTTTCCCGTAAGAAGTAACTGAAAACGGATGAATACATCTCAACCACAAAGTTTTGGCTTTAACCTTATCTTTTTATATAACACATTACCCAGAAATTTCAAAGTAAATATGTTCAGAGTTAAATAATATAATTTAAATAAGAAACACAGCATCAAAAAAGTTTTTTTTAACAACTACAGTATGGCCCATACCTTGAAATTGATAAGGATCTGGTTCTGTGGACATGGAGGTGGAGAGGAGGGATGGAGAGAGAGTCATTGTTTGGAAGGGGAATTCCCTTCCATAAAACCAACTAACTGGTAACTGCTTTTCAGGAGTTTTTTCTCCTTTTTTGACTTTTTTCACTTGGACCTCACTGGCTTTCTCAAAAAAAAAAAAAAAAAATCCATCTAATGTGGTCTGCTGTTGACATTTCCTTAACTGTTTTCTAAAATGGTTTATTAATTTTCATCAACAATATTGTTAATACGTTTAACCAGTTCCTTATCATGATGATTCTTTTTAAAAACTCTTTCTTAGGACCCAAGTTTTTCATCTAAAAATACTACAAAAGAACACAAAAACTAAAAATCATAGCACATGGTTGGAACACAGCCGCAAAAGTTTTAAACAATGCATACTAACACCACCAACTAATGCTGGAGACCGAAACACGGACTGCTTTTGTTTACAACAATCATGTGTGTGTAAGATCAGTTTCTGATGTTTTGTTTGAGCTTCAATGCAAAATTTTCTCCACATTTGCATTGAAATCCGATTCTGTCGAGTACTGATGTGATCTAGTGCTGGGGTGCTACTGTATTCTGTGGCAACCATTGTCGGATCATCTTCAGCTAAATTGTACTTGTATATTCTAGAATTTGAGCATTCTGTTCGGTTACCTTTCTTTGGAGAGGGTACAAAGGTGGATCACTTCCAGTCAGTTGGTGTTAAAATTTATTAATACATGTGGGAAGTGGAGTGGAGTAGAAGTCTATTTAAGATGTGGGTGCCAGAGACACACAGTTTTATTCTGTTGGAGGTGAGTTGCACCCTGTAAGGAGGCATTTTGGCGTTCTAATCCCCTAATCTCAATTCACACTAAAAATACTAACTGTTTTTGGAAACCTAGTTCCAACTAAAGATATAGTTCTAGAGATAATGAATTAAAACACATTAGATATAATTAGCCAAATTAACATAGAGCTACACTGGAGTAATCTATGCACCAATCTACTGCCAAGGGGTTGATTCCATGTGGTAGTGACCTTGTAGGGCAGATCCACTCCTCAGGATTTACAGGAACATAAATCTCTACAGGAGCAGAGAGCGCATCTCTCTTCCAGGGACTGGCTGCCACCTTGCAGTGCTTAATCCACCAGATCACCTAGCAAGGATCTGTTCAGAGATCCCACGGAAAGAGTACATTTTCCTGAGTTATCTTTCTAGCAATGAGAACTAGGGAACAATAATTTTCTCTGTGAAAGAATACTTTCTTGGTGTTTCAAGCTAAGTACTCTGTAGTAATTTGTGATGGACACTCTAGAGAACTAATAAAAAGTGTGGCTCTAAGAATAGGTTTGGTATTCCCACGTGTCTTTGGGGTGTGTGTGCATAATCCAACAAATAACATTATGCAAGTATTGTTGGAAGAAAAAAAGACAGACATATCCATGCTTACATCAAAATAAATTTATGAGAAACATATCTTTTTTCAGTGTTAGAGACCTAAAACTTAATGATACATGTATCCACTGGCATGAAATATACACATACACAAATATATTTCTAAATACGTATGCACATCTACAGCACAGCTTTCAACCACACGAAATGGACTTTATTAAACTTAAAAGGACAAAGTGATGTTTTCACACTTACATTGAGGCCATCAAACTATACTTCTCTTGGAAATCAGTAGATGTTGGCAGAAATTTAGCAGGGATATAGAATCACTGAACAACATCACCCATCAATTGAATCAATCTGACATTTGCAGAACTTTTCTAAACTGCAGACTGCCCTTTTCAAATGGACCTGGAACATTAAACAGAGGTTGTATAAACGGAGACATATGACACAGCATGAAAAATTAAAGAAAACATGAAAAATAGTTGGTCTGAATAATATAATTCAGATAAAAATAAACACTATTCAGAATACATAGACAATTTATAAAACTCAAGAAAAGACAAATGATTCCATTTTTTTAATGATCAAAAATCATTCATGACTTTTTTCTAAAGAATTTGTACTTATATAAATGGCAAATAAATAGATATTCAAAGTATTAGTTCTCAGGGAAAAGCAAATAAAAACTACAAAGTGATATCAGCCACTTCACGGGCACAGGGGAAGCCTTCTTGCTTTCAGAGGTGAGAGCCACTGATGCCTAACGCCATCAGGCATTAGTGTGGCACTGGGGTTGGGCGCGTGGTGCTAAATGACATCGTTCTCACATCTTGAAATCTGTTTAGTTTCAGACTGCTTGGGACCAATATGTGCTTTTTATTCCAAAATTAACTCTTTTAGAATGTCTCTTTAATACAGGAATCTTTCACTCACTCACTCACTCACTCACTCACTCGCTGCCATTGAGGAAATGCTGACACATAGTGACCCTCTGAGAATTTCAGATACTGTAACTCTTTACAGGAGTGAAAGCCCAATATTTCTCTCATGGAGCTGCAGTTGGTTTGAACTGCCAACCATATGGATTGAGCCCAATTCCTAACTGTAAGGGGCATATTTCTTTCATTCTTTCTCTTAAAAAAAATTGGGGGGACTCAAAACTCTTGTCACAATCCATGCATCTCTAACATCAGGAGAATTTGTGTATATGTTGCCTTTGTTCTTTTCTAGACATTTGCTTTCCATTGAGCCTTTGGTATCAGCTCCTGTTTTTGCTCCCCCGCCCCCATAACCCCTTGCTAGATTATACATTGTTATTATTTTCATCTCTCACACCAACCTCTGTCTCCCTTCCCCCATATTTTCTGTTGTTCATCCCACTGGAGAGGGGTGTATGGTTTTGAGTCGATTATTGTGATTGGTTCCCTTTCTCCTTTCCTCTCCCCCACTCCCCGCTACCCTTCTGGTATCACTATTTACACTACTCCTCCTGGAATTTGTGTGCTGTGAGCTCCCACCTCTTATATATATCTATGTACATGTTCCGGTCTAGTCTGAATTGAGAAGCAGCACTGAGGTCATGGTTGTGAGGGTGAGGAAGCCTCAAGCATCCAGAGGCATATAGTGTGTTTCATTGATGCTATACTGCACCCTGGTTGACTCATCCCTTCCCTGTGACCCCTCTGTGGGGAGATTGTTCCATTGTCTAGAGATGGGCTTTGGATCTCTGCTCCTCCTCATGATTGCACCGGCAGTGTGCTTCTTCCATGCTTCTGAGCTAGATGACCACTTGTTTCCCTTCTAGCCTTTAAGACCCCAGGGGATATATCTCTTGATAGCCAGGCACCATCAGCTTTCATCACCACATTTGCTTATGCACCCATTTGTCTTCACCAATCATATCGGGAAGGCAGGCAAAGAATGATAGGATTTTTTGTTCTTCGATGCCTGATATCTGATCCCTTCAATACCTCATGATTACACAGGCTGGCATGCTTCTTCCATGTGGGCTTTGTTGCTTCTGCACTAAATGGCCACTTGTTTACCTTCAAGCCTTTAAGACCCCAGACGCTATATCTTTTGATAGCCGGACACCATCAGCTTTCTTCACCACGTTTGCTTATGCACACATTTGTCTTCAGCAATTGTGTCAGGAAGGTGTGCATCCTGGAATGTCAATTTAATAGAACAAAGTGTTCTTACATTGAGGAAGTACTTGAGTGTAGGCCCAATGTCCATCTGCTCCCTTAACACTAAGCCTATAAATATATGCATGTAGATCTACTTCCCCATCATCATATATGAATATATTTACATATGTACATGCCTGTATTTAGTCCTCTATAAATGCCCTTTGCCTCCTAGTTCTTTCCTCTATTTCCTTTTAATTTCCTCTTGTCCCACTATCATGCTGAGCCTTCATTTGGATTTCAGTAATTTCTCCTGGTTATATTGCCCCTGATGAATCCCTACCAGGCCTCTCACACCCTCCTTGCCACTAATTTTGGATCACTTGTTGTTCCCTTGTCCCTGGGTTAGTCAAGACCTCCTCTCTTCTCCCACCTCCCCCTCTCCCATGTGACCCTAGAACCTTCGGTCCTGTTGTTTTCTCCTGGCCTGTTTTTATAAGGTACACAAACTAATGTTTGTCCCTACATATTTAATGGATTAATTTTTTTTAATTACAAAAAGGGAAGAAAAACATGCAGCCTAAAATATCCACAATTTCCCATTTACAATAAATACTTCATGACCTTTGGTTTGTGGAACTGAATAAGCAAGATGAATAAACTAATATAACAATATTTGAGAGTAAAGAGAAAGAAAGGAAGAAAAATTAATGAACAGAGTATAAATAAAAGAAAAATATGTTTATCAAAATGGAGGATGAGGGAATTTTGTTATTTCCTCTAAGTTTCTAATTAATATTTAAAATACTATATTTATTTTATTTATAGTATAATTATAATCTATAGTACATAGTATAATCTAAATAAGACAAGTGAATCATGGAATTTGTACATATATTGGGAGATCTAAATTGAGCTTTAAGTGATTTCAAAAAGTCAGTTGTTTAAGTATCAAAAGATGGAGAAAATGTATATACAAGAATAAAGAAATTGAACATCAAAGCCTTATTTTTAGTGCTCTTGAGGCTCAACCTAAATTTTGATGTTTTAATTTAAATGTGACTTAATAATGTAAGGAGACATTGCATTAAAACTGACACAGGGTTCTTGTGTGTTGAAAAATCCTTTTTCAATTCCTTCAGGGCATCCTAAAAATATTGAAATGAAACTGAACTTATTTCCAAAGGACAAATATGTATGCTTATTTATTATTCACATGTGTATTCCTTTCAGAATTTTTGAGGGTTCATGACAAGCTTCGCAGTTCACAGGACTGATACTACATTAAATAACACTTGTTCTTTTTACACTGTTAGCTGTCTGTTCAGTTAAAACATGTAGTAGATAGAGCTTCAGGCTTCCAAATTCCATTGACTTTTCGAACAGATCCATAAAATCCCTTAACAAGCTATATGACCATTAAAGATGTGCAGGAAATCGAGACCAAGGATAGTAAATCAGAATTTTCAACAGTTTAAATTTATTAAAAACGTGTTTTCTTAAACTAAGAAAGTTAAATAAAGCACTAGAAATTTTATCAGATACAACCTGATTGCAAATGATGCATACATAGAAGTCATATTACATTTATGATCACAGCAATTGTAAGGAATAATTGTCACATATAATATAGAATTGTAATTTTTCTTCATTTTGACCTTCTATATTCTTTAACTATTGGTGAATGAATTTGGAGGATTTTCCTGTACTTTTAATATTGTACTTTCAAATGCAACTTCATATATATGAGAGAAAGACTTCAATCACTCTATTGAATTTGCACAAACGAGTAGCTGGTTGTGCTGATTCTGTAGGTGAGTCCAAATCAAACATTTAAGACTGAGTGACAGTATTCCAATGAATGTGACAGAAGCAGTGTAATGCTTTAGTAAAGTTCTGAGTTCTTTTTACTTGACTCAAGAAACATGTTTGTGTGGGTGTGGGTATAGGTATGTATTGGTGCATGCATGTGAATTATCTCATTTATCTGAATAGTGTCCAGGAATCAAATTCCATATTTCCATTGCAATGGGCCTGATCAATGTTTTCTCCAAATTCTCTAATAGAATATATATTTTTACAATTTGGATAGAAATAGCAGTACTATTGAATTTTGAGTTGATTTTTTAAGTGCTTTTTTTTTCCTTTTTTAAAAATTTTATTGGGGGCTCGTACAATTCTTATCACAATCCATATATACATCCACTGTGCCAAGCATATATGTAAATTTGCTGCCCTTATCATTCTCAAAACATTTGCCTTCCACTTTAGCCCCTAGTATCAGTTGCTCCTTTGAGTTGATTTTATTGTAATACAGTATCTTGAAACTGAAGACATTATAATGAATTGGTTTATAGTTATGATGATTATAACTATATTTACTTACTATTGTATGCTCTCTAGTTTGCTTCTGAAATGGAAGAATAATTATTCATTTGGCTCAGAAGAGAAGCACAAAAGAATGCAACATTTCAGGGTGGTGTTATTCCATTCTTTGTCACCAAGAGGCCTTAAATAAAGTGCCAGACACAACTGCAAATTGCAAGTAGATTGATCTCTGGAAGGTTTGCTTCTGCCGTCAGTGGCATGAGAAATGATTCCGCTCCTACTTCCACTAGCAAGCCTGCAAAGATGATCAAAGCTAAGGGCAAACCGTCTGAATCCTGTCCCATTTATGAACATGAGGGATGTTAGAGAAAGAGGGGAAAGTCGTTTGGAAGCCAAGAAACTGTGCCATAATACACGGGGACTGAGTCAGCAACATGTAAGCATTCTTACATGGTCGCTTTATTAAGATGGATAGGTATGCTAGGGCAATGTGGCTTGATAGGCCATGCTATGTTCAAATCCAGTGTAGCTTAATCCAATGCCTCTCTGTGTTTCAACCTCTTTGGGATCTAAATCTATTGAGCTGCATCTTAGAATCCAGAAAGCAAACATTTTGAAGCAAAGGACACAGCTTCTATAGTTAGATTAATGTGTAGGAAATATGACCGCTGTGCAGATAAATGAAAATATTTTCTCTCCAGAAAGTCAAATTCAACACAATTAACCTTTAAAAATACTAACATTAAATTATAAAAAAGTATGTGTGATGCCTAAGAAACAAATAAATGTGTTATTACAGAAAATATGTAGACATTGTATAGTCAATAGTCCCTGTTTCTAATTTGCAGCCTGTCTCTCAGGATGGGAAACACAAAGAATAGATGGCCTTGCCTATGGGCAGTAGACAATAGGCAAGAGTCCCATTCCTTGCGAAGGAGAATAGCAATTGCTAGCTGGCAAGGGTGGCTGTTTTTGTGTTCAGCTCATGGAATTTTTTCAGAGAAGCACTCAAAAAATCCCAAAGTTTCCCATAGATTCAAATTGTATTGGTAATAGAGGATACCTACAACACCAATTTATCAAAATCAGGCATGTATGTACACTTTCATAGGAGGGGTTCATTGGGAAATGGAATTGAAAAGTATGGGGATTTTGCCACAGCACTTTTTAAGCAATGTCTTTCCTGGTACCCTAAGTCACTCTCAGGACCAAGACTGGGGCATGTTCATAAGCTTATTGAAAGAAGGTTTGCATTATGACGAGAATTGGTATGTTTGCACAGGGGATCAGTGGTACTAGTCAGAGTGAACATTTTACTGATAAAAGCAGAAAATATGCTGGAATAAATTTCTCAAAGAGGCTGATTGTGTAGAAAACAATAACTGCAACACACATAAGTTATCATGTTCATAGACCATGCATGTGAAGATGAGGAAAATTTGATGGGACTGCTTGCAAAACTGCTTATTAGTGGTGATGAATTAGGATGAATCATTTCATGCCAACTAAAGTTTTTACTGAATTCTACTGAATTCTACCGAATTACCCATCACACAAACCTTAAGAAGTTTTAAAATTCAAACACTTTTCCATATCCCTCCTCAGTGCCCCAACTCTTTGGGACTCATGGTACATCATCAGCACCCTTGGAAAAAATGAATGCATAATCTTTAAATGTTACCTTTACTTCTTTATGCTAAAAGGGATTCAGCTGTCACTTAAGGACCCTAGTTCTGCTTTACAAGGTGGTTCTTCTTCTTCACACACCTCGTCTGCCGGAACTTCTAGAGATGTCTGTCCTCTTCTCGTTCTGTATTCTTGTTTCCAATTGGTAGGAGTTTCTTTGTCCATCACCACGTCATCTCACACATTTAAAATCTATATCACCGCCATACATTAGTAACTATATGCTATAATTTTGACAAACATATCATCTACTACTCCTGGTTTACAGTTCAGCCCAGACCTGAACATGAGTGTGTGCATGTGAGAGACAGAGAGAAAGGAGAGAGAGAGAGAGAGAGAGAGAGAGAGTTTTCATAAACTATATACTCCTCGACTCTCTTTGGAATTTGAAAATTGGATTACAGTTTGTCATTTTTTAAATTTTGGACAGATCCCTAAAACTTCCAAGAACAAGCAACAGGCCAGGCATCTACATGAGGCATGCTACTCTAAAACCCCAGGAGGCTGTAATAAATTAACGTTTATATTACCATTGAGAATTCCTACCACAATTTATTCTCTTGAGGAAATTTACAAAAGGGGAGCAAGTGATATTTGACCTAACCTCTAGCACTCATTATTTTTTAGATAGCATCTGAACACTGGGCTGTATTTCACTTACTTTTAATTATCCCTATTACCTAAAAGAAAATGGCTAGCCTTTCAATATTTTATACCTCAGCAAACAGCCTTAAGCCATCCTCCTTTAATTCTAATTCTCTTAATGTTTTCAGGGAATAATTTATGTCCAAGGTGCTATTCAGAAAATCTTCACTATTTGCCCAGGAACTAGTAAGGGAAATGATATATTCAGATCCTATAAGCTATTACCAAGCATGAGAAGAATTCAGAAAGCTTTATTTTGAGTTCAATAAATGATATTATTGCTTAATATAGTATCCCAGGGCAGAGTATTATAAAACTGACTGGACCATTTGGAAAGTGTTGATATTCAGCTTTCTATTTGATTTTTCAACTTTTACTTGGATCATATATGATAATTGTGCCCTAATTATTCCCTGAATTACTCTTGGGAAATGGTTTCTATCATACTTTGTTAATAATTCTAGGTGACATAATGCTCTAATTGAAAACTTTTCCAATTGTGTTGAACTATGGAGATGTTTAAATTATTTTTTCTGATACCCTAAGTAATAAAAATGCTGAGGATATTAATATTTCATGTGATAGTCAAATAAATTAAACATTATAGTTAATTCAAAAATTGCTTAATAAAATTTGAGAAAACAGGTTATTTTAGTTTTATCCCTGACATTTTACATGTAACACTATATTGCATTGAATAGTTATTTAAGATTAAATTCTGACGTTTTAATCTGTCACTTGATTTTCATTCTGTTTATAAAATAAGTATATTAGAAATTATTACCTAAAAAATAAAGAGCAACCACAGTTTCATCATTAAAATCCTTTAATATGCTTTTTTTAAGGTTAAAAAGAATTTGTGGAATAGGTCTACATAGCAGTTTCAGAGACCCATCTCTAAAGAAAAACTATACAGTTTCTTAACCCCTAAACACCGTTCCCTAAATAGAGAATAAAAATTATACGTTTGAATAATTAAATATATTGAAACATTCTTTAGTAATTAAGTCTAGTAGCACTTCCAAACACTTAAAACCAACGTGAAATGACAAGTTGATTCAAATTTAGAAATGAGCTTACAATTTGAATATATCCAACTTCAGAGACATCTTCAACTATCATATCTGAATGTTGCCTTCTCCTCTTCTGGAAAATGTATATGAAGATGTAAACAAATAAACATAAAACTAACATTATTTTCGACTTTCTTAAATCTACACAATGTTTGTTTTGATGAAAGCTCCAATGTAACTTTTTGTATGTACAGAATATGTTTATAAAAATAGTAGTATAAATCACAATAATAAAGGCTTTCCCGTAAACGGACATTCACTAGTTATAAATAAATAAGTCATTTGATTAAAATGACAGCGTTTTTATCAGCGTGTTTTCCTTAACAATAAGAACTTAATGCTATGGAAATGTACAAGCATTACAGGCAATATTCGCCTCCCACAAAGTATGCAGTAAAGCCTGTTGAAAGTGCAAGATAATGATTCTGGATTACATTCTGAGCTTCACAAAGTGTGTGGGAATCCTAACCACGACACTTGCAGATAGAATGTAATTTAATCCCCCTCTCCAGTGTTAAAGTTGCTAGATATTATGCTAAGTATGTCGCTATACTACTATAACTGTCATTTATCCAGTCACTTCCGCATAATGGATAGAAAACAAAAAAAAACAGGAAACAAAATGAGGGAACAGAGTTTCCATTTGAAGGACTAAGGGCTATCAAAACTACCCAAGCAGAAAGAGACAGGATTTTCTTAGCTAATGCATGGTACTTGGTCTTCTACCAGCCTAAACTAGAAGAAAATAAATGTGTGTTATTTTAAGACACCCACCTTTAGTATCTCCATTATAGCAGCACGAGGAAACTAAGACACTAATAAACATGATGACAGAATAAAACCAGCTAAGGTTAATGTGGTAGGCAGATAGAAACATAACATTTAATATCATCCTTGATCAACTAAACCAACAAGGCCACAACATACTTTAGAACATATTCACGAGTGAGAAAAATAAGCTCAAAAGGAACAAGCAAGGTTGGCCATCATTTCTACTCCTAAAACTAAAGCATTGTTAACTAGCACACTTTTAATATTAATAATATAACAAGTATTATAAATCAGTAAGTTATAAAAATTATAAAGAAAAGTTATATCCCACCCAAACCTTTTATTTCTTTTTAGAAATGTATTGCTTCTTGAATCGTGGAAAGTATTTTTATGGGGTTATGTTTTCCTGATATTAACTTTTAGTTCTTATAGATGTAACATTGAGGAATATCTGATATGCTAAAAATAAATTTTAATTGATTTTTCACAAATATACAACATTTTTGTCATTGAAAATTTTTAGTGAAAACTTGTTGGCTTTATGTCTATCCCTGCTCTCTCTCTTTCAGTGTGTGTATATGTGGATTGTTGTTTGAGGGTACAAAGGAGACCCCATTTGAAATATAATTGAAAGAGAACATTTACTAAGACTTAAAGCAGACAACGACAACACAAAGACACAGACATCACACCCGAATGAGGGAGACCACTTATACAAAGTTTAAATAGCATCCAAGGGTTTGTTCAGATGCCAAACTTTAAAAAGGGCATGGGAGAGCCCCTTGAGAAAGCCATGTTTGGTAAGAAGAGGGGTAATGAGAAAAAAGGAAGGCCCTGGATGAGATGGATTGACACGGTGGCTGCAACAATGGGCTCAGTCATAGGACAATTATGAGGATGGAACAGGACTGCGCATGTTTCACTCTGTTGTACCAAACACTATGAATTTGATCTGACTTGGTGACACCCACAATGACATCGAAAGAAGTAATAAGATTTCAGGATTATTTAAATGGTATTTACAGCATTATGGTTAATGGAAATTTTTGCTTGAGATGTTAAATAAGTTATGACTTTGTTCCTATGCATAAAATAGCTTTGAGGAAATATTTATCTTAATCAATGTTAATAGGTGATTTTCTTTCATGACATTCTTAATTATGTGCTAATATTCTTATGCTTGTTTTAGGCTTAATCATTGCATAGTGTCAAATTAACTGCTTTACTTTGAGGCTTATATCTCCATTACAGGAAATAGGAGGAGAAAAGATTACCCTTGAATGAAGAAAGCAAAACTTTGCTATGAATTCATAGCGCTCTCTGCGCAATATTGACCTGAATTATGCATCATGAAATTTCCTAGTTCAAAATACTCTGGGAAAGAAAAAAAAATTAAGACATCATTTCTAAAATAATTGGGTGCTTATTGATAAAGAAGAAGGAAAATTTTAATATTGGAATCACAGTAAGAGCGACTGGTATAATAAACATATTACATTTTACCTCAAAATAAACTAAAATTAAAAACTTTAATTAACTATTGGTTGTTAAGCATAATCCCTAGGCACCAGCTAACTACAAATTTCTCATCTGAAAGAAAGAAATAATTAACAAAACACGACAATAATAAAAGTTTTTGAACTTTGGAGTATAGCTGCAACTCTCGTTTTACTGCCTTATTCCATTTTGCTTTCTTTTCGTCATATATGCAGATCACTATTATAATTAGTTATTTATGTTCTGTTAATTAGGCAAGAAACAGTGGCTTTCTGCTCCATAGAAATCTAAAATTGCTCCAAAACTCATACCCATAACTAACATTTCAGAGTCAATGTTTTCTATAACCAATTACTGCTTTTTAGGTCATTGTTAACTTCCCTGGAGTTGAATTGAACTCGTGCCGGTGCCACATAGGCAGAGTAGAACTGCATCATAGGACTTTTAAGTGTGTTAGTCTGGGTACTTTAGAGAAACAAAGCCACAGAAACTCATGTATAAGAGAGAGTTTTATATAAAGGGTAAGTGCACATCAAGAAAACATCCCAACTCAGTGCTGCCCAAGCCCACAAGTCCAACATTAACCCAGATGTCCAACACCAATCCACAAAGTCCTCCTCCATCTCGCAAAACACACACTATGATGCCAACTGCAGGAGGAAAGCCAAATCAGTGAATGTGTAAGCATCTCAACACTTACAGGGGTCTCCACACAGTTGCTCCAGCACCCAGGGATGCACTGGGGTAGGTCCATGTGGCTTCTCCCTGGGGATGTCATGCAGGAAGTGAGCCTTATCAGCTGAAGCAGAGAACTGGCTAAGGCAGCTGCACCCTGGTCCAACCATCAGAAAGCAAGAGACCTGAAAACTAGAAAGGCGAGGCTCACCAAGCCATTTATCTCTACAAAACCTTAAGCACCCAGTGTTCCCAGGTGGTGTCCCATCCCAGTACTAACCAGACCCAACCCTGCTTAGCTTCTGAGTTCAGATGAGATGGAGCATTCAGGGTGACTGTCTCACCAAGGATGCAACCTTTTGGGGTCACTTTTAGGGCTAAATCAGCTGAACTAAAATAATATTTATAATTGCTTCATATGCTTGTGAAAGTTCGACCTTGGTTTGAATAAGGAAGACCAAAAAAGAATCAATACATATAAATCATGGGGCTCATGAAGAACATTCGAGCTGCATGGACTATCAAAAGAACAAATCGGTGTGTCCTGGAACAAGCACAGCCAGAATGTGAGCAGGAGGACACTTCGACCCTCCTACATTGAATACGTGCGGAAATACTAGTCCCCAAAGAAGGACCTCACGCTGGACAAATAAGAGCAGTAAAAAGCGGAAGAGCTCGATGAGGTGGATCAACACAGTAGCTGCAACCATGAGCTCAAACATAACAACAACCGTGAGAGTGGTGCCATGGACCAGGGAGTGTTTTGTTCTTTTGTGCTGAAGGATGCTGTGAGTCACAATCCACACGATGACATTAGCAAGAATATCAAACTTTGGGAAGCAAATCCCTAGGCTCATCTTCAATGGCAGTCCTGCATGGTGCGGAGTTAAACGACAAACCATTTAGCTAGTACCATGCTTTTTCAGACTATTACCTTTATAAATACCATCTGAAATCATCATAATTTGGTTCTCATTTTCTTCTCTTTAATAAAAAAATAACCAATTCCTCAATCTATACTAATTCAAGTTTCTGATAAGCTCATGCTTCACTTTTATTTTACTTCCTTTGTCCTTTTTTTTAAATGTCTATACCAGTGATTCACATGAGCCAGTCTCTATAGACAGGTCTTTTTTACAATGATGGATTTTAATGGATGAGTGTGGAAATCCTGGAAATTCTGCAGTTTTCATGGTAGATGCATTTAAATTGTGGTGCTGCCAATGAATATTGAAAGTATGATGGACTGCCCAGGGGTAAGCATATCTGTCTTGGAAGAAATAAGTCCAGAGTGCTTCTTAGAGGCAAGGATTGTGAAACTTCGTCTTACATATGTTGGGCATGTCCTGAGAAAGGACATCCTACTTGGTCAAGTAAAGTGACACTGAAAAAGAGGAAGTCCCTGGACAAGCTAGATTGACACCGTGGCTGTAACCATGAGCGCAAGCACAGGAAAAATTAGGAAGCTTGCCCAGGACTGGGTGAAGTTTCGTCCTGTTGTACACAGGGTTCTATAGCTCAGAACGGACTCAATGGCACCTAATGGCAGCATGCACTGCCAAGAGAGCAAAAGATCTCTCCTGGAAAACATTCAGCAGCATGCTTCTTAAAAACAAGGATGGTGAGACTTTGGACATGTGGTCTGGAGAGATCAGGCTCTGGAAAAGGGCTTGCCAAAGTCGAGGAGCAGGAGAAAAGAGAAAGACTTCCAACCAGATGGATTGATAGAGTGGCCGCAAGGATGGGCTGGCACATAACAGTTGTGAGGATGGTGCAGGGGCAGCCAAAGTATCAGTCTGTTGTACCTAAGGCCCATATGACGGAATGGACTAGAGGGTAACCAGGAATAACAACTCAATTACAACGTAAAGGTTATGCACTTTGAGCTCACCGGTCATGCAAACCCTTGATGAGATGGATTGACTCAGTAGCTAGATGCTAAAATGAGCACAAACACATTATTTTGTACTGGCCTTTATATCACCAAACCAAAAAAATCAAACACTGCCATCAAGGCCAGGCTGACTCTTTGCAACCCTATAGGACAGGGTAGCCCTGGCCCTGTGAGTTTCTACAAAAGGGAGGTTTTAATGGAAGTAGAAAGCCTTGTCTTTCTCCAACAGAGCAGCTAGTAGTTTTGAAACTGCTGACCTTGCAGTTAGCAGCCCAACAGGTAACCACTATGCCACCAGGGCTCCTCTTGACATTACAGAAAGTGCTTATTTCTAGTAGTTTACAGCATGCACACCTACCTCCTATTTGAAATGAGAGTTGACAACAACACTCATTACCGTTATTGAGCATGGAGCATTCGAAAGATAATGCTTTAAGGAATATGTGTCTGTACCTCATTTAATCTGTACAGAAATTATATATTATACACATATTTATTATCCTTGTTTAAAAAAAATCCAAACAAAATGGAATTAAACATTTGAGTATGAGGTGAAGACAATCTATAAAGTTATTCTTTCATTTTACCACCTACTTTAAATATATCTCAGGTGACCAAATTCTATGCAAATACTAATGTCAGGAATGATAATATAATCGTATATGTTAAAAAAAAGTTTGAAGAATTCTTGTTATTGTTTTGCTGCCTCCCTGTTATCAAGGCAGTGCCTACCCTCTGTGACCCTCCGGAACAGGCTGGAACTGTGAATTTCCCAGACTGTAATTGTAAAGGGAAATCAACTCTCAGTCTTTCTCCTGAAGAATGGTTGGTGGTTTTCAAACTGCTGATCTTGGGGATCTCATCCCAGCAGGAAGATATTACATCATCAGGGCCCCTTCTTTGTTACTATTGATACCTTTATTTGTCTCATTACATATAATGAATTGGGAGAAAGATGAGGGTTTCTACTCCTATAAAAAGTTCTAGTCTCAGAAACCCACAGGGGCAGTTGTACCCTATCCTTGCAGGCTGCTATGAGTGGCATCGACTCAGTGGCAGTGAATAATTCATAAATTATGAATACAATTTTAATTTAGTTTGAATTTTCTTTTTTACTTCAAATAATTTTTATAAATGTTTCACCATCCTTTAAAATAAGTTTGAAGAATTTTAAATGCTAACTTTATTTTTCAGACAAATTTCCATTACAGGCCTGAATTGAGTAATATATAACTTGTCATCAGCTAGCAAATATTTAAACTCTCTTTTAATAAAAACATGCAGGCTTCCATAAGGTCTCTTTAATTCGCCGCTTAATTTTGCTGACTGAACAAAACCTATATTCGTGCTTCGGGCTAAATAAGATGAACATATGTGGGCATATTTCTCTACTGTTGCACTTGACTGCTTTCCAGTGACATTAAATTATGCTTACATATCACATAACGCTCTCCAATTGACAGTGGAATGGATCCCATATTGCCGATGTACAGTGATCCATAAAGGTGGGTATTGCCCCCTGTGTAATATAATCGCAATGAATTCCTGTGCTCATTATTGCAGGTGGTGTGTAACGCAGGTTGCATTGTTCAGCTACTTTCAAGTTCACTTAAAGTTGATTAATAAGTAGGTTTACTTTTTAATTTTTCCCTATTGCTTTTTACCATTATTTCATACCCATTTATGATGCATACATTTAATTAAGTAACCACAATACTCACATTCAATGATAATTGTCCTAGTAAAATATTTAATAAAAAAAATCATAATCCAAAAGAACATGCTATTTAAAAGGGCATCACATTTTGACAGTCATATGGAAATGACAGAAAAATAATTTCACAGAAAAAAATGGGAACATTTAATGTAAAACATCTTGATAAATTATTAGTTCCCAAAGAGTGTCCTTTAGGAATCATAATAAGATTCTTATTAACATAATGCAATACTATATCAACTAATCCATATACTTTTTAAAAGATAGATTTTAACATAAATATATTCAACATGTTTGCTTTAATTTTTCCCATGTTTTTAAAAATTTTAAATGAACATTGAATTATTGCTACTATACTGCATAAGTCAGAAATCCCCTAATATATAGATGTTATTCATGATTTACATATTTGAAATAATCAAGCTTATTTGGATATTCATCTTTGCTATAATTTATTAAGAACAATATATTTTTCTTATACTAGTTTCTTTATTCTTTTTAGTTCCTACTTTACAATTTCCAAAGTATTATATGAAAATCAAGTATATATATATATATATTTAAATCCAGGGATAAGGGAACAACAAGTGATCTAAAATTGATGGCAAGGAGAGCACAGGATATCTGGTGAGACTTCATCAAGGGCAATATAGCTGTGGGGAATTACTGAAATCCAAATGAAGGCTGAGCATGATAGTGGAATAAGAGGAAAATAAAAGGAAATAGAGGAAAGAAGTAGGAGACAAAGGACATTTATAGAGGTCTAAATACAGGCATGTACATATGTAAATATATTTATATATAATGATAGGGAAATGAATCTATGTACATATATTTCTTTGTTAAGTATTAAGGCAGTAGACAGACATTGGGCCTCCATTCAAGTACTCCCTCATTGCAAGAACACTTTATTATAATAACTCGGCATTTTGTGATGCTCACCTTCCCTGACATGATTGCTGAAGACAAAATGGGTATAAAAGCAAATGTGTTGAAGAAAGCTGTTGGTGCCTGGCAATCAAAAGACAGTTTTGGGGACTTAAACATTTGAAGATAAACAAGTGGCCATCTAGCTGAGAAGCAACAAAGCCCACATGGAAGAAGCACACCAGCATGTGTGATTATGAGGTGTCAATGGGATCAGTTATCAGGCACCAAAAACCATAAACAAAAAATCCTATAGATATGAATGAGGAGGAGTGAAGAATAGAGACACAAAGCCCATCTGTAATCAATTGGACACCCCCTTACAGAAGGATTACAAGGAAGAGACAAGCCAGTCAGGGTGCAGTATAGCACCAACGAAACACACAACTTTCCTCTAGTGCACTAATGCTTCCTCTCTCCCACTATCATGACCCCAATCTGGCTAGATCAGAGCATGTACACCAGTATAGATGAGTTCACAACACACTGTGTAAGACATTAATATAATAATCATATATAAATTATTAAGGGTTCATGAGGGAAGGAGGTTTGGGGAGGGGGGAAATGAGATGATACCAAGGACTCAAGTAGAAAGAAAATGTTTGAAAATAATGATGGCAACATATGTACAAATGTGCTTGACACAATGGATATATGTATGGATTTTTATAACTGCTATAAGAGTCCCAAATAAAATTATTAAAAAAAAAGAAAAGAATCCATATAATTAAACCAGAGAGCTGTATGACTTGATCATGTTAGTTTTCCATATAGTTGAAATATATTTCGACATTAATAAGCTTCATGAAACTAGAGTCCAATATATAATAATATATAATGTGCTCCAAACTCTCCTCAGCTCTCATAACACAACTGAATGAAATAAAATGAAAATGAAATGAAATTGAACAAATCATTAAATTAAACATTTTAATTAAATACATTTAATTTATTGACTTGTCCACAATATGTACTCTATTCATGTTTTACATTTGTGTCAGCCTCATCTCTTTAAATTAACAATATATCTAAAAATAATTACCAGTGCAAATACATTATATTATGCAGCTGCAACACAAACATTCCTCAAATGCCATTTATGCTTGATGTGCATCAATATAATCAAATTTCCCCTTTGGTTGTGTTATTTATAATAAGAAAATACTTAATACTTATAAAAGCAGTGCTATCCATTAAAACTCAAATAATTATCTCTGATTATAATAAGGATATTGAGGCAATAACCATATTTCATCAGGATTTTAAATATTTCAGAATTATATGAGTAGTTTAATATTCTATTTTTCATAGCCACAGAACCACTAAACAGTTACCAAAAACATCAAACAAATATGCACACACTTTTATCACAGTATTTTTAGTCCTATGGTTATCAGAATTTTATCACAGAACGTGACACGATAAGTTGGCTTTACACTGGTGGTCCACATGAAGGTTAGTATCAAACAAGTCGCTCGGCCGAGAAGCTGTGTTAAACCATCTGAGGTTACCAGGCTAGGAAGGCAGGGTCTGGGGGCCGAACAATCTGAGACAGTCTGTAAGGATGAAGAAAAGATGATCCTGTGAAAGAAAAGATTTTAACTCCATCTTAAGTCTTGAAATTAGTGGGGAATCCAATTCCGATGTTAACTTGCCTTTTTCAACAGTGGTATCTTTTCCTTTTTGTTGCTCTCTCCAGCACCTAAGCATATACCTGAAATGAATTGATTGTTTCTATGCGATTAGGATGTCAGCAGCTTGCTCAGTCTTTACTCTGTGGTTAACTGCTGTGATATGTGTATTGGTAACGTGCTGGTTCTGCACTGGGCTGGGTTTCAATTCACCAGTGGAAGGTTCCTGCGCAGCTCAGAGTCCCATGGGGGCAATTCTACTCTGCCCTACCGGGTCGCTGTAAGTTGGAAACAACTCACTGGCAGTGAGTTTTTTGTTTTGTTTCTTTTTATCCCTGAAAGGTCTTGATGCACAGCACTATTGTTTAATTTGAATTACAAGAAGCCCTCGGGGAAAAGCCTGCTCCAGAAAGCAGTTGTGATGTGTTTCTATCAAACCACGTCCTGAGACTCTCGCACGCTTGTTAGATGCTATGAGTCATTGTTGAGCCTCAGAGCCGCCTTGCTTACAACGGCACGGAATCCTGCCCGGTCCTGCATCATCCTCACCGTGGTTGTGATGTGTGAACCCGCCGTGCCAGCCATGTGCCAATCCATCTTGTTGATGGTCTTCCTTTTTGTCATTGCACCTGCGCTTTAACAAACAAGATGGGACTAATCTCTGTTGACCACGAGTGCAGATTGTGAGACAAAGTTTCTTGTTGTCCTTGAGTAACAAGGATCATTTTGAGTGCACTTCTTCCATGACCTGTTTGCTGGTTCTTGTAACAGTCTATGGTCCTTTCCATATCGGGAAGACCATGGGTTGGTCAGCCACACCTTAAGTCTTCAAAGTAACAAACACCCTTGCTTTTCAATACTTTAAAGAGCTGACTTAACCAAGGCAATGAGACCTTTGATTTCTTACTAGTTGCTTTCATGAACATTGATTGTGGACACAAGCAAAATTAAGTCCTTCACAACTTCCATCTTTTCTCCATTTATCAGGTTACCTAGTATCCAGTTGCGAGAATTTTGGTTTCCTTTACATTGAATTGTAATCCCTATTGAAGGCTGTGATCCTGGATCTTCATCAAGTGCTTCAAGTCCTCTTCACTTTCAGCCAGTGAGATTGTTACCACCCTGCACTCATTTGAAAACACCCAAACCACAAAGCAACAACCAACAACAGCACTCCCCACCGTGAGTCAACTCCAGCTCATAGAAACCCTTGAAAAACAGGGTAGCAACGCGAGATAAGGTTTCCAAGACTTTAAATCTTTAAGGCAGCAGACAACTTCCTCTCTCCCTGTGGAGGAGCTGGTGGACTTAAACACCCACCTTGCTGTTAGCTTCCCCATACTTATCCCTCTACACTGCAGGCACCTTCGGAAAAGCACCTTTACTTGCAATTATGTGCCTTTAGTCAATTGTGAAATTCCACATATGTGTTTTCATCCAAATGCAGAAAAATCCCACTTTGAGATGACTCACTTTTAACCAAATTAAGTGACATCAAGCAAACTATCCAATTGTAGCTTTGGCTCCTGTCTTAATGTTGTAAGAATGACTTCCCTATTATTCCTTGGATCTATCCAGCACCATGTTATAATTTTGGACAGGTTCCTGATTTCTTTGATTTCCATTCTAAAGCACAGTAATCCCTGGAAAGCAGGATCAAAGTTTCCTTGATAAAATATGTCACTGAACTATAATTTTGTCATAGAAAGTGATTTATTTTATTAAATTTGTCCACTGACATGTGGGAAGTTTTATGAAACTTTTATTCAAATGTGTGCTTTAAACTGGGCAATAGATTGATCAATAAAACTCCTTCAGGTCAATCTCTGGTTCTGTCATCTGAAATCGTAGTTCTGGCAGCTGTCTTTACACCAGGCTGATAGAAAACCAGACCTCTTAGACTTAAAGGGTCAGGGTGTTGTTTTTTAACAACTAAACTGGACCTACCAAGTACACTTTTGATTTTCTCTTTTGTCTCAAGTGTTATGCACAGTGAAGCTCCAAGAAAGTTCCATTCTCTAACTTATTTTTTAAACCCTTCACCAAGGGAACAACATGGAAAACTGCTATACATTCAAAATTCATAACTCATTCTTTCTTATATATAAAGAGTAGTGACAAAATGTAATGTCAAGTAACCATTCATTTGTTCAACAAATGTTAAAAAAAAGTGTTTTTTAAGTACTAGGACTATTTTGCAGTCAGATATAAAGCAGTGAACAAACAAAAAACATTATTTTCATCAGCAAACATGTCACATGTCAAGTTTCCCTTGGCAAACATATAAAAGTATATAGCCCTTTCTACTTTCTAATTGTCTTGCTTAGAAATGCATATGCCACAAATTTTTGCCTAATGTGTATGTGTTGTAAGAAGTATATAAAGATTCACACACCTAGGTAGAATTTTTAAATAACTAAACAAATAAGTTAATAATAACATCCATTAGCTTAGGCTATAAGAAGCCCACACATTTTCTAGTGGCTATAAGAATATTGACATTTATTTTAGGGCTTTATTAATCTTTAAGGAAAAATAATAACCTCAAGCACTTACTTGGATTCCAGCATACTTGAAAAGGAGGAAGAAAGTTTGATCTAAGAGATGCCGGTGGCTCAGAATAAGCCCAACCGCTAATACTTTGATATCTGAACTTTGAACCACCTTTCTTTTTATCATTATAACCTTTCAAACCTTTCTATGGAGTGTTTCATAAAATGTGTGACTAAAGGTACTTCAGATGAACTATGTACAGGAATACAATATGTTAGTTCAAATGATGACAAGATGTTAACATTTCTTTTGAATACGAGTTTCAAAAATCTTTTTTAAAAAAGCTAATTCTCATGAATAATAGACATAAGTTGTTTTGCCACCTAAGATCCACTGTTCCTTTTTGACAGTCTCCTTCTATGTTCTTTGAAGAAATCTTATCCAAACACGATGAAGGTGGTTATATTCTCGTTTCTGATATCACGGTCTCCTGTAGTCAAACTGTAGATTCATGTTATACATTAATCCTAAACGTCTTGGTCTTTTGCTCTGCTGCCATACAATAGGGAATTTTTTTTAAGTGTGGAGCTAATTTATCTAAAGAGTAATAATGTGCTCAACACAATGGATGTATCTATGGATTGTGATGAAAGTTGTAAGAGCCTCCAATAAAATGATTTAATAATTTTTTTTAAAAGAGTAATGCCTCTATTGTTAACTTCTATCATCTAAATTCTTTAAACTCTTCATTCTTATTCTGATCTTAGTTCTTTAGTGATTTCATGTAAATTGACTTTACTTTTAATGAAGTTCCTTTATGATGTCATCCAGCTTCAATTTCTGATGTGATTAAAGAATCTACATGCAATAAAAATAATTGAATATAATCACAAAGTTATGTGTAAAATGGTCTTTTATTGATTCGTAATTAAAATAATGGTAAATGATTGCTGTAGAGTTGATTCTTTTGCAGAATAGAATTGTGCTCAGCACTTGAAAGAAGGAAGTAAAAGTGGAGTGGATATTTGAGGACTATTCTTTCCTGACAGAATATCTCTCAACAAATCTACAAATAAGTAACTACGTGTTTTGCTTTTGCCAAAATTACCCAGATCCTAATAACTTAAGAATAAGACTCTCCAACTTTGAACTGAATATTAAACTGTTTTTGTTTATTTGTTTTTTATCAACTTTTTCTCAGCTACTCACTATTTGAAAGAGCCCTTGTGGTTCAATGGGTTATGTCTTGGCCTGCTAACTGCAAGTTCAGCAGTTTGAAACAGGGAGAGAAATGAGTTGGCCCAATTATAAAATAAAGGAAGTACTCAGTAGCTGCTAAAAAAAAGCCAAGAGGATTTTCCACAAACAGGAAATGAAATCCAAGGTAAAATACGTGTTCTAGAATTGTGATCAGATACTAAATGTGGTTGGGGGAATTGTTATGGATGTCACTCAGAAGATAGATTTGAAGAACCCGAGAGCAAGGAAAAAGAGCAAGAACTGTCTGACTTAGTTGCATGGTTCCATTCATGTTGTGACCTTGAATTAAAGACACACCTTTGAAACTTTAGAAATCTAATTACCTTTGCCCTCAATCCCTGGCACAAATTATGTTTTAAATAGATGTATAGCTGGCATTACAGTCAATCTTATTGTTACATGCTCTTTCACAAATTAAAGATAAAATGCTCTTAGAGTTTACATGATTTTGAAAAGTGGCCAAAAATCTAGATGCTTTTTTAGTACTGTGTCCTAATTCTTAACATAATGCTATTTACTTTGAAAGGCAACAATGTATCTCTCTTCCTCTTCACTTATTTGCTCATATGTTGGAGTTACATGTGTACAGGACTGTCTTATCAAGTTAGTTACAATAAAATTTAAGAGAGCTCCAAGTCACGTATATTGTTGTATCTAAAATCTTTCCCCTTTAAAACAATTGTACAATAAATGAAACCTTAAAGTATGGGAGCATAGGGTTGGGAGAAAAGTGACATTTTAATAGAAATAAATAATAAACCAAGGTTAAAACACATATATTTTTTAATTTGAATAAATGGGAATCAGCAATACAAAGTTTAATAGAAAAAAACCAACTTACATGTATAATGTCTTTATTTCTATAATCACAGTCACACTTCTCATGAATCTAAATAAATCTGTACTTGCATAGTGTACTTTGGCAAGGAGTCACAATGTCATTAAACGTCACGTTCCGTGGTCTATGCTACCTGGTTTTTAACCTCAGGTTAACTGACAAAGTTCCTCACCTAGTAAGTAATAGGAATATAATTGTTACTATGTAACTTTTTACTGTAACAGGTGAAGGTTTACAAAAGTAAAGCAGTTTTCCAGTCAACAATCCATGCAAATTTTGTTTCGCGTCATTGATTGCAAGCATCACATGGTAACATCCTTATCCAACTTCGTCTGTTTCACATTTTCATTTCTTTCTTTCCTAACCCTTCCTGACTTCTGACCTTTGCTCTTAGACAACCGCTACCCTTTTGATCTCAAATGATTGCTTGTTCTAAAGAGTGTATACCTCTCTAGTGTTACTGTTCATCACAGGCCTGCCTATTAGGCTGAAATTGAGGTGATTTCAGTTTCAAGCTTAAAGTGTAACTAAGGATCATAGTGTAAGAGGCTCCACCAGTCTCTCTTCAATCAGTAAGACTCGTCTTTCCTATGATTTTGAATTGTGCTCCAAATTTCCCTCCACTCCATCCAGGACCTTCCCATGTGACCCCTTGGGAGTGGAAGAGTTGGTGGCAGTAGCCAGCCACTCCCTAGATCTTCTGGTATCAAGTTTCTAGAGGCTGATATTCCCTTGTTCCATTAGTTGGTTGGTCTAATTGCTTCTAAAAATCGTTGATTCTCTACACTATTCTTTGTTCCAGGTGGGAGAGACCAATAGTCACACCTTAGATGTCACTCATGAACTTTTAATACTCAAGTCACTATTCACAAAAGTAAGATTTAAAATCTTGTCTTTGTGGAGGATATTATGATAATTGGTCCCCAACAGGGTCCTGAACTCTAGGTATAGTGACTCCTTATCACAAGTTTTTGGTTATGAAATTTCCATCACTTTGCCCACCTATGTTCTACTATATCCAAAATCATATTTACAGCAGATATATGCAGAAAATGTCTGTCAAACACCTATCTAGCAATCAATCTGTCATCGATTTGACTATAGTCCCATTCTCTCTCCCACAACTCTCTACCTGCATTTCTGTCTACGCATTCACTCACATTTATTATTAGTTCGGAACTGTGTGTATCACTATATTAAACTCTGTTGCCTTTAACTCTTGCACGTTTACCATTATCTTCCTTTTCCTTTCTTCTTCTTCTTTTTTAATTTTTTGGCTGGGCTCGTTCTTATTATATATTGCTTGCCCCTTCACCCAAGTATTTCAAACCATGACAAAATATAGCTAATATAGCCGGAAGAACAATTTGGTATTTCAAAAGAATCTATCTCTCTTTTCTCCTACTGACTTTTTCCATTTTCACTTTTCAATTTCATCCAATCAGTTCATATTTTCAAATGAAGATTTTATTTGGGATCTTTAAATGTTTTACCTATTTGAAAAACTTTGAGTAAACCGCCCCCAAACCTACCAAGATTTTATATTAATGAATCTATGCTACTCATATCACCTAGAAATGTTTAAAAACCATGTAAAGAAATAAATACGGTATGCGGCACAGATCAGCAAAGTTTAGAAAATGAAACATGTAAACCTGAGTACTCAATTTTTGGAAGACAAGACTAAATTAGTGACAATTTAATGTCTGTATTTTCAGTTTTAAGCTAAAGTCAAACTTTGTCTACAGCCAAAAATTAAACAAATATGTTATCATTTTAAAAACACAGGATACTTTTCTTACAAAGAGGTTAGAAAATTAGTATACTTTAAAAGCTGAACTACATATTTATTATTATACTTGATTATTATACTATCTAATTGTTTAAAGTTCACAATAGTTAATATCATTTCTAAAAATAAAATTTGTGAAGAATATCCAATTTAAGATTTCATAGTTCAGTATGGAATGCAATCATTTTAACTCTGTAAAGGATCAATGAGTTCATTTTATAAATGTGACGTTTATGATCCATTTTTTCATTCTGATCATTAAATGAATAAAGGATGAAGGAGTAATATTAAAGGAATTTTAGTGTAGTGAGAAATTGCTGAACTATTTTTAGATAAGATTGATAATAGAATAAGTAACTTCTACTTCTACTTATTTAATATTAAATATATTCTTAGTTTTAGATTTTATTTATTTTGTTAAATAACAAGCTAAATATTACCAAGAATGTAATCCAAATCAAGATCTGACCGTATTTCTTTTCTAACATGGGCCTAGATGAACTACTTCTGGGATTTTTATGCTACAGAGTTTCTGTTTTAATATTCAGCTCTTTATATGTATTTTGCTGCATAAATACAAGCCTACACATTCCAAAGAATTGACTAATTGTGTCACCCCAAGAAACCTGTACTTAGAAAACTAGACAGTAGGTCAAACTTTGCCCATTGACCTTAGTTGGGTGACCCTAGAAAAAGTGTTCTCTAGGTTAATTTTGATTTATGTGCCTAGGAAAACTCCTTAGCATATAGTGTCAATATAAAGAAGATCAAACATAATATTGACCTAACTGGACAATTCAGAGAAAATTTTTTTCTTGTATTTAATATGTACACACTTTCAAAAGATAATTTCATTGATCCGAAGATCAAATCAATGGTCTACATTTATGAAATAATTCTTATTAAATCAAATCAGGAATTATCTGGTTTTATTCTTGCTTTGGGATCTTTAAGTTTCTCCTTCAGGTACCCTAATCATAATGCTTCTCTCAAATACACTGAATTAAAATTTTAGTTATTTGGTAAGAACAAATGGTTGATTTATTTTTTGCTGTTGTTTGTCTTGTTTTGTTTTCTGGTAACTCAGATTTATCTCACTTTAGGAATTGACTTTTGGAGCTAATTTACCACAGGGAAGTGATGGTTAGATGGCCTGTTTGAATCTGCCTAGTCTTATCGAACTCTAACTTTGGATCAGTAGAGTCGGCAGGAAGGAAAACAATCTATAAAAAAATAATATTTTTAAAATATGCATTGAGCAATTATTGTATCTCACATACTGTGACATGTGTAAACATGGATGAGTTATCCTTCCCCATTTTCATTGTCTTCCTCTTCCATCTTATTCTGCTTCCTACAGTTCTTTTTCATTGAGTAGCTATAAAGCATTATCTCTATTTTCTATTAAGAATATTACCTAAATGGATTAGAAGGAGGGTGAGAGTTTTGGAAAATTCCTATACACAGGCCATGAAGTGTAAAATATTTATAAAATATTACTTTACATATCCTTTATTGTCAAATGAAAAGAAATAGTAATTTTTATTAATCTTCTATGTAAGCCTGAGTAAAATATTGATAAGTGCTTAGTAAACTAAACCATTTAATAAGTAAGCTCAACATTGTTAGTTTTAAGCTAAAATAAATCTTTATGTATAGCTGAATATTAGTTTTGAAATAATTAAAAACATACTGTATTTACTATCTGTTGCAGAATATTTAAATTTAAAATATTTCATGATATAAACTAGTTTTGCTAGATCATTTAAAATCATGTATTCCATTTTACATATGAATAATTTAATAACCGGAATGCATTTTTGTAAAATTATATATTCATAAATTTTTATCTTAATGCATTTAAAGAGGAAATACCTGAGAAGCTCCCACGTATATTTTATACTTATCTTTATAAAAGAAATGCATGTAGAAGGAATTTCTAGAAAAGACAGATTTTCAAAAGTTCACATATTTTTTATAATGCTCAAAGAAGTGGCTTCAAAAAATTAATTGATAAATGGTAAGCAGAATGTCCCACTGATCTGAATTCTTTGTCCAAAAGGAATCATGATGATAACTCCTATAATATTTTAAATATCCCAGATTAGTCAGAATATTATACTAACTGTCCCCTACTCAATTCTGACTCATAGTGACCCAGTAGGACAGATTAAAACTGCCTGTGTGGCGTTTTGATATTGTAAACCCTTAGGACAGTAGAAAGCCTCATTTGTCTCTTGCTCTAAGTTTTAGATAGCTCATTTAATAATCACAAATGCACCACAAAAAATAAGTTGTTTTGGTTTTAAACCATTGCTCACATTTAGGAGATGGACACAGAGAACATCCATCATTAATCATTTCAAAGCTGTACTTTGAAGTAAGAGAGTTGGGTCCTAGAAAGTGCTATTTTAAGATTCAACTGTTCATTTGTGCATTGACCAGTCCCAATACCAAGAATACTAAAATGCTTATGAAATAACATTGAACACCATTATTTCTCTCTCATTTTATTATGCTAGAAAATATGTATATAAATTATGTGAAGAGAATCTTCTTAAATACAAACATGCTCAACTATGTTGTGGATGTATATATAAAAAGTATGAATTACTTCCACAGAAAACTTACCTTTACAAGTATAAAATATCGCATTTGTTTACCAAATATGAAGGAACAAATAAAGCTCCACCACTTTGAATAATACGTTTTGGCTTGTTTGTTGAAAATCAACTCGATGAATATTACTTATTATTTACAGGGGTCACTGAGGCATAGTCTAGTACATGGAAAATCTTTCGATGAATTTTAGAAAAGCAAATAGCAATCTTGTATGTTCTCCCCTATGGAAAAAACCTCTAAGCATAACATCTCATTATACTGATGCTGTTGGAAGATGAATTTGTCATTACAGATATCCACTGCTTTACAAAAGTTAAATTTACCCTGTTTCCCCGAAAATAAGGCAGTGTGTTATTTTAAGTCTTGCTCCCAAAGATGCGCTAGGTCTTATTTTCAGAGGATGTCTTATTTTTCCATGAAGAAGAATACGGTACACATTTATTGTTTATTGTTTAGTAAAAGAGACCTCGCACTTCCTGTCTGCTCCGGCTGTGCTGCGGCCAGCAGTGAGCTGCGCAGCGGCGCCCAATGCTAAGGTCCAGAGTCCAGAGTTACGGTAGCTTCGGGGGGGCCTTATTTTCGGGGAGGTCTTATTTTGGGGGGAATGCCTTATATTTCAGCAAGAGGCAAAACTGTAGGTAGGTCTTATTTTCAGGGATGTCTTACTTTCGGGGAAAGAGGGTATGTCACTTGGTTTATACGAAAGTCTATTTGGGTGCCTGCTTTCACTAGCCTAAACAATGTCCATAGAGGAGTTTAACTTTCATGAAGAGGTGAAAATGACGCTAGAACTCAGTTTTCATTTGGCAGAAAACCTTTAGAGAGGCAAGTCTCCCTGCTTGCTTACAAATACTTTCATAGGAACTCTCTACTTGTGGATAGTGAGAAAAACCTACATTTTTAAAACAAAAGTGTGGATAGCAATGAAATATATTATCCTTAAAACATAAAAGCAAAACACTGTTTTACGTCCCAGTTTCACAGACGTACATTGAGCAAGAAGGAATGACATATACACACACAAAACAAACTGCGTGAAGAAGGAGCCAGAGCAAACCTCATATCCATATTCTCCGTGTTGAGCACCATCCTTTGGCGTCATCAGGGGCGTTATCAGAATGAATAAAATAAATAGCAGACATCCTTTCTGCTCTGACGAAAATCAGATTTTACTCTTTAGTGAAGGTTAAAAGGTAACCCCACTGTCATGATTGGAGTCTGATTCATAATGATAATATATAGGATTTTGTCTTTCTCCAGTATAATGGCTGTTGGATTTTGAACTGCGGATCTTGTAGTTTGCTTACCCCGCAGTACCAGGTCTGTTTAGGGTCTTTGCTCAGCTAAAGACAGAGTGAGATATATATTGTGTTTGAGTAAAAATGAGTAAGGGGGGGATGGTGAAAAAGAAAAAGAGATACAGACAATATCAACATTTTTTTCTTTTTGTTTAGTACCCAAACAATTTGTAGGTAGAATGCATTATAACTACAGTTCCAGCAATATTCTTTATAGAAATGGAAGCATGTTTATATGGATATACAATAGACTTGAGCCTAAGTAATTTTGAAGGATAAAGTAGAATATGACATATTTACAGACTTTGGAACATATTATACAGTAATCAGAACAACTTGGTTCTTGTTTGATCAGTAATCACTTTGAAAATTATAAATTGCTACAAATAGTTTTGTTTCTATGACCACACTATATCATGAATACTTATTAGCAACACACCACTAACTCCATAAAATATGGTATGCATTTTTCTGATATTTATTTATATATTATTGTCACCCTGTAAATAATAAGGATATTTATCTCTGTGTTTATACATATTAGTAGAGGAAACAGCATGTTTATTAATTATATATTTAGACTCCAGTCTTTATGCATAAACTTAAACATCTTAAGTATATATATTATAAGGAAAGGTTCTTAATTATTTATTAAGTAATCTTTGACTATTAATTTATATTTTAAATTGATTCAAAATAAGCTTGAGGAGCAATTGTAATAAATTCACTCATTGCACACTTAATTCATCTTTCTAGCATTTACCAACTTCACCATATATTTTTTACTTGCTGGTGTTGTTAGTTGCTGTGTTGTTGATTCTAACTCGTGGTGACTAGACCTGTGCAGAGTAGAACTATTTTACAGAGTTTTCAAAGAAAACTTTTGGAAGCAGATCATTAGTCATACTTATTGAGCTGACTATGGTGCATTTCTAATCATGTATCTTGTGACTACTAGTTAAAAACTTAATACTTTCCACTACTGTAATGGAGTGAAACTTCTTTCTTTTTTTTCTCATTTTATTGGGGGCTCTTACAACTCTTATAGCAACCCATACACATATTCACTGGGTCAAACATTTGTACATATGTTGCCATCATCATTTTCAAAACATGTTCTTTCTACTTGAGCCCTAGATATCAGCTACATTTCCCCCTCCTCCACCCACCCTCTCTCATGAGATCATAAACAAATTTTAGATTTGAGAGTCAAATGTATTTGTTAGCAAGATTACATATAACTTACAAATGGAGAAAAAGATTATGAAGACTTCACAAGTTGTTGAAAATTATACTTAATCATCTCCAATGTTCACAGGAGAGGTTTGAGCAGAAGAATAATAGGAATACTTTAAGTGAAACATTCTGGTTCATGCATACATATATTTTGAGAATAGACCTTATAAAGGTAAGAGCAAAAGAAAGGCTGACTATAAATATATAATTCTATATATTAAAGTGCATCCCTTCTACATATTTATTTTTAAAAATATTAATATGCATTTAATGATAAAAATTTAAGCAATATAAAAAATTTGCCCTTGTGATAGAATGATTTTCATCAGTTTGATTACCAACTCAGGTCCATGAAACCACAAGAGCTTTGAGAATTTAATGAGGTTCACACAGCTTTTTGAAACATTAACAATGCTAATTGGATAATGGAGTTTGATTAAATCCCATCTCTTTATAGCCAGTGCTATTACCCATCTTTTTATTTATTTATAGTACAAATAAAAGGCCTGTGTAAATTTCCCATATGGCTATTACAGAAACTATATACTTAGTGCCTATTAATAGTATGGGTATTTTTCTTGCTATATAATGTGACATTAATCTTCAAAAAAAGTAATCATTTTCCTTCATTAAAGAACTAGGAATATATTATAGATGAATCTGAAAAAATTAATAGTCAACTATTAGATACATGTTGAAAATTAGCAAGTTGGTTGATTTAGAAAAGTCAACTTAAGGACATGTTTAGAATGGCTGAATTTCTATATAATGACAATACTTGTAAAAAATTTCCAATGCAATAAACTGAGAATAAGGCCATGATATAAAACAAAGGCTCTATGGGAAGGTGGTGCTAGTATTTGGATATAAAAATAACATGAACTGAACAAGGGAAGAAACTAAGAGAATCTCAGAAGAAAACAGACAGAGTGGACAAAAGAAGGTCAAGGAAGCCTTTGTGGTTTGTAAAAATTACACTAGAGCTCAACTACTGTGGATTATCTTGAACTGATGGTTTTCTATAAATAGAAGACTTATTTGGGGCAGTTGTCATGGAAAAAGCACCTTGTTTTATTCTTTCTTAAAAGAGGCCTTGTGATATTATGCTGAGAAACTTACATGCAGCACAACTCTACTTCCTGACCAGAGAAAGGTTTAGAGCTTTTTTTTTTTGGCTTTTTGTACACACACGAAAAAGTCAAATAGTAAAATTTACAATGGATAAAAAATTGATTGTGCAAATGACCTTGGGAAAAATGTTTTAAAACTAAAAACCTAACAAATTCTAAGAATGTTAATGTTAATATAAGGATATCATCCATGATCCTTATAGAATTATAAATGAGCATATAAAATCAAAGATATATAATAAAACATATGTGATCAAATCAGGGGAAAATTAGGCTAATTAGTTAATATTTTTGTTTTTTTAATTTTAAGGGTCAGATACAGAGCACATAAGCTAACAATGGATACTGAGAATTACAAATCAGTTTTTCTAATAAAATTACATATAGCTTATTAGCTCTAAATAGAAATTTTGATTTTGATATGCAAATCAAAATCTTTCGCTGCCTTTGTTAAGTGCCTTTTAGAAAATATTATTCATAGTGACATCATGATAGAATAGAGTGCCTCAAAGTGTTGAGAAGATTTGACTCCAACATGTGGGTTAGCAGCAGATCATTTCAAATGACAATATGTATATATGTCAAGACCTGGCTAAGATACTAATGCTGGTTCTGGACCTGAGACACAATAACTTCTTTGCTGATACCATTGCTACAGGGTTTAGGATACTTTCCTTTACTGTTGACACTGGTCACTGAATGCTCTTTTGAGGGTACTTTTTGTCTCAGAAAATCAGATGTGGAAAACAAATTGTTTATTCATATTTGAAACAAATATGTAGCAGGAACTAAAGAAAATTGTGAAAAATTATACACTTAATATATGATAGACTACACAATCTCTTAAAAATCAGAAACAGAAAGCCATAAGAAGAAAGGAAACTGAGCTCAAGTGACAATTGGTTGAAAATGAATGTTTACCAAAGATTGATGAGAACACAATGAATCATAGAAACGACTCCAAAAGCAATATTAGAATTGAAATCTACATTGGATAAGAAACTATGGAATCCACATTCAGCCAACGGCAGAAGCATCATGAGAATTTATCCTGACATGCACAGGAATGACAGCGTGTTGAGAACAGTGAGAAGCTACCTATTACATGCTTAAAATATGTAATATAAGAGTTCCAGAAGGGAAAAAAATATTCTTGGAAAACCCACCCCTCATATCCATAATTTAGAAAAAGAAAAAATTAACATTGAACTTATAAATGCATTGGTTATATATAATAATTCTGATTCTGGTTTTATAAAACAATCATCTGGAAAGAAATTGGCACTTTTGTGAATTACAAAAGGTGATAAAAATTCACCCAGAAATACCTTAAAGAATATTGTGTGCCCATCAAGCACCCCAACCACCATAATATCTAGACTTGTTCTCTGCAACTTGACAATACCTATTCTCCACCAACTAAATACATATCCCTCACAACCAACTGTGCCAAGGTCCCCATGAACATGGGTCCCCGTGCGTGATCAGGTTGCCCAGTCCCACCTGTGCTGCTTGAGACAGACCTGGCTCTACTGCCAACAACTGGAGTCTGAAACTGGTCTGTGAACAGGTCCCTTGAGTAACTCCCTCCCTTTCTAAGGCACTTGAGTGCCAGCCCAATCTGTAGGCCATACCCACCCTGCCTGAGAGATCCACTCACGTAATGCTTCAAATACATAGTTCTGGCTGTTTAAGGTCAGATTCAGCCCCAATGAGATAAAGATGCACCTTGAACCCCCAGTACAGCTAGCCTCAGGTAGTTTTTAGAATCATCCCTACTAGCCTCTGAGAAAGAATCCAAGGGCTCCTGGACCTCCAGGAAAATGGCACCAAGCTCCACGAAAACGCCATGCAGAAAACAACCCACATCAGCAGCAACTACAAGAAAGCAAGAGAAACAAAATACAGTATCTGAGAAGGACCTGAACCTAGCAACATAGAAAGAAGTGGCAGACTTTGAACCGCCACAGAAAGAAATTTTCAGTACGCTGCTGAGAGTCATACAGGATATAAAGGAATCAATACAGAAAAGGGATAAAAAAATAAAGAGGATAGAGTCCATTTACTGCAGGGAAATTCAAGAGTTAAGGGAAAATGCAGCAGATGCAGAGCAAACAGTAAAAGGATCTTACCACCGGGCTGGAAAAAGCAGAGAATCTTATCAGAGGCCTCAAAGATAGCCAAGAAGAATTCAACAAACGTGACAGACAATTAAACAAGATGATCAAAGAACCTGAAGAAAACCTTAGAACAATTAGCAATGCTATGTAGAGAAACAATATTCAAATAATTGATCCCAGAGCAAGACATACTGAAGAAAAACAACAGCCAAGATAGCGAGGGAATTCCTGGAAGAAAACGTTGCCAATGTAATGAAAAAGAATGAAATCATCCAGGAAGTGGGGAGAATACCAATTAGACTGAACACCAGAAGAATACACCAAGCCATACAGTAGTCAAATGATCCAACTTTGAGGAAAAGGAGAAAATCATAAGTGCAGCTACAGGAAATAAATGAGCTCCCCTATAAGGCTAATCCAATAAGAATATGCTAAGACTTATCAGCAGAAACCTTGAAGAAAAGGAAAGAATGGAATAGCATCTTCCAAAAGTTGAGGGAGAATAACGATAACCCAAGAATCCTCTTTCCTACCAAACTTTCCATCAAAATAGAGAGGTAAGGGTTTGTCCAGATCAGGAAAATGCAGAGAATATGTCAAAACCAACCAGCACCAATTTCCAACTCCCTGGAGAGTGGTCAGAGGACCAACATCCACAGAGCACAAACATGAGATGACCACATAGTGTAACCCTATCCAGAAGTCAGTGTAATGAAAGCAATGCCCAAGAGGTCTTTGATTCAACTGTGAAAAGAAAACAAAAATGAATCTCCCTACACATAGCACACTAATAAGGAGGGATGGAGGAAAATGTCTATCACAAAACATAGGAGATGACAAAAGAATCCACAGATGGATGTAATGGCTTTGCGTTTCAATGGTCTGAATTCCCCCATCATAAGACAAAGGGTAGCAGACTGGAATAAGAAACAAAACATAGCAATCATTGTCTGCTAGAGACACATCTCAAGCTCACAGACTAAAAAAAGGTTGAGGATCAAAGTTGGCGGAAGGCATAATAAGTTAATGGCAATCTGAAAAAAGCAGACTTCTCAATTCTAATTACTCAAAAAGCCCATTTTAAGATACAAGAGATAAATGTGGGTGTTATATAATGCTTAAGGACCCAGTAGACCAAGAGCCAGTGAGCATAATAAACATATAAGTGGCAAACAAGGGCCCAACAAAATACATCAATCAAATCTTTCAAAAGATAGAAAAAGAAATCATGAGATGAACAATCATAGTAAGAGACTTCAATACAGCACTCTCCAAGAAGGATAGATCAGAGGGAATGACTAAACAAGGAGGCTACAGAAGTAAACTTTATAATAAGACAAAAGTGCCTGATAGACATATTCAGAGCATTCCACCTAACTGCAATAAAACTGAAATTCTTTTCAAGTTCACACTGCATGTTTTTGAAAATGCTGGGATACAAGTCAAGTTTTAGGAAATTCAAACATAGAGAGGTCACTCAACTTCCTTCTGTGACCACTATGTAATAAATCTGGAAATTAACAAAGAAAAGTAAAGAAATAGGGCAATTACATGGAGGTTGAATAACTTATTTATTCAAGAGAAAGGGTATTGGTTCAAATTAGAGGTGAAATGAAGAATTTTCCAGAGATCACTAAGAATGAGAATAAAACATACCAAACTCTATGGGATACAGCAAATTATTGAGGAAATTACCTCAATATAATTAAAGCTACATATGAAAATCCAACAAGCCTCACAATAAATAGAGTAAAGTCAAAAACAATCCCACTGAAAAAGGGAACCAGACAAGGACGCCCTTGTCCCCACTTTTATTCCACATGGTCTTGGAGGTCCTAGCAAGTAATATAAGGCAACAGATACATGTCAAATGTGGGAAAAGAAGAAGTTAAACTATCATTGTTTGTAGATGATATGGTTTTATTTATTGAAAACCCCAAAGCCTCTGTAATAGGAGTGCTAGAAACAGTAGAGGAATATGGCAGAGTGTCAGAATTAATGAGCAACAAGCAGAAGTCAATTAGATTGCTAATACAATTGATGAGATTACAGAAAAAATAGATTCAGAAGGTAATGCCCTTCACAATAACCAAACATAAATTGAAATACCTAGGGACATACATAACCAAAATAACGAAATACCTGTATGAGGAAAAGTACAGAATTATTGCAAGAAACCAAGAGGGACTTTAACAAATGGAAAAATATCCCATGCTCATGGATCAGTAGACTCAATATTGTAAACATGTCAATACCACTTAAGGCACTATACAGGGTCAAAGCAATTCTGATACTAATGCCAACAGCATTTTTCAAAGAAATGGAAAAACTGACTACCAACTTCATATGGAATACAAAGAAACACAGATTAGGGAAATAATTCCTCAAGAAGAGTAAAGTAAGTGGGCTTGTATTCCCTGACTTTAAAACTTATTATACAACCACGGTTGTCAAAAAAGCACGGTCCTGGTACAATGACAGATATTCAGACCAACAATGATAGATAGTCAGACCAAGGGATAAGAACAGAAAAAACAAACAAAACAGCAGAATTCAGACAACTGATCATTGATAAGGGACACAAAAAATCAAATGGGAAGCAGATGCCCTTTTCAAAAAATGTTGCTGGAAAAACTGCAGAAGAATGAAACCAGAACCTTTCCTTAGCAGATATTCAAGGACAAATTCAAGGTGGATTACAGACCTCAAGGTAAAACCCAAAATATCAAAATCATCAATGAAAAACACGGGGCCCTCTACACAAGTACTCCCTCAGTACAAAAACACTTCATTCTATTAATCTAGCATTCCATGATGCTCACTTTCCCTACACAATCACTGAAAACAAAGTGGTTGCATAAGCAAATGTAGTGAAAAAAACTGATGGTGCCCGGCTACCAAAAGATATAGCATCTGGGGTCTTAAAGGCTTGAAGACAAACAAGCAGCCATTTAGCTGAGAAACAATAAAGCCCACATGGAAGAAGCACACCAGTATGTGTGATCGTGAGGTGGTGATATGATCAGGTATCGGACATCAAAGACCCAGAACAAAATATCATATCATCGTGAATGAGGGGAAGTGTGGAGTAGAGACCCAAAGTCCATCTGTAAACAACTGGACATCCCCTTACAGAAGGGTTGTGGGGAGGAGATGAGCCAGTCAGGGTGCAGTATAGCAATGATGAAACACACAACTTTCTTCTAGTTCTTTCATGCTTCCTCTCCCCACAGTATCATGACCCCAATTCTACCTTACAAATCTGGCTAGAGCAGAGCATGTACACGGGTACAGATAAGAGCTGGAAACTCAGGGAATCCAGGACAGATAAACCCCTCAGGAATAATATTGAGAGTAGCCATACCAGAGGAGAAAAGGGGGATTTATCACAATGATCCACATACAACCCCCTCCCACGGGATGGACAACAGAAAAGTATGTGAAGGGAGACATCGGTCAGTGTAAGACATGAAAAGTTAATAATAATTTATAAATTATCAAGGGTTCATGAGGGAGGGAGGGTGGAAGAGGGAGGGTAAAAAATGAGGTGCTGAAACCAAGGACTGAAGTCGAAAGCAAGCGTTTTGAGAATGATGAGGGCGACAAATGTACAAATGTGCTTCACATAATGGATGGATGTATGGATTGTGATAAGAGTTGTACAAGCCCCTAATAAAGTGATTTTAAAAAGAAAAAAGGAAATATTGGGAAAGAGTTAAGAATGTAAGTGCTGGGAATACATGGGCTATCTGCAATAATGAAGGGTATACACCAAGCAGAAGAGAAAATAGACATGTGGGAACATACTAAATATAATACACTTTTATGCACCAAAAGACTTCATCAAGAGAGTAATGAGAGAGTCCACAGACTGGGAAAAGATATTTAGTAATGATATATCAGACAAAGGTCTTATTACTAAAATCCATAGAACCCTGAAACCTTACAATAAGAAAAAAAAAATGAATAGCCCACTGAGGAGGTGGGCAAAACACTTGAACAGAAGAGTCACAAATAAGGAAACCTGAATGGCCAATGAACCTCAATAGACAAAAGGATTAAAAAGCTCTGGTATGCACACAATGGAGTACTACACATCCCTAAGAAGCAGTGATAAAATGATGAAACACCTTGTCTTGTGGAAAGATCTGGAGGATATTATGCCGAGCGAAGTTAGCCAAGCACAAAAGGACAAGTGCAAACTGAGTCCACCGAAGTAACTGCTGACCACAAAATGCACATAGGGAAAAATGGACATAGCATACAGTTCCCAGGCTGAGGACCAGGCCAACATCACGATGCATGCGTCATCCAAAAAAGAAAGAAAGAAAGGAAAAATATGAAAAAGAACCAGATAGCACCTCTGTGGAAAGACATTCTCCCCCACCCCCTCACTCCACACCTCGTGCCTTACAGCCCACAGAAGGGCAGAGAACTAAAAAAGAGGGCAGTTTGGCAGGGCACTAACCCGCCCAAGGGAAGATTATTGTTTGTTTCCTCAGGAAAGATAGAGAGTAGGCCTCATCCTCATTCTGGAGTCCCAGGCCCTGACGGTGATGCTCCTGCTCTGAAGAGCTTGTTCATAGGGAGGCCTGCAGGGCTGGCCTCAGCTGGGGACAAGACATTGCCTCCCTAGAGGAAGCGCTACAGAGGCCAGCACTGAAGATAGTTCGGGAAGTAGGGCTGGTTTGTCAGCCCACATGGGGCAAATCAAGAGGGAAGTGCGAGGCCAGCAAGGGCAGTGAAGACACAGGGCCTGAGCAATCTCGACTGCAGACTTCTGACAGGGGGAAGCACTTGGCACCTCTTCTGAACTGATTGGGAGATATTCACAAGGGGCCACACTGAAAGTCTAAAGGTTCAATGGGGTTTGGGGTGGGGCACTAGACCACGCCACTCGTGTCTGCAGGAAGAGCTATGGGGTTTTGTACAAGGTGCACTCCTCAGACACAAACTCTGAGGACTAAAAGGGTATAAGTGTTCTTAGGTAAGCGGGTCCTGGGTTATGGAACCGGGAAAGATAAGGGGATTGGGCAGATGGATTGTAATAGGGTCTATTTAACCAAGGGACAGTCATCTACTCTGGGCCTGGACAACAGGTAGACTTGGAACTATATGTATGGTCTCTGTGCCTACCCCCCCACCCCCCGGAGGGGGTCTATTTATATAAGATAGGCAGCATAAACAATCACAAGAAGACTTCATGGAACTGACGGTTGCAGGTGGGGTGGGGCTTAGCATGGGAGAGGAAGAGGAGTGGGGAGGAGGCAAATGAGCAAATAATGACAGGGACAAGGGACTTGCAAGGGATCTAAATTTGATGGTTAGGCAGGTGTAGTATTCCTGGTTGTGTTTGATCAGTTGAAATGTATTTGAGAGGAATTACTGAGAGGTGTACAATGTGAAAACATGATAGTGGGGTAGGAGGAAAGAGAAAGTAAAAGGCATATATATATACATAGGTATAAATACAGATATGAATATATGTAAATATATAAAGATAGGTGTGTTGTTCTATATATGTATACATATACATGCACACACACACACATATATATGTAAATATAACATGGAAAAAAACATGGTGAAGAAAGCTGAGGGTGGCTAGCAAATAAAGGATATAGTGTCTGGGGTCTTAAAGGCTGAAGTTAAACAAGCAGTCATGAAGCAAGGAAGCAACAAAGCCCACATGGAATAAGCACACCAGCCTTTGTGATCAGGAGGTGTTAACAGGAAAAGATATCAGAAATTCAAAAACAATCAGATTGATGTGAAGGAGTGGAGACAAAGTGGAGACAAAAAACTCACCTGTAAGTTAACTGGACAGTCCATCATAGAAGCTCTACATGGAAGGTATAATATATCCAGGGTGCAGTATAGCAATGATGGAACACATAAATATCTTCTAGTATTATTTCCTCCTCTTACTGCTATGGTCTTAGTTTCATCTCATGAATCTTGTTAGACTTGTATATGCTCATTTGTATAACTGAGGTCATTCGATTCATGAAATCCAAGATAAATAAACCCTTCAGAAATAGAAATGTGAATAGTAATTATCTGAGGGTATGGTAAGGTGGGGTGGAGGGTGAATCAATAGCAATGATGACTGCATAACCCTATGTGATAATTTGGTTTATTGCGCAAACATGGCCAATAGGAACATCTAGGATTAATCAGGTCGCAGTTTGATTGGAGGGCAAAGAGATAAATGGCTATGCAAGGCCAATCCCCCCTCTCTATTGCTCTCTGCCTTAGCTAGTACTCTCCCTTGACCAGTGCTACACTGCCTGTGGGCCAAGTCAACCTGTGGAGTGTGTCACTGGAGCTTGAGACTCTTTTGAGACTTGATTCACCACACTGCTGGTGTTTACACTGCTTGACCTTGAGGCTGGTGATCCCATTGCCTTGCATTGCTTGAGTTTGATTTCCCATTGGGACCAGCTTTAGGAAGCTCCCAAGCTACTGACTATTGGTGACCCACCCTGCTGTATGTTTCCTGAGGGCAGACTCTGCCTGCCTTGCCCTAGGGAAGGCTCCCTTGTCTGCTTCCTTGACCTTGGACCCAGCAGCCCACTTGAGTTTAAGGACTTCTAGTACATTAACAGTTCCAGGAAAGTGAGTTGAACTGAGTCCTGAAATTCTGTGTGGATTAATTAGCTATTAATTCATCTTGCTGTATAAATTCTATCTATCTATCTATCTATCATCTATCTATCTATCTTTCATCATCTATCACCATAAGTGTCTTGGCTTTGTTTCTCTAGAGAACCCTGCCTAACACAGCCCACTTGAGAGGGGAACAAATAACAGTATTGTAGGTGAATGGAGACATTGGATGGTGTAAGATATGGATATATATCATATAAAATATATAATATATATATATATATATATATCATATAAAAATAAGGGTTCCTGCAGGGTATATTTGGGAAGGGTTAAAGGGGAGCTGATATCAAAGAGTTGAAGAAGAAAGAAAAATTTTGAAAATGATGGTAGCAGCAATTGTATAATTATGCTTTATCCAGTTGATTTATGGATTGTTATAATATCTGAATGAGCTCCCAATAAAATGATTTTCAAAAAATGTATATTTTTTTCCTCACAGTCATAATAGTCCTCTTCATACCACAACATTTCACCTAAAAATAAAGCAATAGTTACATAAA
Source organism: Echinops telfairi (assembly GCF_000313985.2). Lineage (NCBI taxonomy): Eukaryota > Metazoa > Chordata > Mammalia > Afrosoricida > Tenrecidae > Echinops > Echinops telfairi. The sequence continues at coordinate 22,130,465 of NW_022103908.1, read as the reverse complement.
CTTGGACAATTTTTTTGACTTGAGAATATTGTCAAGCTTTCAATATGTGCTTGACATAAGTGAAATGTTTATCTTCTTAATGATTTACTTATATTCTACTGAAAAATATGTATTTTTAAGGAATTATATACAAGGAGAATAAAATAGAATGTATATGCATATATGCATATATGCATATGTGTGTATATATGTATATTGAAAAGAAAATTATGAAATAAATATATTTTCATGTCTGATTTCATTTTATAGCTCAACTGATAAATCTGAATCATATACTATGAAAGTGAATTGCTCAATTGAAGATTAATGTTGGTTTTGCATATTTTTCACTTACTTTTGTTCCTGGGTAACCCAAACTACACATTAAAATTATTTAATTGTTCAAAAGTTATTAAGTATTGATAATTTTATAGATATTAAATCATCTAAAACATTTTAATAACTCATTTGAATTTTTATGATTATCTATATACTGGATAATAAAAAAAACTTACTACCATAATTTTTAAATCAATAATTGAAATGTTTTTTTTCTTAAATGAGTCTTATTACCAAATAACTTTAAAAACACCACTTCTTAACTTACAAGAGCTGTGATCTCTTATGGACTCTTCCGTGCATGCTCTGTATGGGGTCATATGATAGAAGTTTCTCCTTTTCTCAATATGATGCCCAAGATATCTTTATGTTGATCAATAAAACTTCAGTACAAACTACCCCTGAGACATACCCTCCCACAAGTCTATCTTGATGTTCGCGTTTCCAGATACAGTGTGGCCTTGCATCTAGTTTTGATGCTAGTTTATTCACTTAAGTTAGCAAAACATGTTTAGTGTCTCCAAATTTTTCTTGTGGAACCTAAACCTTAGTGACAGCTGTGAAAAAATGAAAACTTTCTCTAATTAACCAAACATTAGTTTTAAAGTTGTACATTAAATAAATAAAACTAAATAAGAACCAATGCATATGAATTATTGTGCTGGCAAAGAATATTGAAAGTACCATGGACTGTCAAAAGAGCAAACAAGTCTGCCCTTGAAAAAGTACACCCCAAATGCTCCTTAGACACAAGGATGGAGAGTTTTCATCGCATGTACTTGGGACAAGTTACCAGGAGACACGAGTCCCTGGAGAGGGATATCATGTTTGGGAAAGCAGAGGGGCAATGATCAACAAGAAGGCCCTTAAAGGGATGGGTTGACACAGCGGCTGCAATGATGGGCTTAAACATAAGAATGATTGTGAGAGGGGTGCAGGACTGGGTGATTTTGTGGTTGTTGTTTTATATAGGGTCACTGTGAGCTGGAATCAACTCAACAGCATCTAACCACAGCAGCAGCAAAGGGGCTCAAAGGCAGTGCATTTATCATTTGAACAGGACCCCTGGTATCACAGAGTCGACGTTCTCCTAAAACCAAGACCATTTCACTGCACTCCCTGCCATGGAATTTATGCGGACTCATAGAAACCCAGTGTGGTTCAGAAGTCCTGGATAATCTGCTACTACAAAGCTCACTACCTCGGAAATCCTGCTGGTTAGTTCTCTCTCAGGTAGGACCACTATGAGTTGGAACTAATCTATGGACCCAGCAATCATCACACCTTATTAATTACTGTCAAAGACAACTTTTGTATTAATATTACAAGGCCAATGAATTATTTTTTGTGGCTATTCTATCCAAAGTATGTGTCACTTCCATTAAATGATATTTTCCTTTATGGATCTAGGCAAGAAAGTAGGGAAAGGCACTGATAGAAGCAAAAGTGGCGAAGAAAGCTGATGGTGCCCGGCTATCAAAGGATATAGCGTCTCGGGTCTTAAAAGCTTGAAGGTAAACAAGCGGCCATCTAGCTCAGAAGCAACAAAGCCCACATGGAAGAACACATCAGCCTGTGCGATCACGAGGTGTCGAAGGGATCAGGTATAAGGCATCATCAGAACAAAAAATCTTACCTTAGTGAATGATGGGGGAGTGCAGAGTGGAGACCCAAAGCCCATTTGTAGGCCACTGGAGATCCCCTTGCAGAGAGGTCTCAGGGAGAAGATGAGCCAGTCAGGGTGCGATGTAGCAACTATGAAAAATACAACTTTCTTCTAGTTCCTAAATGTTTGCCCCCACACACACACACACTATCATGATCCAATTTCTAACTTAAAAGTCTGGATAGACCAGAGGATGTACACTGATTCAGATAGGAACTGGAAACACAGGGAATCCAGGGTGGATGATTCCTTCAGGACCAGTGGTGTGAGTGGCGATACTGGGAGGGTAGAGGGAGAGTGGGTTGGAATCTATATGTGACCTCCCTCCTGTGGGACAGGCAACAGAAAAGTGGGTGAAGGGAGTCGTTGGACAGGGAAAGATATGGCAAAATAATAATTTATAAATTATCAAGGGCTCATGAGAGAGGGTGGAACGGGGATGGAGGGGAAAAATGAGGACCTGATGCTGGGGGCTTAAGTGGAGAGCAAATGTTTTGAGAATGATGAGGGCAATGAATGTACAAATGTGCTTTACACAATTGATTATGTATAGATTGTGATAAGAATTGTATAAGCCCCTAATAAAATGATTTAAAAAAAAGAATTCACCTGTGTGTATTTGTTCACAGGCTACATTTGATTGCCCATCCTATTAAATGAGCTCTCTTTGAGTATTAAATGAGCCCTTTGAGAAGTAGGAGGAGTTTGGTTCACTACCAGGGAAAACCAGGAATGGAGTGCATTCTCTGGATTCCAAGATCCATGAGAAGTGAAACTCCCTGACAGAGCAGGTAATTGCGACCCTGGAGGAGCACCCTCAGAACCATGAGACAGAGGATCAACTTCTCACCCCACAGAGCAAATAAAGCTGCTGTCACTGGTGCAGCAAGAAGGTTTTTTGAGTGGGGCATTTCTGGACACTCTTCTTGGGTAGCTGGGTTCACTGATCCATGAAGCTTGGGCTGAAAACTTTTGGTTTGAGGCTTACAATGTGGTGGAATGCCCTTTGTACATTTATTATGCCCTAAAAGACTTTTGTAGCGTATTTGAACATCTATATCTTGAGCATTTCTCACCTGCTTTGTAACCTATTAACTTCCTTGATTAACTCTGTCTGTGGGCAATGTCTGTTAGCTGTGTGTGGCGATGCAGGAATTATAAAACTTAGATACAAAAGTAGAGTGTTGTATATAAAGGAACACATGGATAAACATGCCTTTACAGTTATGCTTCCCTTGTGGATGTAAATAATTTACCAAATTAGGCAAGACCATCATAATCTGGGCAGAAATAATAATAAATTTTAATTGCAGGCTCGAAAAATGCTTCAAATACTTTAAGTCCCATTGGACTTTAGTAAAATACAACACGAGGCAAATTTACTCATACTTATTTTATTTCCTCCATCCATATTTACATATTTTTGCTTTAACAATATTATTGAAAAGTTAATTGCTGTGAACAAAATTCTAGTGATTGCATTAGAAATGTATATGTAATTCTGGGTGTGTTGAGCTGTATAGAGAGTGACTGCATTGATACTCTCCTGGGGCGTATCATGGGGGAATCTAGGGAGAGATGTGAAGCTTATGACTGTGAGAACAAGAAGGAAGTGAATGTTGATTGTGAAGATGATTATACCACTCATTAATATGATTAAACAATTGGATTTATGATATGTGAAATATATGCTAATAAAACTGTTTAAAAAATAAAAAGGAAATTTTGAAATTTCAAAACGCATAAACAAAACACCAATGCCAAATGCATTCAGACTATATCCCAAAGCTCTCAAATGTATTAAATATTGCTAAAAATAGGAAAGTGAGATTTTGTTTAAATATTTTGGTTCAGGTGTATTCTTTTGATATCAATCTGAAAGGCATGTAAGCATTTTCATTATAGTGAAAATGTCTTTTATACTGATATTTAAGCATCTTTTTCTATTGTTACACTACATTGTAAAAAATATAATTTAAATGAAAATTGCCGATATTTGAAATATAAACAATAAATCATATTTTAATATGTTTGAGCATAACCCCTAAAAAACTAATTAATAAATATGTCCATTATGATGCAGGTTAGAATAAAATATGCAAATTAAACGTCCATATTTTAATAGGTAACTCAAAGGTGTTTCATAAATTGAAGAATAGGCATATAGAGGTTGTTGTATTCCTAGATCCTTTCATTTAAAGCTGAGAATATTTTCAGTTGTGTATCGAAACTAGTGGGAATTGCAGAGACAGAAAAATAAAGAAATAAAGAAAGCAAAAGAAAATAAATATCTATTATATTCTCACAATGTCCTTTTAAAGAGCAGAGCCATTTCCCAGGAGGCTTTATCATTTTCAATATTTCACATTAAGAAACATGTGATTATGACTTTACTAGCTGAAATAGTCGCACTTACTGATGATCTCTCGAAAACAGAAAAAAACAAAGAAAAAGAAAAGACTGAATTTTTTTCCTTCCCCAAATATGTGTTGAATTTCTGAACTCCTCTGTACCTGTGAATAGGATCCTGTTTGACAGTGAAGTTTCTTTTGTAATGTTAACCAGGTCATACCAGAGGAAGGTGGCGCTAAAGCCTAATCACTTCTGATGGATAACAATATTGAGCCTACATATTTTATAGAAATGTATACCAAATAGTTATATATTTTAAATACAATCTAACTTATAGAGTCAGAGTGCAATATCAAATTTCATTTTAAAGTTAGAGAAATAAAAATATAAATTATCATTACTTTTCAAATTGCTTACATTCTACTCATGGAAGGTCTCAATGCACCTATTAGTAGTAGCAATAGAAAGACATTTTCTCATGTAAGTATGTAAGACCTTATTAATACTTTATTAATTGCAGGTGCTATTAAAACACATTAGTGTATTACAGTATATTCATTAGGCTCCTCAATCAACAAAAACTAAGTAAGCATAAAATGACTTTATTGAAGAAATGTCAAATAGCTTGTATTATTGACAGAAACATAAGCTAAAGATCATTTAAAAATTTTTTTTTTAAACTAATGAAGTTAAGCTAAAAAGAAGAATCTCCCCAAGTGACATCTCCATAAAAGAGTCTGGTGGTCATTCTATGGTGAAGTTCACCCCAGTGGAAAATTCTGCTACCAAACCCTACTCTCCAGCTCTGCTACCACATCTTCATATAGAGAAGTTCTAATTATTGTCATGAAACCCAAGGAATAAGTCCCAACTTCTGAGTCTGACATAAGGATACAGCATCTGTTGTCTTGATCCTATCTCTGTAATTTAGTGACTCGTAAATGAATAGAGGATTAAATACTGGGCCTTTTGGAACTTTCATAATTCAGAGTAGTGCCAGGTCTCCCCCAAATAATGTCACAAAGAAGCATGCCATCAAATGTATGATTTGGATAATTCAAAAGCTAAGCCCACTGCCATCCAGTCAATCTGGCCTCATTGATACATGCATGTGACAGAGTGGAACCACTCCTTAGCATTTCCAGGATGGTAAATCGGTAAGGGAGCAGAGAGTCTCCTTTGTCTATCATGGGATGGGTGATGGGTTGATCTGCTGATCTTGTCGTTATGGTCCCAACCACAGAGCTACTGATGATCAAGATAATATGCAGTAAAGATGATTTAGTAAACACATTACATAGATATATCTATTGCTTATTTAACACTGGTTTCCTAGTTAATTTGTAAGATTAACATAACAATATTTTAACCCATGAATAAACCTGAGAAATCAACCGTTAAGTATAAAAGCAAATTGATTTAAATTTTGTGGAAATTAAAAGTCTCTGTTTTCTGCCTCCAAAAAACAATTCTAGTACTTTAAATTATTAGGAAAATTGGATCTATCTATATTGGGTTTGTAACAAAGCATTTGAAACTGGAAACTTCAGAGCAAAACCATGCAGAATAGAAAAAAAAACCAAACAGAACACTGCCCAGTCCTGCACCATCCATACAATTGTCAGGTTTGAGCCCATTGCTGCAGCCACTTTGTTGATCTGTCTCACTGACAGTCTTTCTGGTTTTTTGGTGACACACTACCAGGCAGAGTGACATTTTCTAGAGACTCATCCCCTCTCATAACCTACTTCTACGAGGTCCATTTTGACTCATAGTAACCCTTGGACAAAGTGGAACTTCCCTACAGGGTTTGGGAGACTGTACATCTGTACAGGAACAGACAGCCCTATCTCTCCCTTGAAGAGGAGGTTTGAATAGCTAAGCCAACAGGCCACCAGGGCTCGTTCAGTCCTGTCGACAGCCTGGGCACACTGGTGAGACACAGACTTGTCATCCTCACTTCTGAGGACCATTCTACCTATTCGTCCTCCAAGACAGATTTATTTATTATGTCTGTTCATGACACTTTCCATATTTTATGCAAAAAACCATAATTCAAATGTATCACTTCTTCTTTGGTTACCCTTATTTATTTCTCAACATTCACATGAATATGAGGCAATTGGAAATACTATGGGGCTGTATTAGGCACACCTCAGTGCTTAAAGTAACGTCTTTTCTTTATAACAGTTAAAAAAAAATTTTTTTAAGCGACTTTGCCCAATGCAGTATATCTTTTGATGTCTGCTGTTTGTATGAATATTTATTGTAGCTCTAAGTAAAATCTTAGACAACTTCAATAATTTTTAACATTTACCATGTTACTGTCACCTGGTCCAGTTGTGAGCATTTCTGTTTTCTTTACATTGGGTTATAACCCACATTGAAAGATGTAGTCTTTAATCTTCGTCAGCAAGCACCTCAACTATTCCTCACTTTCAACAAGCAAGGTTGTATTATCTGCAGATTGGAGGTTGTTAATGAGCCTTCTTCCAATCTTGATGCACCACTCTTCTTCACGTACTTCAGTTTCTGGGATTATTTGCTCAGTATACTGATTGACTAACATGTGGTGTAAGTATACAACCTGACGTACATCTTTCCTGACTTACACCAAGTATTGTACCTTGTTCTGTTCAAATGACTGCCTCTTGTTCTGGTACCAGTTCTTAGTCAGTAAAGCTCAGTTTTCAGGAATTCCCCTACATGTCAGTATTGACTGTACTTTGTTATGATCCACACAGTTGAAGATATTTACATAGCTAATAGAACACAAGTAAACCTCCTTTAGGTATTCTCGGTCTTCAGCCAATAGCCAGCTCCTCAGCAATGATATTCCTTCTCCCATGTGCTCTTGTGAATCCAGCTTGAATTTCTGTCAGTGCCTGATGCAGTACTGCTACAGTCACTTTTAAAACTATCTTCAACAGAATTTGCTTGCATGTGATATGAATAATATTATATTATAATTTCTGCATTCTACTGGATCACATTTTCTTGGTATGGACACACATGTGGATATCATGTAATTGGCTTAGCCAGGAAGCTGTCTTCAAAATTTCTTGGCATACACTAGTGATTGTTCCCAGTGCTTTATCAATGTTAAAATATTTCAGTTGGTATTCTATCAGTTCCAGGGGCTGATAGAATTTTTTTCAATAATGCCTTCAGTGCTACCTGGACATTGTCCTTCCTTGATTTTATGCAAAAAGAAAAAAAAATGATACAGTGGCTCAGTGTATTTCTTCCATCTTCTTCTTTTTTTTTTAATCATCTTATTGGGGGCTCATACAATGCTTATCACAATCCATACATCCATCCATTGGGTCAAGTACATTTGTACATTTGTTGCCATCATCATTTTCAGAACATTTGCTTTCTACTTGAGCCCTTTGTATCTCAGCTCCTCATTTTTCCCCTTCCTACTCGCTGCCCCCTCCCTCAGGAATCCTTGCTAATTTACAAATTTTATTATTTTGTCATATCTTACACTGTCAGACATCTCCCTTCACCCATTTTTCTGTTGTCCACCTCCAAGAGATGAGGTTATATGTAGATTATGTAGATCCTTGTAATTGGTTCCCTCTTTCTACCCGACCTTCGCTCCACCTTCCAGCTATCACCATTCTCACCACTGGTCCTGAGGGGTTTATCTGTCCTGGATTCCCTGTGTTTCAAGTTCCTACTGTACCAGAGTACATCCTCTGGTCTAATCAGATTTGTAAGGTAGAATTGGGATCATGATTGGGGGGGGGGGGTGAGCAATTAAGAACTAGAGGAAAGGTGTATATTTCATTATTGCTACACTGCACCCTGACTAGCTAGTCTCCTCCCTGCGACCTTTATGTAACGGGATGTCCAGTTGTGCACAGATGGGCTTTGGATCCCCAATCTTCTCTCCCCATCATTCACAATGATATGATTTTTTTGTTCCTCAATACCTGATACCTGATCCCTTCAATACCTCATGATCATTGAGGACAGATGGGTGCATGGGCAAATGTGTTGATGAAAGCTGATGGTGCCCGGCTATCAAAGGATATAGCATCTGGATTCTTAAAGGCTTGAAGGTAAACAAGCGACCATCTAGCTCAGAAGCAACAAAGCCCACATGGAAGAAGCATACCAGTCTGTGTGATCCTTCCATCGTCTTTTTATGGTTCATGCATCATTCAATATTTTACTTATAGAATCCTTTATTATTTCAACTTAAGGCTTTAAGATATACTTATGTGTTCTCTTTTGCATATTTCATTGTAATTCTTTGGTTTGTCTTCTCAAGATTTCTGCGTTAGTCTGGGTTAACTAGAGAAACAAATTCATAGACACTCATATGTGTATAAGAAAGATCTTTATATAAAGAGTAAATATATATAAAGAAAACATCCCAATCCAGTCCATATCATGTCCATAAATCCTATATTAACCCATATGTATGATACCAGTCTATAAACTCCTCTTCAGACTCACACAGCACATGCAATGACATTGAATGCAGGAAGATCACAGACAAAGACAGGAAAGTCTTGTGGATCCAGTAGTGCTGGAGGAATCTCAGCTTTGGCAGGGGTCTCCATATGGCTCTTTCAGTTCCAGGGCTCTGGTTCCATCAGTGTTGCTCCAGTGGCTTGTCAATCTGAATGTTAAGCAGAGGGTATGTTCCACCTCCAGGGAGGAAGACAGGATTTCCCAGAATCCTCAGGAGAAAGCCATGCCACACAGAGGCCTCATTGGCTATGACCTGATTGACAGCGTAGACTACACCCCTTTGCTCAATTTGATAGTAGATTACGTAACTGCCACATTTTCCTTTGAATTTTCTCTTTAGTTTTTAAAAAGTTAACCCTTTTAAAAATTTTCTTTAGCTAGTCTACATTTAAGAGCAAGTTTCATATTCTTGTTTAACATCCATTTTGATCTTTTCTTGCTTCATGTGTTTTTCCTCATTTATTTTGTTCTTGATGTGATTCCACAACTCATCTGTTTTTCAGTTATTAGTTCATTAAATACATCAAGTGTATCCTTGAGATCATTTCTAAATTCAGATAAAATATGTATGATGTTATATTTTGGCTCACGTACACTAGTTTAAATTTTTTCAACTTCAAACGAAGGCACATATGAACCCTTGGTCTAATCTAAAATTGGCCCCTGGCTATGTTTTGTCTGATGGTAATCAACTTCTCCACATTGCTTTCCACTAGGTCAATCCAATTGATTTTGTGTATTTCATCAGCCAAAGTTCAAGTAAACAGTTGCTGTCTATGTTCTTGTCAAAAAGTTGTTTATAATGAGGAAGTCTTCCGTGCTTTTATCATGTGACCCCTAGCTTCTTTTCATCACCAAGACATTTCAAGCTTCAGATCATTCATATTGGTTTCCAAATGTTGTATTCTAATTACAAGAAATTATCACTACATTTTAACTGCATGTTTGATCAGTTTCAAACTGCAACATTTGATAGAATTATTCAGTTTTGTTATCATTGGCTTTAGTGGTAGGTGTGTAAAGTTGAATAATAATCATATTAACTGGTTTCCTTGCAAGTGTATGGATATTTTTCTATCAGAGACAGCATTGTACTTCAAGATGTAGCTTGAAATGTTTTTTGGAAGATGAATCGGTTGCTATACCTCTTCAGTCTGTCATTTAGATGTAAACCATATGATTCTCTCGTTCAAGATGACCAGTCCCAGTCAATTTGTGCTCACTGATGCTTGGGGTTTTTTTATCTTTATGTTTTGCATTTCATTTTTGACAACTTTCCGTCTTCCCATATTCATACTTTGTGCATTTCCTGTTTCAATTGTTAATGGAGTTTTCATGTTTTTTCTTCTTCTCCTATTGAGTTGTGTCACGTCAACAAATGAAGGCCTTGAAAACGTTGCTGGATCCAAGTTCTCAAAGGTGACTCTCCGCAGAGCACACGGCTCTGACAAGGCTGGGTTTGAGCGCCTTCTTCCCCGCGACCCTCATCTTCTAGCATTATGTCAGACAGTGTTCCGCTGCCGTTCGGGACGTTTGCTTTAGTTATTTTTCAGAAACTCTCTTTCTTTTCTTACCTTCGTGTCTGAAAGCCCTGAGAAAACCTCTCTACCACCAGGGACGCCCAGAGTATCTGATAGAGCTTCCAACATCACAGCAACAAGCAAGCCACCACAGTCGACAAACAAAGAAGAGTGGAGGTGTCATAGGGTTTTGTGCCACAATTATACTTACAAATTACTGAATTACAGTATTATATAGATGATTAAATATTAATAATACAATCATGTTAGTAACCTTGTTGGGCTGATGACTACTAGGTCATCAATTTGAAACCCCAGACACAAAATCGTTTTAATCATATCTTTCTGTGTGGAATTACATTACTAGTTACATTATTAGTAACCAAATAGAAGACTTTTTCTTAACTTTCTCCTTTAATTACTATTACTCCTCAAAAAAGCTATGCATATAAGCTCACAATTACAAATTATTACAATGTTATAGCTAACAAGAAAATTTGACAAAATCAGTGATTATAAAAACACTGGTAACAAGACCAGTCATGCATGCTCGTAGTTTTTGCAGATGAAACCACGTGATTCAAATCTTTATTGTAATTAGATGATAATGACAACCCTAACTAGAGCATCGCCTAAGCTCATTAGGAAATTAAAAAATTGATAAGTATAGAATTTTATCTTGGTATACTGAGAAAAAATCTAGGCCCACAGAAATTGTTTGTAGTTTATTGTATATGCAGAAAAATTTTTATTTGAGAAATTAAATTTTTGCTGAAACACTGCATAAAATATTTAATCGTTTTGTTGTTACCTCTCTTACAAATTCACTAAGTGAGGTCACACTCGCGTGCGCTTCCTGTGACACCGCAGACTGACTCCAGTTTCTGTCTGGTAGCTCGCTTCCCATTGAGTGCCTGTGTCCCCTTTCCTTTCCTTATACGACCAATAGTCACATCGGATTTTTAGATGCATCTTAATTTATTATGAACTCATCTTGGCCACTAATTATGTCTGCCACAATCCTTTTTCTAAGTCAGGTTACAGTTTCTGAAATTTAAGACTGCAACATACTGTTTTATGGAAACACAATTCAATTCACACATTATCCTTGGTAAAGTATATTTAAACCATCAAAGATAAAGAAAAGTAGTTCAATATTCTTTTTATTTATAGAGGAACAATTGGATAAGGGGCGTCAAATGTACCCTATTTGAGAAATAAAATCGCACAATTCTCTAAGCCATTCGAACATTATGTTATAATGTATAATACAATTCAAAGCAGGGAATCGTTACCACAGACACCCTTCTTTCTAAAGCACACATAGAAATAACTAAGTTCCACCAATGATCAGAAGTTATCTGCATGGTGCATTCACTTATGAAGACTTATCAAGATAGGAATGATAATTCAGTAAAGAAAGTTAAATCAGCTAGTACATTTGAAAGTTTATAGCCAATTTACTACTGGTAATGACAAAATAATGTGAGAATGGTAAATGGTAACTATTTCACAGACGGAGAGGGAGAATGAAATCACCAGATGCTTACATAGCAATGAAAAGCCATTTGTAGATAGAGCACAGTTGCTGATGATATAATTTCTTGGAAAATTAAGAATCTAAGAATAAAATCTTTGAACTATTTCAAGCCTCCACAAGTTAGTGTAGTATGAAAAAATGAAGGAAAAATGCAATAAATTATGATCCATGCATTTGAAGGACCTACTTCATTTCTTCTTTTTTTCCCCCCTACTATCATCATGATTAGTTGTCATCAAGTCATCTGATGGGTACCCCATGCTCAACGGAAGAAATGTTACAGTGTTAAGACATTCCTATGATCAGTGGCAAATCCCACATTTTCACTGGAGGAATTTTGGTCATGGATAGCCTGACCTTTCTTCCTAGTACATTTTTAACCTATACATTTCCTTGGACACTATACTACCTTCTTCTCCACTGACAGCGGGATGATTACTGCATATGAGGTGCATTAGCCAAAAATGAGCACAGTTCTCCCACCTGAAAATCAGGCCTTGCACCACTGAGCCTCCATTTCAGGCCCCACACAGTTAGTTTACCTTCCTTCCTCCCATCTAGTGCTAATTTTAATAAATATATCATTTAAACACATCTTCGATATGTAAGCTTAGACCTGGACATAAAGCCAAAAGCCAAACCTGATTATGTAGCTGCAGGGAAAGCCACCTCTACTGGGAGCCGGGAGCCTGCTGGTACCGTGACAGAAGCAGAAGAACTAATTAGAACTCACAGAAACCTCATGTGTTATAGATGAGAACTTTCCTGTGTGATGTTCTTGACGGTCTCTAGGGCAGGAGGTGGCGAGGCCTTTCTTCTAAAGTGCCACTCACAGCCATCGAGTTGATTCTGAATCGCAGTGATCCTGTAGGACAGAGTAGAACTGCCCCAATTGATTTCCAAGCCTATAAATCTTCACTAGAGCAAAAGGATCATCTTTCTTCAACAGAGCATCCGGTTGTTTCCAAATGCACCAGAGTGCATTTAAGTGCGACCAAAAGAGTGCAAACCATCAAAATTTTGGTTAGCAGTGAAGGAAAAATCCTTTTCTGCCCTGATTTTTAAATTAAAAAAAGTAATCTATTGAAGTTAAAATGAGTAACTAATACCTTAAAATGATAATTGAAATGTCAAACATATATTATGGTTCAAATGTGAGCCCAAATAAAAGTTTGAATAGGGCTCTGGAGAATTTTTAATTTTCATGAAATTAGATATAATTTACCTATATACATTTAGTGAATATACATTTCAGTGAAATATTAATTATAAGATTTAGTTTTTCACATTCAGGAAAGAAAACAGGCATACTGACTCAGCTACACTCTGGATTACTCTTTTATATGCATTGTTTCTCACTATAGTTGGAGACATCACTTTATTAAAAGGGTATGAATCATTTAATAGCCACAATGTAGTTTATGAAATATGACATGATGTGATTTGAATTTTGTGAAAATGCCATGTTATGTATATGCAGTTCCCACACAATCTTTAGTCAAATCCCTGTAAACTCTCTCAGTTTAAAACTCCTTTGGAGTTTGTTGGACAAAACCATAAAGTGGTACCTAGTGGATACAAAAAACCAGCCTCTTTGTGTGTGGCTGAGCAGGGTCCAGTGGAGAACCTGATGTGGACTTTCAGCATGAATGGTAGGAGGCCCAGGTGGGAATGTAGAACACAGGCCTTAGAGACAGCATAGCAAGTACGTTACCGGTAATGGGACCATGGCTGGCAATGGCCACCCTATTGATGCAACACTTACTGATTAGGTGTCGCTGCAGGCAAAACCACCTCTCCTGCCAGTCCCGTGACAGAAGCGGAAGAGTTCCATCAAGCCGTGCCTTGCCCAGCCATGAAAGTCTGCTCACAGGCTGTTGGAGGACAGAGTGAAGTCAAGAGGAGTTTCAGGAAGACGTGCTCTAAGAAATAGAATCACTCAGGATTTTGACACTTCATTGACTTTGTGACCTATAAAAACTACAGGAGGTGATCATAAACCAAACAGAAGCTGCTTACCCTTAAGAAATCAGCAATAAGCCTTATGGGTCCACAGATGTATGTGTGGTCTGACACTGCTTGACCTGAGCGAATATTAAGCAATATATACATCTATACCAAAAAAGCAAAACACTCACTGCCATCTAGTCGATTCTGACTCATGCTGGAGAGAATAGAGCTGGCCCTGTGGGTTTCAGAGCTATAACTCCTTGCCTTTCTCCTGCATAGTCTGGTGGATTCGAACTCAGGGTTAGCAGCCCAACAGGGGTCCTACTCTGACACCAGGGCTTCTTCAGATCTGTATATGGCTCTTTGAAATGGCCCATAAACAAATTTGTAGACTTGGATGTTCTTCCTCCTTTGTAAAACCATTCATTATAAAAATATTACAATTCATACTGATGTACATTGTATTTTTTTAAAATCACCCTATAAAAGAGACATCGTAGAGTTATACACTTGCTTTTTGACATTTTTTACAAAAATATGCATTAATCCTAAAAACTGTGGTTTGTGGAATGCAAATTGTGTACAGAATATATGCCCTTTCTTTTTACCACTACCCATGTACTGTAGCTTTTTTCTGTTATCATATTTTCATTATTTTGATCTGGCATAAAACCTAGCCGAGGACTAGCACCTGGAAAAATGCATCCCTCCCTCCCCCAGTTTACAGAAATGTAATAAGAGCTTATTGTTCCCAAGAGTAACCCTACCACATGTTAACATAAAGTGGGATCCAACTTTTTGTTCCTTTGTCTTTACCAGTAACAGCACAGTACTAGAATCTATAGAAGGGCAAGAATTATGTGTAATATAACTATGAGTGCATGCCCCTTTTGTGTGGTTCACAGAAGATGCTCCATGCTTATTTGACAAATGAATGGATAATTCATTAAATTCCAGTCATTCTTGGATTGCCTCCTTCAGTATGGATTATAGCTCAATGTAAGGAAGATTAAAATCCTCCCATTTGGGCCAGTAGTTAACGTCATGATAAATGAAGAAAAGTTTGAAGTTGTCAAGGATTTTGTCTTGCTTAGATTCACAACTAATGCTTGTGGAAAGCATCTGTCAAGAGATCAAATGGGGTACTGCACTGTGTAAATACGTTGCCCAAAGGGCAAGGGAGTTACTTTGAGGACTAAGTTGTGCTTGGCCCAAGTCATGCCATTTTCAATTGCCTCATATGCATTTGAAATAAGGAAGACTAAAGAAGAATAGATGCATCTGAATTGTGGTGCTGGAGAATATGGAAAGTACATGGACTGTCAAAAGGACAAATCGAATTTTGGAATGAAGTATAGTCAAAGTGCACCCTAGGGCTAAAAATGGGAAGAATTTTGTCGTACATACTTTGGACGTGCTATCAGATAGGACAAGTCCCTGGAGAAGGACATCATGCTTGGTAAAGGAGAGGGGCAGGGAAAAGGAAGAAGGTGCTCAAGGAGATAGACTGACACCGTGGCTGCAACAAGGGGCCCACGTGTAGGAACAACAGAGAGTGGCAGGACCTGGCCGGTGTCCCTCTGTGGTGCACAGGGTTTCTATGTTTTGGAAGTGGCTCGAGGACACCTGACAAAAACAACAGTCGTTTGTGGAAAACAAATAGAGTCGTGCATGTTCATTCTAAGATGTCTCTCTAATGAGGCCGCAGCACATTGTGGATTAGTTGGGATTTACATGCCTGCAGATAGCTTGCTAGATTTACTGCTGTCAACTCTATTCCGACTCACTACAACCCTACAGACAGACTAGAACACCCCGTCCCCATGTGTTTCTGAGGCTGCTGATCATTACAGCAAGAGAGAGTCTCATCTTTCTCCTGAGTAGCACCTGCTGAGTTTAAACCAATCCACTACACAACCAGAACTCCTGCTCCAGCATATATTAATACATAAATACTTTTACTCTGTTGTCGCTTTATTTTCATGTCATTTATTTTTATTATTTTGCATGCTGTTGGGTCAATGTAACAAATATTTACAAAACAATGTTTTTTCTCTGGATATTGATGAACCATAAACCCTAAAATGAACCAAAGGAACCCAAATTGACAAGTTAATTACACTATAATTTTAAAATACAGTCTATTATTTTAGATACATTGTATACATAATTACAAGACACACATCCATTACACAATGTTCTGTAAACAAAAACTGTTTTTTGTGTCATCTCATGAATATCTGCCCAGAGTCCAGAGCCCTCCTCTACTTTTCTAGGACAAATGGTTCAGAAATCACACACAGGGCAGAAGCATTGTATTTCTTTCCCCCTATTTTGATGGAGTTTGTTGGTTTTTCTTTTTCTCAATAGTTTACTAATAGACATATATATAACAAATTGCAGGGAGGGCAAAGGAAGGTTGGTGGCTCAGTGAGTGACAATATTGGCAGTTCAAAGAGACCACCCCTCGGTGGGACATGGTGAGGTCATCCTCTTACATGAACATTTACAGTTTCCCAAACCCAAAGGAGCGGTTCTACTCGGTCCCATCATATTGCTTAGAGTCAGAATGGATACACTGTCAGTGGCTTGGGCTTGGGCTGATTTATGAGGATGGAAATGTGGTTTTTCAATGAATCGTTTAAAATACTGTGGGCTTCAAAGAGTTTGTAGAGAAATTCCATTATCATTAATTCCATTTTTTCCACAAACGACTTGATGCCCCCTCATGCAAATGATGTAATATGATATTACATTTTGCAAAATAGTTCTAACTTGCAACAAATATTCTTCCTATGTCTTAACATGTATCAAATTAATCTATATCTTTCTCAAAGTAAACCATAAAATATTTTTCTGTGATGAATCATATTGTGCATTATAAAAAAATACAAGAACAAGGGAATATGGTCGATAAAAAGATGTCCTATAAAAAGAACTGAGTGAAAACATTCTTAATAAAAATGTTACTTTTAACTAGTTCAATTTTGCTTCTTTTTAATTCAGAATGACTATGGCATGTATGGTTTAATCCACAGTGCCTTGAAAACTGCTGCTTAAATTCGCTAGCGTAACCTGAGAGTGACTGTTTTATTTAGTAAGGTGCCCTAGATAAGCTTTCCTGAACGTGCATCAAGGTGAAGCGATCATGTGACAGACACTCCACGTATGGAATCATGTGTGCCTGCTGCAGTTGTGTTGTTTACTATTCAGACAGACACAGACAATTTAGCTCCGCAGGAGAGCTTTGTCTGCACAAAGTAGTAAAAGTTGTCTTTGTTCTAAAAAACCCAGGAGAACAACAGAGAAACAGGCAGTCAAGAAGAGGATGTCATGACCAGGGGCAGCGTACTGCCACTCACCTTTCTCTAGTGAATTAATTTGCCACAAACATTATAAATAACATCCTTCATGTCAGACACAAAACCATTAGATTACCATCCGGAGAACAGGCAGGAATTACATAGACTCTAGGAACTCTAATGCCACAGTAATAATAATCTTCCGTGACTGACTGGCTCAGGAGTTTTATTTCTGTTGTTTAACTGATGGACATCTGTCTGTTAAATCTCTAGCCCCTCTGTGGTTATTTAAAACACCAACAGATGCAAAAGAATCCAAAGGAGTGAAACTACATTTAAATGACAGAAAAGCTGGGCTGATAATAGAAAGAAAGACAGATTAGATAGAAAGATGATAGAGATTGAAATAGATAGCTAGATAAGTTAGTGCATGTAATTATTCAGTGCTCAGCTCTGCTTTCATTTATACGGCCTCTGACACAAACCCAAAGTCAAACTGTTTGCCACTGACTTGATTTCAACTTCTGGTGACCTTGTATGTGCAGAGTAGAACTATTATGAAAGGTTTTCATGTCTGGAACCTTTCAGAAACACATCAACAGACTTTTTTTTTTTGGCATTTTTTCCTGAAGCTTGAAGAAAATGGCTTGAAGGACACAATAAAACAATATGTTCCCAGAATAACAGAGGTACTTCAAAGGAATGGTCTTCGCATTTCGTAATTTGGTACAGATGGGCCAGGACTTCGTGATGTACTTGCTGTGTGCTTTCCTTTTGTCATGCCTCTTCAGTCGATCTCCTCTTCGCGCTCAGTTTTGAAATCCTGCTGATTCTTCCAGGACCAGATTGCATGCGATTCGTGTGAGCACCTAGAGTTTCAGGAGCTAAGGGGAACGTCTTCATTTCGTTTTACATTGCTCACTGTGCATAAGTATATATGTGTATACATAGCCCCACTGCGATTCAGTTGATCCTGACTCATAGTGGTGCTCGATACTGTAGGACAGAGTAGAATTGCCCTACAGGGTTCCCAAGTATGTAAGTCTTTACAGAGGCAAGTTGCCACCTCTTTCTGTTTCAAAATAGCTTCTGGCAAACTGCCAACTCTTTGGATACCAGCTCAACGGTTCTATTCTGTTCACCAGGGCTCTTTTCGTTCATCAGTTTGCTCTGTGGGAATTAGCCACGTTGTCTTACTTAAAATTGTTCATGAGATTCTGGAAGATGATAGCCATTGCCGGGTCTTTTAAGAGCTCCCAATGTTCACTTAGAGAGAGAGAAATATACATATATTTAGAGCGCTGTGAAATTCATTTTGCTGAGACTTCCTTTCAGTTCCTTAAAAGAAGGAGAAGACTATCATCTGCTATCTCACCAGGCAACTTCCCTTCAAATGACTTCGGGATGTCATTGAACATAAAAGGCTGCTGAGCAGGGAATAGAAACATTGATGTCTGTGGACACGTGTGGAAGAACTCTGAGACATTATGTGTCTGGCACTGTCAGGTGGTTTACTTATGAGAACACTTTATTGTGATGCTCATCAGGTGTTGAACGTTCAATTTTTTCCTTATGAAAAGGAAGTATGAAGTGCAGCAGTCTACATGTGCATCTGAGTAGAAAGAAAACCAGTGGGAAAGGAGGGCGAGAACGAGAGAACAGTTCTTTCTGATGTTGTTTCCTTGCTTTTTGTTTTCTATCTTCTTGAGGCTTGACAGAAGAAAAGGATTCAATGGAAATAAAATAACTTTTTGACCACATATCTATAAGCCAGTGGTTGAGAGAAAATATTAAGATCCCATGGAAAGAGAGCAGTTCCCTGATTTCTTTAACACTCCTCATGCAATATGTTTTCAAATTCTGATTAAACTACATAAAATATTTCCTGATAGTGCACTGTTCAGTATCACCAAAATGGGCTATTAAGGAAGTATATTATGACCCTATGTTTTCTACTACCGTCCTGCCATTAGACTCTTGCAAAAGTCTCAGAGCTGGAAAATCCTGCTTCTCGATGCAACACTATTTGCTATTTGGCAGTGTGACCTAGGTGGTGAAATTTCATGCGTTCTGCCCGAGACAGCTCAGGCCGCTCTCCTACTCAGAACCCTCTGAATATGCTCCCTCACGTTCCATACCCTTGACCATGAATACATGACTATCAATCACAGCTGCTTCTCTAAGGTGATCACACTCAGTTCTCTCCTTCACGTCCTCTGCTCAAGTCAAACTGGAATCACTGCCATTCCTCAGACAGACACTACCTGACAGTCCTCTGAAAGATTTCCTAACTTTCCAGACATTTCTTTCATGCCCATCTGTCATCCAACGTCTCCATTTCCATCTTCTAGTATCTCCTGGACTCACTCCCTAGCATAAGACCTTCCTTTATTGAGGCGATAACACAATTTTCAACTGAGTCACAGTGTATGAACAATAAGATTACATCTCAACCTAGGCAACTTTCTACTCCAATGGCTGCTTACCATTGCACTGAAATCAAATCCACATGCCTTTTCAACGGGAAAAGAAGCCATGCATGATAACGCTCATCCTATATAATTGTCTTGCTTCTCATGCATCGCGGGAGCTGCTTGGTAATACTAGTCCAGGCATTTTTATATTCTGACCTGTTTTAGTCTTCAAAAGCTAGTTCCTCTTTCACGGTTTTTAATTTCATTGACATCTACATAGCTTATTCTCTCGTTATATTCAGGTCCAGTACCATCTCTTAATTGAGACCTTCCTCAATCACAGAGTTAAAGTACCATTTCAAATAATTCTCTATAATATAATATGAATACTAATCTTACTTTGATTGTTCATTTTGATAGCACTTATACTAATTTTACATATTACCCAGCTATGTCATTTGTTGATTTCTGCACAATCCAATAAAATTAGAATAGGTGCTTTGTCTCTCTTTCCATACCACTTTAGTTTGGCTCTTAATAAGAGCTCAACAAATAAGTTGAATGAATAAATTTCAGGATATTAATAAATAATTTTCTTTAAATGAACATGAGAAATTGACAGTAGCATACTAAGCTGATTTCCTTAGAATTATGTAACTTTTGAAGAATGACGGTTTTTTATCTTTAATACTACAAAGAAATTTGATTTGACTTCTCCTGTGGACCATTCAATTTCATGTGACCTGTGATTAAGAAAACAATAGGAAATATCTAGGTTTGATTGAAGAACAAAAGTCTTTTTGGTCATTGATATTTTGATTGTAACTTTGTAAGCTCCTAACATAAAGAAAGCAGAAGATAATAGCCATGTAAGATTCTCAATACTTGATTAAATGTTCATTTAGCTCAAATACTACTTTCCCCGTTGCCTTTCCTTTTCTCATTCAGAATATCCCACCTGGGATGCGAAGTACTTACTAAATACATCCTATGGGTCCGCAATAAAAATACTTAAAGAAAAACCAAACCAATTGCCAGGGGCTAGGCTCCAACGTGTCACGATCCAAAGTTTGCAGAGTAGAGTCAAGTTTTGGAAAATAGTCCATGGCGTCAACTTTTAGAAATAGGTCACCAACACTCTCTTCTGAGGCTCAGCTCTGTGGCACAAACTGCTATTTATCAAACACTAGTGATAGTCAGAGCTTAACTGTTTGTCCCACCTGGGAACTCCACTCAAATATTATATCCATTTGTTTTAGATACTTGTCAATATTTGTTTCTTCCTCTCAGAGTTGACTAGTTGTGAGATACTGTACATATATTTTAATTTTCTCGACCTCTCATTTGCGGGCCACTTTCAAGGCCTTAGTTATTGAATATTAAAAAATCCAAGATCACTTTAAATTAGTCTTTGTGAATTAATTAAGACAAAACACAGGCTAAAATATATGGTGGTCAGAAGTGTATAGGACTTTATAGGAATAATGTATCTTCAAAGAAGTGTCCTTTTCCAACAATTTGTAGCATTTAAAATGAGTGAGAAGAAAAAACAAAGTTGGAATAAACTGAGAAGATATTTTCCATCAAGATTAATAATAGTTTAGAGCATGCCAAATGCATCCACTTATTAAGGAAGTTTTACTTTCAAAACTGTTAATAACTGACAACTGTCCTCGTAGCCAGAGTCACCTCAGTCCCTGTGAGGAATGATCTCTCATTCTCACTAAACTCACACCACATTATATGACAAGGCTGCGATGTGTTAGTGGCCACATGCTGACTGAACAGCTGTACAAAATGAATTAAAACCAAACTGTGAAAATGTCTAACTTTGTAAACTTTTTAGAATATTTAATGAAGATAGGCAGAAGAAAATAGATTATGAAAGAGCAATGTGTATTTACAAGCACTCTTGGTTTAATAGTGATAATTAAAACTTGGTAAATTATCTTTGAATGAGAGCATTTCTTTTTATTGTAAACAGATTGCATGATGTAAATTCTTATTGAATGGATAGACACATTTTAACTTTGGCAACAATGAAGAAATAGGTTAGACAGACACATTTTAAGATGGGATTACTGAGTGACCAGGAGCCCTGATGGCGCGATGGTTAAGCACTCTGCTGCTAAACTCTGGGTCCATGGTTTAAACTCACCAGCTGTTGTGTGGAAGGCAATGGAGTGATTCATTTTGTAAATATTTGCTGCCTTGGGTAACCTCCAGGAAAGTTCTACTTTGTTCAATAAGGTCACTGTGAATTGAAATGATTTGCTGGCTATAGAGTTATTTGATTATGTTTGGTTTTAGTTTTTGGTTTATTGACTTGGTCAATAGGTATTAGTGTACACTCAGGGTTCAAAGATCATTACAAACAAACATCAGGTGGCAATTAGATAAAATGGTGATATTAATTCTAATTATTCAAGTGAAAACCGCATTCTGGGGTGCATGTATTGGCTCTCAGACCCAAATATGCCCTTGCAAAAATGCTGTCTAACAAGGATTGTCATTTCTGATGTCAGGTGGATCTTAACTGAAAGCAGAGAATACCAGAAATGTGTTTGATTGTGTTTTATTGACTGCTAAGGGCTTTGACTGTGTGGCTCACGACAAACTATAGATAGTCTGGTGAAGAACAGGCATTCCAGCTCACTTCATGATCTTCATGTGGAACATGTAGCTGGATCCATGCAGAATACAGCATGATTTGAAATCGGGAAATGTGTGTGTCAGAGCTGTATACTTACCATACTTGTTCAATCAGTATGCTGAGCAAACGACCAGAGAAGCTGGAATATATGAAGAATGTGGCATCAGGATTGGAGGATGTCTAATGGACTACTTTATATGTGCCAATGATACAACCTTGCTTGCTGAAAATGAGGGGGACCTGAAGTACTAGCTGATGAAGATAAAGGATTGCAGCCTTCAGTGTGCACTGAAACAGTGTAAAGTGATCCAAAATCGCCACAACTGGACCATTACTTATCATCACGATAAACTGAGCAAAGATTGAAGTTGTCAAGGGTTTCTTCTTGTTGGGATCTATGATCTTGCAATCAAGGGATCAAATGCCATTTTTCATTGGGTAAATTTCTTCATAAGTCATTTTTAAAGTGTTGAGAGCCAGAATATTACTTTGTGGACTAAAGTGGATCTGACCCAAGCCACAGAATTTTCAGTGATTGCATACGCATGTAAATATTACACATTGAATAAGAAAAACTGAAGAAGAATTGATGCATTTGAATTATGATGCTGATGAAGAATCTTGAAGGTACCATGGAATGTCCAAAAACAGACAACTCGGTCTTAGAAAAAGTGTAGCCAGAAGGCTCCATAAAAGCTAGATTGGTGAGACTTCATCGTATGTACTTTGGACACGGTATCACGAGAGAACAATCTCTGGAAAAGGACACCTGGTTGGTAAAGTGGAAGGACCGCGCAAAAGGAGGACGCTCAGTGAGATGCATGGACAGGAAGCTGCAATCATGTGTTCTGCCATAACCATTGGAAAGAGGTCACAGATCTGGGCTCTGCACACAGGGCTGCCGTGAGTCAGAACTGACTAGAGAGCACCAAACAGCAGCAACATACATGTCTGTGAAAATGGAAATACATTATTTAGACATGTGTCTTTTTTAGTGAACCCATTGCTGAGAGATATAAGTAGGATTTGCTGGAGCAACTTGGTAGAAAGTATCGCACTCTTCAGGCTACATGATTGACCTGCATTGTGAGTGTCAGAACTGTCCCACCTATACAGCTGACGTGTGGTCCTTGGCTTCCTTGAGGTCACTCATCCTCATCCATTAGACATCTCAACACAGACATTGCAGGATGCAGGATTTCTGCTTTCTATCAAAATTCCCTGAGATTTATCTCGTATGGCTCTCTCTGCAAGGCTGCAAAGCTGCTGGTACTGAAGCCTCTGGCATGTAGAGCTCAGATGGCAGCCATACAAATCTTCAAAGGTCTCAGCCCAGAGATGTTGCCATGAAGGCGATGCCCTGGTCCCAGCTCTTCTCTCTTTTTTAATAGTTGTATTGGCATAGATCACATATCATACAATGTAATCTTTAATTATATTAAGATTTGTGCAATCACAATCATCATCAATTTCAGAACATTTTCTTCTTGTACTCATTGTTGTGTGCTCCCAATTTCCCACACATCCCCTGTCATACCCCTAGGCAATGGTCTTGCTCCTTTATTCTGCCCATGTGCAGGTTAGTAATGGTGGCGCTCCTGTATCACTTCCTATGATCTGGAAGATTGTTTCTTTCTTAGAGATCATAGGACTAAGTGAATCAGTGAGCTTCTTTTACTTGTATGTCCATCCTTCTTGTGATCTATATCATCTAAGAAACAAAATAACCAACTCAAAGCAAGCCCATTGGCATTGAGTCTCTTATGACTCATAGTTGTCCTATAAGGACAGAGAACTACCCTTATAGGGTATCCAAGGCTATAAATCCTTACTGAAGCAGATCCCAACATGTTCCCCCACCCCCAGACCCCCACAGTGTCTGGTAGGTTTGAGCTACTAAGACTTTCAGACAGTAGCCAAACATACACCATCAGCACTCTTAATAAGCCAGATAGCATTGTTTGATATTTTATAATACGCTTTTAGCCCAGAATACTTTTTCTTTATAAAGAACTTCCTCTGTTCATATCACAGTGTGATTTATGTCTTTTGATTGGATCCCAATTAATATAAAATTAGTAGTGGGAAAGGCCCCAAAAGATAAATCCCTAAATAGAAGATTTGAAATGCACTACATTGTGAAGTTAAGTTTTAGCCAAACATTAAGTTTCTTGCTTGTAGGAAATAATATATTTGTAACCCACCAGATTCAGTGACATCATTTTCGAACTATCTCCTAGAGTCTATTTGAACAAGTGCCAACTGAAACATGTCCCTAGAGAACTTATCTGGCTGCTTCACTAAACATTTTTGGTAAATAAAGACAACTCTACGGACTGTAATATGGACTAGAGCACTGTGAATGTCAGTAACTGGCCCTCTGCAGTCTGAGCAGACTAGCTTCTCTTTTTGAAAGCCCTGTGGTCGTCTCATCTTTGTAGATACATGGGATCTTTGTAGATACATTTGATTCAGGACCTACTACAACATCAGAGGGTTTCCATTTAGCTTAAGCCCATATCTACCACCAATGGGCAGTATCTTCTGGGGGATTAACTAGTCGAAACCACTTAATAGTTAAATACACACATATCCTATGATCAAGAAGGTAATAATTTATACACTAATGGAATTTCCGTAATTGTGTAATATAAACTTGGAGTTTATGTGGGAATGGATTTGAAGAGATTTAGGCTAAGGCAGACAAAATATAACAATATATTAATCTAAATACATTGGTATCTATGTATTTTAACTATAAATTCCAGAAGTTTCTATCATTCATCATTTCTGACACATTGATTCTGGACAGTGAGGGGAAGTAACTGCATTCATTCTCTTTTGTCCCTCTCTGACACACCAATTACATAAAAAACATAGCTTTTCCTTAGTCTATTTATAACATTTTTTTCTAATCCTTTTGGTTCTCTATGCTTGCTTGAATAATTCTACCCTGTCCAAATTGCTGTTAAACACATCTGAGTTTTTAATTTTAATTATTCTCTCAATTCTAGATTTCCTATTTTGAATTGCTGTATGTATCGAATACAGTCTTGTAAAATGTTTTATTATACATCTAATTTTGACACATTAATTATTTTGTATTTAAAATTATTGCTGATAATTATATCATTAGGTTTCTTTTTTATAATTTTATTTCCCCCTTATCCTCAATATTTGAAAACTAGACATTAGGTATGATTAATTATAGATACTTTGTATAATGTTGTCCTTCACCTGAAAATACTCTCTTTTCTTGTTGATTTAAGAAAACCAGTAAAACTCATTTCTATCAAGTTGATTCCAACTCAGAGAGATGACCTGCCTTTATGTATTCAAACTGAATTCTGGAGAATCAAATGTTTGGGGAAAGTATTCTAAAAATGGGGCAAGAAAAATATACACTATTAATGTAATTGAAATCTCATCGAGAGAAGTATTCAGGATCAAAATTGAAGAAATAATGATAAAGGCATATTACCTCCCTTTATATATGGCTGATTTGTTGGGAGCTTTATTGATTTTTTTCCCCTCTTGTTTGTAAAGACTTGTGGTTGATGATTCAGACCTTCAGGAATCACAGTTGGAAGTCTGAGTCACTCCCACGTTGTGGCACAGCATGGTGAGACTCAACATTTCTGATCTGGTTTAACTAATGTTTATTTAGAGACCTGGAGCGTGTACATGCCTGGTGAGCAAAGTGCCGCAGGACAGGTACGTTTTCTGAGCTCTCTAGTCGGTGCTGTTTTTGCTTTTGTTCTTACTAATTCATCATTCCACCCTCTTCCCCCCACCCCCTAATCGCCATGAAAAGAGCATATAAATATCTGTTGTTTTCTCTCTTCTGTAGCAAATGTGTAGATTCTTGGCATGTGTAGTTCATTAAGTAGCAAACAGTTTCAAGAAGGAAAATCCCTTAAGGACGGTGGGTTCAATTCTCTGTAGATATAAACACACACCTCCTTTTTTGGAGGGAGCTTACTTTTAAGCTAAGAGCGCTTCCGTGGTACTTCGATTTCTTAATTTAAAAGAAATACCAATTTATTTTCTGTAGTTCTCAACATCTTTCTTAAAATTCACAATAAATCCATATGTCTTCTGTCATTTTCTTTACACATATTTCCTATTGGAATCTAAGTTTTATTAGAATAGATGCAAGATCTTAATTTTTACTTACTTATCTGAAGTATCTATTTAGTTCTTGGCACTCAGTTACAGGATTTTATTATATCTATATTAGAGGGTGTAAAACAACTCTCAAGGAGATTGAATAGAATACTGCTCTAAGTTACAATGGGAAGACGCATTGATGGCTTTATCGTAAGCATTATCATTGTGCTGGGCAGTAGGAGCAATTAAGAACTTTTTAATTGTCCAGGTGTGTTGGAGGATGTTTCCCAATGGGAATCATTAAGAAAAGTTCTCAGTATTGGGAACATCTGTGCTTCTTCTGAACAATGGTTAAGAGAGATGTGTTGTTATGAATGCTATAATATAAAATTGATTTTGTTTGTATTTAATGTGTCTATTCATAATAAATAGCATTGTCTTTAGCTCATTGTGCTTCTTGGGATATTATTTACAATGTATTTTATTTTTATTTTGCTACTATTTTGTAATGTCTCCATGGTGGGAGTGGGAGAGTAGCTTGGAAAATAATTGAATTTTTAGTAATAGATACTTTGTCTACTATTTATTTCATTCCTATACTGAGAATCGCTAACAGTTAGACTTCTGTACACCCCTCAAAAATTAAAAATTCACTCCCATTGAGTCAATTCTGACTCAACCCAATACCTACAAATACTCTTATTATAGCAACAGAGCACACAACAATCAAAGGAATAGATTCAGTTTGTAAGGTTTGAAAATATCCTAAACACAAAGCTTATCTTATTCCCAGATATATCTTATGCTTACAATACAAAGATGTGAGACAATAGGGAAAACATTAATAATTAAATCATTCATATTTTTATTCAGATTTTATTGTGTAAGTAGGATTGGTTGAATATTAACTATGGGGTTATATTTAGTTCTCACCCCTTTTCTGTCCCTGGAGGTGGACTGATGTCACCTGGTTTACAGCTTTCATACTTTAATCACATGATTAAACTGGCTTGTCTAGCCACCTCCCATACTAAGTCAACTTGTTAAAAAACCAAACAAAATAAATAAACAAAAAACACATTGAAATATTGGATAGATTACATCTCTAATGGTTCTTTAAGGGATATTGGCAGCACTCTCCAGTAAGCATTGGCCTGACTATTAGCCTTCAGGTAAGTGGTTCA
The DNA here is from genome assembly GCF_000313985.2 of Echinops telfairi. Classification (NCBI taxonomy): domain Eukaryota; kingdom Metazoa; phylum Chordata; class Mammalia; order Afrosoricida; family Tenrecidae; genus Echinops; species Echinops telfairi. Next base: position 22,102,968 of record NW_022103908.1, on the reverse strand, counting down.
AACCTACCAGGCTGTACTTGGTAGACAGATGAGACTCTCTTCTAGCATAAAGATGGATAGCCTTGTAAAACCTATTGGACTCTCATGACTCAACCAGATAGCAGAGGGTTTGGTTTTGGAATGGTCCCTTATTAAATTGGTATACTTTATCAGTTCATTATGTTAGAGGTCTACCTTTATTTACAAGATTAATCTGCTCTTTTTTTTGACAATTCAGAACTACCCAAAATAGAACATTAAAGGAATATTTTTGTCTAGTCAAATACAAATCAGTCTTTCGACTCTCAATCTTGCTCTGTGTGTGTACGTGTGTGTGTGTATGTATCTGGAGGTGTGCTTATGCATATATGTACTTGTGCATATGTATTTTTTAATGTAGTGGCTCAATATAATTATTAATTTTGCTGACATGACTGATAGGTTAGACCAGGTTGCCTAGAAAAAAAAATCAAGTACACGCAGATGTGTAAGAGAGAGTATTATATCAAAAAGTAATTGTATATCAAGCAAACATCCCACGACCCCATCCAGATCAAGTCTATAAATCTAATACTACTCCATAAATCCTTCTTCAGATTCATGCAACACACACTGATGCAGAATGCAGGAAGATCGTAAGCTGGTGGGTACAAAGTCTTGTAGATCCAATGGCAGTGGATGCATCTCAAGGGCGCTAGCTGCCTTCAGCCTGGCTCATCAACAGGAAGGTAAAGCAGAGAAAAGGAGAAGGCAGGTTCTCAGGACACGTCTTTTTTTTTTTTTTAATAATTTATTGAGGGCTTGTACAATTCTTATCACAGTCCATATATACATCCATTGAGTCAAGCACATATATACATTTGTTGCCCTCATCAATCTCAAAACATTTGCCCTCTACTTTAGCCCTTAATATTATTTGTTCATTTTCCCCTTCCCTCACCCTCAGGGCACTTCTTATGAGAAGACCATGCATGCCACAAGGAGGTGTTATTAGGCTAAGAACTGATTGACAGGTTAGACTCTACCCCTTCCCTCTATTTGTCAAGTTGACATGTGATTATATGACTACCATAATAGATAAAACAAACAATGCTCATTGTACAAGGAGTGTCATTTTAAGAAATAGTAAAATAATCAAGTTATATTTTAAGATTTGTTTACACTTTGGTCAAAGAATACGTCCAAGGAAATGTTTAACTTTTGGATTTCATAATTGTGTTATCTGTTTTATTGTTTCTGCCTATTTTTCATTTATTTCATACAGTGTTTTATCAAAATTATTTAATGTTAATTTTTGCCTCATTTTGTTTTACCTGGCAAAGTACTAGGTTTTGTTTTGAAACCATTTTGAGAAGCTCTGGTTTTTACTTTCTCAAAGGAGAACTTTTAATAATTTATATCTACCATCAGAAATAACTTTTGGATTTGACTCCTTTTAAAATTCCCATGATAACAAATTTCCAGATATTCAATGTTATTGATACCAATGTGTTATTTCCAGGTCCTTTGCTCACTTTTGGTTCCGTCTTGTAATTTAATTTGCTATAAATTGGCAAATCCATTTTAACCCATATCTTTGAAGGATACAACTCACCGCAGTTGAAATGTGGACAAGTTCATCTAATTAAAGAGAACAATCTAAGAACCAGACACCCTGACCGAAGCTTGACCATATAAAGTTGTCAAGTGCTCCAGAAGACCTTCCGCTAAGATTACTAACTTATTTTTTACCTCTGGTTAGTTTCTGAAACCCTCTTTTATGATGTATGAAATACCTCTTAACCTGTTGCGTTATGAAGCAGATCTTGTCAGACCAGATCCACTCTGTCCCCTTGAATATCTATATTTAATAAGTACTCTCACTCTATTTTCTGTATATCGCCTAAAATGACTTGCTGTTGACAGGTCGCCCAAATCATTCCCATTTCATGGACAGTGATGAATGTTGTGGTCCTTGTGTCTTCTTATAAAAATGTAGAAATCCAAAAGGAAAAAAAAAAGTAGAAATCCGTGCTTTAAGGTTTCCATGTTTGGAAAATGGTCTGCAGTCAAAGGAAGTAGGTAACAAGTCATATTAGCATAGTGAAAATTGCAACTTAAGGTAGAAAATGAACATAGTAATCATCTCTACGTACGTGTTAATTAGAAGATTTGCAACTGTACATGCTTACTGTATACTGCTTTAGCCAGTTTTGCAACCATTCACAATGCCACCCTCTTGTTGTTGTTATTGTTAGGTGTCACCCCGTCACTTTGCTGGTTCATAGTGACCCTACGCACAGCAGAGGGAAACACTGCCTGGTCCTGGGCCCTCCTCGCAATGTTCCTAAACTTGAGCCCATCGTGGCAGCCAATGTGTCGGTCTCTCTCATTGAGGGCCTTCCTCCTTTTTGCTGTTCCGACTTTACCAAGTCGGAAGTCCTTTGGCAGGGATTGATCCGTCCTGAACTCACATCCGAAGTGTGGGAGAAGTCTTCCTATCTTTGCCTCTGCCGTTCTTCTTCCAAGACAGATTGGTTTGTCCTTTTAGCAATTTCTGGTATTTCCTGTTTTTTTTTTTCAGCACCACAATTCAAATGCATGGTTTGTTCTTCAGTCTTCCTTCTTTAATATCCAATCTTCACATGCATGTGAGGTTATTGAGAATACCATGGCTTGGGTCAGGCAAATCTTAGTCATCAAAGAAATATCCTTGCTTTTCAATACTTTAAAAAGGTCTTGTGCAGAAGGTTTACCTACTGCACTGCATCTTTTGATCTCTTGATTGCTATTTCCATGAATATTGATTGTGAATCCAAGCAAGACAAAATCCTTGATAACTTCAACCTTTTCTCCATGTATGATTATTGTACGTATCATCCAGTTGGGAGGATTTCCAACTTCTATCTATTGATTCAGAATCCATACTGGAGGCTGTAATTCCTGATCTTCAGCAGCAAATGCTTCCAGTCCTCCTCACTTTCAGCCAAGTTCTGTCATCTGCATATCAAAGGTGTTGACACATTTTTTAATCATTTTATTGGGGCTCATGAAATTCTTATCATAATCCAAACATACATCAATTGTGCACAGTACAGTTATACATTTGTTGCTCTCACCCTTCTCAAAATTCGCTTTCTGCTTGGGTTCCTGGTATCAGCTCCTCGTTTTCTTTTTCCCCTCCCCCTCCCTCCCCACTCCCCCCTCCCTCATGAACTCTTGGTAATTTATAAATTATTATTTTATCTTATCTTACACTGCCCAGTGTCTCCCTGGAAACACAGGGAATCTAGGACAGATGAGCCCCTTAGGACCAGCTGTGAGAGTGGTGATACCGGGAGGGAAGGGGGTGTAGAAAGGGGGAATCGATCACAGGGATCTACAAGCAACCTCCTCTCTGGGGGATGGGAAGTCACATTTTTCATATAATCTAGGTTTTCCAAAGAAACTGAAGAATTCTACCAATGTCTTTAGTTGGAAATTGATCAAACATGCAATCAGGTTGCATTGATAACTATAGATGATTGGAATGGAAAAGTTGGAAAGAGGAAGGAATGGTAGTTAGAAACTACAGACTTAGTGATGGAAACAGAGCTGGAGATTGAATGAGAGAATTTTGCAAGGCTGACTACTTGTCCCGAGCAAATTCCCCTTTTCAAGGGGAATACACAAAATGTCACCTTCTGAAGCCCGCAGCATGATAAAAAGAGCAAGTCTGTCCCCAAAGAAAGCTAGAAAGATGGGCTCAGACACTTCACTGTTGCCTTTAGCACACAAACGAGAATCATTCATAATAATTACCTCCCATGATGTAGTTTTTAGTTAGCCAGATGCATCTAAGGCATGCGTCGGCTTTCGGGTAACAAAGAGTCACAAATAGTTGAGAGTTGTCATGGAAGAAATCCCTGGTAATCGGCCTCTGAGAAATAACCCTGGGAAAACCCCATCGAGTAGCGTTTTACTGTCATAAACATGGAGACACCACAAGTCTCACTTGACTTGACAGGAGCTGGGTTATGTTTTTATAGTCGTTTTGGCTGTTGCTGCCTTCTATCCTGCTTTGGGGTTTCTGTGAATTAAAGGACTTGGTGTTCATTGACTTCATGGCATTCTGTGCTGTTCATGTTTCTTTACATCCCCTCTCCTTGTTGATTGTAGTGGACCCGTTTCTAAACCCTATTGACACTCCGTGGCATCACTGCTCTTTCCATTTCTCCCTCCAGAAGCCGGAATACCTTTTGGCATCAGCATGAGACACACAATATTCCCTTAAACTCCACCTGCATGATTGTGTATTTCTGAGTTAAAAGACATACCAACAAAGAGAATTTTTTTCATAAATATTTTCCTGGAGAAATTTTTTTTTCTTGGTATTCATGGATATTTTTATGCATAGTAACTTTGGGGTGGAGTGGGGAGTATATGCATAGATATAGATATTTATATGTGTATGCATGTACTCTCTCTTTCAATTATTTTACGAAAGGAGAACTTGGTCAGAGAAAGTGGGATGTCAGGAACACCCAGGAGAAATATCTCCAAACGCCTGACCTTATTAGCTGCCCATTGTGTAACCATTCCACCACCATGGCTCACCTGGTAAACTTTGAGTTTCTCAACTTAACTAACACATTTAAAGAAGAAGCTTATTTACTTACATTTGACTTTGTTTTCTTACTAATTTTATTCCCTTTAATTAAGTTTACTTTTAATCATTAATTGTTTACTCTTACCTTTTTTATGTACTTCATTTCATTTCATTTTTAAGATGAGTGTGCATTGAAGTCCGACTGACTTTATTTATTATTCATAATAGCTAGATTATTATGTATGATTGAGATTATAATATGAGGTTTTTTTCTTTTTTGTTCTTTTATGGATGGGATATAATTTACTTTCTTCTTGGGTATAAGCATTATTGAAAGACAGAATCTTTTGAGAATGATGATGGCAACACATGTACAAACGTGCTTGACACAATGGATGTATGGATTGTTATAGGAGCTGTAAGAGCCCCCAATAAAATGTCTTTTTTAAAGGACTACCTATTGACACTTTGAAAAAAAATTCAGAACTTCTCATTTTTCTTGTATTTATCTTTAATTTTGACCATGACTATATCTAATTTTGTTGAGATAGTTTGGGATATAGCAAGGTTAACAGTCTCTCTGTGGTAGAAAGACAAGGCTTCTTTTCCAGTGAAGATCTAAAGTCTCAGAAACCTAGAGGCAGTTCTAACCTGGTTTATAAGGTCACGATGTGGTGTAATCAGTTTGATGGTTGTGAGTTTGTTTGTTGTTTATGACCATTTTACTCTGCATTAATTGCCAGTCTTTTTTTAAAAGAGTCACATGAACTTGAATAATTTTAAAATAGACACTGTTTTACAATGTACATTTTTTCCTTGACATATTTTTGTACTTAAATCTCTTTAAGTTAAAATCGACTGATTAAGAGAGCTTTAAAAAAAAAGAAAACGAGTGCTTATGCTCATACAGTAGCTAGTTATTAAGCCTACACTCTTCAGCTTCATTCACTTATTAGTGTAATTTTCCTCATATGGCCTATTAATTGTCATAAAACATGTTCCTAGTTCCAAGAGTGAGCTGTCCTAACTAGAACAATATATTTAATCTGGGAGTACTGAACCCTTGCTAAATCATGTCCCAAACCCACCCACAGCCATTGAGTTCCTTCCCAATCAGAGCCACTCTGCCCGGGTGCCTGAGGCTGTGCATCTGTGTGAGAACAGAGAGCCTCATCTTCATAGCACAGAGCGGCTGATGGGTTTAAACCTCTCACCTAACAGCTACCAGTAACGCCACCAAAATGTCCACATAGTTGACACAATTGAATTTTAGATTCTATTGCTAAATTCTATTGATAGTAGAATTCATGGATCTCTGACCGAGGAAATAAAATGGATAGGCATTTATCCTGATTTTACCGGTGTCCAGGTAACAGAGGAGGCCCACTGATCTCCTAGGAGACAGAAATCAATACATATTTGTGAATAATCTTCAATCCAAGTTCCCTGGAATCTTGAGACTTTTTCTGCATTATCAAAACAAGTTTTTATGGGAGTTTAGGAACTATATAAAAGGGTGTTTAAAAAAATGAATCCTGCTTCTATCTCATTTTCATTTAAATAATTTTCTTCAACTGACTTCTTTCTCCTCTTCTACACACTGCTATTCAAAATTGTACCTATTTTTTAAATTCTGAAGTTATATGTAAAACACATTCTCTATTCATTTCCTATTTAAGTATTATAACTTTTATAACATCTTCACAGATTTTTATAAAGAGAGGTAACGTTAAACAAGATAATCCTTTATTTTATTTTATTTTGAAAAACTGGCTTTATATTCTGGCTACAAGTTCACTGACATTTCTATCCCAGTTTCTTCCTTCCTAAAATGATTCTATTAATTCCCCCTGGTACCGAAGCGTTGTGAGGTTTAAAGACCATCCATGGCTATTGCCTGTCACGTGTGACAGAAAGGAGCCCTGGTGTACTCAGAGCTATGCTTTGGGCTGCGAAAGCAAAGTAAGCCGCTCAAAACAACCAGCCTCTCAAAGTGAGACAGACAGGGCTTGCGACTCCCACAAAGACTGTAACAAAGAGTTGCAGTCTCAGAACCTTACATGGGCAGTTCTACCCTGACTTTCAGGGTCGCTATGAGTCGGCATCGACTGATGGCAGTGCATGTTGGGTTGGTTGAGTTGGTGGTACTGGTAGTTCAAGGGCTCAGCTGCCTCTCAAGGGATCAGCAGTAGTGAAGCCACTGCAGGAGAAAATGACAGTAGTCTGCTTTAAGCCTTGTTTTCAAAGATGTTTAAATTGGGAAAGTTTCTCATTTAGGCTGTATAAATTAAAACTCTCAGAATAAAATATTTTTTCAAGTATACAGAATCATTCTGTCAAATAATGTTGAGATAAAATATATTGAAATCTATGCTATTTTAAACCACATGGTATATGATGATGACAGAATGGTAAGATATAAATTATGAATACAAATGTTGTATATTATTAACTTAGAATTATTGGTAAATATAATTTGCTTTTGTATAGTCATTCATCTTAATTTTAAATTTTTCCTTAGGAAAAAATATAGAAAGACAAGAGTTTTCTTTAAAAATTAATGTAATGGCCATCACATTGCTATAAGAGTTGTGTCATACTAATTCTGCTATCAGATCAAACTATAAAATATAAGAAATAGAAAGCTAAAAATTTCACAGTAAATTATAATTAAAGACATTTTAATGACCTTGCTAATTTATTTTTGGTCTCAATAAATCCTTTTGTAATGAACTTTAAAATACTCTTTACTCTCAATTTTTATTCTGATCTTTTGTATGGATCTTGTCAAATTATCCCCTCGACTGAGATAATTAAATATTTTAGGAGTATTCAGAAGAAAAGTGCATGCTTTGACACAATGTTTCATAGAGTATATCAAGATTTATTGCAAATCAGTGTTAAATGTTACTAGGAATAGTTAAGCACAGATACAGCATGTTAGTACAGCACATCTTTATAAAAATCCATTTCCCCTCAGGAGCAATAAAGGGAGCAGCAATACTAGGAGGGTAAGGGTGGGGGGGGTGGAGTAAGGGGGAACTGATCACAATGATCTAGATATGGCCCCCATCCTAGGGCGATGGACAGCAGAAAAGTGGGTGAAATGAGACAGCAGTTGGCGTAAAACATGAAAAAAATCTATAAATTATCAAGGGGGCATGAGGGAGGGAGGGAGGGAGGGACGGTAGGGGAGGGAGGAGGGAAAAAGGAGGAGCTGATGCCAGGGGCTCAAGTAGAAAGAAAATGTTTTGAAAAAGATGATGACAACATATATAAAGATGTGGTTGACAAAATGTATATATTTATGGATTGTGATAAGAGCTGTAAGATCTCCCAATAAAATACAAATTTAAAAATACATTAAAAAACATTTATTTAATTAAAAAAACTATAATATACTCTAATGCATGGCACTCTAATAATTAATTATAGTGTTTGGTTTAGAATTATCAGCAGTAAATAAAACTGTTAAAAACAGAAATATGTTCTTTATATCATCATTGTTGTATTCATAGGTGCAGAAAATCTTTAAAAGGCAGTAAGAACAAAGCGAGCCAAAGCCAGATAAAAACTAACAAGCAAACAAAACAAAAGATAGATCCAGGCATGGGTTTTGGACTCACACTAAATCCTGGCTGCAACTTAAGAACAATTACCTCTTATATTAAAGCTCAATATTTGCCCTCAGGAAGGGAACAAAGAAGGTATGGGTGCTATAACAGAGTAAGGCAAAGAAATTAGATGGTGCCCACCTACCAGATAAAATAGCAGCTGGCCTCTTAAAGGCTTGTCTCCAAAGAAGCAGCCATCCATGTGACATGTCAGCCAAGTCCACATGGAAGAAGCACACCATCATCAATCACTGAAGTAGTGCAAATCATAGAATCCAAAATCAAAGGAGGGATTAGTATCACAGCCTAAATTGTGAGAATCCAGTTTGCAGAAGACTATGGATGATAGTGAGGGCCCAAAACACGGTTATGGGCACTACATAGAAAATAACCATCCGGTGATCTCCCTCTGTCCACAATTGAGAGATGGGAGGAAAGTGGTTGCATTGGAGAGATGAATATAGAAGATCAAAGGGATAAACCTGACTTGAACAGTTAAAACTTTGGCAGTTGACTCCCCCCTCTGATGAACACTGGACCCGATCTGGTTTTCAACATTTTCTATATATTTTTTCATTTTAGGGTCAGAGGTGTTATGTCATAGGGGGGGATCACCCTCTTGAAGTTATGTTATATGTTTTTCTGTTTGTTGGTATATGAAACCCAGGATTGATGAACCAATAGGGACAGCAAGTCAAATAAGGATTTTAGGGTGGGTATAATGGTGCAGGGGAGTGGGGGGCAGTTAAAAGGGGGAAGATGTCAAGAAGGTCAAGAAGAAAAAAAAATGTTAGGCAACTGATTATGATAGCAGTTGTACAATACTGCTTGACATGACTGAACTAAAGAATGATATGATATATGCATTAAATTAAATTTATTTTTTTTAATTAAAAAACTTTTTTTAAACATTTTATTCGGGGCTCATACAACTGTTATCGCAATCCATACACACATCAATTGTGTAAAGCGCATTTGT
>NW_022103908.1:22002448-22093729 GCF_000313985.2 Echinops telfairi | reverse complement strand
CATCATTCTCAAAACATTTTCTCTCCACTTAAACCCCCGACATTAGGTCCTCATTTTTCCCCTCCCTCCCCGCTCCCCATAGCCTATCAGTGTTGATTAGCCTATCAGTGTTGCTTTTAAGCAATACATCAAAAGACTCAAGGGAATTTTAAAATGTTCTATTAATAAGGGGGTTCTTCAAATAATCCAGACAATGTCACACACGATAGATAGATACACAGATGTCAGGTGACCACTGCACTAGCCAGTAAAGTCTTTCCTGATTCGAACTCTCACTTTTTTTCTATGTTCTAATTGAGGAAACTTCTTGTCGTATGGAGAAAGAAGGAGGTGAAGAAAGAAAGGGGTGGGGGGAGAAAGAGAAGCCAAAATAAACAAACAGCCACAATAAACTCTAAGTTTCCTGGTCAAATGGGAAATGTCTAGGAGAAAGAAAGATTATTCAAATAGATGGTGTTTAGGATTCGATAGCAATAGGTTCAAATTTTTTTTCATATTATTTTGTTTTGTTTTGCTTTTTAAAACATAATTTGAATTGAGCCTGATCAAAAGATCTATGACTTTTCGCTAGATTGCATGAGGAAGTCTAAATTCTCTATTTCTACTCAAGGAGGTACAAATTGTTCAATAAACTAGTAACCGGTTTGAGAGTCACATTCAACTCAATCTGTTTCTGCATTTCAATTCCAAACTGTCAGGGGTATTATTTTATATTGTGTCACGTATTCTATTCAGTCACAGTTGAGGGTAAGAAGGAAAATATGACTGCTACATCCACACAAACTAATTGTGTCCCAGAGAATGGAGGATAGCTTACAAATATCAACTACCTTCCTTTGTTTTGAGTTAATGGCTTTATATTTTCAAATTTACAACTAGAGGAGCTCCATACAGCACAGTTCTGCAGACATTTGTCTTCGTTATCTAGTGCTATAAAAGTAGATATAGCACAAATGGCTTTTTAAAAAGAGCAAAACACATGCACACATTTTCTCACAGTACAGGGATTAGAAGTCCAAATTCAGTGTGTCGGTGTTTGGAGCTTTTTGTGTCCTTTCAACATCTGTGAGCCTGGCATTTCCTGGAGATGATTGTGTGTCTTGGCATCCATCTGTGCATGGGTCTAGAAGGTTCTCAATGCAAAAGAGGTGGGTCCAAATCAGAAACCCTGCTCTGGCTTCTTATTCTTGATACTAGTGAGGGCTCTCTCCCTACTGAATGCTTCTTTTGCCTTTTATTTCCAGTAAGATAAGAGATGTGATTCACACAAGTTTGAATAACGGTGTGACCTTTGCTAAGGGTAGCTCAATTTACCCTATCTTGATAAAATATAGCTGTAAGACTTTTGACGCATCATAAAATGGAGACTTTAGACTTCTTTTATCCTGGGGCAAATTATCGCTTCATTTGTGAACATGTGAAATTTAGACAGCAAGTTATCAATTTCCAAAATACAAAGGCTGAACAGGAACATGGGAGATATTTCCATTATCAATGTGGAAACGGATAAGAAAGAGGGGATAACAGGTATGAAACAAGTCCAAACCCTAACAAAACAATTTATTTATCAAACCATCTTGCCTTTGTTCTCTGAATTCTGATTGTTGTCATTGGGCTTCAGCTCCACCTTCCAGGTTCACAGGGATATCAACTCTGCCTTCAAGTTTGTAGAAGCGCCATTCTCTTAATCCATCAGAGTCGTGAGCCAACCACGTTCACTCTGGCAAGACTCCATTCTTCTATCATAATGGCATAGTAATTCAACCTTTGTTCTTTCAGTGGTAGTACAATCCCCCGGGCATGTTTTAATGGAAGTTTACTCACTCAGACTGAAGTGACAAAGACCCCACTCTGAAATGGAGACAGTGGTCCTGCCCTTTGTGGCCAAGGAGGCTCTGTTTCCTGTGCTTCTTCCAATGGCTCTGTTTCTACTCAAGTGGCTCCAGGGAAGCTTCTGTTTTGTTTCCACTGGACAACAGCAGATACAGCTCCTTCGGCCTCTTCTCTGCCTGTGGAAATCCACACGAAGATAACTCTCTCTCCTTTGTTCCTTTCTCTGTTCCTTTCGTTCTAAGTTGTTAGGGTTTCTGCTGTGGTGGTTGGTTAGCTCCATCAATCACAGGCTCCATCATTTCACCAAAGCTTGTGTAGCCTTATCCTTGGTGAATATTCTTGTCTATACAATAGAAATTTAAAAAAACCCAACTTTGTTATGTTTCATTGTGCACGTTCATTTTTACGTCCATCTTCATGTCCTTCTAAGTCCTCATCAGATTCCCCTAAGATGTCAGTCCATGATTGTATCAAGATTCTTCAGGGCAACCTAGGCTCTTCTTTTTGTTACCTTAATACTCTTTAAGCCTTTACCAAATGACCCAGCTCCAAAACTGCTTCCACATGTTACGTATCTGTTATAGGAGCACCCAGCTCCTGTTACCACATTTTGTCTTATCTATCTAATGCTGCTTTAATATATGTATATCACAAAAGGATGGCTTTAACAAACAGAAGTTTATACTGTGTCATAAGAAAGAAAAGAGAGCATTGAAATATTAAATGCAAAGTATTCCTGAGCCACCATTGCTTTGGGCACCCTTGATGCCAGAAACGTAAACCAGTCTAAAGCTCTCCAATTTCATAACCTTGGGACAAGGGTCATCCACCTCTTCTCACGCTGTGCAGGGAAAATCAGGTTCAGAGTGGTTGAGTAACTTGTTCAAAGCCTTAGATTTTTTCCACCCCTTTTCAGAATTTGACAATGTCTCCTACACAATTTGAAATTCAGAAATATCTGTTATACTTCACCAAGCATAACATGATCTGTGCAGACAGGCCAACCATGCTGGCATAGAAAGGAACCTGCACGTATCTAGTGTACTGCAAGCAAGGCGCGCCCTTCTCATCTCACCCTCCGGTAAGTAAGTCACCTTTGAAGAATGCTGGACAGTCTTTTCCCAAAGAGAAAAGACTTTACTTTCGTGCCTAAGTATTTAATGGAAAAGACGCAGTACTTGTAACTCTGAGGGGCCAAACGAATACTTTTGAAGCACAAATGAACACTAATCATGATTAGTTCTAGTGGTCCTTCCTGCCTCCCGCACAGTCTCCTGTAATGGGCATTTCTACTTCACCACCTTCTCGTTTTTCTACTTTTGTTATAGTACATATTTGTCCAAATTCTATTTTCCCCCTGAATATTTTAGCTCCATTACAAACATGCACACATATTTCTGTATATTTATTTTTTCTATTACAACCAAAGATGTTCTTCTTTTTATTTTAGGGTCATCTATCACTTCTCTATCATAAATCACTTTACAGTCTACTAGCCACCAACCTAAAAAAAATCCTCTTTTTAAATTTCTTTAAGACCATACCCTCTTTCTGTTGTCTGCATTTGGATCTCAATAGTGATAGAGTGTGCTTTGACCCCTTCTCTATGTATATGGTGCTGCCAGGTAATTTGGACTTCTAACCAAAATGCAGCTACTCTGAGTGAGGAAGATCGGTCTATTTGTTTCCATAAGGATGTGTAGCCTTGGAATAGACGGACAGGGTATTTATGCATGGGAATCAACTTGTTGGCCACTGGTGGGTTACAACATGATAAATAATTCTGTTTCTATATCCAATCCCTTCCTATTCAATATCCCCTCATTACCCTAAATCACTTTCCCTTTTTTGTGAGAACTCTGTAGCTAAGAGTGAATTCTAGCTCTGTACTAATATCATTTTACGTTATACTGAAATGGAAATTATTTGTGTCTTTTGATCCTATGGTCTTCCCATGATATTGGATCATCTACAAAAATGAAAGTGGACTAAGATGAGACGGGCAAGAAGTACTTCACCTTTACTTTCTAGACAGTATTAAAACACAAGTAGTTGTTTACACACAAGTAGTTTTTTAAAAATGTAGCTGAAATGACATCTATTCAGGGTACTCTACTGGGTATAGTATATGGGTATATTGCATAACTTATTCTTAAGTACTTAAATACATGTACTTCATTATACACTGTTTTTTCTAAGATTGTTTTTAAAATATCTTGAAGAATGGAAAATTGTATTTTTATTAAAATAGAGAAGCAGCACAATGTTTTTAAATTAAATCATAGATTAAAGATCAAACCTTTAGACAGCCAGTTATTTTCTCACTATTTCCTCCATATACAGACACACATGCACACACAAACACACACACATGAGGTGGCACCTCAAAATTTCTGGCATTTTTTTTTCAAAGCTATGTATTTAAATTTTTTTTACAAAACAACGTTGTCACTGTCAAAGTACTCCCCATTACACTGAATACATTTGTCAAATCTGCTATTCAGTACTTAGAAGAAACATTTTCACTCTCATCTGGATGGCTGACCACACCTCCCTCGTTTTTTTCTTCACCTCTTCTATGTTGTCAAATTGCTGTCTTTTCATGTCCGTCTGCATTTGCAGCAACAAAAAGAAGTCACACAGAGCGAGGTCAGATGAGTAAGTGTGTGGTGAAGAGAGGTATGCTGTTTTGTGCCCCAAACTGGCACACTAATTGGCTGCATGAGTGGGTGCATTGTCATGGTGGCCAAACCAGCTCCTCGTCTGCCAAAAATCAGGCCTTTTTGGTCATACACCGGTATGCAATATTTTCAGAACCTCTGAATAGAAAGTTTGATTAACAGTCTGAATCTGGTAGAACAAACTCCGAATGCACTATGAATCGTCATTTTCATCTGTTCAGGAAGTTGACAGGTATCCACAATGAAGTTTATCATCAATCAGCTTTTACTTTTTTTGAAATGAGAAAACCACTTGAGTTTTTCCTATAGCACAGTCCTTGTAAGCTATGTTCCACATCACAACAGTTTCTGTGGCATTTTTCCTGAGCAGGAAACAAAATTTCACAGCCACATGCTGTTCTCTTAAATCAGCCATCACAAAAAACAAGATTCCAGTGAAAGTACTTTTATGAAAAAATTCACTGTGACCAGAAAGAACCTTCCCAGGAAAGCCACTGGTGCACTCAGAACACGTTGCTAGATGCTTGTCTAAGGGGAGAAAAATGTGTACTTTTGGGTACCCCATATACATAACCATTTTCATCTCTGGTTGCATGCTGGTTTCGTGTTGGGCTGCTAACCACAGAGGTCAATAGTCCAAAATCACCAGCTGCTCCTCTGGAGAAAGATGAAGTTACTACTCCATGTAAATAAAGCGATACAATCTCTGTAACTTCCAGGGATAGTACTGCTGTCTTACAAGATCCCTATGACTTGGAATCCACTCAAAGGCAGTTGAGTTTGGTGTTTCTGTTTAACATTTCAAGGCTTAACCTCTATAACATTACTTTATATTGCTTTTGAAAATACACATTGTGAAATATTTATTTAAAGTTCTTTTATCCTACTAAACAAAAATGCTAAATCATAAATGGGCAAAACGCACCCTTTACCTATAATATTAAAACCATCATTTCCACTATGTTTGAGCACAATGTCTTCCATTTACTCCACCTGAATTAGTCTTAATGTAAAAGAAAGATCTGGATCAATATTAAAATTTTTTCTTTAGATAATGAATCTTATAACTAATAATACTTTAAGTATTAATAGTTCTATTAGAAAGAAGTACATATTCTTTTAAAAATGATAAATAATAAAATGAAAAAGAGGATCTTAATTCATTTACAACATTCGTTTGAAGAAACTTTATGGAGAAAATGGCGTTAGATACCCAGCTGTGTTTTCTAAAAGGACATTTATTTTAATTTAAATTCAATCTATTTTTACTTTAATGACAGTGCCAGTGGCTATTTTATGAACAGTTGCTTAGATTCAAATTACAATGTAACTTTCTAATTAAAAAGTTTAATTTCTTAACTAGAATAAAAATAATTACATTGTGTGTGCTGTTCACAAAAATCTTAGTTTTTCTCCATATATTTACTGTTGTTAAATTCTCAATTTGAGAAAAACTGAGATTAAATAGATATCAAGGGTGCATTCCCCGATTCTTTTATTAAAAGAAATGAAAGATTATTATTTTTTTAAGCTCAAAGAATCTTAAATTTGGAAATTTACATCATTTCCAAAATAAAATAGACTTGAAAGAAGGTGATGAGAGACACATTAATTTTTGACACATATTTAGTGGCTACACAGGCCTGTTATTGAATAAAGTTGTATAAATATTTGTAAACTTTTCTTATTGGTATGTTATTAATAAACTTAAATCAATTTCTTATAGAAAATTAGCATCTGTAGGGAGAATCACATTTAGTATTAGCATTAGATTATTATTTTTTAGGATAATTTTATTGGGAGCTCTTACAGCTCTTATAACAATCCACACATAAATTATATCAAGTATATTTATACATATGTGGCCATTATTATTTTTTTAAACATTTACTTTATATTTGAGCCCTTGGTATTAGCTCCTCTATTTTACCCTTCCTCCCCAGCTCCCACTCTCGTGACCCCTTTATAAATTATAAATTATTATTATTTTCATATCTTACACCAAATATTATGTATCATAGCCCTAATAGAAGTTCCTAGGTGATACCAAATTTAGCATATTCCACTGCTAATTGAAAGATGGTGCTTTGAATGCAACTAGAGGCACATTGACACAAGTTGCTGGAAATCTAAGAGCTCGAAATTAGGAATTGAAAATCTATGGATCACAGTTCTGTTGCAATATACTTGTGGTCACAACGATTTGGAATCTACTTCACAGAAAATCACACTGGTATATTTCTAATGACTGAATAAAATAAATTATCAAACAATAAACAAGTCTAAGGCAGCAATTCTCAACCTGTGGGTCACAACCCCATTGGGGGTCGAATGACCCTTTCACAAGGGTCGCTTAAGACCATCAGGAAACACCTATTTCCAATGGTTTGGGGGTTCCCACAATATGAGGAACTATATCAAAGGGTGGTGGCATTAGTAAGGTTGAGAACCACTTGTTTCAGGGAACAATAACACTAGTGAAATATGCAAGCCTTAGAATAATCAGCTAAAGATTAAAAGGGCTGCACTTACATAATGACAAATTTCAGAAAGAGTAGAAAAGAAGAAAGAATAGAAGCAGAGAACAGAAGTAAGATAAATGATAGTACATTGAGTTGATTTCAATAAATGAGCTGAAACAGAATGACTATATATTTTATACATTTTTAAAAATGCATTTTAAAATGTAAACCTGATTGTGGTAGTTACATAATTTCATGTCAACCTGATATATAAAAGTGTAGGGGTAGAGTCTAGCCTGTCAATCAGGTCACTATCTGATGGAACCTCCTTCTGGGTGTGGCATCCTCAGAAAGAGGGCCTAGGAACCTCCCCATTTCGCTCTGCCTTCACCTTCCTGCTGGTGAGCCGTGCTGGGGCCTTCCAAAGCCATTGCCATTGGATCTGTGGGACTTCACACCCACCAGACTGGAACTGTGATGTTCCTGCATTCTGCATCACTGCTCTGGCTTCATGAGCCTGAAGAGAGATTTATGGACGGATTTTTGACTTGAGTTGGACTGGGCTGGGATATTTCGGTGATATACAATTACTTTTTGATATAAAGCTCTTTCTTACACATGTATAATGTGTCACTGGATTTGTTTCTCTAGCCAACCTGGCCTAATACAGTGATGATCTATTCTAAACTTTCAACCAATTCACACTAAAAAGTTAAAGTAACATGACTATGTGGACTAAGACACATTAGCCTCTGTTTACTCTTTTGTTGTTATTGTGCCTTGATCATTTCTCCTAAATAAAAGTGTCTATGTAGCTACTAAAACTACATTTCAGTTATTTACAGATATGATTTCTATTTTTATGGAGCCATTAAGGCTTCCCATCACCCAGATTCTTCGTATGTGCATTGGGGGAGACCACGTGGGACCAGAATGAAGAGCTGCGGATACTCAAATTATATTATTTTTTTCTATATGGGTGATAGATCTGAATATAGGCAAAGAATAAAATTAGAAATGAGAGATGGGACATTTACTAATTGTAGGAACATAGCAATAACTCCCATATATACTGGAGTATAAGCCAACCCGAATATCAGCCAAGGCAACTAATTTTACCACAAAAACTATATAAAAATGTGCTGAAAAACTCAGCTTATATAGGAGTATATATGGCATTAGTCTTGATATGAAACCAGTATAGGTGAAACCCAAATCTGACCACCATAATAAATATAACACAGCAAGAGTAACTTGGAATTGATTGATTAGATTTGGACAATTGGTCTAGAATGAATTCTCTGGAAATTAGTGAATCAGAAAACAGGCATTGGTCTGAAAATAGGCTACCCACCACAGCTTACTTCCTTCAAGTGAGATGGAAGTTGATGAAATTTGTGAAGAATAGATTTAACCACTCAGAATTATTAAAAGAAACAGATAATAAGAAAGCCAATTAATATCTAAGCAAATAATACTTATATATTATGTTGTGTCATCATGCTGAATGAAATCCCACTTTTTAATTTGAGATCATCTAACGGTATAGGGAAATTAATACATAGGCTTCAAATCATGTAGAATCTGAATTTTTATATTTTTAATTTTATTTCATGTGAGAATAGTTTACTGAAGTGTATCTATAAAATTAATTTAGGAAAACAAAACAAACAGAATCCTGAGCCTCACACCAAATCCACTGGATCAAATGTTTTTTTGAACTTTTAAATGTCTTTCAGTTGATTGATTTGCAGGAAGCCTTGAACACATAGTTTAAGGATTCACTTTAGGAATTATTGAGTAGTCTTTATCTCATTATTTTTGAAAATAGTAAGAGTTGGTATACATTTTATTCTTTAATTTCAAATTAGAATAGCAGTGTGTATTTAATTTCATCTATATCCACTACCATTGAGTCAATGTCAACCCAGTAATATAAAAAGTTCACTGCCATAAATATGCTTCCAACTCACAGTGGCCATATAGGACAGAGTAGAACTGTCCCTCTGGGTTTCCAAGGGTTTCCTTCTCCCACCGAGCAGCTGGTAATTTCCAACTTCTGATGGTGTGGTTAGTTGTCCAATGTATAGTCTACTATTTCTCCAGGGCTCAGCTCCATAAGTTCCTGAGACTATATCTTTATGGGAGCAGACAGCTTCATTGATATCCTATAGAGCATTTAGTGGAATTGAACAGCCCACCTTTGAGATCAGCAGCCTAACTCTTAATTCATTCACTAACTTTACTTTAATATATCATCTGCCATTTTTGCTTTTAAAGTTATATATCTTTAAAGAAAATTAAAGAGAAACAGAAAATATTTTATAATGCAATCACTACAGTTTTACGATATTCTATTTTGACACATTTATGAATAAAAGTGGAGGTTTTAAGATAGAGGGGTTGCTATTCTTTCATTAACTGTGGCAAAAATAATTATAAGACAAAATATGACCTTTTTGAAAATATGTTTTGATTAATAAGTTTATATGGATAAATTTTTTTAGATGTGATTCCATCTGGCATGAATGCTATAAAGTCCATAATTTGTATTGCTCAATTCGTCTCAGCTAAAAGGTGAGTTAATATTTAAAATATAAGTGATTTTGCCTATATTTTATTAGTTTATCTTAGTTGTGAATTAGAGGTTTACATTTCAGATTATCAACTTTGCTTTCAACAGTTTGCACTACTAACAAAAGCTACCACTAGTTTACCTCACCAACTCCCTGATGTATCCCCTGCCCCTTGTGAACTACTTTCCTATGTTTCACCCAAGATAACACCCATCAATAGTCTAGTTTACTGCTTTGTCTTCCCTCACCGTCCTCTCTATCTCTAAGAATAAAAGGGAAAGCCAAGGGCAATGGATTTAATTGTTGCTGAATCAGTTCATTCAAGTCGGTGAAAGACGTAGCTATATTTTCAGGATTACTTTCCAAATGTGCAGCACCTGCAAAGACCTATATTTGAATTCGGGCTCCCAGGGGAAAAGTCATTGTTATAAAGGTCTTCTTGAGGAGAGAGCACAAAGTTCATAAAGAGTTAGCGACGATGTTCAAATCCATAATGAAAATCTTTGATGAGAAGAAAGAATGAGAAGTCTCAGAAATTTGAAGTCATAAATGTTTGAATTTCTGGACGTGATCTCTCACTATACAAATGAATGCAGATATTAATATACATATTAATATTATATATTTATATGAATATTAAACAGTTCAATTATTTTGAAGATCATTTCATTGTTCATGAATTTCATTTAAAGTTCACAAGTAGAAGAGATGCAAACGTCCCTCCTTCTGAGAAGAAGGGCAAGGATGGGAGAGTCTATGCGATGGAGGAAGGCTGTGCCTTCAAAATGAGTCGTCCGTGTCCTGGTAATAATCAGTTGTTGTTATTATTGTTAGGCGCCCTGGAGTGTGTTCTAATTCCTAGCAGACGGATCTAGAGCAGAACAAATCACTGTCTGGCTCTGCAGCAGCCTCATAACTGTTGTTCGGCTTTAGTCAATGTTGCAGCCACTGTGCCAGTCTTCTCTTTAGCAATCTTCCTTCTTTGGGTTGACATTTTACTTTATCACGCATGGCGTTCTTCTCCAGGGACTAGTTCCTCCTAGCACTATGACCAAAGTACATACGATTAAACAAAGCCTTGTTAGCTGCACCTCTTCTTCTTCTTTTTTTAACGCAATCATTTTATTGGGAGCTGGTACAACTCTTATCACAATCCCCTTACAGAAGGATTGCTGGGAGGAGATGAGCCAATCAGGGTGCAGTTAGCATTGATGAAACTTACAACTTTCCTCTAGTTCTTAAATGCTTCTTCTCCCTCCCCCACCTCCCCACTATCATGACCCCAATTCTACCCTACAAATCTGGCTACACCAGGGGATATACATGGGTACAGATAAGAGCTGGAAACACAGGGAATCCAGGACAGATAAACCCTTCAAGACCAATATTGAGAGTAGCCATTGCCAGGAGGAGAAGGGGAAGGTTGTGGTAAAAAAGGGGAACCAATCACAGTGATCTACCTATGACCCCTCCCAGGGGCATGGACAACAGAAAAGTGGGTGAAGGGCGACATTCATTGGTCAGTGTAAGACATGAAAACTTATAAGAATTTATAAATTATCAAGGCTTCACGAGGGACGGAGGGAGGGTAGGAAAGGGACGGAAAACAATGAGCAGCTGATACCAAGGGCTCAAGTAGAAAAAAACTGCTTTGAAAATGATGATAGCAACAAATGTACAAATGTGCTTGACACAATGGATGGATGGATGAATTGTGCTATCTTCACTTCAAAAGGACCACTCTTCTTGGGAAACACATTTGGTTTGGTTTGGTTTCTTTCCTTTGGCTGTCCTTGGTATATTCATTTAATTAGTAATTGATAGCTTAATCATTAAATTAGGTATTTGATAAAGATTATAGCTTTTAAGGGCCAAACGTTCATGTTTTAAATAATAGAGACTACAAGAGATATACTCATGGGCAAAGGTTCTAAACAAAGCAGTCACTGTGAGAAAGGAAATGTTTTTGCTAGTCAGAAATTGTGATGATTTATCATAGTCACATGATTGAAGTGTGAATAAGGTTTATTTTTTGGATCAAAAGAGACTGAATGCTGGAATTTTTTAAGTGTAGATATTAAACAAATCCATATTAAACATTTTTACTTGTCATTTGATTATAAATTTTTTCTAATATTATTACTGTTCCATATAATTATAGTAGATGCATGCATTGCCATATAGCTATATATTAAACATTTGCAATTTAATTACTGTTTGTTTAAATCATTTCCTCTTTTCATAGCATTCTCTTTGCTCTAAAAACTGGCACTGTGATGGATATTCTGGTACAGAAATTTTGACTAAGTCCTTTATGTTTCATAGATTAAGTACCAATAATTCTGAAAATATCATATATGTGTGTGTCTAAGCTAGTGTCACTGGCATGATTACACTAGCATACCACTCTCAAAAGTGTGTTAGGTACAATTATACTTGTCTCATTAGAAATCCACTAATAGTATTGGGGGAAAACTGCTACCTACTGACACACATTTTATAGACACATTTTTAAAAATCTCATAGCCATCTTAATTCACATTTTTATAATTACTAATTTTTTAATGAATGGATATTTGAGTCCATATTGTAAACTACCAACTGAGATTCATAAATTAAAACATTTTAATACATAGAACACTGCCTGTTGTTTGAATGAATATAGTAGTTGTGTATATTTAACCCTCTGTATTCATTCAAACTGTTTGAAACCACCAGCTGCTCCACAGAAGAGAGACGTGGTTTTTGATTTCCATAACCAGGTACAGTCTCAGAAACACCCAGGCAGGTTTGCCCTGTTCAACAAGGTACAAGCTGGGCTCTTCAACCTAGTTTTTACTGAGATTTTTTCATTTTTATTTGAGAATTTAATTTTGTTGTTGTTGTTGTTTAATACTAATTATTCATATACAACTTTTCTGCATAACGTGCTTTTATATTTTTCTACTTTCTTGTGATCTTGGGTTATCAATATTCATGTGTGATTTGCTTCAGGAGACTCTTATTATGCATCATATTGATACATAGGTAGTTGGTCATTATTATTTATACATCATATATATATGTATGTGTCAGCAAACAAAATGCAATATAAACATAAACATGAATATGATGTTTTGATCACATTGCATACATTTTTCTTATTTTATTATTACTAAAATTTTAATAATAAATTTATCTACCTCCATGGGATAGCATTAACTCAGTTTTTCTGTATTTGTTTGAATATTATTGCATGTAATTTATGTGCCCCAATTTAGTCCACACTTTTCTGGACTCAAATAAGTTAAATTTTCTTTGTATTATGAATAGCCTGTCAGTAAACATCCTTTCTTGCATCTATAGCCTTATGTCTCAATTGTTTCTTTTCTACTGGTTGGATCCCCAACAGAGACATTAGTTAATCAAAAGTGTCTGTTTATTTATTTACATTTAGTTTATACATGCATTGAGATGTTACTAAAAAGGTTTTAACAAATCACTTATTAACAGGCACATATAGGAGTAAATTTCAAATTGCCTACAAGAGTAGTTATGTGTATTGTTTTTAATTTTCTAAAATATGTAATGTTCATACAGTAAAATATATATCTCTAGGATAACTATCATTTGCATTTCACAATCAATAGAAATGTTGACATTTTTATTTGTTAATAACCATTTGAACTTGTGCTCCTCTGAATTATTTAAATCCTTTGCCCATATTCTTACTGCTTTCCCTGAAGGTTTATTTTGGAATAAAACATTTCTTTATATATTATACATTTTATTACTGCAGTTCTTAGAATCAAACAAAGGGGAAAACTGCTTGAAATTAAATTGTAAAAATGTATGCAATGTGTTTTCAGTAACTCATAGTATTTCATGTAAGATAGGAGAGCCTGACCGGGAAGAAATGGGAAAGAAGACAGGAAACTTGTTACTTCCAGGTACATTTTACTAGGCTCACACAGGTGAAGACAATACTGAACAGCTCAGGCAAAATGAGCACCAACGTCATATCTGAAATGGAACCTTGGATATTGGGCATTCTGCCAGCATGACTTCTGGTAATTCTTCCACTGCTAATCATAAAAAAAAAAATGGATTCAGTTCTTGTCATAACCATTCATAATAATCTATACATTCAGTGTGTTCTTCCTTCTGAAGCATGAGGTGAGTGTATGAAAGTCAACAAATATCACTCCTGTTTTTGTTGGCCAGCTTCTAGATAGACGGTAAGTTTTAAAATATATTACTATCACTGTGGGAATGCTGACTTTACCACCTACAATATTTGAGGAGGAATTCTTTACTAATAGAACATACATTGAAATATGAGGCTATTAAAATACCAAAATGTAGCCTTATATATTAACCTTTCCCCCTTCCTGGGTCTTGCATGTATCATTTTCTTTGTTTATTCAATGCAACAATGGATTCACTATAAAGTAAAAAATATAGTGGAATTCATAATTTGTGCAAAAACAAGTAGAATCATCATTTCTAAGGTGCTTCTGAGTTGGAGATGAACTGCTAAAATAATTCATCACCTAGATATTACTGAATTCATGGTATCAGCATTGCTCATTGGTGGTGCAAATGGTTTTTCCTCAACTACAAAAAAATGCTGTTGGTTCTAACTCATCCAGGTGCCATGGAACGAAAGACTGGCTGGCTTGTTTCTAGTGTCAAGCGTCCAGAGAAACTCTGCTAACCTGCACATGGGGTGGTCACGAACGAGAATAAAATTGACAATAGATTTTATTATGAAACCCATTGCACCTTTAAAATGAAATGGGAAAGTTACTTGAGCCTTGTGGAAATATATTTCTTTTCAGTGTATTGGCTTTATTATTACTCGAGGCATTAAAATGCAGAGGACAATGTGTGTTATGGCATAAATAAACGTATGTGAGTTACTTTCAGCAATGTCTAAAAAGAAAAAACACTTCAAGAGACATTTCAGTGTCTTATTTAGTAAGTTCAAGACAATGCTTACTACACAAAACAAAGTAGAATCAGGATAGTTCGTCTCTGGTCTTTGTCACAATGAATCAATTTGCTGTTGTTATTTTAATTTTTATTATTTATGTAGGGCAGCATGGTGTTGTACGTCCATCACTAAAAGGCAAAATCCATCTTTTCTCTTAGATAGTATGGATTACCCTATATACCTGCTTTTAGCAGATATCTACTTTTCAAAAAGTGAGTATTTGCACTTTTTGAAGCAATGTGTCACATTTCTGCTTCACTGACTCACGTTGCTTTAAGTCTCGTGGATTCCATCATCTCGTGTTATGTCAAATCACATTGACTTTCCTATGTGACAAGATATTCAGTGATGGAAGGTGACAGAAGAACTGTAATGCAATATGACACATCAGAAATTTATAGGGTAAAGAGATTAGCTATTTGGTGTCAAATTAGATAGGGAATGTCAAGTCCAAAATGAATCTGGCAGTTTCTAATAGAGTGAAAGGTGCAGTGTTCACTCTGTGGATGAAACAATGAATTCTGAACCTCAGCAGCACATACTTGGTTAACTCAGATATACAAGCCAACACCTTGGAAAGCATTTTGGGACACCAAGGCCTTGCAGTGAGCTTCAAGATCATTTCATAACATTCCTGTTTAGAAAAATGATGAAAATATGTGGTTCTTTATTAGCAATTGGTATGTAGATATTGTCTGTACTTAATAAATTGTGATCTTTCAAAAATAATTGTAAGAGATGATTTATTGCATTATTAAATAAAATGACTGATACAATGTGCAATCCAAAAGAAATAATTGTATATTATTGGAAATGAGACATAAGTAACCCTTTTAATCATAACAATACAAATTTCAAAGTTTAGAATGTGACATATAGATTCAATTATTAAAATTATTTTGACATTAAAGAAATTTGGCCTACAGAGTGAGCAAGAAAAGGATCATAGATTTATTTTTAGCCCTTTATAGAGAGAATGATGAAACCCTGGTGGTGTAGTGGTTACACGTTGGTTTGCGAGCCACATGGTCGGCAGTTCAAAACCACCAGCTGCTCCACAGGAGAAAGACTGGGCTTTCTACTCCTGCAAACAGTTACCATTCTGGAAACCCAGAGGGCGTCGCTATGAGCCACCATGAACTTGATGGCAGGGAAAGAAAGATGACGAGGACGTTGTAAAAGGAATCACCATTTCCCTGGGCTTCTGGCAGGTGACATTTGTTGTTAGCTGGCGCAAAGTTGATTTTAATTCACGGTGAGCCAGCGTGCAAAGTAGATCGGCTTCATGTGGTTTTCCAAACTGTGACTCTTTGGAAGCGGATCACCAGGCCTGTTATAACACTGTCAATTCTACCTCATAGCTATCGTAGAGCACAAGGTAGAACTGCCCCTGTGAGTTTCCGGGACTGTAATTCTTTATGGGAGAAGAAAGCCTTGTCTTTGTCCCATGGAGCTAACTGGTTGTTTAGAGCTACTAACCTTGCAATTAACACCCCAAGATTAACCACTGCACCATCAGGGTTCCTCCCATCAATTTTTAAGCTGAATAATAGTGACTTCTAAAGGCAACTATGTACCTAGTTTCATATGCAATGAATACCACAAATTATTTAATTCAAATTTTATTGTTATCTAGTTATCCAACAAGTTATCCAACTTGTCCAAAGACCACCTCTATCCTTTATGGAATTTTGGAATAAAAATTATTGGGAGTGAGGGAGACAAAAATACATGCTATAGTATAATTTCTATCTGCTTCCAAAGAATTAATATAAAGAAACTAATTGTTTATTAGTCAAGAGAAAATATTCTAAGTCAGAAATACATTATCATTCTTTAGTTTACTTCTCCCCTTACCATTTTCTTCTTCATCCTTTTGGAAATGTTGAGCCACACGTGATTATCATGAATAGTGACCTTTAATAATTTTGAAGGACACTGAAGTTCTATATTAAGGTGTAGTAAACCCAAGTCCATTTTAATTTCACCTTTGTCCCTAGTTTACAAGTGTGAAGTTCTCTTTGGGGAAATGGTAAAGGACAATCTAAATATAAACACTACAGATTGATTAGTTGCAAATCAGCTACTCTTCTTTCTATTTTTTGCTAATTTAAATGATTTTTTTAAAGCAACCATGGTAATTTTGGAAGGAAAGCAGGGATATAAAGAGATCTAGAGAATAATTAAATGATTGCTTGGTAACTCCGAGTGAATAATTGTTTTTAAGGCTGTTAGAATACAGGCAGCGAATGGATTACAAATGAGTTCCATTTCTTAACTCTGTCTTTAAATCTCATTTGTACACGAAGTGAACAAAACAACACAAACAAACATACAAAACCACTGCCTTAGACTTGCTCCTGACCCAGAGCCGCCCTGCAGGACAGAGAAACTTGGGTTGGTTTCCAATGGTGCAGATCTTCTACCAACGCAGAACGTTTCCTTCTCTCCCTGGTAGTGGCTGGTGGTTTGGAACTGCTGATGTTGTGGTCCCAGTGCACCGCCAGGGCTCCGTCTTCGGTTCCCATGGAATGAACATCAAATGGTTCTGTGCAGAAGACTTGATAGTGGAGGCGGTTACAGGTGGGTCTGCTACACACCTTAGGAGAAATATGATACTGTCTATTTCATAAAGAGACACATAGGAGTTCCCAAGACTGAAACTCTGCGGGCGTAAAAAGCCCCGTCTTTCTTTTGCTGAGCGGCTACTTGTTTGGAATCGCTGATTTTATGGTTAGAAGCCCAACGCGTAACCACGACAGCCCCAAAACTTCAACACAAGCAGACAGGCTAGAGTTGACAGTGCGTTTTCAAAGGGACTATGACGATATCTCTGGCCAAACCTAGACTCTTCTAGTCATTAATCCACTCATATTTGAAGAATGCAGTCCCCGCTCTTCATTACACCTTCTACAATTGCAGTTTGTACCATCACAACCTGCTCCCAATCTCGGACGCATGAATAATGCAGTCCAGTTCACATATTCCCCACGCACTCTTCCTCAGACCCACTGGGAGAAGAGAAGAGAAAATCAGTGGACAGTGTCGTTTTGAGTGTAAGCAAACCCAGGAGAGCTTGGAAGCCAGTCAACCCCATGCTTTCACCTGACTTGGTTTAGATATCCAATTTCTAACCCGCCACTTCCTGGCTACCCAATGGTTTGAGGAGGCAAGCCTGTTCTTTGATCTAAAAATCTTTATTCCAATTGGAACTGCACTAATAAGCAAAGTCCACCAGAGCAACCCTCCAATCAGGAGTTCACACTAATTCAGAGTTGTAAACAGCTTCCTCTCTTCATGTGGTCCTGTTCCGGTCATCTCAGTCCTGTTCCTCTGGTAGATCAAACTGGAGGGACCAACAGTCAGTTTAGGAATTCACACACACACACACACACACACACCCTCACTGCGCTCCGGACCATTTTGCCCTTCACATAGTCTCATCAGCCCTGATCCATAAGCTTAGTATGGATCTAAATTTAGTATGATTTAAACTTCAGACCAGCCTTTTTGTCTTCTCTCTGTCAACCGGGCCCACAGCATCATGGACCATGTCCAGAGTCAGCTGATCTCTTCCTTGCTGCCGCCCCCCCCCCCACTTCCATTTCACAAGTGAACCAAAGGATTCCTTCAAACAGGCTGCCTACAAGCTCCTATTAATGTGCAGTCCTAAAAGAGAGTGTTTTCTGATGCCTTACTTACAGCCCCAACTATGCATACCCAACGCTACTGCTCACAGTCAAATTACAAAGCCAAATGGTCAGGGTTTAGTTTGTTTTTTTCAGTCCTTCCTGTGGCAATTCTGAGTGTATCAACATATCTTTTCCAATAAAACTGTTCTGGCACCCAAAGCTCTGGCTGGGGCTCTGCTTTTCTAAACTGTTTTACTTGACATTGGCTTAAATCAAAAGCCGATTTCTTCTGGGCAGTTTCTAACTTCTTTTTAGTGAATCTAATCAAGCCTAGTCTTGAGGTGTCCTTACAATCTCTCATAATAATTCCCAATATTTATTTCTATCACACATGTATGTCTAGAACCCTAGGCAGGGGAAATTACTATGATCCTGGTCGAGTCAGTTAAACAAATAACCCTTACACAATCCTTTTGAAGAGCCATGCTCAAATTCAACATTCCCTTCTTCAGGTGGTCTCATTCATACGCAGATGGCCCAGAGCCTGTAGCAGGGTCTATCGGGCAGGCATGGCCTCCTATGAAGCATTTTGTTTCAACAGGTCGATTTTACCCCAGCAATGCCAGAAGGAGCATTTCTCTTCTCAGCTGAAGTTTAATATCTATCATATTCTTTTCAGCCATTATAGGTTAAAACAACCAAAGAATCTAAATATTGAATTTCCTGAACCCCCTTTGTTCTTTCTCTTACCAAGAACCCATACTTCCATGAGTCTGGAGCTATGGTAATAACAAATCCAAACTTTCTGACACCAATTGCATAGAAGTCAAGGTGGCCACATCTGATGTCCTCTGGCTTGTAAGGGAGAAGAAGAATCCAACTCCATACAAAACAACACAGGAAGATGGTGGGCCGATACCAATTTTTTGTTTAATAATTCAGGTCGAAGTGAAATTACATTGCAATATTTTGGTATCCATCACCACTTGATATATGTTTATTTTTTTAACATAGATATGGTATTTGAATGTTTCCTGCATAACATGCCTTCACCATCCAATAAAGACCACCTCATTATCTACTCCTGGAAGTAAGAGGGAAAAGTAAATTTGGAGGATGTAAAACTCTTCTTAAAATGTTGTTTTAAAGAATGACTTATCTCTACACATCACATCTCTGTGTTTATATATAAGTGACTCTAAAGGTTACATGATGTGTTGAGAATCAGTCCATTCCTCTCAGCAAAAGGCTGGTAATCACTCATTAGCTGTATGGTTCAGTGCATAATTCTGGTACAATGCCACGTGCTCTGATGGGTCTAAATCTCGGCTCGTATACTTAGCTCTTATTGGAATTTTTAATTATTATTTGAGAATTCAGTGGGTTGTTTTTTTTCTGCTAAGTACTACTTATCTGTAGTTTTGAAATATGCTTATCCTGCTGAGAAGAGAGATGTGTTGTTTATCATCACATTTCATGTGGAACATAAGTCAATGGCTAGGACATTTCGGAAGAGTGCATGGATGACTTCTGGTACTGTTTACAAACTGTGCACAATCAATGTGGAAACACCACCGTGGTGGGGAAATGGCCATATCTCTTCGACCAATCAGCTAGAGCCATTTAACACCAAAGACAATTACTTTCTACCTTCACATGTGTTACTTACCAAATACCGAGATGTATATTTTGATAATTATATTTTAAATGATTAAACAACTACTTCTACAAATATATTCATGATATAATTCAAAAGTTAAGGCTAACAGTGTATGGATTTATCATGAGCATGGCCCATAAAACTATGTGAAGCTGAAGCATGAGTTAATACATATGCATACTTATTTCACACTCTTTATACTGAATTAAGATAAATGCATACCAGATAAGGAGAAATGCAACATTTACATGCAATTTGTTTTTCATATAAAATGTGTTTAATGTGCTGGAATTATTTAATAAATAAATAGCAATTATTATTGATTCATTACATTTCATAATCGATTGAGCAGGGCATGAAATAATCAAAAGAAAACATTTTTCTTTTATGTAGAAACATTAATTTTTGAATTACAAATACCATCAATACCATAACCTCAGCATTTCAGACACAATATGAAAGGTTTCTCTTATCTAGAGATCTCTGCTTATCATCTAACTGAAAAACTGTGACTGAATGGGGAAGCACTGTGGCGACCTAGACAAGAGGCGGCGGAGTGGAAGTAGTTTTACCTTGAGGACGACTCCTCCCCCTTGGGACTTCAGTCCCAGAGCCCCTTCAAGTGACTTCATTTAGTGGGAAAATGTCCATTTAGGATGAAGCTCTGGGTATAACACTGTGGTGAGAACCCTTAAGAAGTCAAGGCAGGCATTTGAGGGCAAGGACATTTTATCTCGGCTGTACCTGATAAACAGCTATACTCTCTAAGGTATTTCTAATAAAATTATCCAGCATAGCTTCTGTGTCTCTCAGAGCAGATATTCCTCTGCTAAGGGTAAGAGACTGTTTCTGGTCACATATATTTGGCGAATGAAAGGGCTGCTCCCAAAAGAAGCTTCAGTCTTTACCATGATGGGTTTGTCAGCCTCTTACCTAGCCATGAAAATGAGTGGCCTCCGGTCTTATGTTAATTATGATTCAACAGCTTCTGCTGAAAATTTGACCAGATCCCGGATGTTAGAGAATCAGCGATGGAGCCATTTATTCCCCTTCTCTCCATTCCATTGTAGTTCAGGTTCTGTTTGCCTATTGTCTTGGACTCACTAAAGTCTCTGAGAGGCTTGGTTAGGGGTCATGGGTAAGCAAGCCTATCATCTAAGAAATGGTGCCCAAGGGGTTGTGTAGGCCTGCAGATTTTCCTCGGGCAGAACACCGTTAAGATCCAGTTAGGGTATAGTTTTTTCTTCTTCTTTTGCCGGTGAGATTGTCTTTCTTCAGTGTCTCTCTGTCTTAACCTTGAAAATCAGGTTTCTGTTTCCTTGAGCCGGTTCTGAATTAAACCAATCTAAAATGTCCGTATGCCCTGTTTTGAGAATATCTAATCAGAATTAGGGAAGAGAACACTTCCTTTCACCCAAGATGGCAGCCACCTGGGCACTACACCTGGGCCTGTCCTCACCCAAGATGGCAGCCATCTGGAGGCTACCTCAGGTCTGCCATTGGGCAACAGGTCTCCATTGGGAAGACTCCTCGGACGTTAGAAACATTTATTCAGGTTAGTTTCTTTCTTCCTCTGCAAACAAATTGTTTTCTATAATTGTAAGGGCAAAGTCCTTTCAACAACTACACTATTTGTTTTAATTAATATATATAAAACTGTTTAAAACAAAATGTTGATAAAAGCATAACTTTCATGGCTGGGTAGCTAATGAAGTGGAATGCATACAGATATGGGTTCTTTATTTAGATTTGATTTGTCACAGCTTTATAGCATATATAATAGGTTTTAACATATGCATGAATACCTTTAGAATCAAGGCCCCTGATATTAATTGAGCTAAAAGTAGTTTATTATAATTTGATCTATATCTGATGAAAAGATATTATCCCAGAAAGATGCAGATGCCTAGTCTTCAGCATGTCTGTCTCTTAAGGGTTGTCAGGGAGCCCTGGCAGCTTAGTGGGTTTCAAGTTGGCCTACTAGAGACAAGATAAGCCACTTGAACATGTTTGCCCTGCAGGAGGAAAACAACGGGACTTTTTGTTCCCATGGGGATTGGCAGTCTCAGAAACCCACACATGACAGTTCTGCTACAAGTCAGAATCAAGTTGATGGCAGTGACCAGAGCCATTATGAAAGAGATACGGGACTCTATATCTCATGCCACTGTTGCCACCAGCCTTAGGATAGGTGAAGCCAAGATGATCTTTAGTGAACTGCCTCTTTTTACAAATCTTAGAAGTCATGAGAGAAACATAGGGAGTCTCTTCACACTGCCTTCTCTGGGGAATTTAGCAATAAGGCAGAGTGAAAGAACTTTTCACACCTGCATGGAAGGGGGCACCGAGGAGTGTATTGGATAAAGAGTTTCCCCAGGAGTAGAAATGTTTACGTCTCAGTAGAAGTGTGGTGAGGATGTATGGGATATAGAGAGTGATTCGTTATTTCTGGAAACCTAGGTCTGAGAAAAGGACACTTTCTCTGGACAGGCTCATAACATGGACAGAAGACACTCAAGTTTCTGCCATGTGCTCTTCTGTGGTTTTTCAGGTGAGAAACCAAAACTCAGTACCTTCAGCCATACCTCTGAGATGCATCCGTAAGAACGGGGGTATGTTTAATCCATGGGCCCTAAAAAGAACAACAAAGAAAGCCGGATATTCTTGATAATAAGTTAGGCATTGGGGGAATGTGGGCTGAGACTATAAATTACCACACTGACTAGACTTGCTTTACAAAATCACAGGGAGTGGACAGAGGTCTGCTGGCATGAACCTGTGGAACACTCCCCTACCAGGTCTCAGATTTTTTTTTAATTCTTCCATTTTCAAATCACTAAACTGAGGTTCCTGGAACAGCCTAAAACTTAATTTTAAGTAGAATATAAGATCTCAACTGAAGTAGTGGATTCTTTCAAATGTGTTATTTTCAAAGGATCCAAATTAAGTTCTAGCTTAGAAAAACTGCCTTTGAAATGTTTTAAAAATTGTATCTGCACATATCCAAAGATATTGTATGAGTATGCAACTGTATTAAAATAATTTTAGCCACCATAGTCATATGATTTACGTCTCTTCACTCATGTGTCATGTGCTGATGTTCACAACATTCATTACCAAATTCTGAACTACACCAACAATCACAGAACTTCAAGATTGATTTTAAATACAGAAAGCTCCATGTTATGATTTATTTTAGATGCTTCACAGGATATAAGCCCATAAAACTCTAGTAAAAATAAACTACTAAAACTTAAAAATGTAGCAGATAGTAAAATTTCATCTGATCTCATTGGAAATACAATGAAAATAATTAGTTGATCTCTGATTAAATTTAGGATGTTACATTCTTTCCTGGATTATTAAAAAGCAACTTTCTGGTCAGGAATTTTAAAACAATACTGAGAATACATTTGTAAATACTAAAACTGAACAAGACTCCTCATAGTGTAGAAGTTATCAAAGCACTTAGCTACTAAACAAAAATTATGCTTTTTAATCCATCCAATGCTTCATAGAAAAAAAGAGGTGGCAGTCAGCTTATACAAACACGACAGCCATGGACACTCCATGGGACAGTGCTACCCTGTCCTGTAGAGTGTCTTTAAGTCAGAATCGACAAGCTTCTTTGTTGCTTCCCTTCTTCTTTCTTTCTTTTCTTTCCTGTAAAGGGAAAGATCACATTGGCGGTCAGGACCACAGCTGTATTTTTAGTACGCATTGTATTTTCAACTGGCAGAGTTCATCTATAGTTAAAATAAGTTACCTCTTTTTATGATTCTAATAATAAGAGGTAAATATAGTAAGGACAGCCTCCCTAATCATAGTTGCAGCATTATATAGTATCTATACAAATAAAATAATAAGCAGATGAAATTTAAAAATAAATATATTGGCACAAGTTAGCTAAAGTTCACTTTCAAATAATCTATTTTAGGGTACACTTTGTGTCTCTTCTAAATTTACAATGACAGTATCTGCTATTTATTCATTATTGGACTATTTTAACTGGCTTTGAAAAGCTTCTTGAACAGCCTTTTATGCCATCTGTCAGGGAGAGGGAAGCGTTTGCCTACAAAATGATCATTTGATGCACTCGTTGCAAAGTGGATTGGTTGTCATCCTTATCACTGCACGAGGACATGAGAGGCTGTTAAACAAGACTATGTTGCTATATATATATCATTTACATAACGTGATAAAGTATAATATTTAAGATACACAGGGCTAAAATGGATTCTAAATCATTTTAATGTTCCATTATTTTGGCCAGTGTGGTAGTCCTAAAGGGCTTGGCGTCCTTGAAATTGATTTTGATTATAATTATTATGGCTTTACAATAACAATGACTTTGTATGAGAGCATATAACACATTTTGCTTTAAATGAAATTCCATGGGGTAGGTCATAGGAATATAAATTCAATCAAATAAATATTTAGGAACATATTATACAGCATTCAGAACTGCCTAGCAAAATCTGTGCAATTGAAGATTCAATTTTCATTGCTTAAATGACATTTAGATGCTATGGTGGAGATGTCAAAATGAAAACTTCCAAGCAATTATTTACTTTAGGAAGCCAGTAAATCAATTAAGCTCCTTGACATTGTTATGTGATGAAAAATGTATCAACTTGTTTGATCGTCATAAAACTGCAATGGTGTTGTCTTTGGAGATGCTAAAACTCTAGTCAGATAGCTAACATCACTGATAATCTAGTAGACAGATATCAAAAAGAACATTTTTCTTTGAGTTTTCCACCACCAAGAACAAAGCAAAATCAGCATATCTAAATATTCACTGATCATCTTTTGTCTTTTCTAAGTTCAAAGAAATAAACTATTAATGTTGTTTTCCAATAAGAAAAACAAACAAATGTGTATTTGCTTCAACATTCAGGTCTCACATTGATATGCATTGTATAGTTGCAATTACATTTAGTTAACAAAACATAATGTACATGAACATATTGTTCTTGAATAAGATGAGCCCCTAATAAAACTATTAAAAAATAAAATAAATAAATTCATAAATAAATAAAGATCCATTCACAGAATTGCTTCTGCTAGTTTTATGTTCAGATGAGCAATTTCAAAACGGTTAGTTGTCAACAAGCAAAATAATCTGGGGAATTTGAATATAACAAAGAGGTGGGAAAACGAGAAAATACTTATGGTTCACCATTAAATTTATGAAGACCCGGAAACCTGCCCGCCCCAAATTTTTTTTTTCTATTTTTATGATATGTGCACCCTGTTCTTAGAGACAACATCTTTGCAATAACTTGTCTTTTTTACTCCTGTTCAATTTCTATTTTCTAGTAGAATTCAAATAGTAGTGGGATTGGAAGTTTATATTATTTGGTATGCTAGATTTTAGAAACTGCGTGTTAAAATTCAGTTGGATCTTTCTAAACATTCAAAACCTTGATGAGACGGATCATTGCTATGGCTGCCACAAGGGGCTTGAGCATTAGAACAATTGTGAGGATGGTGCAGCCTGGGGGAGTGTTTCATTTTGTTGTGCACCACAACTGTCTCAACAGCACATAACAGCAACAACATATATTTTTAAAAGAATTAAGACTTTACCAATAGATTCATAAACTAAATTTTGGTTTTATTTTTAAGACATTGAAAATACCCTAAATTATTTTTTTATATATAATCTGGAATGTTTGGTTTATATTGCTTATCCAAAAATTTCATTACATTGTTTTTATAATTTATTTATTCACACATTTATTTACTTTTTGATGTATTTATTTCAATTCAGAAATCCATGATAGCATGAGTTAACAGCTCGACTGAATCCTGTAGACTGTGTTGCATTTCAGCAGTAGGTGTATTTATTATTGTTATGGTTTTAATATCAGTGCCCTGAGTTGCATTTTCATAATATTAGCAGTTCTTTTTGCTACTGTTCTACACAGCACCAAATGCGCTGACCCTGCTGTGAAAGACCTTCTGTTGTCAAACTGATGCTAAATCCACGCTGCTTGCAGCAGCTTTTTATATAAGTGGGGGAGATTGAACCAACAGTGCTGTTGCCCTGGAGTCGTGGAAAGGTCAGAGACAGCTCTGACCATTAAATGATATCTATTAATTTTCCTCTGGAGAACAAGCTGCCCAGTTAGGCAGTGACTGAGATAATTGCTTTGACTGAGAAGCCATTAAGCAAGTTTTCAGGAATTTTAACAGTGGAAAATGTGATAATGTCTACTTAATTCTTTCAGGTAAATATTAGAGTTCAAGTGAGAAGTATTAAATACGAAAATATATATAATTTTTATGAGACAAACTTTCATAGAAGACTAAATCTCATTATTAGGGAGACACGTTAATTTGCATATGAAACTCTTTGAATGGTTTTCAAAATGTTAAATAATGACTTTAAATTGGTGTTAAGTTATTCAGGATACTAACTTTCTAAATGCAGCAAATATTTTAGTTATAATCATCTCACTATTATCTTAAGAGGGAAATATAACATATTTGGGAAGAATTATACTTAGAAGAATCATAGAGTTATAGACCTAGCTTAACTAGAAGCCCTCCAGAGCTATGATCCTCCATTGAATCCTTCTAACCAGTCTCACAGAGAATCCCATGATTGGTCCAGGCACAAATTCTCAAAGCTACTCAAAGAAACTCAAAACGCACTGCCATCCAGTCGATACCAATTCGTAGTGACCCTGAACAACAGGATCGAATGGCAGGTGTGTTTCTGAGACAGCCACTCTTTATGGGAATAGAAAGCCCAGTCTTTCTCCAGCGACGCTGACTGCTGATCTTGTAATGTAACCCATATGCTACCAAGGCTCTAAACTAAGTCAGACTTCATTCTAATATGAGTGTGCAGAATCTTCCCCAATCAAGAGCCACCCACACACACCTAGACTGTATCCTGGAGATCTCTAGAGATGCAAAGCTTTGTCATACACAATTTTTGTTAAAACAAAACTGTTTTCCCAGTTTGTCTGTCATTCTAAGATTTAATGTCTGTCTGAAAAAGCTACTTCATTCCGCCTGTATAAATGCCCTGAGAATAAAGAAATGGGGAATTGGTTGGTATAAGAAAAATCCGGTCACTTCCTTTCCATACAAGCGAAAATAAAACTGAATCTTTTGAACCCACCTGATTCCCCTAATCTGGCAAGGTCCCCAGGTCATAGGGGCCCTCTTTGTGCCTGTACTAAAACACTCCAAGCCTTTGATACTCATCCCAAATACGTATTAGAACTTAAATTTTGAGCACTAGGTTTGCTGGATACCAAGGAGTTCTGGTGGCACTTTCAGATTAAGTGCTGAACTGTTAACTGCCAAGTTAGCAGTACAAATCCACCAGTTGCTCCTCTAGAGAAAGATGAGGCTATATTCTCTCACAGAGATTTACAGCCTTATAAACCCTGTAAAGATAGAGGGGCTATGAGCCATAGTTACAATGTCTCTATGACAGTGTTTCTATTTACAGTAGGAACCCTGGTGGCTGAGTGGGTTAATACAAGGTTACTAGGAAGGTAGCTGAGGCTTTATGATCTGTAAAAATGTACAACGGATATGTTAAATCCATTCTGAGCCTCTTCTGCACTTTCAATCTCCATTGGGTTCCTCCTGATCCCTGTCAATCAACAGAAAATGTTGACCTTGAGGCAGCATGTGTTTGCTTCTACTCCCATGGTCAGGCTGAGGGTGGGCAGCGTCACCTCAGGGTTTGCCTAGAATTGCTATTGCTTGAAACTAGCATACCAGGCCTATCCCATGATTATCAATCCTGCCCCCATGACATCAGAACTAGCCTTGTAAACTTTTCTAACCTTCAATAATGTATAGGTACCAATCGTGGTCTGTACCTCTACAATCTGCCTACAACTGATGACTTTATTTGCCGCTGTAATGATGGTGTGATGAATTCCCTTTGTTTCCCATGATTTCTAATTAGCCACATGGCTGTAAATCTTGTGGATGCCATTATGGAATCATGCTAATGATCTCCCTTATCCCTCATCCCCATCCACTGAGGATTCTGTTCTCTTCAATACTTCATTATAAAACCACGCCCATTGCCGTCTAGTCAATTCAGCCTCTGAGTGAGCTTCCATATGGTTTCTGAGGGGCAAACCTTTACAGGAGAAGGTGGCTCATCTTTCTCTCATGGGACTTCCAGTGGGTTTGAACAGCCAACTGAAATTTTAGTAGACCAATTTTTAAGACCTAATAATGAGGTTTCTATAAATTCCATATTAATTTGGCATCCTTTCCCCTTAGAACAAATGCTACTGCATTTTTCTTATTGCGTCAATCCCAAATGAATACTTTCTTTCCCCAAATCAGCTAACATTTAACCACCATACTACGCTTCATATGTGCTACTTATCACAGTTAAATAACTTTGTTATTTCTTCACACCTGCACACATACATGTGTATGTGATACTAAGGCTAGAAAGTACTGGAAGGATTTGCAGTATGTTAAACATTCTGGTGGCTTTGGTTGCACAAGTTTGTCTATGGAAGCTAGTGTGTGTGTGTGTGTGTGTGTGTGTGTGTGTGTGTGTGTGTGTGCAATCCTCAAAATATCTGCGATTCCTTGGATGACTTAAAAAGGAGGGAATCAGGGTAAGAGCTTGGAATATGAGAGAATTACAGAGACCCCAAAAGGGAGTGAAATTCTATGAACTATGAAATATATTCAGTCCTTATGGCAACCTAAGAATTGCTATCAAGTTTGCTAAGCTCAATTTCCTTATCAAGTGCAATGGGATTGTTTAATATCATGATGCTCCCTACTGTCATGAAGTCCATTCTAACTTTAAGTGAGAACTGGACAAAACAGAACTGCTAAATATGGCTTTTCCAAGACCATAAAACCTTATGAGAAGATAAAGCCTTATTTTTCTCCAGAGTAATATTGGCCTGTGGGTTTAAATCTCCATCCTTGTGATGACCATTCCCATGTATTATTGGCCCACTGTGATGCTAGGAATCCTTTAATAGCCTGAAAGAGTTCACAGACAGATAGATGATAGATAGATAGATAGATAGATAGATAGATAGATAGATAGATAGATATTGATGTATAGCATATATTTATAATCTTTTCTGCCTAATAGAGCATGCTGCACGACCATAAAGAATAAACATTTAGCCATCTATTTCTGTTGTTGTTGGATGCTGTCAAGTTGGTTTTGGTTCATAGTGGACCTATGTACAGCAGAGCAAACCCTACCACACCCTGTAGAATCTTCACCACAACCGCCATGCTGGAGTCCATTGTTGCAGCCACTGTAGCAATCTGTCTTCTGGAAGACCTTCCTCTTTTTCACTGACGACACTTGTCCAAGTCGGTGTCCTTCTCCAGGAACTGGGTCCTCTGACACTACAGTCTCATTGTCGTACTTTGTAGGGAGTATTCTTTTTCATACATTTGCCAAGATTTGCTTGTTCTTCTGGTTCTAGATGGCATAGTCTATATCATAAGTCAACTACATCAATTCTTCTTTGATCTTTCTTTTTCATTATCCAGCTATTACTTGTATATGATATGATTTCAAATCCAATGATTTGTATCAGGTGTCCCTTAGTCTTCAAAGTGACATCTTTGCATTTAATACTTTAAAGTGGTGTTTTTGCAGTTGACATTCTCAATGCAATATGTCATTGATTTTTTGCGAATGCTGTTTCTATGCATGTTGATTGTGGATCCAAGCAACATAAGGTCCTTAAAACCTCTGTCTTTTTCTGTTTATCATGATGTTCTTTGGACCAATAGTGAGCATTGTACATTTTTTATGCTTAGATACAATGCATACTGAAAGCTTAGTCTTTGATCTGCATAAATAAGTTCTTCAAGTCCTCTTTCAGCAAGCAAGTTTGTATTTTCTGCATATTGAGTTACCAATGAGTCTTCCTCTAATCCTGATAACATGTTCTTCACATGGTCCACTTTCTCAGATTATTTGCTCAGCAAATAGATTGAAAATAAAGTGAAATGTTGCAACCATGAGCATTTTTCAAAATTTTGAACCATGCAGTGCCACTTGTTCTATGTGTACAACTGCTTTTGTTCTCTCGGTAGGTTCCACTTCGGCACACTTAAAGTGTTCTGGAATTCCCTTTCTTCGAAATGTTATCCATAATATGGTATGATCCAGAGTTGAATACCTTTGCATAGCCAATAATATGCATGTAAATATCTTTTGGATATTCTCTGCTTTCAGCCCCAATCCTTCTCACATTCCAATGATAATCTTCGTTTTATATTATCTTCTGAATTCCACTTGATTTTCTGGCAGCTCCCTGTTGACATGCTGCTGCAAACACTTTGGAATTATCATCTTCATAACTCTCCTTGCATATGATAGAGTTCAATAATGGACAGATTCTGTTTGACCAACTTCCCTTGGAAGAGTTACAGATATGAATCTCTTCCAGTTGAATGGCCAAGTCTCCTCTGAATTTCTTGGCATGGTAAAGTGTTTCCAGCATTGTATATGTTTGTTGAAATATCTCCATTGGTATTCTATAAATCCCCGTCGTCCTGTTTTATGTCAATGCTTTCAGTGAAGCTTGGATTTCTTCTTTCGGTACCATTGGTTCTTGATCATCTTCTGCCTTTGAAATGGTGGGATACTGATCATTAACTTTTTTACAGTGGTGCTGCGTTTCTTCTATCTTATTTTATTGCTAGCTACATCATCCATCTTTTTGCTGAAATAATTTTTCAACATTGTGATTCATGAGCTGAATATTTTTCTTCAGTTATATCAACTTAAAGAAAAGTTTTGTGTGCTCTTTTCTTATAGTTTTGTAAGAACGAACCAGTCTCCTCAGATTTCATTATGATATTTTGTCTTCTTGAAAAATCCTTTCTTCTTCACTTAATCATATAGGATACAGTAAGTTGAAATGCATCAGTTCGATACTCCATCCCATAATCATACAACAAAAACACCACTATGAATTCTGTACCACATATATGAAATGGTTCCTTCTTTAGAGATCCATGGATTTTGTATGTTTCTATGTCTATATTTAACAGTGTTTGCTAAACAGAGTCTCTAGTTGGTTCATACAGTTAATAAAGGTGACGGCTAACATAAAGGGTGGGGGTTTTAGTCTATTCAGAAATATCCAGGGAAAGTCATATATATTTTTAAAATCAGCTTCTGAACTTTATGGTGCACAGTTGTACTCTGGCACATATGGGTGAGAGTCCTCTCCATGGCATAAAGCAATGCTTCCCCAAATGGGTTTCACCATCACCTGGGGCTCTGGAACAAGTCATGGGGCTATAAAAGCTGATGCCTACACTCTATTCTGAATTCTGGGCCATAATACAAAAGTTTTTAATTTCCAGGGTGTCTATATATATATTCAAAAGTAGACCAAGCAAAAACAAGACTCACTGCCATCAAGTGGATTCCAATTTATTACTACTCTATAGGACAGGGTAAAACTGCCTTCGTTGGTTTCTGAAATTCTGCCTCCACAGAGCCAGTTGGCCATTTCTAACAGTTGGCCTTGCAGTTAGAAGCCTACAGCATAACCACTAAGGCACTAGTGCTCCTGAAAAGAGGACAGTAAGTCAAATAATTTTGGGAATCTAACACATACATTTAGTACATTTCTGTCATATTTTTAATGAGACCGGATTTTATAACTTAAATAGAAAATTTAATTTCTCAATGTCTTTTACTCATGAAAATGTAGAAGGTGACTTTGATCTAGTCTTAAAATTTATAAATTGTATATTGTACTGTGTATTGTGTGGAAGTGTGTCTTCTCCAACTCTCTCTCTCTCTCACTCAGTCTATCTGTCTCAGTCCCATGTCTCTTTCTTTTTACCCAGGTTTTCCTCTCTCCAATCCCCCTGTTACTCCTTCCTCTCTCCATTTCTCTTCTCATTTGCTCCTTTGCTTCCTCCCTGATTTCTTTTCTTTTTACACATTTCATGAACACAATTTTAAATTTTGGATGGTTAGTGAAAGTAACAGGAAAGATACAAGTACTCAAAACTCCAAAATGCCACCGAGGAACTCATAGAAATCTATTTATAAAAGTCCTCTTGGCTTTGGGGAATTGTAGAAAAGAAAATTCTTAAGATTGCGGAATATAGTTCAGAGTATAAGAACGAAAACTTTTAAGCCAGGAAAGTGATAAAGGCTACCAAGCCCTAAATCTGAGGATATTTGCTAAGGAGCAAACCTTTCATAGTATGAAAGAGACAAATTTCATTTTTTTTTAGGGAGAATACAGAGAGTTTGTTGTGTATTTTTTATGTTATTTTTAATTGTACTGGCATAATTTTTACTCATGTGCCATCATGTGTGCTGGGAGGAATAGCTTCCTGGGATTTTCCAGGCTGTGATAGTTCAAAAGCAGGTTCCAGGAAGATCTTCAGAGTCACCTATTGGTGTATTTGAATGGGGAGACATTAAGTTAATAGTCCAGTGGTTAGTGTGCCAAGGAATAATTTTCAGAATTTCCTTTTGTAATATTGCCTTATGTATTAGTCTAGGTACTTTAGAGAAACAAATCCACAGCAACTCATGTATAAGAGAGTTTTATGTGAAGAAAGTGTGCATCACAAAAACATCCCAACCCAATGCTGCCCAAGCCCACAAGCCAACATTAACCTATTAACCCAACATCAGTCCACAAAGTCCTCCACCTCACAAAACAGAGGCAATGACGCGGACTGCAGGAGTAAAGCTGAGTCAGTGAATGAACAAGCATCTCAGCACTAGCAGGGGTCTCCACACGGCTGCTCCAGCACCCAGGGCTGCATCGAGATAGGTCCATGTGGCTTCTCCTTGGGGATGTCTTGTAGTAAGTTAATCTTGCAAGCTGAAGCAGGGAACTGCTAAGGCAGCTGCACCCTGCTGCAACCATCACAAAGCAAGAGACTCTAGCACTAGAAAGGCGAGACTCACCACCCATTTATCCTTCCACCTTTCAATTAACCCCACATGTTATTATCAGCCAATTAACTAACTCACCTTAATTTTTAAGCATGAAAATGCGAGGACTATAAAACGATATGAGAACAGCATTATACTGGGGATGTTGATTATGGTTACTGGTTGATTTTGTTTTGTGTGTTTGCTTACGAATCTAAAAATATTAATAATGGAAATATTTCTCACTAGTATGGAAAACATACCAGTTGTACATTTATGTACAAAATGTCCTCCCACACATTACCCAGTTAAAAATTGTATCCACTAATGTGAAAATTCACTAATAATTTCCATTAATGCCTCAGAAATCTTATGGGGAAAATGAAGGCATCTTAAGGGTAGGTAATTACCTTTAATAGATGAGGATTTTATTAGTAAAGGTACTTTCACCTCACCACGTGAATGCCCTTAATAAGTAAAGCATTCAATGGGAAGTGTAATACATGGACTTTGAGTTGTTGCTTCTGGACCTGGTCTTTGTAACTCCCACCACATGCCTGGGGGAAACCATGCAAATAAAGTCTGTGGGGTTCTAAGTAGGAAATTGGCCAGCCATGTTTTAACCTTAGGTTTGAAATGAGCCATCTCAGAGAAGCAGGTATGGCCATCTTACTGCCATTAAGAAAGAAGATCTAGGAGTGAAACGTCATTTAGATGGTCCCTCAAGTTCCCTACATGCTGACCCTCCTCAATCTAGGAGACAGACAACTATGACACAAGAGACTTAGGAGAGAGCTATGGCAGCAGAGACATGGCATCAGGGACAGTAGGCAGAACGTGGGAAGCCTGGTACAGGGTGAGAAAGCTGAGTGCCCTGCAGCTGGAGGCTCACGTGTGGAATAAAGTGTCTCTGGATACTTACGGGGGCGGGGGGTGGGGGTTGCCTACCTTTGATGACCAGTCCCTAGAAAAGAAGAATATTCTGTCTGGTAAACTAGAGGGGCAGCAAACAAGGCGAAGACTTTCAACAGAAGGATTGACACAGTAGCTGCAACAACAGTCTCAAACACAACAATTGTGAGGATGGTGCAGCGTCAGACATTGTTTCATTCTGTTCGCCATGCGGTCACTATGGGATGGAACTGACTTGACAGCTCCTAACAACAGCAGCAACCATAACAAAAAGTGTGCTGACCTCTGACTTCAGGGCTGAGGTCTATGTGGAAGTGGAGTTCCCTGTAGACATTTCTCAGTGCTAAATTGGCTTTGTAGCATTGCCAAGCAGAGCCTGTGGCTAGACCAGAAAGAGACATTCCTGTGGACATGACTGAGAGGAGGTTACCCTGACTGAAAAAATGTGTCCTGAATATTTTTTATCCTAAACTCTCATCTCTTTACTGTCCTAATAAACACGAGTCTTGTTGGTGAGTTCTAGGTAGTCAGTGCAAATCAATTGTTGAAGCCTGCAAAGAGCCATGGAGCGGCGAGGAAGGGACATTCATATCAGAATTGGTGAGCCAGGTTCAAGAGTGGAGGCATCTGACCTCTGACACTGAGGAATCGGCCCGGAGCATCTGTTGAGTTAGATCCTCCTTCCCATTTGGGAAGTCAGAGCAGGTCACACGGGGCCCCTGCAGCAGTGTTACAGGAAGCAGTGGTTAGAGTTTATAAAAAGTCTTCAAGTCCAAGTCTCAGAGTCAATAGAAATGCCAGATGAATGAAACATTCAGACTCCCATATTTGACAAAGGTAAATCCCAAAAGAAATAAAAATGTGTGAAATGTTATCTGATAGTGTTCGATTCATTTTTATACAAAGGTTATTGAGTTTCTTCCCCACTGTAAAAGAA
Source organism: Echinops telfairi (assembly GCF_000313985.2). NCBI lineage: Eukaryota > Metazoa > Chordata > Mammalia > Afrosoricida > Tenrecidae > Echinops > Echinops telfairi. The sequence continues at coordinate 22,059,160 of NW_022103908.1, read as the reverse complement.
TAGTGATCACATAAAGTGCCATGTGACTCTTTTGTACTGTATATTTATCTTAGTATTTACTCTACACCTTTCCCTATGTTTAACACCTTTATAGATAGATGTATTGTGCGTGTGTTCATGTTGATCATAAATTGTTTCCTGATGATATTTTTGCAAGGTATTTTTTAGGAGTTAATTATTATATGAAAAGATAGAAATATAGAGGCTTATATTAAGAAACTTGATGAATACATAATATCACTGAAAAATGTACTGCCATTGAGTCAATGCTGACACAGAGTGACCTTGTAGGACAGCGTTTCCTAGACCGCCACTCTGTACAGAAGGACAAAACGTCATCTTACCCATTGGAGCAGCTGGAGCTTTGGAACTACCAATAAGTAACCCTCACGACGCCAGATCTCAGACTTTAGTTGCCTGAGTGCATTCTAGTTGCTTCTCTGTAGATGGCACTGTCTTATCTCAAGCTATGACCATTTTTTCGATTGTGTCACACACAATTCCCATGTAAACAAATGAGGTTGTTAAGTGCAGTGGAAGAGAAAACGAAACAGGCCAATGCTCAGACCCCTGCTCTCCTCCCTTTCTCATGCTTTGATGCTTCTGTGAAATGCGTGTGTTGTCAAGGTCTACTCAGTTTTAGCTTCCAATTATAAAAAGTACTTGAAATGCTGGAAGAAATATTTGTTAACACATTTTCTTACAGTCTTTGCCTATTTTTATATAGCTTAATATCCGTTTCGTCGCATAGTTACAATATAAATAATAGCTTTACCATTTTTTCTTTGGCATAATGGTGAAAAATCTTGACTGAATAAACTCAGTTTCATGACACTTAAGCATGATTAAATGCATTTTGTCAGCACCAGGTTACTTTGAAAAAATATATTGAGACTTCTCACTCTGACAGCTGTTCTCTTTGCCCTGTGCTTTTCAAGTAATACACTGGAGGCTGGGATGGCAGTCAAGCTGCGTTTGAACAAAAGAGAGCGTTCCCTGGGCTGGACTCTACCAGATGCATCATTTACTATCAGATGAGGCATAAAATACAGCTACAGGGTGGTGCTGGGGGAGTCTTAGATTGTAAAATATGTGGAATAGATTTATATCAAAATAATCACAGTCATGCTAGTATAATTCAGTTTTCTAAAAGATGTCTCAGGCACACAAAACTATAATTAAGCTAATAAAAAATGATTTTTTTCAACAATCTCTAATAAGCTTAGTAATAGTTCAGAAATACTTCTTTCAATTGTTTTCTTCTCAGTCATTCTTTTTTTTTACTCTCTCTCTACCTCCATTCTGTAAACAAAGTAGCCTCCCACACAAGGTATACAAAGTATCATATACTTACAGGACATGATACTGGTTAAATAAAGCATTTAAGATACTAACAAAATGTATGTTTGCTTATTTTTCATGTGTGTGTTTTGTTTTATGTGAATAAAAATGCCTGGCCAAATCTATAGATAAAGCAAGAAATAGCCATCAGTAGTAGAATAACTAAGTAAATAATGAAGCCTGCATAAGATGCACCAAAAGTTAATGAGGTAGAAAATTATATACTCACATGGAATAAAAAAGCATGAAAGAAAGAGGAAAACCAGAAAGAAGCAGGTCGCAGAATCTCTGTACATACAGTTAGGCGACAGAGCATGCTGTATGAAAACCTGAAAAGGTAGCTGATCAATTGTTAAACATTCAAGGATTTTGTTTAAAAATGGGTGAAGTTCCAGCGCACGATTTCATTGTCTTTCTTTTGAATTGTGAATGCAAAGAAACATAAGAGGAATAATTCATATCAAAACTGTATCTGCTTATGGCTACAAGGGCATGAGCACAGCAAAAGTCAACAACTGGGGTCAAAAAGTAAGTAGTTGGTTGTGTAAAAGTCACAAAAAAGGGTCACACGTGCATCATTTATATTACATTTATAATACATAAGTAATACAAACAAAAAAAACCCTCACTGCCGGTGAGTCAATGCTGGCTGATAGCCACCAGTTGGGTTTCCAAGAGTAGAAAGCCCAGTTTTTCACCCACAGAACCGCTGGTGGTTTCGAACTGCTGACCATGAGAATCACAGCCCAACACATAACCACTCCAACACCAGGGTGCCATAAAACTCAAGATATTGAACTTCGTTGATATCATTTATAAAAATGCATAATAACACTTCTAAATATTCATACCAATTTTTATAAGTAACGTGAATATTTCTGTAAATATATAAAGTTACTTTTTTTTCTCTTTTTGGCACTGGAAACACTAACATGTATTGAGCCACTTTTCTATTTTGCAAAAAATGTATGCATTTATACTTTTTCACAACTTTAATTAAAACTGCTACTTACAGCTTACAAAATATTGTCATGGTTCATAAGTTTTTCAGAAAATTCACAAGAAAATATTTACATCCAAAAGGTGATGTTTATTTCAAATTCTGAGATATATTATCAAAGTAGTTTTCCACAATAATAAATTTCATCATTTATTTTAAAAGATCTATAGTCAACCTAGAAATGTTCATTTTATTCAGTATTTGTTCTGTCATCCAAAGCAATCTCCTTTTCTGCTACTGAGTTCCAAAATTTATTGTGATGACCACACTAAACTCACAGACAATATTCAGGATTAAAGGGCTTATTGCGGAAGTTAACAGGTTGCAACACAGGTAAGAAATACTCAATCAGGACATGTTACAAAGTTCTTTCAGGACAGCTAATAGATGCCCATCAGGCGTGCCACTCTGCTGTCAGCCTCACTCTGAAGACATTCAGCTCCAGGTCCCTCTATCAGAGCGCTCACCTCCCTTAATTAAGTGCCCAGAGGCTCCCACTCCCGAGAGCCTCAGCCCCAAGGCACTCAGTCAGCTACATTTCGGTGACCTGGCAAGCCTAGCTCCCACTTCAGTGCCCAGAGGCACCGCGATTCACAGAGCCGGCCTCCTTCCCTCAGACCCTCAGCTTCATTTGCTCTGTGGGCTGGGAAGTCCACCATCTGTCCCAGGCTCTACTTCCCAGTTCTCTTCTGCTGCTGCTGCCACCAGCCACCTATCCCGTCCTGCCACGCCTCACATATCAAACCTGTCCTCTAGATCAAGGAGGTCCCATGCACAGGGATTCTTGTGGCTCTAGGGGCTGACTCTATTCCTGACTCTTGCTGGTTGTAAAACCCCCTGCTTCTGCTTCTCAGAGGGCTCATTTTACATGCAACAGGATGGCCATTGCAATGTCTTATTTTAACAATTACTCATAGGTGAATCCTCAGAGTCGTTCTCCACCTTTTTACCCAGACCCTGCAGGAAAATATCATTTGGTGAAGGTTGCAGAGATAGGCTAGAAGGGGCAGTAAGTTACTGTCCTTAGTCACTGCCATGAGTCAATTCTGACTTATAACAACTGGGTTACTGAGGTGGTAAATCTTTAAAGGAGCAGAAAGCCTCATCTTCTGAAGAATCACTGGTGGTTTCAAACTAGTGGCTTTGCAGTTAGTAACCCAACTCATAGCCTGTCCAGTCACCAGGGACCCTACTGTTCCTGCAGTCTAGAAAATAAAATGAACAAAAGTAAAATTAAATTTCTTTCCATGTTGCAGAGTTTTTGATTTAAAGTTCACATTGAAAGGTAAAATAAATTGCTAAATGCAAACATTTTAACACAGTGTACTTTTTAAAATATTATATGACATGAACCTCCCCAATTATACTATTACATAAGTTTAATAAATATGGTTAAGGAATGAGAAAGGTCATTTTCTGGTTAGTTATTGCTGTCTTGTTTGTGGCTTAATTCCGCACAAATGTAGATAAGCATTTCATTTTATTTAAATCATATTTCACATATAAACTTTTGCATTTAAATGTACTTTTTGCTTATCCCCTCCCTCTGGCATTTTGTGAATGAACTCCAGTAAATAGCGTTACAGGTTTATTATATTCACTCTTCATCAATCAAGATAACTAGTTAGAAATATGTTTTCTCTGGTTTCCCAGAATGGCCATTACCAATGCCCTCTGATACTCCTTTCAAATTAGCTTCACATTCGGGGAGACTCCAAAGGCAGGAGTTTGCAGTGTACATTTTCTACTGTCCTTGTTGTTCTTAGGTGCTATCAAACTGGCTCTGGTCCATAGCGACCCCATTTACAACAGGATGAAATGTTGCTCAGTCTTGCGTTATCACAGTTGTTCCTCTATTTCAGCCCGCTGCTGCATAATTTTGTCAGCTATGCTGTTGAGATTCTTCCTCTCTTTCACTGGCTTTTTTCAGTACTTTACCAAGCCTGATGTATGTGATATTTGAGTTCTTCATCCACTTGGCTGGGCCACAATCCTCAGTGGCTTGGTGGTTGTAGCCTATTAATCCCCCATGATGTGACCTACCATAATACAATAAGCTCCCCTGCTGTGAGCATCCAAGCAACCATAAGATTAAGGTGTACTACAACTTCCTTACTCAAGCCACAGCCCGACTGCAATTAAAAGGAGGTTTCCTCACTGGTGTGGTTTACTTCCTGTATAAACAATCACTATGCGAAATGTTCTTGCTTTTGACTGTGTCTGGAGCCTGTATCTGGCACTTGAGTTAGTTGGACTTCAGCCAATGGCCATATTGTTTGGCAGTCCCAGGAGCCATCAGCGGCCTGCCATCTGAGTGGTCATCTGAACTACTCACCTTGGGTTCATCCACTCCTGTAGTTTGTTTTGTTCCTGTGGATCCTGGGTTCATCAGCCCTGAATCTGACTCATGGATTTAAAACTAGACAGAATGTTCCTGCCTCCACAAATATGTGAGCCATTTCTTAAATATAAATTGTTTCTATATATACAAGCATCAGTGGCCTAAACCTTCTAGAGTCTAGAGAACTGAGCTTAACACAATGTCTGTGGAAAACCTGTAGAAGAATGGGAATTCCAGATCATTTCACTGTGCTCATTTGCCGCTTGTACATGGGTCAAGAGACCATTGTGCAAGCAGAACAAGGACATGCTGCATGTTTTAAAATCAGGAAAGGTGTGCATCAGGGTTGTATCCTTTCACCATACTTGTATAATCTATATGTTGAGAAAATCATCAGAAAAGCTAGATTATATGAAGAAGAGTGTGTCATCAGGATAGGAGGAAAGTTTATTAACAACCTGAGGTCTGCAGATGACACAATCTTGCACACTGAAAGTGAGGAACACTTGCAGCACTTGCTGATGGAGATCAAGGATTGCAGCCTTCAGTATGGATTACAGCTCAATGAAAGGAAGACCAAATTCTTCACAACTGCACCAATAGGTAACATCATGATAAATGGAAAGTTGTCAAGGATATTATTTTACTTGGATCCAAAATCAATGTTCATGAAAGCACAGTCAAGAGATCAAAAGAGATAATCCATGAGGTAACTCTACTGCACAAAACATTTTAAGATTATTGATTAACAAGGATGTTACTTTGAGGATCAAGGTGAGCCTGACCCCATCCATGCTATTTTCCATTGCATTCATATGCATGTGAAGTTGGGCAGTGAATAAAGGAGATTGTAGATGAATTCTTGCCTTTGAATTGTGGTGCTGGAGAAGAATATTGAAAGTACCATGGACTGCAAAAAGAGCGAACTGATTTGTGTTGGAAGAAATAAGACCATACTGCTCTTTAGAGAAAAGCATAGCAAGAATTTGTCTTACATACTTTAGACATATTGTTAGAAGAGACCAGTTTGGTAAAGGAAAGGGGCATTGAAAAAGAGAAAGACACTCAAGGAGGTAGATTGGCACAGTGGCTGCATTCATGGGCTCTGGTACAGGAACAATTATGTGATGGCACAGGACCATGCAGTGTTTCATTATGTTGTGCACATGGTTACTACTTGATGTCACATAACATTAAAACCATACATTGAAAAGAGGAGAGTCAAAATGGCATCCAGGTAGAATCATCTGGCTGTTGTTCCTGTTGTTAGATCAGAAATTTAAGAGAAAAGGAGGTCTTTGTTGAGAGGCTGGGTGCTGAAAATAAATTAAGAGTACTGGGGTTTGGCACAAACCTCCCCCTGTGATTTTCACCCGCAGAGCTGTTTGAGAACTTGCTGAAATGCTCTAAGTTCACCTCATCTGCCTGCAGGCTTCGCTAATCCTTCAAGAGGTCCAGCAGGATGGCATCAACTACCCCTTCCTACACCCAGAAGACACGACCCACAGAATGAAGTAATTTCTCCAGGATGCTGTGTAAAGGCAGTCATAACCCCAGAGTCCAGGAGAGCCTTAGAGAACTAGCCACAGTACCTCACACAGGAATTCCCGTCTCTGCTCTCCACCCTGTGCCTGCATTCTCAGGCTTTGCATCCTCCCTACCCAGGCAAGAATGGACTAATTACATTGGCCATACCATTTCCCCTTCTCCCCAACTCCACACTTGCTAGCATGGATCACGATAGATAATTAGACATGAATTTGCAGCAATTAAAGAGCCCCTGGGATATTTACCTGCGACAGAAAGCAGATCCCCGAGCACAGCCTGCATAGCTGTGCAGGACAGAACCGGGAGTGAACACAGGAGTACAGCCAGAGAGAATTCATATCCAGTCACCTGAAACACACTTGGCTACGTTGGTCCTCTTTTGCTGGGGTACAGTGAGGCAGTACCCTGATATTAGGGCAGCCTTAAGCACATTATAAAAATTTTAAAAAGCAAGCCACCAGAAACATGGTCCTGGCCTATTAGCATAATATTAACATATAAAGACAGGCATTGCTCTAATGCCCAGATCACTGTCTAGGATTTTAACATAACAAAACAGGAAAAGTCAGGGGATGAAAGCCACAATCTAAACCCAAAACTGATTTTACCAGTTTGGGGCCCCACAGAGGCTTTAAAGGACTGCAAATTGTTGCTACATAACCCAGACCAGGTCCTTTCCCACTCTGCAGGTCCACTGCAACCAGTCCCCAAATAATAATTAGAGTTGCTGGCCTCAGCCCACCTTCCTAGGCTCCCCACATCCTCTGACCACTGAGTGGCCTTGCCACCACGCCTACACAACAGTCCAACCCACAACCACAGTAGGCCACAGGTAGTCCCTGAAACCACTCTTACCAGTCACACAGAGAAAGAGCTTGGGCCCCATTGGTTTCCTGGGAACAAGACAGCAACACACTCCAACACTCTCAACAACAAAACAAGAAAAATAAAATGCAATAGCAGAAGCAGCCCTAAATCTAATGACACTCATCGAAGAAACCGACTGTTTTGCAACAACAAAAAATCTTCAGAATGCTGCTTGGAGTAATACAAAATATAAGGGAAGCAGCTCCGAATAAGGACACAACGATAGAGGTGATGAAGTCCACTTTAGAGAGGATGAATTCCATGCACCCAAGGAAAATACAAGAACTAATGGATGAGGTAACAGAAGCAAAACAGAAGATAACAGAATGCACCTACAGAGTAGCAGAGGTAGAGAATCGTACCAGCAATCTCAAGAACAATCAGACAGAGATTAACTCAAACAAACAGGAAAGACAGTCAACCAAGATAATCAAGGAGGAGGAAGAAAATATGAGTATAATTTCAGATGTTTTAAAGAGGAACAATTTTTGAATAATTGATCTTTCAGAACAAGACACAACGAAGAATTCAACAGCTAAATTTTTGAGGGAGGAAAATTTCCCCACCTTAATAGATGAAAATCATACATTCATACAAGAATCAGAGAGGACACCAATTAGACTACGTCCCAGGAAAAATACACCAAGGCACATAATAATTAAATTATCCAACTTTGTGGAAAAGGAGAAAATTTTAAGAGCTGTAGAGAAAAAAAGGAGGTCACATTCAGTGGTGCTCAGGTTATAATATGCTCAGACTGATCAGCAGATACCACGAGGAGGAGGAGAGAGAGTGGAATAATATCTTCTTAAAGCTGAAAGATAAAAATGCCCACATGAGAATTCTTTACTCTCCCAAATTATCTATTAAGATAGACAGTGAGTTAAAATTCTACGCAGACAAAGAAAAACTCAAAGAATATTCAATAAGAAAGCCAACCCTGGGGAAATTCCTTGCTGACTCACTGTAGTCAGACCAACATCCATCAAGGACAAGCAGACCACCATATTGCCCAACTCCACCCAGAAGCCCACTCGACAAAAACAGTTATCAAGATAACATGGCCTCAGAGGGAAAAGAAGGCAAGAATGAAGCCCAGCATAGAAACACAGCACACTCATATAAAGGAAGATAGGAAAACACCCAACACATAAGGTCTGAGATGACAGAAATGAATCCAGATGGTGGTAATTACTCTGTTGATGGCCAGAAACCACCCATTAAAAGACAAAGGTTAGCAGATTGACTCAGAACACATAACTCATCAATCTGTTACGAGATACATCTTAAGCTCACAGACAAAAATAGACTAAGAATAAAAGGCTGGCTAAAAACATACCAGGCAAACAGCAACTTAAATAAAGCAGGGGTTACAATCCTAATCTCTGACAAAATTGACCTCAAGGTGCAAACTTTAAGAAGAGACAAGGAGGGACACTATATAATGCTCAAAGGGCAGAGTTAGACTAGTGGGAAGACAAGAGAACAGTGTTTAAAAACAATGCAGCAAATGGCTGGCTCTTTGAAAGGCTAGAGAGACTGTGGAATAGACAAACTGCTGACAAATCTAACCAAGGAAAGGAAGGAGCAAACATCGATAGCCAAGATGAGGGATGAAACCAGGAAAATCACAATGACCCCCCAATGTGATTAAAAATATAATCACACAATATTATGAAAGTCTTTCTTCTAATGAATTCTACAATGTAGAATACAGGGACAAATACTTGGAAAAACAATCCCTCCCTCGATTATCCCAGACAGACCCACAACAAAAGAATAAACAGATATGGTTATCCAGAAACTACCAATGGAGAATGCTCCTGGACCAGATAGCTTCACAGGAGAATTCTATGAAACATTTAGGGAAGAACTGCCACTGATCCTCCACAAATCATTCCAAAGCATAGAAAAAGATGACAAACTCCAAAACTCACTCAATGAAGCCAGTATAACTTTGATATCAAAATATGACAAGGATCCAACAGGAATAGAGAACAACTGACCGATATCTATAATGAACAAGTTGCAAAAATCCTTAAGAAAATATTGGCCAATAGAATACAAAATATGTAAAACAAATCTTCCATCATGGGCAGGTGGAATTCATTCTCGGGATGGAGGGATTGTTTATCATCTGAAAATCCATCAATATTATTCACCATGTTGATAAGAAAAAGGATAAGATATCACATAATAATATCAATAGACGTAAAGAAAGCATTTGACAACATCCAACACCCACTTCTAATTAAAGCACTTAAGAATATAGGAATGGAAGGAAAATTCCTCAAGTTAATATAAGCTATTTACAAAAAGCCAATAGCCAACATCATAGTCAATAGAGAAAAGACAAAAACAATCCCACTGAAAATGGGGACCAGATAAGGATACTCCTTGTCCCCACTTCCATTCAACATCCTACTGGAGGTCCTACCTAACAACATAAGAGAGCGGAAGGACATTAGAGATATCTAGCTGGGAGAGGAGGGGTTAAAAGTATCACTATTTCCAGATGGCAAGATTCTATACATTCAAAATCCCAAAGCTCCACAACAGGAGTATTGACAGTGATAGATGACTATGGAAGAATGGTGGGATACAAGATCAACAAAGAAAAGTCTATTGGTTTGCTATATTTATTGGACAAGACCACAGAAGACGAGATCAAGAAGTACCCATGGCAATAGCCAAGAACAAACAGAAATATCTAGGGATATTTCTAACCATAAAACCAAAAGACTTATACAAGTAGAACTAAAAAACCCTGCTATAGGAAACTAAAAGCAACCTCCACAAATGGAAGAATATCCCCTGCTTGTGAATTGGAAGACTCAATGTAGTAAAGATGTCAATCTTACCTAAGGTACTATATAAGTTTAACACTATCCCGATTCAGATACTAACAACTTCCTTCAAAGAATTGGAAAGACTCAACACCAATTTCATACAGAGAGGAAAGAAGCCCAGAATCCACAGAGAACTCTTCAAGAAGAAGGAAAAGGCGGAGGGCTTACCTTACCTGACTTCAACACCTATTAAACAGCTACATTAGTCAAAAAAGCATGGTACTTGAATAATGACTGCAGACCAATGGAAAAGAACACAAACCCTGAAATAAAAGAATCAGCACACAGACAACTGATCTGTGACAAGGGGCAAAAAAGCACCAAGAGTGTAAAGTGGATACACTCTTTAACAAATGGTGATGGAAATAATGGATATCCACCGGTATAAAAATGAAACAAGAAACTCATTCCATGCACAAGAACAAACTCAAGGTGGATCACAGACCTAGAAGTAAAACCCCAAACTATCAAGGCCATCATTTAAGGAAGCACGACAAACCTAAGAATCTTGGCATAGGGAATACATCAGCTAACTGTAATGGGGAAATAAACCAAAATTGACAAATGGGATATACTAAGGATAAAACACCTGTGTGCTTCGAAAGACTTCTCCAAGAGAGTAAGAAGAGAACTCACAGACTGGAAGAGAGTTTTTAAGCAATGACACAGTAGAGAAAGGCCTAATTACTAAAATTTAGAATACCCTCTGAGCCTGCAAAAAGAAGAAACAGATAACTCCCTGACGAAGTGGGTAAAAGGCCTGAACAGCAGCTTCATTAAAGAAGAGACCCCAATGGACAATAAACATATGAGAAACTGCTCCTAATCATTATCCATCAGAGAAATGCAAATTAAAACAACTATGAAATATCACCTAACAACCGTGAAGATGGCCCATATCAGAAAATCAGAGAGCAACAAATGTTGGAGGGGATGTGATAAGATAGGAACTCTCCTCCACTGCTGATGGTTATGTAGTATCTACAGCCACTGTGGAAAGTCATCTAGCGATATTTAACGCAAATGGAAACTGAGTTACCTTATCAACCAGCAATCCCTCCATTGTACATATACACAGAAGGGGTAAGAAATAGACCACAACCAGTAGTCTGGGCTCCAATGTTTATTGTGGCACAATCAGAATTGGAAAGAGCCTAAATTTTCACCAATAGACGAATTGATTAGAAAACTCTGGCACATACACACAGTGGAGTACTATGCATCACTAAAAAGCACTGATGATCGCATGAAGCACATCACCTCATGGGAAGAGTTGAAGGAAATGATGCTAAGCGAAGTTAGCCAGTCACAAAAGGACAAGTACACCATGAGTCTACTAGGGTAAGTATAATCAGCACAGTGGGTATAGAAGAAGAGCCACTATCTCACACTGTATGTGTTGTAGTACAAGCAATTTGGTGGCGGACAGACTAAACTCAAGGGGTCATGAGGGTGGGAGGGCAGGAAAATAAAGGAGAAATGAGGAGCTGATATCAACAGCTCAAATAGAAAGTAAATGTTTAGAAAATGATGATGGCAACATATGAACAAAAATGCTTGATGTAATTGATGTATGTAATGTAATAAGAGCTATCAGAGAACCCCAATAAAATGATTTAAAAATATATTAAAAAGTAAACCATAAATTTTAAAATTTTCTATTTTTCCTTCAAAATATTATCTTACTGATATATATTGATATATGAAATATAGCTTAGGCATGTTTTCATGGGAACCACCATGTATATTATCTCATTACATTTGTATTGAAGGAAAATACTTCATTTTCCTACTTCATAGGTTTGGATTCCTTTGGAGATAATTTAATGCACAGTGGCAGGAGTAACTTTTTAGGTGATCAAACATCAGAATTAAAGGGTAAGGCTTAATTTTAAACTCAGGCCTTTATTTTGAATATACTTAAGTAAATTGAATTAATCATATTCAATTTGTACAAATGTAATGAAAAGGAACATTTATATTAACAAGACTCAATACACATACCTAAAAATGAACACTAGAATAAATTAGCTACTTTCAAATTATTGCAATTTATGGGCATTGTAGAAGTAATGAACAGCACACAGATGAGGGAAAACAAAATAAAACAAATTCTGTTTCTTAAAAATGTTAGGCTTAAATTTAAGAGAATGGTGTGAATATTGACAAATGTAAGAAAATCAATCAATCATATGAGAAACAGGAAAAATGTTTTATACAAATGCATTTTTTCTGGCCATGACTAATGGAAGTGTCTTCTTTTATTTCTAGATAGTTATATTTGTTTGCATTAAAGGCATATTCACACTTATGTTATGAAAGTCCATGGTCATCATTATTATGATCTTTAGAAGGAGTAGAATTTAAATATGCTCTGCTAATAATACTTGCCACTTTATAAATGATCAAATCTTATTAATTTATACTTTTAAATATTATGCCATTAATTCCATCTCTGTGAATTTAGGCTTTCCAAAAGCACTTTGAAATAACGTTGAGGGGAAAATTCATTTGAATATTTTTGACATTAGAAATCCACTAATTAAAACTTACAAATATAGAAAGAATAGCTAAATTTGTAGTGCAGATACTAAGTTATATTCCTGTTACCTGAAGTATTCCATTCTGCTTGAGAACAGGCAATATTTTTAAGGACATACATATAGAGGTAAATTAAAAAGTAATGCTACAGACATTCCAGTTTATATTTTTGCAGTTTTTGTTCAAAGAAGATATATTTAATGAAGTCTTTGCCACCTCTGGAAGGTTATTGTCATTGTCAGGTGTCATCCAGGCTCTTCGCACTCAGAGTGACCACATGCACAACAGAAGGAAACACCGCCTGGCCCCGTGTAACAATTGTATTTGAGCCATTGTTGCAACCATTGTGTTAACCCGTCTTGTCAAAAACCTTTATACTTTTCCCTTCTCCTTTACTTTACCAAGCATGCTGTCTTTTTCCAGGGAGGCGTCTCTCCTGAAAATATGCCCAAAGCATGTGAGACAAGCTCTCACCATCCTTGTACCCAAGGTGGATTCTGGTAGTGCTCCTTCCAAGACAGCTAAGCTTGTTCTACTTACAGCCTCTGTTGCTTTCAATATTCTTCAACAGGTCCCTAATTCAAAGTCACCAATTCTTCTGCAGTCTTCCTTACTCAGAGGTCAACATTCACATGCATATGAGGTAGTAGAAAATTCTATGGCTTGGGTTAGACATGTCTTATACTCAAAGTAACATCCTTGCTTTTCAACACTTTAAAGAGGTCTTGTGAAACAGTTTTACCCAGTGAAAGGCATCATTTGATCTCTTGGCTGCTTTTTCCATGAACACTGATGTTGGGCATGAGCAAAATTAAAATTATTTAGCACTGCATTATTTCTCCATTCATCATGATGCTGCCTTTTGATAATAGTTATGAGGATTTTTGTTTACTTTACATTGAGTTGTAATCCATAATAAAGGATGCAGTCCTTTATCTTCATTAGCAAGTGCTTCAAAACCTCCTCACTTTCAGAAAGCAAAATGGTGTCAATTCCATATAGTAGGTCATTAATAAGCTTTTCTCAAATCTTGATACACAATACTTCTTTATGTAGTATAATTTGTCTGATTATTTGCACAGTGTGCAGATTGAATAAATATGGTGAGAGGTTACAACCGTGACATTCATATTTTTTATTTAAAACCATGCAGCATTCTCTTTTTTTGTTCCCTTAACTGCTTCTTGACCCATGCACAGGTTCCACATGAGCCCATGTAGTGCTCTGGAAAGCCCATTCTTCACAAGGCCATCCACAGTTTGTTGTTCTCCACACTGTCTAATGCCTTTGCATCGTGAAAAATAAAATAACAACCAAAAAATACCCAAGTAAACCTCTCATTGGAATTCTATGCTTTCTGCAAAGATTCATCTGAAATCAACAATGATATTCCCTGATTCATGTCTCTTCTGAATCTAGCCTGAATTTCTGGTAGTTCCCTGTCAATATACTGGGTGATATTCAGCAAAATTTTGCTTGCATGTGATAGCAATATTGCTCTGTAATTTGCACATTTTAGTGATTCCTCTATCTTTGGAATGGGTACAAATGCAGTTCACTTCTAGTCAGATGGCCATGTAGATACCGTCCAAATACATTGGCATAGATGGGTGAGGAATGTTTTAATTGCTATTCTATCAATTCCTGGAGACTTGTTTTTGGTTTATGCCTTCCGTGAGGCCCGAATATATACCATCAGCACTATTTGGTCTGTGCTCATATGTTACCCCTTAAAATGGTTCTGTGTCCACTAGTTCTTTTTGATGCAAACATTGTGCATTCTTCCCACCTTGCTTTGATGCTTCCGGTGAGGTTCAATATTTTGTCCACAGAATCTTTCTATATTGCAGCATGAGGCTTGATTTTTTTCTTCTTTCAGTGTAAGTCTGCTGAGCATGCTCATCATTTTTTTTTTGTAACTCTAGGTTTTAGCATATTTCATTATAATACTTTATTTTGTTTTCTCATGCTGCCCTTTGAAAATGTTTATGCAGATCTTTAACGCATCATTTCTTCCACTGGCCTTCGCTACTCTATAATTAAGAGCAAGTTTAAGTCAGAGTCTTGGCATCCACTCTGATCTTTTCTTTCTCTCTTATCTTTTTAATGACCTTTTCCTTTGTCCGTGACTAAGACTAGTTTATCTAGTCTTCTGCCATTAGTGTTTGTGCGTAACATTTGTTTTTCGGCTGTTCCTGAAATTCAGGTGGGGCATATTCAAGGTTGTAATTTGGCTGTCATGGATTTGTTTTAGTTTTTATCAGCTTCAACCTGATCTTGCATCTGAGCAACTGATGATCTGTTCCATAGTTAGCCCCTAGCCTCATTTTAGCTGCTGCTATTGGGCTTCTCTATCACTTCTTCCCACAGAGATAGTCAAGTTGATTTCTGTGTTCTCTGGAGAAGTCCAAGTAATAGCTGATTTATCCATATTTCAAAAAAAAAAGTATTATTGATGAAGAAGCCATTGATCTTGCAAAGTTTCAACCATCCACTCTCTAGTTTCATTGTTATCTGCTCTCCATCTCCAATTTTGCTTCTCCAGGTTTCCCTTTCTACCCCAAACTCAATGAACTTAATATATATAATTTGAGTCTATTCAGGGTCCCTTAACTGCCAATCAACTTGATATAAATTAAAGAGTGTAGAAATCAGGAAATGGTTAGGGAGATGGAGTTCTATAACTTCAGAAGCATAAAGTGTGTGAGGAGAATATTTGAAGAAAAAATAGTGTCACATTTTGATATTTTTGTTTAGTAAAAGATTTTATTATTATGTAGCAATTCTTTTCAATTTATTGTTTTATAAGATTTGTTCTTTGATTGTCTGAACTCATGTTAATTGATCTTTCCTACAGCAACTCACTCTCTCTGTTTTCTGTTAATGAATTTTATACTGGTTATATAAACAATGCCCTCCAGAAAAACTAATAATATGGACATTAAAAACTTGTTTTTCACTCTATTTGATGGGGAAACTACTATATCCTGGATAATATTTTTGCATGTGTGAATATTTTTTCACAGCCAACTCAGTTTTCAAGCGTCATAAAAATATAATTGCTAACAAAAAATCCTTTCAGTGTGAGTTTATTTGATCTACCCACAATAATCATTAACTTTTAAATATGAAGCATATTATCTTTTTAATAGCTGTAGGTGCTGTTTGAAATAGAATTTGTTACAGTAATTAAACATTATCCCTAAATTTTATAGCAAATCATCGAATATTTGCTCAGAGACATACTTATGAGTAGTCTGCAGGACTATTTTGCTTTTATTTGTAAAAGAAATTCTGTGAGATAATATAATAATGTACAATGAAACAGCCTTACTTCACTTTCTTGCCACAGTTACACTTACTATCAACTACTTTATAATAGTCACTTAAAATAGGATGCCCATCCCTGTCATTATCACAACTCTTCTTATGTTAGAGTCCCTTGTCGCAGCCTTTGGTGTTCCACAATACCTTAAATTTATATAGTCTTACCCAAGTATTTGAATTTTGGTACATTTAAATTATGGTGCTGATGAAGAATATTATCACGAATTACCAAGTATCACGAAGTATCATGAATTACCAAGAAAACAACCATATCTGTCTTAGCAGAAGAAGAACAAGAATGCTATTTAGAAGCAAGGATAGCAAGACTCCTCATGTATTTCAGATATGTTATCAGGAGAACCAAATGGACTTTGAGAACTCGTTATTCACTCTACTGGAGGGGAAACTACTATAGCCAGGGTAATATTTCTGCATGTGTGAATATTATTTTCACAGCCAACTGGAAAAGGACATCAGGCTTGGCAACGTAAAGGGGCAGCGAAGAAAAGGAATCCATCTCAATAAATGGATTGACACAGTGGTCACAATGACGGGTTTAAACCTAATGAGGGTGGCAGAGGACCAGGCAGTGTTTCCTTCTGCTGCATAGAAGGTAGCTGGGAAGTGATTTGGAGCTAACTCAGTCACACCCAATGACACCACAACTGCCCAAGTGTTTTCTGGGAGTAACAGAGACTATTTATTACATATGTATACATTGCATTGCAGTGATGCTTTGCAGTGACGTAGAAGAGGTGAAGAAACACAACGAGGGAGGTGCTGTCAGCCATCCAAACAAATATGTTTGTGAAATGTTTCCAAGAATGCAATCACAGATTTGACAAATGTGTTAAGTGTAATGGAGAGTGTTTTGAAGGTGAGAAGGTTGTTTTGTTAAAAAAAAAATTAAATACATAGCTTTAAAAAATTCCTTTTTTGGGGGGTACCACCTCATATATGTATATATATGTGTGTGTGTATCTGTGTGTATGTACTACAGTTATGTAGTATACCTTTGGCTACTTTTTAAGCATCATATATTACTTATACTAATTAAATTATAGTAGTCATACTAAAACTTGTATTTTTGACCAAGAAATTTGTGTTTCAGGAGTATATATGCACCTTTAGTTCTTTATTTAAATTACAGTATCTTACATACATATATGACTACACATTTAATTATATATAATTTAAATTTGTTCATGTCTCATAACATCTAGACAATTTAAAAACCCAATATTATGTATAATGCACTAATAGACATATTTTCTCACATTTGCTTATGTACCTGTGCTTGTTCTCCTTAAGTTGAACAATAACTAGTATTGCTGAATTGTCTTTTGAAGTTGAAGAAATGTATGCTTTGCCTGGACTGTGTTTAAAAGTTGACATTGTTCACCAAATACACACACCTAAAAGTTGTAACTCTGAATTTTGCTAACTGGTCAGTATATTTCCTGTAGCATTTCTCTGATTACTTAAGGGGTTCAATATATTCTCAAAAACCACGGGCGACTGAGATTTTCAGTTCTGTGATTTAGTGAAATGTTTTGCTGCTGTAATGCATTATCTGATGATCTATTTTAAGATTTTAATGTTTTCTTCCTGATTTTATAAGGTCTTTATATATGTAGGATATTACTATTTTCTATAAATTGTAACATCTTTTTCTATTTATGACATATTTAATAAATGTTTGTGTTGATTTTAATAATTGCATCTCATTTGTAATGGAATTATTATTTTTTGTTTTTTAGTGTTAAGTAGTAGCTCAAATATTGCTTTCTTTTTAGAGTTTGCACATTTTGGTTTAGTGGTTAAAGCTGTTATATTATCTGGATTTTAATTTTCAATGTGATAAAAGAAAAAAGTAATTATATGACATCAATTTTTCAGTTATATTCAATAATTAGTTTATCTTTAATATTGATTTTAAAAATCCCTTCTGTCATATAATAATGATATCTAATAAATGTTCCATACATTTGATGTATTTATCTAATCACTGGTAATGATACAGTGATAAATAGTATAACTAAAAAATGGTTTTCATGCATATCTTATCTTCTTTGGCTTTGTAAAACTAGTGGAATTATTTTTAGTTTATTAATACTCACTAGAAATTTTGGGTTAAGCTTCACAATGCCTTTACAAATTAAAATGTGTTGAGAACTCATATTACAGTTATAATTTCAGGATCCTTTGGGTGATTGTATATTGTTATGATAATAAGTCTTCTAATCTGTGAACATTCTTTACCTAATAATTAATTAGGTCTTCCTTTATGCCTTTAGCAACATCTTAAATTTTCAATTCATATCTTCCAACTATTTAATTAGATTCAATCCTAGATGCGGTCTGTTTTTATAACCCTTTTGAACAGAATTTTTTTATAATCCAAATCATTTTCTCATTATTTTTATTCTATGTTGAAGGGTACTTTGTTGTTTATATTTCTAAATTATAAAATTCTTTTTTTAGTTCAAGAAATGATGAAATTGTTACATTTTAAGTATATGCAATTATGCTATTTCATTCATTTTTTTCCTGCTGTCCTTCAAAATGACACATTAGTTCAAGAAGAAATGTATATGTTAAAAGGAATAAATATTCTTTGAGGACTTTGAAAGATAAGAAAAATAATTTTCAAACAAGCTTTTAAAAACAAATTCCCAAATTATTTTTGGACAACCCCACAACTGCTGACTTCTTTCCTGGTCTTTCTCCACCTATCAACAATCTCGCATATTAATTATAGGTGCATTGCTAAGATATCCTAGAAATGAGCTTAAAAGTCCAGGCGTCATGTGAGAGCCCTACTGGGTTACTATTGCTGGCGTTCACTGCCCTCGGGTTCATTCCCCTTCCTAAGAGCAGAGATTTTGCTTGGGCTTGCTCAACCCTCACAACTGGCTTCATGTTTGAGACCATAGTTGCAGTGATGTGTAATCCACCTCGACAAGTTCTCCCTCTTTTACATTGCCCCTATATGTCAGCAAAATTGTGTCATCTTCTGGGAAAAATGCTGAGGAATAAAAGAGTAAGAAAACCCCAAACTGAAGTTGGCATTATGGAAAAGTTATATTTCCCAAAAGAGATTTTAGTCATATTTGAAAGATGCATTGATTATATCCTTGGAGGTGGTACATAAAATATAATAAACTCTTAATCCTAGGAGCTAGCACATACTAGTCTCTCTGTGGTCTTTTCCATTTCTTTTAACATTTCTTCAAGTACTGTAATATCATACAGATGGATATTGTTTAGTGTTCTTGCCTTATCCATTGTACATATCCTGATTCCTTTTGAATATATAAGCATTGTAGTATACAAGATTTTCCCTTCACTCACTGAAATCTGCTTTAATTTGCATGATTTATTTTTGCTTAATTATATTTATTTAAATTATGTACTGTCCCCTGATATTTTATTTTACTTACTGCTTCATCAATACAATCATAAACTTCTTTGTTTTATTTATAAGCTAGCTTAGTGATTGATATTGGGTTTCATTTCTAATGTTCATTGAATAATTTTTATTTGTATAAATATATAATATAATATAAATAAAATAAAACATTTTATTACTCCTTTAGTAATATTATGATTTGGAAGATAGTGAAAAAGCAAACAAACCAACAACTCTAAACATATAGCTGCAGAATGTATTGTTTTAAGTACTACCTTACAGAAAGTGTCTTACTTCTCATAATTTTGCTAATTTTTGGTTGATATATATTAGCGGGCTCAGAAACTTTGTGAAAAATGGAATGAAAAGATAATAAAATTTTCCACAAACTTTCTCATATATATATCCATTATCTTCCAATTCCATTTTATGCATCTTTAACCCCCATTTATAGATTCATACACATGAAAATATGTATATGTATTATGTGCTTACCTATATTATTACAATATACATTTCTTTAGGCAGAAATATTTCATGAATAGCAATGTATTTGCCTTATGCAACTGAAGAGTTGTATATATCTCCTAGTAGGATTTGAATAAGATGAAGTAATAAGAGTTTCAATTTAATCTTTATTGTTATTGAAGGAATTCTTAACTCACATATAGTTTTCTTTATATTTCTTTCTTTCCTATATCGCTCCACTTCAATGTGAGTTAAATTTGCTTTGTCATATTTAGTTTATTTTGCCAACAGAGAGATACATATTCAGTTTTCCCTAAGGGTTAGAAACACACACAAAAAGCCCTGAAATGCATAAAACACAAAATAACAAACAAGTTATTTTCTTATTTTCTCTTCTTTTTCTTTATTATTTTTAAATTCCCATGTAGCTATAAAACTTAGAAATGATTGCAGAAAAATAGAAAGTACTTGAATATTATTATTTATACCTATACTTTGAAGACTGTAAATAATATTTGGATGTTACAGAATGGTAGAATTGCTAAGTTTCTAAATTTTATACATGTAACATTTTGCATAATATTCTAAACACATGGCTCTCAACATTAAGGGAAGTAGTTCATAGATGATTTGAATCTTTAAACTTTGGACACATATTTTTTAAAATATTGTTGATTATTTCATTTGTCAAATTCTGAAGTATATGTTAGAAAATAAGTATCAATACTAACTTTTGCCATGAATTAAATATCTGCAAATGTTGGAATGAGTGACCAAGAAGAATATGCTACACTGTATATCGCAAATGCCTCCAACGAGTTGTGAGGTTTGGTGTAGAGCATGACTTTCAACACAAAACTGCATCCTTCTCGCAGTCTGTTGCATGTTTAGTATTACTCGGCAGCACTACACTTCAAAAGCATTGGTTCTTCTTTTGTCCTCCTTACTAAATGTTCAGTTTCACCTCTGAGGTGATTGAAAATACCAAGTCTTTATTGGGAACACCTTATCCTTCAAAGTGATATTTGTTCTTGTTAACATTTTAAGGAGGTCCTATGCAGCAGATAAAACATCCATTATAATTTTTAAGTAAATCTTTCAAGCTCTTAGATTATAAAACATAACAAAGCCATCAACCATACATAGGGCTCCATATTTATCTCTCTTTCCTATGCAAAAGTTATAGAACATTAGATCACAGATTTATTTGAGAAGGGACTACTGATCATGCTATACATGATCGTTCACTACTTGAAGACCTGGTTTTGGTATCAGGGTTTTACATGTTTCTTAAAATGAATTTGGTAGTACATTATCCTGGAGTAGTTTTTTTAGGATTAGTGTTAACTCTTCTCTAAAAGTTTGGTAGAATTCTCCTGTAAAATCATCTGGTCCTGGATTTTTTGATGTTGGTATTATTTTAAAGATCAAATCTGTTTCTATTTGGATTATAGGTCTGTTAAATTTTCCACAGCAATTTGGCTTAATTTAGGTAGGTACTTAGTTTCTTGAAATTTATCTGTTTGGGTTAAGTTTTCAATTTTGCTATAATACAATTTTCATAATATTACATAATCAATATTTTCTTTTGGCTGCTTGTATTGTAATTAACTATTTATTTTCTAATTGTAATAATTGCTTTTTCCTTTTGTTAGGCTGGCCTATGGTTTATCAATTTTGTTAATCCTTTGAAAAATAAACTTCATGTAGTTGGTGATTTTCCTATTTTTAAAATATATTCTTATCCAGTTATTTCTGTTCTAGTCGTTATTACTTTATTCTGGTGGCTGGTTTTCAAAGCTCATGTAATGTTTGTTTGTTTTTCCTGATCTTGTTGATTTCTCATTTTATAGCATTGTGATCTAAAAAAGATACTTTGAAGTATCTTGATGGCTTAAATTTATCGATGCTTGTTTCATGTCCTAATATGTGATCTATTCTGGAGTACATTCCATGAGCACTGGAAAAAAATGTACTTTTATTGGGCTAAGTGCAATCTGTATGTGTAAAAGATAGATTTGATTAATTGTGTTACTTAGTTTTTATATATTTTTGTTGGATTCCTTCCCAGTTGATCTCTCTTTGTTTGAAAAATGATATAGTAAACTATCCTACTATTATTTTATGATTACCTATTTGTCTCCTCAGCTCTGTATGAGTTTGATGGATAGACTTGAAGATTTTTCATTGCGTGTATAGATGTTTAGTATGGCTATATTTCTTGTTCTATTATGTTTTTCATAATCATATAAGGCCTTCTTTGACTGACACGATCACTTTTACTTTGATGTAAATTGTGTCAGAGATTAATATTTTTATTTCTGTCTTTTAAACACCATTATGTTTTTGTATTTTTTTCATCCTCTGATTTAAAGTCTGTTCTTGCCTTTATACCGGAGATGACTATCATGTGCACAGTATATAAATGCTTCGTGTTTTCTTCTATTTTCTGTCTTTTACATTTTAAGTTTAATTCACTTATATTCAATTTTGTTATTGATAGATATGATTTTATTGCTGTCATTTTGTTGTATGCTTTCATAGTGTTACTGGTTCCTTTGTTCATAATACATTTCAACTTTTTGGTCTTTTTTATGGATTGATTTTTTTTTTATTGTGTTCTCACGAGATTTGTTTCAAGATAACCAATTCATGTTCCCATTGTTGTAATTCTTGCTGATTGTTCTTTTTATTTATTTATTTATTTATTTTTAAATTTTTTTTTGCTGATTGTTCTTTCAAAATGTTATTCAGTAGTGTTCGTCCTGAATTTCTATTTGGACTGTTAAAGTATTACAAGTTTTCGTTTATTTTTGTCAGATTGCTATGTAATGCATTCCTGAATTAATCGGTCTTCTATTCCGTTTTTATTCTGTATTTCTGTCATGTATTTTTTCCATTCATTTGAATCAGCTTAAGATCATTCCTCTGAGCTACTTCATAGAAACATGCAAAGCACTATCCTCATCTTAGATGTCCTCAGGATCTAAAGTTCAGTGTGTCCCACTCCACTCTCTCATCTTTTCTTGTTTTATCATGATTACAGACATTGACTTCTGTTTCTGTGATATCATATTGTTTTCATTTATCTCTATACAGATCAATAGTTGTTGTAGTTCATGAAGAGTCAAGGGTGGCTAGGTTTTGTAGCAACAGTGTATTCCAAGCAAAGATTGATAGCATGAAACAATTAAATACAAAAACTGGCTTCATCAAGGTCTAGCTTTCAGGTTGACTCATATTGTTCAAGAAAGGTAAGTCAAAGACCAATACAGCAGTCACAAAGAGAGAGAGATGGCAATGGGCCTTGCTTGCCCATCTGAGCTGGCTTTGTTAACTGAATATCAGATCAGGGCCCGGAATCTCTTTAAATTAATCTCCTCTGACTATGACCTGACAGATGGGCTATATTTCTTTAAAACCTGAGGCTATGGGGAACTGAGGCTCAAATGCTCCCACACCAATTTTCACTGATGCAGGTTTACTTAGTCTTACTCTTTCCTAGGGTGGGCTTATCCCCAAGTTGGCCAGAGGAAGGGTGCGACAGTCTTCTGTAGGACCAGTCCAGTCCAGTCCTGAGATCTAGATGTTCATTGAACGTGAGCCCACAGCTGATTCCTATCTAAAAGGATTCTGGTAGGTGAGCTGCTTCCTGCATATCTCCACATCAGAACTGGTGAGAGCTAGTGAATTTTCCCCCATTGCAGGCTCAACATATCAAATGTATGGGCAAGAAGTATCACTGTCTTTTCTACAGAGTGTGCACAAACGATGAATCACTTACCTCTTTTTCTCTCCCTCTGCCAAGGCCCAAATAGCTGGGGGACTAATAGCTGTGTGAACGTCCTTTCAGGGTAACCCAAAGTCTGCAACTTTGTGGGGGGTTTCTTGCACTGGTTTCTTCTCACTGAATTACCAGTATGCTTCTGATACAAGATGCTGTTTTGCTGCAGAAATTTAGGATGCAGGCTTTTAATTCTTCTCCACATTTTGAAATTATTTTATTTGGAGAGACTGTTATATAGTTGCTGACTACAAGGCTGTTGTAGATCTTATCTAAGATAGCTTCAATATATGATAATATTGGTGTCTCATGAAATTGAAAATGGAAGGAATTTTTAGCCCCAAAGTGAAGTGAAGCCACATTTTCCCTATCTTTCCTACACAGGAAGGGGAGGCAGTGAAGACATATTTTTCTTATTGAGAGAGAAGGACACAGTGACAGCATGTGGGCAGGCAAGGCAAGAGAGTCACACTCCTCCCTTGGGGTTGCATTGACCCTTGATTTCAGCATCTGGAGAGCAGGTCCCAGTTTTAACTCTGTGGCACACCCTCCTGGAAAGGGGTGATGCACGACAGCAAGCCAATCAAAAGGCAGTGAAAAGTTCACCATTATTCAGATTAAAAACTTTGCTCTTCTTTTCATGACACCCTCAAGTCAGTGGAGAGCCCTTCAGTGCTCCATTTTGAAGTAACCTTTTAACAAACTCACTCATTCTTTTCAAATATTTTCTCAGAATCTGCTCTGAATGCTGACCCTCAGCTGAATACTTCCTAGCGGATAGTATAAAACCAAAGGGAGGAAAGTTTTAAAGTCTCAAGTAGTCTCCCAGTAAAACCAGAGTCATTATTAGTAATCACATAGAATTTATTAGCTTGCCATATTGATTCCAACACTTTGCCTATTTCTTCATCCCTTCTAGTGCTTGAATGAAAACAGAAATATAGACTACATACATGCTCTTTTCTGCTGTTAGATTCTGACTCATAGCAACTCTACCTCGTAGAGAACTACCCCATCGTATTTTTGACTGTAATATTTGGTCCATGGTGTGGTGATTTTGAACTGCTGTCCTTTTGTTTATCAGCTGAGAGATCTTAACCACAGTGCCACCATGACTGTTGCAGTCTATGCAGGGGCTTAACAAAAATTTATAACGTTCACTTTACCAAGGCTGATGTGTAACTGTTATTGATGTTTGCGCAGTGTAACAGTCAGAGCGAGCAATCTTAATAGCCTATTTGATAACTTAAACAAGAATATCATAGATCATATAGCCAGCATTGTGGAATTTTTTATAATATTTCATGCTTTCAATTTTGAAGTATCAGGTCATCATCAGTGGAAGAATGCATATTCTTAATTATCTACTACTGATCGTGTACTTTCTAAAGTCACTGTGAATTAAGCATCCACAGCACTACCATTGAACTTCATTCAAGAATGCTTCAAGCAAGATATTTGTTTTGCCAAAAGAATTAAAGAAAACGACTAATAATATATATGCCTCTTTTATGATGCCCTTGAACTTTTAGGAAGGATGTTTTGGTAGCCTTTTGTAAAATCAGCTGTGATTCATGACGGAGCATATCATTGAAAATAATGTAAAAAAGAAAAGAAAAGAATGTGGGTTGTTTTAAGTCATGCATTTTTTATACTTCAAATGAAAAAAAAATCAATTTCCTCCCCCCAAAGTCACAAAACAGGTACAAAAACTCAATATGTGACCATTGAAACAACATGCCTCATCATTAAATCTAACAAAACACTTTCAAAAGATTCACTTTCCATTGATCTTGAAGTTTTCGCTTCGATGATATAGATGTTTTAGTACCAAAAGGTCAACTATTTCTACCAGTGATATTACAATGAATGATTGCTTTGGGATTTTACATTGATAATTCATGGGTAATTTGAAAATTTCATAGATAAATCTATGAAAATAAAATATTTAAAGTATAATACTGGCTGAGATAACTGACATTTATTACCAAAGGAAAGGAGTATAGTTCTTAAAATGAGGAAGCAAAAATATGGTCATCCAACTCGCTGGGTTTTAGTCAATTGAGACTCATAATAACTGTGTTGGACAACACAGAACTGCTCCAAGGCTCCTTATTCTAAAATGTTTGAGCAGTTTTATGGGCAATAAACAACAGTTTAAACACACTAAAAAGAGTTTTACACTCATGACCACAATCAATTTTAGAACATATTTCTCTCTTGCACTTGTAATTATGAGCTCCAAATTTCCCCTCAACCTCCCCTGCAATGAGTCAAGATATTATCAACTTCATTACTGTCTCTATAGATTTAACTTTCTTGGATTTCATATAAGGGAAAACATGCAATAACAAACAAACCAACACACACACACACACACAACAAAAAAAATAACCAAAATAACAAAATAAAACGGAGAAAACCCTGAATCAAAAAACCCCAGAAATTATTAAAATATAGAACATATTTAAAATAAGAAAAATAATGTGCTAAATTTTGACCTTACTACATCAGCCTTGATGCACTTTTCAAATCTTCTAGATGAATTGAAAACACTCCATGTAAAAGTAAGGCTATTCCCATAACTAAAAATGGTCAGGAAGAATTCTGCAGAAGTTTCATCCATGTGGTGACTCTAAATAACTTTAGGAGTTTTAATGTCTTCCATAGCCTTTTGAAACCAGTGTGCTCAAATTTAACCTCTAAAATTTTCCCCTCCACTAGTTTTAATTTCATTCTTTATAATCATTGGATCACATAGGCTGATGTGCTTCTTCCGTGGAGTTACCTATCACCTCAAGTAGAAGGCTGCTTGTATGAAGAAAAAACATTACAACCGCAGACACTATTCTTTCTGATAGCAGGACCACCATCGGATTTTGTCACCATACTTTGCAATAGTGCCCATATATCCAATGATCCCTGTATAATAGCAAGTGTCTATTCAGGCTACATCATATTAATAAAATAATTGTTCTTGGATTAGGACTATGATTAAGTGGGAGCTAAAAAATCAATTAATAAAACTTTTTTTTAACAGAATATTATATTTATTCTTTTTTTTTTCCTTTTAAAATCATTTTATTGGGGGTTCTTGCAACTCTTATCACAATCCATGCATGCATACATGTGTCAAGCACATTTTTACATTTGTTGCCATCATCATTCTCAAAACTTTTTCTTTCTACTTGAGCCCTTGGTATCAGCTCCTCATATTTTCCCCTCCCTCCCTGCCACCCCCTACCTCATGAACCGTTGATTATTTATAAATTGTTATTATTTTGTCATGTCTTACACTGTTTGATGTCTCCCTTCACCCACTTTTCTGTTGCCCATCCTCCTGGGAGGGGGCTATATGTAGAGCCTTTGGATTGGTTCCCCCTTTCTACCCCACTTTCACCTTACCTTCCTGATATTGCTACTCTCATTATTGGTCGTAAAGGGTTTATCTGTCCTGGAATCCTTGTGTTTCCAGTTCCTATCTGTACCAGTGTAAATACTCTGGTCTAGCCAGGTTTGTAAGGTAAATTTGGGATCATGATAGTGGGGGTGGGGGGGCTTTAAAGAACTAGAGGAAAGTTGTATGTTTCATCATTGCTACACTGCCCCCTGACTGGCTCATCTCTTCCCTGGGACCCTTCTGTAAAGGGATGTCCAGTTGCCTACAGATGGGCTTTGGGTCTCCATCCCAACCCCCCTCATTCACATTGTTATTATTGTTTGTTTTGGGATACTTGATCCCATCAACACCTCATTATCACACAATCTGGTGTGCTTCTCCCATGTGGGCTTTGTTGCTTCCCAGCTAGATGGCCACTTGTTTAATCTTCAAGCCTTTAAGACCCCAGATGCTATATCTTTTGTTAGCTGGGCGCCATCAGCTTTCCTCACCACATTTGCTTATGCACCTGCTTTGTCTTTAATAGTGTCGGGAAAGTGAGCATCATGGAGTGCCAGTTTAATAGAACAAAGAGTGTTTGCATTGAGGGAGTGCTTGAGTAGATGCTCAGTGTCCATCTGCTACCTTAATACTAAACCTATAAATATATGCACATAGATCTATTTCACCATCATAATATATAAATATATTTACATATGTACATGCCTGTATTTAGACCTCTATAAATGCCCTTTGCCTCCTTGTTCTTTCCTCTTTTTCCTTATACTTTCCTCTTGTTCCACTCTCATGTTCAACTTTCATTTGGGTTTCAGTTATTCCTCTCAGTTACATTGTCTTTGATCAAACCCTACCAAGCCTCCTACACCCTCCTCCCCATCTATTTTGGATCACTTGTTGTTCCCTAGTCTCTCAGTTTGTTAACACCCTCTTCCTTTCTCCTGCCTCCCCCTCTTCCATGCCCTCCAGGAACCATCATCGGTCCCATTTTCTCTCCCAGATTGTTTATCCCACCTACCTTATCAAGATAGGCCGGCAGAGATAATAATATGCTCAAAAAACAAGATAGGGCAAAACAAAGCAACAAAAGAAAACAAAACAACAACAAAAAAACAATGACAAGAATTAGAACAGCTTGTAAATAGTTCAAGGTCTGTTTGTTGATCTTTAGAAGTGTTTTCTGGTCAAATCTGATGGGATACCACACTTTGGTCCCATTATCTATTTTTGGCGTTCCCTCGGGACTTACTTGCTCTGCTTCCCTTGCTGTTCTGTTGCACACCCTTAGCATTTTGCCTCGGTCTGGTGGGGTCAGATCAAGCGCAATTCCCGCACAGTTTCCAGTGTTGTCTCCCTTAGTGCTATGGGCCAGTGAGGGATGTCGTGTCTCATAGTGGGGCCGTCCATATGGTCCTCTCTGTGCATTAGCTGCTTTGTGCAGGGATATCATCCTCAAGGCTTGGTGGGCCAGCATGTGATCCATTCTATCTTCCTCCTCCTTCATTTGCTCCAGTGTGCTCTGATCAGACACGTCCCTCAAGCTTCAGTGCTATCCTCTGAAGCATATTCTTCTAGAGGGTAGCTGTCTACATGATTGGGGTTGGGTCCAGCCCCTCAAACCTCTGTATTGGTTCCCTGCTTTGTGCCAGTATGTTGCATTCACATCTTAGAGCACTGGGTGAATCTCTGGTTCCTCTTTCCCTGTGGAGTTATAAACAATACCCTTCCCCTGTTCCCCTGCTACCCATGTCTTTTTTCTTTTCTGCCCCCACCCCCTCTTCTTTTTAGTTGACTACCATATGTATCCCTGGATTTGGTCTGGCCCCTGCCATACTACCTGGACCTCACACCAGGAAATGTTTGTATACAGTAGCTTTTTCCCTATGCCCCTTTTTTCTAAGCTTACCTCAGCAGACTTATCTTGTACTTGTCCTTTTGTGCTTGACTTACTTCGCTTAGCATACTATCCTCCAGTTCTTCCCATGGAGCAATGTGCTTCATGCATTCATCACTGCTTTTTAGGGACGTGTACTACTCCACTGTATGTATGTACCACATTTTTTCAATCCATTCATCCGTTGATGGAAATTTGGGTTGTTTCCAAATCCTTGCAATTGTGAACAGTGCCGTGATGAACATTGGAGCATAGATATCTGCCCTTGGTTTGTTTGTGGCCTCTTCTAGTTATGTGCCCAGTAGGGGGATTGTTTGGTCACATGGTAGCTAAATTTTCATCTGTTTTAGATATTGCTAAATCTATTTCCATATCGGATGTAGATAGCTACAGGTCCAACAGCAGTGGATAAGATTTCCTATCCCACCACAGTCACATCCAGCAAAATACAGGTATTTTGTGGCTTTTTGGTTTTTTGAATTGCTCTATCTTTGAGGGTGTTAGGTGGTATCTCATTGTTGTTTTAATTTGCATTTCTCTGTGGCTAATGACAGGGAACATTTTCTCATATGTTTGTTGGGCATTTGGATTTCTGCCCAAGTTTCTGTGAAACTTCTGTTCAGGTCCTTTGCCCACCTCCTCAGTGGGCAGTTAGTTTTTTTTCTTTTTGGAAGCTAGCAGAGTATTGTAATTTAGTAATTAGATTTTAGTAGTTAGGCCTTTGTCTGAAGTGTCATTGCTAAAGATGTTTTCTCAGTTTGTGTGCTCTTTTATTAGACTCTTGGTGAATTATTTCGATGTAAACAGGTGTTTTTATATTCGGTATATCACACTTGTCAATTTGTGCCTTCTCTGTGTTTGGGTCCTTCCCTATTTCTGATAGCCTATGTATTCCCTGTGGCAAAATTTTCAGGTTCGTCTCAATTCCCTAATTGATGATGCTAATACTTTGGGGTTTAACTTCAAGATCTGTAATCCACATTGAGTTTATTCTTGTGTATGGAGTGAGATATGGGTCTTGCTTTGCTTTTTTTGTAGGTAGATATCCATTTTTTCAGTACCACTTGTTTGAAGAGGGAATCTGCTTCCCATTGGATATTTTTTTGGCACTTATCAAAGATTAGTTGTCTGTATGTTGATGATTTTATTTCCGGGTTGTCAGTTCTTTTCCATTGGTCTGACTATCTGTCATTATACAAATACCATGCTCTTTTGACCACTGTGGTTGTATAATATAAGCTAAAGTCAGGTAAAGCAAGCCCTCACACTGTGTCCTTCTTGAGGAGTTCTCTGCTAATTCTAGGCTTCTTCCCTCTCCGTATGAAGTTGGTAATCAGTTTTTATATTTCTTTGAAGAAACATGGGGGTAATTGTATCAAGATTGCATTAAACAAGTAGTGCCTTGGGAAGAACTGACGTCTTTTCTATTTCTTGTAATAGTGTTCTGTAGTTTTCCTCTTATAATTTTTTTTCTTTTATTTAGGTATATCCCTGGATATTTTAATTTGTGTTTGGCTATTGTGAAGGGTACCGCATTTTTTATCTCCTCTTCTGTGGTCTTATCCGATGTGTATAGCAGTCTGATAGACTTCTGTTTGTTGATCTTTTATACTAAAACTATGTCATATTACTCTATTGCTTCCAGTACTTCCCTTATGGAGCTTTTTTGGGATTTTCCATATATAAAATCATATCATCTGCAAATAACAAGAGTTTCACCTCTTCCTTCCCCAGGAAAATACCTTTGATGTCTTTTCTTTGCTACAAGCTGTTAGCTAAAACCTCCAGTACAATATTAAATAAAAGTGGAGACAAGGGGCATCCTTGTCTGGTCCCCTTTTTCAGCGGTTTTCATCTTTCCTCTATTGACTACAATGTTGGCTGTTGGTTTTTGTTTTATAGTTTGTGTTATATTGAGGAAATTTCCTTCCATTCCTATCTTCTCAGGTGTCTTAAACAGGAATTGGTGTTGGATGTTGTCAAATGCTTTTCCACATCTATCAATATTATCATGTGGTTCTTATAGTTTTTCATGTCAATGTGGCGAATGATATTAATGGTCTTTCATATGTTGAACCATCCCTGAATCCCTGCTATGAATCCCACTTGGTCATGGTGATTTATTTGTTTTATATACTTTTGTATTCTATTGGTCAGTATTTTATTAAGGATTTTTGCATCAATGTTCATTAGTCATATTGGTCTGTAGTTTTCAGTTCTTGTGGGATCCCTGCCCAATTTCAGTATCAGGGTTATATTAGCTTCATAGAAGGAGTTCGGGAGTGTGCTGTCTTTTTCTATGTTCTGGAAGAGTTTGTGTAGGATTGGTGTCAGTTCTTCCCTGAATGCTTGGTAAAATTCTCCTGTGAAGCTATCTGGTCCAGGGGATTTTTTTTTGCTGGTAATCCCTTGATAACCTTGTCTATTTCTTCATTACTATGTGTCTGTTGAGATTCTTGACATACATTGGGGATAGTCTACTGGAGGCATTGTTTTTCCAAGAATTTGTCCCTGTCTTCCAAGTTGTTGAATACATTGGAGTACAGTCCTTCATAGTACTGTGTAATTATCCTTTGATTGCATTAAGGTCTGTTGTAATGTCCCCTCTTTCATTCCTCATCCATCCTTGCTATTGAGATTTGTTACCTCCTTTCTTTGCTTAGGTTTGGCAGCAGTCTATCAATTCTGTTAATCATTTTCAAAGAACCAACTTTTAGCAGCATTAATATTCCCCCTCTTATTTTCTATTTCCCCTCTCCTGAATCTCGTCCTAATTTTTATTATTTCTTCTCTTTTTCTATTAGTAGGATTATCTTGTTGACTCTGGTCCAGTTGCTGTAAATTTTGTACCAGTGTATCAATCAGAAATCTCTCTTCCTTTTTCATGTGTGCAAGTATTCCTATGATATTTCCTCTGATAACTGCCTTTGCTGTGTCCCCTAAATTTTGGTATGTCGTGTTCTTATTCTCGTTGCTTTCTAGAAACTTCCTAATTTCATCTCTGCTCTGTGCCAGTACACACTCCTTTTGCAATAGTTATTCATCTTCAAATTGTTTGCTCTTCCTTTCATCTTCCTTTTGTTGATTTTCAGCCTTATGGTCAGAGAGAGAGGTCTGTATGTTATGAATGTGCTTAAATTTATGTAGATTCACCTTATGCCCCAGCATATGGTCTATCTTTGAATATATGCCATGTGGGCTTGAACAGAATGTGATTTTTTTGTATTTGGATGAAGAGTTCTGTAAATATCTATCAGGTCAAATTGTGTAATTGTAGTGTTTAGATCTATAGCCTCCTTGTTGAGTTTCTTTCCCCATGATAAATTTTTCTCAGAGAGCAGTGTATTAAAGTCAACTACTATAATTGTTGAGGCTGTGATTTCTTTTTTCATCTTTTGGAGCATTTGGTTGATATATTCAGTGGGTCTCAAATTCAGGGTATATATGTTTAAAATGCTTACAGGTTCTTTGCCTACCATTCCCTTGAGCATTATATAGTGGATTTTCCTTCTTATCATGATAATGCTCTTCCTGCAAAATGGCAGAGTGGAATATCAGTCTCTTAGTTATTCACTTAAACATAATAAAAAAAATTTGGTCAAAAGCCTGAAGTTTAACCCATTACACTACCAGAACTCCTCATATAAATGCAGATGGGACAAAATCATGGATTTTATAATGCTCCTGATTATTATCAGGTGAAAAAATAATGCAATTATCTGCCAACAGTAACAAGTTTATCGTTCATATAAGGAGCAACACATCAAGAGAATAAAGATTTGAGAAGAGCTTCAAACTAGCTTTGTTGAAATATAGATCTTGTTCAATATATCTAGGGTAGAAATTCAAATTCTCAGAAAGAGTATACCTAGAATGACTTTATATTTTTTCCCTGAACATTACATATGAAACAATGACCAAATAGTGTATATTGATTTGGAGAGAGGAAAAAGAGAAGTTAATTGAAATTAATTCACAAGAACAGCACATACTTAGTAGGAGAAAATAAATGATATCAGATTTCTACCCATATTTCTATATTTTACTAAATTCTCAAGTATAGCAACTAGTCAATTTGTATTTAATTTCATCTCTCATTATCATAAACAGGCTATATTATTATGCAAAATTATAATCTGGCATTTGTCTTTCAATTTATCATACTGTGGTAGTTTGTGTTGTTCTGATGTTGAAAGTTACATCACTGGTATTTCAAATACCAATAGGGTTACAATAAGTGAACAAGTTTTATCAGAGCTTCCAAACTAAGAAAAGACTATGATGACATAATAGGCTGTCCACATAATAGGAATTAGCCATGCTAGCTATGGCTAGCATCAAAACATTGTCAGTTCCCGAAAGTCTAATGGACAGTGCAAAACACTATCAGATATAACGCCAAAAGATGGAGCTCAAAGGTGAGAAAGCACTCAAAATCTGACTGAGGAAGAGCTGTCTTCTCAAAGTAGAGTTGGTCATAATGAGAGGGACGGAGCGAAGCCTGCTGGAGTAAAGCATTGGGTGGTTCATTTCCTGGTAGGATATGACAAGGAGAAGAAAATGCTGAAAACATCAATTAATAATTGGAACTTGGAATTTGTGAAGTATGATTCTTGGAAATTGGAAGTATTCAAAACTGAAATGCAACACATATAGATCAAAATTTTGGGTTTTGGATAACCAAAAATCATATGGTTTACTATGTAAGGAATTCCAAAATCAAGAGGAATGGGGTTGCCTTGATCCTCAAAGAGGATACTTTGATGTTTTTCTTCAAGGACAATGCTGTGTGGGGTAGGATAATGTGTATCCACATTCAAGGAAATTCATTTACTACAACTGTTATTCAGATTTATACAACCCCAAAATGAGTGATGTGGAAACTGAAGAATTCTATCATTATGTTTAATTCAAAAGTGATCAAATATGAAATCAAGATGCATTGATAGTTATTGGCAGTTAAAATGAAAAAGTTGGACACAAAGAGGAAAGGAACATACTAGTGAAATACACTCCTAGTACTAGAAATGAAGCTGAAAATTTTATGATAGAATTCTGTAAAACCAATGATTTGCTCTTTGAAAATATCTTTTTTCAACAGTGCAAATGTTGACTATGTGCATGGTTTCCTCCAGAAGGACTACACAGAAATGAAATTGACTACAATTGGGAAGAAAGAATAGAGGAGCTCAATGGCAACAGCTACAACCAGGCAAAGGCTGACTATGCTCAATGTCAACAGCTACAACCAGGCCGGGGCTGACTATGGAACAGACCATCACTTGCTTGAATGTAAGTTCAGGTTAAAGCTGAAGAAAATCAAAACAAGTCCAAAGGAGCCAAAATACAAGCTCAAGTCTGTTACATGTGAATCTCAAGAACATCTCAAGAACAGATATGATGTATTACACACTAATGCTAAAAGACCTAATGAGCTATGGGATGACATCAAGAACATCCTATGTGAAGAAAGAAAAATGTCATTAAAAAGAGAGGTATAAAAAGAGAAAAGATCAATGTGGATATCAGGAAAGACTAGGAAACATTCTTGTGATCATAGAATGAATAGCTAAGGCAAGCGGAAGAAAGTATAAGAAATGATGAAGTTGAAGATGTGAAAGGAAAATGTTAAAAGTACTGCTTGAGGAGAAAAAGTGAAAAATTATAATGAAATATGCAAAGATCTGAAGTTAGAAAACCAAAAATAAAGAGAACACATTCAGTATATCTTAGACTAAAATAACTGAAGAAGAAATGCAAGCCTTGAATTGCAAGATTGAAAGACTGTGAGACAAATATGGAATGACGCAGGCAGCATCAAAGAAGATGAAAAGAATAGTCACTAGACAGTTGACATTCAACCATTTCAAGAAATAGTGTATGAGTGAGAGCCTATTGTATTTCAGGGAGACGGCCATGCTGCACTCAAAACATCAGTTAAAAAAAGGTCCTAGGAATTCATAAAATACCAATGGAATTGTTTCAAATAACTGAAGAAGCACTGGAAGCACTCCCTTGTCTATGCCAGTCAATTTGGAAGAGAACTACTTGGCCAACTGACAGGGAGCAATCCATATCTGAGCGATCCATATTGAAAGGTGAACCAAAAGAATATGAAAATTATAGAAAAATGTCATTTATATCATATGCAAGTTATTTTTTCTGAATATTATCCAACAGTGGTGTAACAGTACATTGACAGGGAGATTCCAGAATTTCACACCAAATACAGACAAGGATGTGAAACCAGAAAATTTCTAAGTCACGTGGATCATGGTTGAAAGCAGAGAATACCAGAAAGCTGTTTATTTACATCTTATTGACTATGCAAAGGCATTTGTGTGGGTGATACCAAATTATGGACAGTGTGGAGAAGATAGGAATTCCCAAACACTGGTGCTCAGGTGGAACGTCTACATGGATCCAGAGACCATTGTGCAAATCAAACATGGGAATATTGCATGGTTTACAATCAGGGACGTTGTGTCTCAGGTTGTATCCTTTCCCCATACTTATTCACTCTGTATGCTGAGCAAATCATCACAGAAAGTGGATTATATGAAGGAGAAGGTGGTATCAGGATTGGAGGAAGGTCTATTAACCTGTGGTATTTAGATGACACAAACTTGCTAGCTGAAAGGAAGGAGAAATTAAAGCACTTGCAGATGAAGATCTTGGAATGATGCAGCCTTCAGTATGGGTTACAATCTAATTTTTGGGAAACAACAAAAACCCCACTCACCCTGAACATCAGAATGAATGGAGAAAAGATTGAAGATATAAGGATTTCTGTCTTGCTTAGATCCACAGTTAATGCTCATTGAAGCAGCAATCAAGAAATATAATGAGGCATTTCATTAGGAAAATCTGATGCCCAATATCACTTTAAAGTTTTGAAAAGCAAGGACAGTATTTTGAGGACTCCAGTGTGCCTTACCCAAACCGTGGTATTTTCAATTGCCTCATCTGCATATGAAATTTGGATATTGAATAAGAAAGGTTAAAATTTGATGTCTTTGAATTTTGATGTTGGAGAAGAATACTTAAAGTCCACTGAACTGCCAAAAGAAGAAACTGATCAGTATTGGACAATGTTTAGTTACAATTTTCCTTGAATGCAGGATGAGGAGAAGTCCTCTCTTAAGCTTTAGCCATGTTGCTAGGAGAGAACAATTCTTGGAGATGAAAGTGCTAGACCAGATGGATTAAGACAGTAGCTGCAACAATGGGTTCAAAAATAAACACAATTGTGAGGATGGCACAGGATTCAGCAGTGTTTGAGTCTGCTGTGCATAGGGTGACTATGGGTCAGAACAGACTTGATGACACCTAACAATAGCAATAATATTGCTGATAGTAAACTATGTAAATTAATCTGTTAATATAATTCAGACAGCAATCACTGAACAGAAGGAGAAAAGACATGCTGAATTTTAATCTTGATACTTCGAAGGAAGAAGTTGTGAGGTGATTCACTTAGGAGACTAAGGAAATAACAGGTTAAGCCAAAGAGTATTCTTATAAAATTATAGAAAATGAATAAAGATATGAAAATATAAACTGTTGTTTCTTGCTTTATCCTCCACTTAGTTCTATATACTTCTAAAGGTGATATTTCAATTTCTATAATATTTGCTGAAGAATAATATGTACTTTGATTTACCAGAAATCTTAACATCAAGCTGAAATGGCACTTTTTGCATTCTTGAGGGTCTCAAAATGTGTTCCTTTGAAATGTTCTTTGAGTTTTTGGAACAAAAATAAGTCTGAAAAGCAATATTAGGTTATAGGGATGATGAGGTAAGATTTTGTAAGGAAATTCTCTTAGGAAAGCCTATGCAATTCTCAAAAAATAAGAACGTGCATTGTTGTGATAGAAAAAAAATCCTGCTAACCAAGCGATCATCAATTACAGCCCACAAGCTGCTCTGTGGGAGAAATATTAGGCTGTTTCCTTTCATAAGCCTATATAATCTTGAAAAATGTATACAGGATTGCTATATAATCTATACAATTGGAGAAAGAATGGTTATTTATTTGGTTATTTTTAAATGATTAAATTTATGTGCAAATTATTAACTTTGTGTGTGTTTATAACTTAAATAGAATTAAATACTTTTTATATTCTACCTGACAACTCTTTCAGACACAAATTAGGATAATAACTTACTAAATTAAAAATATAATTGTATTTATACTGTTAAAATATACTGTGATATATACAATGTTGATAAATACTATGACATAGTTTTCTTTTGTTTTATCAAGACTTCAAAACAATTTACTTTCATGACAACAGTCTTTGAATGTCTTCTTATTATATCCCTCCCCAACTATTTTGAAATGATTAGAACTTTTATGGGAACCATGGTGGTGGCACTAGTTTTATGGCACAGTATGATTAGGAACAGAATAGAATCATTTTATATCACAGTAGAAGGACTTGGATTTTTTTACGCAGCAGATTTACATAACACAATTCATTTTTTTCTTTTCTTGACTGCTGCTTCCAGGCGCAAGATGAAATCCTTGACAACTTCAACCTTTTCTCCATGTATCATGTTGTTTCCTATAGGTCCACTTGTGAGAATTGTGGTCTTCTATATATTGAGTTGTAATCAATACTGAAGGCTGCAATCCTTGATGTCATTCAGCAAATGCTTCAATTCCTCCTTATTTTCAGAAAGCAAGATTGTTCATCTGCATATCACAGGTTGTTAGTAAGCCTTCTCCAATCCTGATGCCACATTTTTCTTCATATAACCCATCTTCACTGATTACTTCCTAGGCATATAGATGAAATTATGTGGTGAGAGGTTAAAAAAGCTCTGTTGCACATCATTCTTGATTTTAAACTACTTGCTATTTCCTTGTTTTCAATCATGCAATGTTCCCTTGTTTGTTTGACTTCAAAGTGAATGTCAGAAGAGACTCCGAAACTTATGCTAAATCATAAGTGTAGTTGAAGCAAATGGAAAAAAATAATGAAGTTAAATAGATGAACAGAAAATGTCAAAGGATAGCCCAGGAGGTTCTGCTGAGCACAATTAAGCAAAATTAAGTATTTTGGAATCCCCATTCTTCTTAATGTGATTAATAGTTGATTATGCTTTGCACCATCAAATGCTTTTGCATAGGCAGCAGAATACAAGTGAACACTTCCCTTGTAGCCCCTACTTTTCATTAAACTCCCTCTAAAGTCTGCAGAATCCCTTGTTCCATGTCCTCTTCTGAATCCAGTTTGAATTTTTGGCAGAATCCTGTGGATGTAGTGCTGCAACTGTTATTGAATGATCTTCATCAAAGTATTACTTGTCTCTAATATTAATTATATTCCTTGAGAATTTCTACATTATGTGAGTCACATTTTTTTGGAAAGTTTACAAATATAGTTGGTTATTAAGGGAGCTGTCTTTTAGCTTTCTTAGCATAGATTAGGGAGTGCTCCCAGAGCTTCAGCAGCATGTTGAGACATTTTAATTTGTATTCTGTCAATTTCTAGAGCTTTGTTTTTGGCTAATTCCTTTAGTGCATCTTGGGCATTAGTTCTTGATTATATGTTATCTTTTTAAATGGTTGACATGCTTACTGATAGGCTTACTAATTTTGTAGTAAGAATAGCAATCATCTGTCACATACCGTATATTCAAAATGATCCTACACGTATGGTCCGCATAAGTCAAAATTGACTCAAAGGCAATGAGTTGGTTTTGAGTCACATATATTCTGCTTCTTTGCTTAAACACTTCAAATGATTTCATTACTTTTCCATGTGGATAACTTTGTGTTTTAATGTAATTTATTCAGAAGTCATGTTACATGTGAATTAAGCATCTGGTTCCATGTCAGTGTTTGTTTCAAGAGCACACTAATGCAATAAATAATAATTTAAAAATCCTCTCTTCTCATTTCAATAATAGTGGATAATGAAAGAAAGTTATATAATAGACAAGATGTAAAAGGGAAAATTATCAGAAAGTGATGAACAAATATCTTAAAAAATAAAGGGTGATTTAATCAAGAGTGACTAAAATGTGTTTCCCAGCATTGAAGTATCAGGAAAGACCTATTTGAACAGATGACAAGGAAATCTCTATTTATACCTTAAGAACAAATTCCTCACATGAAGATCAAGTGAACAAAATTCTAGTAAAAGAAGATGGCAAAGTCCTTAGGACAAGAATTTGCTTGTTGATAGAAAGAAACAAAATGTTGTTCAGTTTATGAAAAGATAGTGATTTCAGATTATACATGTTTATGTCTTTGAATGTTTTTAAAAATTAGTGAAGTATTAGGGAATTTACACTTAAACATCTATTCATTAATTGTAGGTGTGAATATGTCAGGCAAATTAAAAATAATCTTTCAAGCAAATGAAAAAAACTTTATTTCAACTCAATTAATTATAGGTGTGAAAATGTCAGGCAAATTAAAATTCAGAGGAATGTAAAGTGCTGCTTTTATTAAATCTAGTGAAGATGGGGAATAGGTAAAAGGGAAAAGATGTCACTGGATTGAAGAATGTGGGGGAAAATGTGCTTCTCCTAAAATTACTTTGCCCTTCCTTATAACAATAATGGGTTTCCAGAGACACTTGCTTTAGTTTAGCCTGGTTTTCAATTTATATTGCATGCTGATATTTTCCAACAGTTTTATTGGTGTACAATTCACATATCACACAAATCAATAGCTCAGTGACATCAAAACAAATTATACAAACATCACCACAATCAGTGTTAAGATGGTTTCTTCAGTTTTAATGTTTCCTTAACATTTGTACTCATCGTTATTAGCTCATTTGTCCTCAAAATCCTCTGTCATATCCCCCAAGGAACTACTAATTGAGTCACAGGAAAACATTTCTTTTTTTTTTGGTCTTTTTTTTTATCATTTCATTAGGGGCTCATACAACTCTTATCACAATCCATACATACAATCCACACATTCATCAATTGTGTAAAGCACATTTATACTTTCATTGCCCTCATCATTCTCAAAACATATGCTCTCCACCTAAGCCCCTGGCATCAACTCCTCATTTTTCCCCTCCCTCCCTGCTTCTCCCTCCCTCATGAACCCTTGATAATTTATAAATTAGTATTTTGTCATACTTTGCCCTGTCCAACTTCTCCCTTCACCCACTTTTCTGTTGTCCGTCCCCTAGGGAGGAGGTTATATGTAGATCCTTGTAATCCGTTCCCCCTTTCCAACACACCATCCCAATATTGTCACTCCCACCACTGGTTCTGAAGGGATCATCCACCCTGGATTCCCTCTGTTTCCAGTTCCTATCTTTATCAGTGTACATCCTCTGGCCATATTTGTAAGGTAAAATTGGAATCATAATAGTGGGGGGGGTGGCGAGGAAGCATTTAGGAATTAGATGAAAGTTGTTTGTTTCATAGTTGCTACATCACACCCTGAATGGCTCATCTCCTCCCTGAGACCCTTCGGTAAGGGGATGGCCAGTGGCCTACAAATGGGCTTTGGGTCTCCATTCCGTACTACCACCCTCATTCACAATGATATGATTTTTTGTTCTGATGATGCCTGATGCCTGATCCGTTCGATACCTTGTGATCACACAGGTGTGCTTCTTCATTGTGGGCTTTGTGGCTTCTGAGCTAGATGGACACTTGTTTACCTTCAAGCCTTTAAGACCCCACATGCTATATCTTTTGATAGCCAGGCACCCTCAGCTTTCTTCACCACATTTGCTTATTCACCCACTTTGTCTTCAGTGATTGTGTCAGGTAGGTGAGCGTCATAGAATGCCAATTTAATAGAAGAAAGTATTCTTGCATTGAGGGAGTACTTGAGTGGAGGCCCAATGTCCTTCTGCTACATTAATACTAATCCTATAAATATATGCACAGAGGTCTATTTCCCTGTCCTCATATATAAATATATTTACATATGTACATGCCTTTATTTAGACCTCTATAAATTCCCTTTGCCTCCTAGCTCTTTCCTTTATTTCCGCTAGTCCCACTATCATGCTCAGTCTTCATTTGGGTTTCAGTAATTCCTCTTGGTTACATTACCCTTGATCACTCCCTACCAGGCCTTCTACACCCTCCTTACCACCAATTTGGATCACTTGTTGTTCCCTTGTCCCTGGGTTTGTTAACACCACTACCTTTCCCACCACCTCCCCCTCTCCCATGTCTCCCAGGAACTGTTGGCCCTGTTGTTTTCTCCTCCACATTGTTCATCCAGCCTATCTTATTTAGACAGACCTGTGGAGATAATAACATGCACAAAAACAAGACAGAGCAAAACCAAGCAAAAATATACAACAAAACAACAACAACAAACCAATGACAAAAGACAAAACAAAACACAAGAAAGAAAAGTTTGTAGTTAGTTCAATGACTGTTTGTTGGCCATTAGGAGTGTTTTCCAGTCAGTCCATTATGTTGGGGCACCAAGCCGTGGCCCCAAAGTCCACCTTTGGCATTGCTTGGGGACCTCACCGCTCCGTTCCCTTGCTGTTCTGTTGACCCCCTTAGTGTTTTGCCTCAGTGTG
The DNA here is from genome assembly GCF_000313985.2 of Echinops telfairi. Lineage (NCBI taxonomy): Eukaryota > Metazoa > Chordata > Mammalia > Afrosoricida > Tenrecidae > Echinops > Echinops telfairi. The sequence goes on along the minus strand of NW_022103908.1, from coordinate 22,017,862 downwards.
GCGGGATCAGATTGGGTGTAATTCCCATACCGTGTCTCTGGTAGGACTATGGGTCGGTGAGGGACGTCGTGTCTCATAGTGGGGCCGGCCATGTGGTCCTCTCTGTGGACTGGCTGCTCTAATTGGGAACATCGTCCTCAAAGCCTGGTGGGACAGGGTGTGCTCCACTCTCTCCTCCTCTCCCTTCATCTGCTCCCGGGTGCTCCGATCAGATATGTCCTTCTCCCAGAGCTGCAGATTCAGTGCCGTCCTTTGAAATAAATTCTTTTTTGAAGAAGGGCAGGTGTCCACGTAGTAGTTGGGATTGGGGCCGGCTCCCCCAGACCTCACCACTGGTTCCCTACTCCACGCTGGCATGTTGCATTCACATCTTGGAGCACTGGGTTGAAATCTGGTCCCTCTTTCTCTGTGGAGATATAAACAATACCCTCCCCTTGGGTGGGTTGACCAGACCAAATCCAGGGATACATATGCTAGCCAACTAAAAAGGAGATGGGGAAGGGAAAAACAAATAAATGAGTAGTGGAGGCACAGGGCAGGAAAACTTTTCTTAAAAAAAAAAAAAAGAATAACAGAGTAAAACAGATAAAAACCTCAGTAGAAAACAAAGCAGGAAATATTAAAAACTAAAACAAATTTAAATGGATCATAAGAGAGATCAAGTGATATGGGTTAACTTTTAACCTAACTGCACCTGAAAAACTATTTTCCAATGCATCCTGCATAATAGCAAAGCTATTCACAGCTTTGGCACATAGTCAAGGAAGATTCACCAGGGCTAAGTCTACATGTATTTACCCATCACTGTTTTCCAACCGAAACAGCTTTAAAATGAGTCAAAGGGGAGATCAAATGATAAGACATTCCATTTTAACTTAACTGCATCAGTCATAATTGACCTTACAGTACTCTCTGACTGTTACCAGAGTTATTCATATCCCTCAACTATGATCAGAGGGTACTCCTGGGGGCTTCATCCATGTTTGCCCCTGCAACTAGATTTTGGGCTTCCACTGTCATCCATAGCCTTCTGAAAAGCAGGTGTTCACAACTTCAGTGGTTGTACCATTCTTCCTTTATATATTGATTATATTACCTACAATCCTTGGATCACACAGGCTAATGTGCTTCTTCTACATAGACTTAATTGACTCCTCACTTAGATGATTGCTTGTCTGAAAAAAACCTTTAAGATTCTAGACTCTCTTCTTTCTGATGGCTTGGAACCATCTAGTTTTTTCCCCCAAATACTTTGTTATTGCACCCATATCTTCAGTGATTTCTTCATGAGGTCTAGCATCAAGCAGGACCATGTCATATGGAATAATTATTCTTAGATTGAAGTTTAGAATTAAGTGCAAGCCCCAAATCATTAATCCATCCATGGTTTATATATGCCTCTGGTTATATAAATCAGTGCATTTGAATTGTCATGCAGGAGAAGAATATTGAAATTATCATGGATGGCCAAAAGGACAAACAAAACTGTCTTGGTAAAAGTAAGGCAAGAGTGCTCCTTAGAGGCAAGGATGGCAAGACTTTGTCTTACCTATTTTGGACATGCTGTCAGGAGAGGCCAGCTCCTGGAGAACGACATCATGCTTGGAGATGGACTGACAGTGGCTGCAACAATGGGCTCAAACAAAGGAAAAATCGTGAGAATGACAAAGGACCAGGAACTGTTTCATCTGCTGTTCCTGACATCTCTTTGTGTTGGAACTAACTCAGGGGCATCTACCAAAAACAGATTTTATGTCTGAAATTTCAATATTATTTTGAAGCTATTCATGCCCATTATGTATAGCTAGTATTGGTACTTTTTTCCCTAAAGTAATAATTTTTCCCTCTAATCCATATTTACATGGTGTAATGTTTATGTTATTTCCAAATAGAAATCATTAAAAATTCAGCCAATGTACACTCTCTATTTGCATAGATATCTTATGTTCATGGATAATAAGGTTTAGTATTATCAAGATGTAAATTCTTCCCAGTCTAGAGATCCATAGACTTGATATAGCATCCATTAAAGCTCTAGTGATTTAGTTTATCAGTATAAGCAATCTAATCCTAACATTTGTATGTAAAAGCAAAGCACCCAAAACCAACAATATGAAAAGGAATCAATCAAATCAAAACACCCCAAAACAACAGTATGAAGAGGAATCAGTCAAAGCAGAGATGTGATTCAAATTGATAATTACTATAAGTAGAGTGAGCAAGACAATGTAACAATAAAATAGATTAATAGAGTAGAACATAGAGCCCCCAAAGATTTACACAAATGTAGCTAAATGATCTTTAATAAGGAATCAAAGATAGTTCAATGGAAAGGCTAGCCATCTCAATAAACTCTGCTAGAACAGATTGATATGCAAGGGGGTACCCTTCCAAAACCAGAATTTTTTTTCAACGCTATGTATTTAAATTTTACAAAACAACCTTATCACCTTCAAACTTCCCTCCTTTGTCAAGTCTGCAATTTCATTCTTGGAAACATTCTTCAAACGCATAACTTTGGATGGCTGACAGCACCTACCTCATTTTTCCTTCACCTCTTCTATGGCATCAAACCCCTGTCCTTTCATGGCCCTCTTCATTCCCAGAAACTAAGCGAAGTTGCAGTGAACCAGGCCAGGTGAGTAAGTTGCATGGGACAAGAGAGGCAGGCTGTTTTTGCTGAAAACTGGCACACTGAGATGGCTGCGTGAGCAGGTGCATTGTCATGGTGGAAAAACCAGTCCCCTCTCTGCCAAAAATCAGGCTTTTTTTGTTTTGTTTTTGCACACTAAGCTCCAAGATAGTCCAGTTATCTTCCCCATCTCTTCAGTGGTCCACCGTTGGTCTTTGAGCAGAAGTGCAGGAATTTTTTTTGACATTTTCAAGCATTTAGGAAGCTTTCAGCTGTTCAAAATGAAGTTTGTCATCAAAAGACATTTCACCTTTTTTGAAATGAGAAAACTACTGGTACACTTGAATTTTTCCCATAGCACTGTCCTTGCAAGCTGTGTTCAACATCACAACAGTTTCTGTGGCATTTTTTTCCCAAGCAGGAAACAAAATTTCACAGTTTCATGCTGTTTTCTTAAAATGGCCATCACAAAAAAAACGAGGTTTGAGCAAAATTGTTTCTATGAAAAAATTCACTGTGGCCAGCGAGAACCTTCCCAAGCGATGCCACAGGTGGCACGAACTCCGAGCGAGTTACTAAGTGCTCCCTTAGCAGGGGAAATGCATACTATGAAAGCTCTGCCCAGCAGACTTTTGGGGGAATACCCCCCAAAATTAAAACATTTAAAAGCGCATCTAGACACAGTCCTTACATCTCTGAATAGATTAACAAAAATTGCTCACACATAGAAACAGAGGCAAAATTTTACAACTCCTAAACTATAACATAGGAGAAGATGTAGATGACTTTGGGTTTGGCTATGAACTTTTATATTAACACCAAAATTAGAATACACAAAAGTGTATACTTTATTAAAAGTGAAAAAATGTTTATCAAAAAAACACCAATAAGAGGATCAACAGAGAAGTCAGATTGGGAGAAACTATTTGAAAAGCACCTATTGAATAAAAATCTTGTATCCAAAAACATACAAATAATTGTTAAAATTCAATTATGTAAATAAAAATAGCACAACCAAATTAAGGAATTAGTAAAATATATTAAATAAAATATTACCTAAGAATATATTCAAATGTAAGACAGTATATCAAAAGATGGAATTCCATTAGGGAATTATACAAATTAATGCCACGTGATATGATTACACAGCTCTTAATGTTGCAGTTGCTCTTGAGTTGGTTACAATATAAAGAGACCATATAACAGATATCCAATCATTCTATCCAATCCTCATAATTGTTTCTATGTTACAGCTACTGTGGCAATTCATGTTGTTGAGCATCTTCCTCCTTTTTGCTCACCCTCTGCTTTACCAATAATAATGTCCTACTTTTGTGATTGGTCCCTTATCATGATAAGTTAAATACTTATCTCAACAGTTAAATAAGGAGAAAGCACTTCAATCATGGGTCTAAGGAATATTTTGGTAGTACTTCTTTTAAGATATATTTGTCCAGTTAGCAGGCACCCATCCCACTACCATCCAATTGATTTTAACTTATAGTAACCCTGTATGATAGAGTCGAACTATGTCCTGGGATGTTCAATACTATAAATCTATGTGAGAACACAGTCACATATTTTCTCACTTTGGTTTCCTTGATTTTGAACACTTCAAAGGGGTATTTTGCAGCAATTTACCCAATACAGTATGTATTTTAATTTTCTAACCGCTGCTTCCAATGATAGTTATGTAATCTGGTGCCAATTTGGGACTTTAGAGGATTAAGGGTGAATGGGTGGGGTCTAGTCTGTCAATCGGGTTATAGCCAATGAGGCCTCTGTGTGGGCCTGTCTTCCCCTGAGGATTATGGGAATTCCTGTTTCCTTCCTTGGAGGTGGGAGACTCTCTGTCTCAGCTCACTCCCTGGATGACATTGTAGCTGACAAGACACATGGAACTATTAGTTCCCTGAGCTGGAGTTTGACTTTCAACCCACTGGCCTGTGTTCTTCTTCCATTCGGCACCATTGCATGTGTTTCGTGAGTCTGAAGAGGACTTTATAGATTGGTATCAGACATGTGGGCTAATATCAGATTTATGGACTTGATCTGGACTGGGCTAGGATGTTTTCTCAATATTCAATTGCTCTTGTATATAAACCTCTTCCTTATACAAATATTTGAGTGCCTCTGGATTTGTTACTCTTGTCCACACAGACTAATACTTTCTATGGACATTCATTGTGACCCCAAGTAAAATTGAATTATTGACAATTTCAACATTCTTTCTTTTTATCACTATATTGCTCAATAGTCTGGTTTTAAGAATTTGTTGTTATTTCATGCTCAAGTATATTCTATACTGAGGGCTGTATCTGATCTTTTTGTGCATTGATTGTACATTTTAAGATAATACGAGCTTTGAGTGAATTCAAGTATTCAATCAACAACTATATATCAATTAAACATGCCTGGGTGCTAGACATTGTCTAGGTTCTGAGAATATAGAGTTGAAGATCATGACACGCATACCTTTGCTGGTGGTACTCATTCAAGCTTAGAATAGAAACTTGAAGAAACAGAGAGGTGCTGCCTTAGTCCCAGCTAGTAGGATCTGACTGCATCCCATCATCATACAATGCTTCTATTATGTTTTCTAGTTGAACAGTTGCTTATTTGTCATTAGACTGCACTCGCTCTACTAAGGTACCATTTCTTTCCAGAATTAAAAAAAAAGAGTTATTTTACTCGTATTCCCTTTCTACATTCTCTTAAAACTCAACACGAGTTCAAACAATCATAATTTCTCACTTTGATTTGAAGTCTCCCTCAAACTGCTTCCAGCATCTGCCAACATAATCTAGGATGGATTTCAACAGAGTAGTGTGATGATGATGATGATGATGATGATGATGATGATGATGATGTCAAAATACACCCTAGCTTCCATCACTTTTCTGTTTAAAACCCTACCTCACTCAGAAACTGCCAAGGCTTTGCAATTCCCTGTGAAGGTCCTGAGCTCCTTCCTGATTCATATCTGACCAGTGTCCCTTTCCCCATGTAGTTTCAGTCATAGCATCCACCACGTGAGCACAGGAGTAACTCTTCTACCTTAGGGTTTTTCTGTTTTCTATTTCTCCTGTGTAATATGTTCTTCCATATATGAACTGTCACTTTCTTCAGAAGTTTTCTTAAATGTATCTTATGTTTTTTCTACTAATAAACTCAAACCATCAACTCACTACTATTGGTTCCAGGTTGACTTATAATGACCATACAGGACAGAATAGAACTGCCTCTATGGATTTCTGAGACTGTTTATGGGATTAGAAAGCCAGTATTTCTCCCGCTGAGCAGCTAGTGGTTTAACTGCTTGCCTTACAGGTAGCTGCTCTCCACCAGGGCTTCCCTTGCACTAATAAACCAATTTAAAATCCCAGCGTTTCCCACAACTGACCGTCCCGCCCCACCCAACTTTTGTAATTATAGCTATGTGTCCGCTAGTAGTGAAACACAGGCACATTCTGTATTCTTACTTCATTAATTTGCCACCATATGCTTTTTGTAAATGTGCACTGTCGTAGTTATATAATTGTTTGTCAATATGAGGATTAAGAGTGTAGGGGTGGAGTCTACCTGTACCTGTCAATCAGATCATAGCCCATGAGGCCTCTGTGTGGGCATGGCCTTCTCCTGAAAATTCTGGAAAATCCTGTATTTCCTCGTTGGAGGTGAGAGACACCCTCTCTCTCTGCTGATTCCCGTGGAGACTCTCTCCAGATAAGGCTGAGTTGCTGCAAGTCATCCTTGAGGAGAAACCACATGGAACTACCCTGAGCACCTCTGGGTGCTGGAGAAGCCACGTGGAGACTTCTGCCAGTGCTGAGATGGTTATAGTGCCACTGGATTCAAAAGACTTCCCACCCACTGGCCTGTGATCTTCTTGCTATTGCATGTGTTTCTTGAGTCTGAAGAGGACTTTATAGATTGGTATCAGACATATGGGCTGATATCAGACTAATGGACTTGATCTGGACTGGGCTGGGATGATTTCTCACTATTTAATTACTCTTGTATATAAACCTCTTTCTTATACACATATGAGTGTCAATATTTTTTTTTCTCTAGTTTACCTGGACTAACACATTATGGGACCAGGAATGGGGTACTGGAGAAACAAATCATAAAGATGGAGAGTGGATGGTTATTTGGCCTCTCTCCTGGTAGTTTTTCTTCTTTGGCTATCCAGAGGTCAGATCAAGCCACACTGTTTGCTCAGTTGTTTTCTTGAAAGAATATGTGAAGTCAAAGTTTTGATTTTTTTTTTTTTTTGGTTAGGTTGTAGTCTTTGGTTATTCCTGTATGAAATGGCAAAAATGAATCTGTTTCATGTATATTCTGAGATCAGGGGTAGAAATTGCCCCTTGAATTTCTCAGAGACCATGCTGGTTAAAGGACCTTTCAGTATGATAAAGGTAGAAGATGTAAGCCAATGAGGAGGCTATTGCTTTAAAGATGTTGAGAAATGTTGCTAACTTGGACCAGGATAAGAAGTATTAAATATAGTGAAAATTGGTAATGATTTTACCATTACCAATTTTCACCAATTTCTAAATTATCAGGAGCTAAGAAAATCCTCTAAAATATTTATGTGTTATTTGAGAGGTAGCTGAAAATAAAACATCATGTTGAAGTTTTTATGTAATTAAATAGACAGTGGTGATATTAATTGAGATCATTAAGACTTTAGCAGACCAAAGAAGTTCAGTGTTGGGCATGCTATGTGTTAACATCTATTTAACCACCACATTTCAACTTAAAGGGAGAAGTCTCAAATAGAGAAAAGAGTTTGGGGCTTTCAAATTTCATTTGACAAATTTCAAATATGAAAGAGAAATAAGCACGCAGAAGCAGAACAATTGATAGGTGCGATGGAACAGAAATCAATGAAAAGTATAGCCAATAAAGCCAATTGAAGGAAGTGTTGGGAAGCAGTGAGCATTTAACTGTCCCAAATAATAAGAATTCAGACGGCTTATATATGACAATCAGTTATTGGAGAGTTCTAAAAACAAGGATAAAAGCTAATGACTACATTTTGATGGAGATCTAGTGGAGCGGGCAAGTAAGCATTTGACTGTTAATGCAAGGTTGCCAGCTTAAATCCTCCAGTCACCAAGATGAGGTTATCTGCTTCTATAAAGATTAACCACTGTGTTTCCACCCTATGTAGAGTCACGATGAGCTGGAATTAACTTGATGCGAGTGAGTACACTGGTCAAAAAGTTGTAGAATGTTCCAGGGTTAAAGAAAATATCAGCACTTTTAGAAGACCTCTTACTTAGCCATAACTCCTGCCCACAACCATCACTACAGTAAGCCGACCCAACATATGTTAGAACTTCACCATACTCTTGCTATTATTAATATAATAATATTCATATTTATATTTTACTTGATCGAGATGGTCACACAAAGTATAAGACTATTTATCTCTTTAATAATATAATACTATTTGCAATTACCCAGTGAGGACATGATAACAGAAAATAATTTGTATATTTTGAAACCTACAGAAAAAAACCTCAGAAGTCTGGTCGCAATTCTTATTGTTTTATTATCTAAAAATGTATACTCTAAGTCCTTTATCTTGTCTTCATATTAAGGGAATTTATAGGACCTCTCAGGCAAAAAAACATTTGATTCGTCTCTCCGGGTCTGGTATCAGAAATGCTTTCAACTTTAAGAAATTGAGTGAGACTAAAATTTATCTGATAAGCATATTTTATTGAATATTTCAGGATGATAAGAGGAAGGTCATAAATATACATACAAAAGACAACTATAAAAAAATTCAACGAAACTTTATTTCACCTGTTGTTTTTATCAGACTACAATCTTGATCATTTTCCTGTAATTTTGCATGAAATTAAGACAATGCTACATTGTAATAGAGGGAACATAATTTAAGCCATATAAGCTTCACATAATAAAATAAGGTCTATTATAATTTTGTAAGTTATGGTATAAATCAGAAATTTATTAAAAATAAAGTAACTTCTCAAACATTTCTTTTCAATTTAAATCAGAATTGTCTAAAATTAATGTATCTTAAATATTTTAGATATATGAACTGTCTTACTGAGAGAATTCAGATAAAATAAAAATGATTTGTAAAGGGGAATATTAGGAGAGTTTAGTACAGCTATATTTAAAAAGAATCAAGACATTTAGTACTTTCATTAATGTTGGTATTAATGTCTTCACAGTCATTTTTCAAACTATAAAAATGTGTCCTTAAATAAGAGTTTTTGACCTTTAAAATGTTGTTAATGATCTTTGTATGATAGAAAAAAATTATCACCCTAATTAACCAGTGCAATTCATGGACAACATACTCACAGTTTATAATAAATTGCTTTATTTTGTATATTAGCTTCATGTAAGATATGTTGAAATTATAAACATGTATTTGTTTAAAAATCCATGTGTATATTCACTGATTTTTCACAGCAAAAGATGTGGCATAGCAAAAAGATGCACTCAGTAAAGAAATATAGTTCCAAATGGTTTATAAATGACTAAGCACTATAATTCTTTATTTTGTTTCTTATATGAGGCAAATTTTTATATATTGCCATGACTTCAAATTGTTTTCCATTTTAGCATTGATCAATCTTTTAGAAATCATGTTTATATTTTGAGTAACTACAGAATTTTATAAATCACACAGGTGTGGCTTTAAAATTTCACATCCAGGATCATCAACTATGATTGTATGTAATTCTGAGATGTGCTTATATCACTAATTGTGTCTTAGTTTGTCATACTGTTGTGGCTTGCATGGTACTGTGATGCTAGAAGTAATATCACTGGTATTTCAATGATCAGCAGTGTCACCCAAAGGGAACAGGTTTCAGGAGAGTTTCCAGACTAAGAACATACAACAAAGAAGCAATCGTTCAACCGTTTAGGAGGAATTAACCACCGAAAACCACGCGGTGAGAGTGGAACATTTTCAGAATCTGAAAGCTCCATGAATAGGAGCACAAATTTGTCAGAGGTAGTCCCAGAGGGTGAGCTCCTCATGTCTGAAGGCACTCAAAATCTGACCTGAGGAAGTAGAGTCAAAGCAGAGTCCACCATGCAGCCTCAGTTAGAGTAAAGACTCTGGGACTTTCATTTGCTTGTGGGGCATGACTCAAAATGAAAAGAGACAGTTGCAAACATGTATTGATCATGGATGCACAAAATATGAAGTTAGGAAAATTGGAAGTCACAGAAATGAAACAGAATGCATACATGGATATGCTAGGCATTAGTAAAATGAAATGGATCAGCATTGGCTATTCTGAATCAGTAAATCCTATGGTTTATTTTGCTGAATATGAAAGATTCAAGAGAAATGGTGTCTCATTCATCTTCTAAAAGGACATTTCAAGATCTATCTTGAAGTACTATGATATCTATGAAAGGATAATCCCTCTGTGCACACAAGGAAATCCAGTGGCCATGACTATTATTCAAAGTTATGCACTAACCACTAAAGCTGGTAAGGAAGAAATTGAAGAATTTTACTCTGAACGTGATCAAGTATACAATCAGGATGCATTGATAATTATTGGTGATTGAAATGCAGAAGTTGGAAACAAAGAGGAAAGAACAATAGTTAGAAAACATGGTTTTGGTGATAAAAATGTAAGTGGAGATTGCATGATATTTTTCAATAACAACCTCTTTGTAAGCACCTTTTGAAACACCCAAAAACTGGACCTACATGTTGACTTCTCCAGATGGAATACTCAGAAACCAAACCAAATTGATCACAGGTGTGGGATGCCATGGAGAAACTCAACAGCAGCTAAAAGGAGACCAGGGGCCAACTGAGGAAGAGCCCATCAGTGGATCATATGTAAGTCCAGATGGAAGCTAAAGAAAATTAAACCAAGTCCACGAGAATCAAAATATGACTATGAGTCTATCTCACCTCAATTCCAAGAACATGCTTGAGGCTTTGAAAACACATGTCATAGGACCTGATGAGCAGTGGAATGATATCAAGAATTTTGTCCATGAGAAAGGCAAACTCATCAAAAAGACATGAAAGAAAGAAAAGATCAAAGTGGATGTCAGAGGAGACGCTGAAGCTTGCTCTTCATCATAGAGTACCGAGAACCAATGGACGTAATAAAGAAGTAAAGAACTGAGCAGAAGACTTCAAAGAGCAACTTGAGAAGACAAAGTCAAATATTATAATGAAATGTGCAAATACCTAGAGTTAGAAAACCAAAACACAAAGAACATGCTCAGGCTATCTTGAAGTAAAAGAACTAAAAAAATTCAAGACTACTGAAAGGTTTTATAAGCAAAATATTGAATAGTGCAGGAAACCCCAAAAGAAAGTGGAAAGAATATTCAGAGTCACTATAACAAAAAGAACTAGTTGGCTTTCCACAATTTCAAGAAGTAGCATATGATCCAGAAAAATTGGTATTGATATGGAAGTCTAAACTGAATTGAAAGCATTAGCTAAAACAAAATTCCAGGAATTTATGAAATATCAATTGAAATGTTTCAAGAACTAATATAGCACTGGAAGCACTCACTCCTCGAAGTCAAGACAATTGGAAGAAAGCTCCTTGGTCAATTGAGTACAAGAGATCCATACTTGTACCCATTGCAAAGAAAAGTGACTCAAAATACAAGAGAATACTGTTCATATCACATGCAAGCAAAATTTTGCTGCAAATCATCCAACAATGGTTACAGCAGTACGTATTGCAGGGAGTTGCCAGAAATTCAGGTCTGCTGCAGAAGAGGACCTGGAACAAGGGATATCATTACTGATGTCAAATGGATCTTAGCTGAAACAGAATGCTACAAAAATGTTTCATTGTATATCATGACTATTCAAAAGCATTTCAATGAACAAACTATGGATAGCTTTGAGAAGAATGGGAATTCCAGAACACAAAAGTGTGTTCACGGGGAACCTGTACATGGACCAAGAGGCATCCCTGTGAACAGAACAAGAGAATACTGCATTACTTAAAATCAAGGAAGATTTGCACTAAGCTTTTATCCTCTCACTTATTCAATCTCTATGTTGAGAAAATAATCAGAGAAGCTGGCTTATATGAGAAAGAATGTGGCATCGGATTGGAGGAAGATTTATTAGCAATCTGTGATATGCAGATGACACAATTTTGATCACTGAAAGTAAGGGGGACTTTAAGCACTTGCTAATGAATATTAAAGGTACAGCCTTTAATATATATTGCTACTCAATGTAAAGAAGACAGAAATCCTTACAACTGAACCAACAGGCACCATTAGGATAAACAGAGAAATGATTGAAGTTGCCAAGGATTTTATCTTGCTAGGATCCACAATAAATCCTCATCATACATAGCAGCATACACCCAAAAAGCAATCATCAAACTCACTGCCATCAAGTTGATTCCCACTCATATCAACCTCATAGGACAGGAGAGAATTGTCTCTATGAGCTTCAGAGATCATAACTCCTTATGAAAGTAAAAAGCACTGTCTTTTTATGCTAAATCTGTGGCACAAGGCCTTGTTAAATAGCAGAAAATAAGAATATTACATTGAGGACTAAGGTATGTATGGAGCAAACCATGTTATTTTCATTCAACTGATAAGCAAGTTTCAGCTGAGCATTTAATAAGGAAGACAAAAGAAGAAATGATGCACCAAACTATGGTTCTAGCAAAGAATATTGAAGTACCATGGACTGCCAAAAGAATAAATAAATCTGTCTTGGAAAAAGTACATCCAGAATTCTCCTTAGAGACGGCTTTAACATAGCCCTCAGAATGTCATTGTTGCTCCTAAACACTTCAAATGGATCTTGTGAAGTAGATTTTCCTGAAGCAATACATCAATTAATTTTGGATTGCTGCTTCTATAAATGTTGAATATAGGTCTAACGCCAATGAAATCACTGACAATTTCAGTATTTTCTACAGTTATCATGACATTTGTTGTGACTGATAGACATTGGATCAGTTGTGAGGGCTGTGGTGTTCTTTACACTGAATTGTAATCCAGACTGAAAACTTTGATTGTCCTCAGCAAATAGTTCATGTCCTCCTGGCTTTCAGCACGGCAGCTTTTGTCATTTGCATATTACAGGTTGTTAATTTGCTTTCTCCAATCCTGATGCCATGCTCGTCTTTGTTCTTCTAGTTTTTCAGAGTATTTATTCAATAAATAATACAAACCTGACACAAATCTCTCCTAATTTTAAACCAGGCAGTACCCTCCTGCTCTTTTTGAAAGATGTCTTTTGTTCTATGTACAGATTCCCCAAGAGCCCCATTAAGGACTCTGGAATTCCCCTATATTGAAATGTTTTCCATAGCATGCCACAATCCACAAAGTTCAATGCTTTTGTAATGTTAATAAAGCACACGTCAACATCTTTCTTGCCAAGGATGATATCCGTGGTTCCACACCCTTCTTTGAATCTGACTGAATGGTCGCCCTGCTGCAACTCTTTTTCAATTAGCTTCGGCAAAGTGTTAAAAAGTATCTTGAGCAAAGATCTTATCTTCACCCAAATAGTATTATATTCTGAAAAAGAATTACATTTAGCAAAATAACTTTATCTTCAACAAAATTTGGCTGGTGTGTAATATTATGTTTGATCATTTCTGCAGAAGATTTGGCCACTTTTCTTTGCAATGGACATTAATATGCATCCCTTCCTGCCGATTGGCTAGATAGCTGTCATCCAAGTTTCTTGACATAGAAGAGTTTGTGCTTTTAATGCTGCATGCCTCTCTCTTCTTCTATTAACACACACAATTACACACACACATTTTTTATAGAGAAAGGTGTATGCACTTATTAAATGATGGCTGAATGAAGAAAAGTCCTTGTTCTGGCTCATTTCTTGGTCACTGTTCAGTCTGAATTGTGTTTCTTAGAAAGCTATGTTGAAGACTTAGTCTGTGAAAATGAGGGGGTTTTTTTCATCGTCTTTGAAAATGTTACTAGTCAAGTTACCATAAACACGTCCTGGATGGGTGTGGTTCCTATTCCAACATGATTGTCTTTTTTAGAAACGTAGAAAAAAGCTCAGAGATCAAGAGAAAAGGGCTCTGTGCGAAGCCAGATACTCTAGCTAGAAGTCAGGGAATGCCTTGCCCACCAGAACCTGAGAGATAAGGAACCCTCCTCCCCGCCCTCCGCCTAGAACCATTAGAAACAACATAACTCTGTAAAAACTTTTACTTCATACTACTTGCTTTAGAAACTCTTAGTTCAGACAATAAATATTGGTTCTTAAAAGTTGTCCAATTTCTTGGCACGTTGTTTTGGCAGCCCTAGCAAAGTAATCTGAGTACAGGTCATTTAACCAGACCCCCAGAACTTTTCAGAGGTTAGAATGTTGGGTGGGAAGAATTAGCCTATTTTTTGTCCAAATAACAAAAATGACAGTCTGGGAGCATGGGCAACAGGGGAGGATTGAATAATAAGCATCTTCTTTCCATTTCATAATTAGCTGGGATATTTTGTAGTTCTTGACTCATTGATGGAAGAAAATTATCAGAATTTTTTTTCTCCTGGAACACTGCCTGTTTGTAAGCTTGCTGTTTAACTTTTAATGCTGTTTGACTGTTTTAATGACAGCTGCACATTTTCAAGGAGAACTTCACAATTTCCTCTTCAATGATCAGTAAGACTCTTCTGATGTGGAACTATGATATCTGGCTGTGAAGGTGTTTTTAATTTTTAATTTTGTTTTTCCTTTCCAGCATGCCCTGGTGGTCTAGTGGTTAAAGTTGGATTGGGATCTCCAAGGTTTTGGGTTCGAAACCACCAGGCATTCATAGTGAGAAAGAAGGGGCTTTTTTACTTCCTTAAAGAGTTCCAGTCTCAGAAACCTGCAGTTCTTCTCTGTCCTATAGAGTCACTAATAGTTGACATTGACTCTATGGCAGTGAGTTTGGAATTTAGGGGATGTAAAGCGTAGTGTGGCCGTTAGATAATCTCCTGTCAACTTGCAAAGGGGTGGATTCTAGCCTGTCAATCAGGTGGGCATGGCCTTTTCTTAAGGAATCTGGGAACTCTTGTCTTTCTCATTGGAGGTGTGACACACACACTCTCTGCTTGGTCTTCCTGCTGACAAGCCACATGGAGTTGTGCTGATGGAACCAGAGCCCTGGAGCTTGAGGAGCCACACGGAGTCCCACGCCAGCATAGAGATGCTTCCACCATCACTGGATCCACAAGTCTTTCCACTTACTGGCCTGTGATCTTTCTGCATTTGGCATTGTGATAGCTAGATAATCTGGTGTCAATTTGAGACTTGAGAGAATGAAAAGTGAAGGGGTGGAGTCTAGCCTGTCAACCGGGTTATATTCAATGAGGCCTCTATGTGGGCATGGCCTTCTCTTGAGAATGCTGGGAATTTCTGTATTTTCCTCCTTGGAGATGGAGATACCCTCTTTCTCAGCTCACTTCCTTGGAGACTTTCTACTGACAAGGCTCACTCACTGAGATATGCTCTACCGACAAAACACATGGCACTATGCTGAGAGACCCATGCCCTGGGGACTGGAGGAGCTAAGTGGGGACCCCTACCAGTGCTGAGATGCTTACAATGCTACTGGTTCCTCAAGATTTTGCACCCACTGGCCTGTGATTGTCCTGCATTCAGTGTCATTGCATGTGTTTCATGAGTCTTAAGAGGACTTATATAGATTGCTATCAGACATATGGACTAATATCAGATTTATGGACTTGATCTGAACTGGGCTGGGATGTTTTCTCAATGTTCAATTGCTCTTGTATATAAACCTTTT
>NW_022103908.1:21967281-22002220 GCF_000313985.2 Echinops telfairi | reverse complement strand
GCATATGTTGTGTGAGTCCGAAGAGGAACTTTTAGACTGGTATTGGACATATGGGCTAATATCTGACTTATAAACTTGATCTGGACTGGGCTGGGATGTTTTCTTAATATATAATTACTCTTTATATAAAGTTCTTTCTTATATATATGTGTCTATGAATTTGTGTTTCTAGTCCACCCAGACTAAAACAACTAGCAATAATTATAAACATGATATAGGGCCTGGTAGTGTTTTATTTTGTAGCTCATAAAGTTATTGTGAGTCAGACAGACTGAATGGCACTTAACAGCTGCACGTAGCTCCATCCCATTACTTTTGCACTCACTCCTGTACTAGAGAAAGAAGCCTTGTGGAGCAGTAGCTAAAAGTGATCATCAGTCAGCCCAAAGGTTGACTGATCAAACCCATCAAGGTCTTTGCAGGGGATAGATGTGACAACCCCATCCCATAAATATTATAGGCTTCAGAGCATTATGCATAATTCTGTGTCCTGTAGGATGCTATGAGTCACAATCAACCTGGTGGCAACAGGTTTACTTTTTATGTTTTGGTTATGTGCTAAGTTGGAGAGGGACTGGAAACCACATACACTCAAATTATTGAGAATAACATTTTGATTTCATTTAAACAATGAGTGCTAATTTTAAGAAATGTGGAAGGCAATAGGTATACCAAACTGCTCTTTAAGAAGTTACAGACTAGTGGCCATACGATGGATTTCCCCTCATGACATTCAAAGATCCTTTTGAAAGCACAACTTCAAGAAAACACAATGATCAATGGGAGCTCACAGTATAAATGTTCCTAATAATCTTATCAAACTATGTCTAATGACTCGATTAAATGCTATGCTATCAAAAAACTAAATTAATAAAACTCAAAACTAGAGTGGTTTTGGTGTTTCTTTTTCAACTCTAACAGATATAGTTTGGACCCATACATCATTTTTAAGGAAATAGGCATCCCATGAAACAGGAATCCACATGAGATTGCTGGGATTCATCTTGCTTCAGCCTATAAAGAAGTGTATTTGCATGTTGTGAGTAAGGATGAAAACTGTTAGAATCATATCAGTGACAAGATAAAAGGTATTTGAAGATAAATAAATGTTTATAGTCTTTTTTTTTAAGTGGCAATGAAGTCTTAAAGGGTCGAATATGTGTCCATTGGTGCCTGGGATTCAAGGACCTTGAAGGGAAAGACAGTTAAAAATAATAATGGGTGGGAAATTTTGAGGAAAATTGAAAGTTGAATAGTTAAATTTACTCGAGGAAGTTAAGAATGGTTGTGAAAATTAGGTTTTGTTTTAACTTGGATGTCCCACATTCTCAGTGGTCTGCCAGTTAAACTCTACTCCAAGAAAGGTGTTTTGGTGGCATGTGGGTTATGTGTTGGGTTGCCAACCACAAGGTCAGTTGATCAAATTCACCAGACCCCACCCCATGGGAGATGAGGCTTTCAATTCCTGTAAAGAATTACAGTCTCAGAAATCAACAGAGGCAGCTTCTTTCATAACAACAGGGAAGGGTTCAACTTCTAATGGAACCAATGTATAACAATAGGAATCAACTCCATGCCAATAATTTTGAGCTTGAATCCCCCATGGTGTCACAACATAATGCAAACAACTGAAAAACAGAATCTGCTGTGAGCAGCTGGTCAGAAGATTTGAATGGAATACAACCCCATTACTCAACTCACAGCCCTGGTATAATCCAAAGGAAGTTACTTCAAGGGTGGGCCTCCTTCCTATATCAGTCAGTGCATGTTCTGAGAAAGCTTGCTTGGTTTTTGCTGAGTCTGAATCCAGCATCGGGATCATTGACTATTTTTCAGGGTAGAGACTTGAGCCAATGGCTATGTTGCCTGTTGTTCCCAGGAGGCATCAGCCACTTGCCATCCGAATCTGCTGATCCTGTGTTGTTGTCGGGTCCCATTGTGTTGGTGAAAATGCAAAGCAGCCCCGTGTGCAGCAGAAGGAAACATTGTCTGGTCTGATGTCATCCTCACAATTGTTCTTATGTTTGAGCCCACTGTTACAGCCACTGTGTCAATCTATCTTTTTGAGGGCCTTTCTCTTTTTCACCGACCCTCTATTTTAGCAAGAATGATGTCCTTCTCCAGGGATGGTCGCTCTGACCACATGTCCAAAGTATGTGAGGCAAAATCTAGCCTACTTGACCTAAGGAGCATTCTGGCTGTATTTCTTCCAAACAGATGTATTTGTTTGTTTGGTAGTCTCTGGTACTCCCAATATTATTTGTCAGCACCATAATTCACACAACATTAACTTTCCTTCAGTATTTATCATTCAATGTCCAACTTTCACATGCAAATGAAACCATTGAAAATACTTAATGCTCAAAAGTGACCTCCTCACTTCTAGACACTTTAAAGTGGTCTGTGCAGCAGAAATACCCAGTGCATGCATCATTTTATCTCTTAACTGCTTCCCCCATGAGCATTAACTGCGGATCCAAGAAAGCTGAAGTGCTGACAGTTTCCATTTTTTTTCTCCGTTTATCATAATGTTACCCATTAGTTGTGAGGATTTGGTGTTTTTTACATTGCTGATCTTGGAACCATTCATCACTCCAGTCAAAAGTCTGACATACAGACCCTGGGTTATTCCATATATATGAAATGAATATGCATAATATGGGATGAATATATAGAATGCTGTTATTGTTAGGTGCCACTTGTTTGTTTGGACTCATTCTGACCCTATGTATAACAGAGCAAAGCATTGTCTGATCCTAGACAATCTTCACAATTGTTTCTGTATTTGAGCCCATTGTTGCAGCCACTGTGTAAGTACACCTTATTGAGGCTTCTCCTTTTTTTACCATGAACTTCGATCAAACATGAAGTCTTTCTTCAGGGATCGGTCTTTCTTGATACCATGGAGCTATCCTGATAAGACATCAAACTATGTGACATGAAGTCTTGCCATCTTGTTTCTAAGAAGACTTCTAACTACATTTCTTTCAAAACATATTTGTTCATTCTTCTGACAGCTTGCAGTATACAACATATTCTTCCCAATACCATAATTCAAATACGTCATATCTTCTTGGGTCCTCCAATTTCATTTTTTGGATTTGTATGCATATAAGGTATTTTGGAATACTATGGCTTTGGTATGATTCACCTTAGTTCTCAAAATAACATTTTTGCATTTTGAAGAAACAATTTGCAGCAGGTTTTCCAATGCAATAAAGCATTTGCTTTAATGATTATTGTTTCCCTGGAAACTGACTTTGTAAATGGAAAACTTTAACTACTTCAGCAATTCTCCTTTTATCATGATATTATTTTTATTCCATAAAGCTACATTTGTAATATATATATATATATATATATATATATATATATATATGAGAAATATGGGGTAATTTTTAGCACTTAAGACTACAATAACAATGTTGGTATTCTTTAAAGCAATGTTTGTCATTTAACTTATTTATTTTCATCACTTTATGCATCATTTCTGTTGATAGATGAGAAAACTCTTATAAATGGATTGTCTCCAAATGGCACAGAGCTTTAAGATCCAAAAAGACGTTTGATTGCCACTACAACGTGTCCCTTGCTATAGCTTTAGCTCTTGTTGCCTGGATGAACGTGAATATAAATCTATTTACAGTAGTGCAGCCTGGAAGTGTTAGCCATTTCTCAGATTTCTTCCAGAAAAATTCTCTTTATTTTTAAAGCTTTGGGGAATTTTCTTTTCTTATTTTCTATGTCCAAAATCCTGGGTTTTTTTTAGCTACTACCTACAATAAAGAAAATTATTTGTAATGCCTTTTATATTATCTGATATTACACAAAGTATTTTTGTTTGGTTAATTGTTATTTTTGTGATAAGTAAGAATTGGTTATACTATGTTCAGAAAAATCTTAGGATATGTATTAAGCAAATATTTAAGTGTATCCTTTCACAAATTATGGAACATTAATAATGAGAAATGAAGAAATGTAACCGCGATTTATAGAAGATTTTGAATTTTCTTTTCTATTTACTTGGCTTCCTGTCTCCAGTGAACATATAGGTCTGAAGTACACATAAGACTCTTTCTCTGTTTTTTTCTCCCAAATTTTAAATTCCAAGCTCTCAGTGAAGCATTGACATTGTTATTTTACAGTAGTACAGTTTCAGAGACTTGGGTTTGTTTTTTTGTTTGTTTGTTTGTTTTATTTTTTTTAATTACAGAAATTCTGTTAATAAAGAAATATAAAATACCATGTTATAAAATACTTCTTTTAATGTTACTTTTGGAGGGAATATTGAAACTGGGAAGACTACCACCCTCCCAAGAGAATGAGTTATTATATTTTTTCTTATATTAATGTAATTCCCTTATCACCTATAGCATATTTTATTCATAGTATGACTATTAGTGGTAGCGTTGGAAGCTAAGAATAGTATAGTCACTGAGAAGAGACTAAAAGAAACAAGTGTAATGTTTGAAAACCAATAACCTCAGTTTCTGGTAAATATAGGGTAAGCACTGATTGTGAAAACCACAAGAAAACTAGATTGTATAAAAACCTTACACATAAGAAAATGATATGGGGAATGCAGTGTCAAATACAGTACTTGCATAATTATGAAAGAAAAACTATGCAGTCATGTTTAACCCTGTCACTTTGACTTTTGCTAGTATTTATTAAAGAAACTAGTATTTTTTTAGAATCAGAACTAGAGTTTGATTTAAGTTTTTAAAATTTTAGAAGTAATTTCAAAAATCAGAGAATCTAGGAAGGTTAGGAAAAGTGCATTAGGACTAAGAAAAACAACGCTCTTCAATGCTGCCAAGGCACTCTGAGACGATTTCATTGTGGGGGAAAATTTCAACAACAACAACAAGAAAAACCTTTATGACCCAATCTGGAAAATAAAATAAAAGTTAATGAGTTGAAAATTCTGTAGCACTTGTCATTCCAGAGAACTTTAACTGTGTCGCAGCTTTTCTGGGAAAGCTGCTGGCATGGAAATAATACCTTATACATAGATACCTAGGATAGAGTCTGCTAATAATAGTACCCAACGATGCCTTTGTTATTGTAATAAATAACTTATGGCTAATTAATAAAATGTCACTTAATGACTCCCAGTATACATAGAGATTTCATGCAAGGCATATATTCTACAAATCTTTAGTATATTATACTATAATTTCTTTATACAGTTATTTGCTCTATGCACATTATTTCAAGCACTATAACAAACAAGATGAAGTAATCTATAAATCTGTTCTTATAAATTGTGCTTTAATACATATGGGTTTTTTGCTGTCTAAAGACTAGAAGCTACAGAAATGGAAAATGAATGTCTAAATACGTTGGAAAAAGATCCAACACAGTTTGGATGATGCAAGAAATGTGTTTTTTGGTAATATGTACTGTCAGGCAACAAGTGTAGACAACTACTGGCTGTTCTATTTCCAAGTCTCAGACCCCCAAACATTCTCAAGTCATCTTAAGCTATCTGACCTTAAAACGGATACAGAGGGCAGTCTTCTTGTTTTTGTTCTTCTTCTTCTTCCTCTTCCCCTTCTCCTTTTCCGTCTTCTTTTGGCAGAATTTTATGAGCATTCATATAGGTTTCATATCTTAGGGAACAAAATGCCAATGGCATAATTGTCCTTTTGAAAATGTATTTCTACCCATTTCTAAGCATAAATCACTATAGACACATAGCTATAAAGTTACACACATATATATATGATATTGGGAAAACAAAGGATGCTAGAGACAAAAGGGCTGTTATAAAAAAAGTAATTAAGTGGACGAAATTATATAAATTATAATCATTAACATGAAGAAAAAATACACAAATCTAATGTTTCCATAAATTCTAGGATACATGAGTTAAAATTATAGAATGCTTTATCTGTTCTGAATCCTGATACTTAATATTTGGTTATTAGTTAAATGCCTTTTTTGAGCACATGTATGTCATATAAGAAAAAGTAAAATCATATTTCTAGTTTCTATTTTTTTGTGAAAAATAGGAAGAATTATCTATCAATATTGTACGTATTCACTCAAAATTCCATTAAGAATTCAATTCCTCTTTTTGAGCAATTATATACTAATATAATTAAAACACATTTGCAAAATACTCAAGGATATTTAATTTTCTTTACAATACTAATCAAGATATGTAGTTCATGTGCTATATAGTGTTATTACTAAAAGTTAGGTGATTTGGTTGGAAGAAAACATCTATGTAAAATATAAATAGTGTAAACTTTTAAAAATGAAAATGAGTTTTGGAGGAATCCATACTAATTGCTGTCTATGGTACTATGTACTATGTAGTGTGAAGTGATTAAGAATTTTATCTTGGCACACAATTGGTTTAACTGATGAATATTTTAAATACTGGGGCGGGGATGTTGCTATAAATTTGAAGCATATGAATCTTCTAGTTGGAAGAAAGAGTGCATGAAACTTCTAAATAGAAACCACCAAGTCTAAAACTAAGTTCATATGAAGACCATAGAGAAAGTGGCTCCCTCTATAAAATCAGGACAGAAATAATTGAAAAAAGTGTAGACACCTCCGCATATAAATAAATCTTGAGTTGTTGTCTTGTATATGTCTTAAAATAATGGGGAACTGATTGATTTCTATAAACAGGATGATTATGTCAGGGAGTTGAGTAGGCCTCTTAATTACACATTACTTAATTTCAGGAAAGCATGCTAGAGCATGGGTTAGTTTGTTTCAGTAAAGTGCTAGAGCCCCAGCAACAGCATGTGGCAGTTCTACTCTGTTTTATAGGGTTGCTATGAGTCAGGCACTATTCTAAGGCTAATTAAAAAAAAAAAATTGGCTACAGGTGTGCATGTGTGGGTGCAGAGGAAAGAGAAAACTTTGTTTATTTGTATTTCACAGCACTCTATTTTCTGTTTCCCTCCATACATTTCTTAGGCTCATTTTTTGCAAACTCAGTTATATAAGTGGGATAGTAATAAAGTGTTTCATATAAATATATATATAGAAGAGATAATGCTTTGAAATTCACTGCAAAGGTGTAATGAACTCAATCTAGATGGACTTAAAAAATAATCAAAGAGAACTGCAATGTTTATGATGTTCTTCTGAGAGGGGAAAACAAAAATATATGTATTTAAAAAGGATCTTAATATACATATCTAAGGAAATAAAAGATGCTTCAGAAGATCCAAAATAAACAATCATATCAGTGCAAATGAGGGGTATCAGAGTGAAGACCCAAAGTCCATTTATAGAACACTGGACATCCTTTCACAGAAGGTTCATAATGAAAGGGATAAGTCAGCCAGGGTGCAGTATAGTACCTAAAAAACACACAACATTTCTCTAGTTCTTCAATGCTTCTACCCCCATCTCACCCCCCACTATCATGACCACAGTTCTACCTTAGACCAAAGCACAGACACCGGTACAGATAAGAGCTCTTGATACACAGAATCCAGGACTGATTACCACCCACCCCACCACTGCCACCCAGGAACAGTAATGGGAGTGTCAATACCATGAAGGTAGGCGGAAGGTGTAGGGAGAAGGGGGAGAGAGGGGTAACTGATCTCAATGATCAACTTATAATGTACCCTCACCCCAGGAAGGTATGAACAACAGAAATGTGCATGAGGGGAGATAGCAGACAGTGTAAGATATGAAAATAATACTAATCTACAATTCTTCAAGGGTTCATGCAGAAGGGAGGGTGGGGGAAAGAAGGAAAAAAAGAAGAGCTGATACCAAGAGCTCAAGAAGAAAGAAAATGTTTAGAAAATGATTATGGCAACATACGTACAAATGTGTTTGATACTATTGATGTATGGATTGTTATAAGAATTGCAAGAGCCCCCAATAAAATTATTTATATTTTTAAAAAGAGATATGGTGGGGTTCTATGGTGGATTTTTATGTAAGGTAAACAAATTTGAAAGATTAAAGAGTATGGTGCTCAGATTAATATGAAGATATGAGAGTAAAATGAAAATGATAAGTACCATAATACTGGAGTATAAACTGATCCAAATATCAGCATAAAATATGCTGAAAAACTGAGCTTACACTCGAGTATATATGGGTAGATTTAGCAATCAGAGTGCCTCTCTTCAACAATTGGTGTTGGAAAAAATAGATATCTACCTGCAGAAAAATGAAGCAAGACCCTTACATCAGTCCATGCACAAGAATATATTCAGGTAGATCACAGACCTTGAGATAAAACCCCAAGCTGTCAGGGGCATCAATGAGGGAATTGAGACAAACATGAGGGTTTTGGCACAGGGAATACATAGGCTATCAGAAATAGAGAGGGACACAAACACAGAAGAGTTGCAAATTAACAAGGGGGGGTATACTGAAGATAAAACATATGTACCGTAAAAGAATTCACGAAGAGAATAATAAGAAAGCCCACAGATTGGGAAAACATTTAGCAGTGACACATCAGATAAAGTCCTTATTACTGAAAACTACAATACTCTGCTACCTTACAATAAGAGAAAAACTAATTGCCCACTGAACAGACATTTCACAAGGGCAGAAATCTGAATGGCCAATAAATATATGGGGAAATGTTCCCAATCATTAGTCATAAGAGAAAAGCAAATTAAAACAACTCTGAGATAAGAGATACTACCTAACATCCTCAAAGATAGTCCAATTCAAAAAATCATAAAGGAACAAGTGTTGGAGGGACTTTGATGAGAAAGGAACTCTCATCCACTGCTGGTGGACCTGTAGGTATGTACAGCCATTATTAAAAAAACAATTTGGCGATATCTGAAACAGATGGAAATTGAGTTACCGAATGACCCAGAGATTTCCCCTACTGGGCATATACCCAGAAGAAGCGAGAAACAGACCACCGCCAGACATCTGTGTTCCAATGTTCATTGTGGCACAGTTCACAATCACAAGGAGTTGGAAACAACCCAGATTTCCAGCAAAGGATGAATGGATTAAAAACTGTGGTACATACATACAATGGAGTACTACTACACATCCCTAAAAAGCAGTGAAGAACACATGAACCACGTCGCTGCAAGAGAATTGGAGGAAATAATGCTAAGTGAAGTCATCCAAGCACAAAGCACAAGTACAACATGAGTCCACTGAGGTAAGCTTTAAAAAGTGCAAGAGGGGCATGGGGGGAAAAGCTACTGTATATATACATTCTTGGAGTGGGGTCCAGGCACTATGGCAGGGCCCAGAACCAATCCAAGGATACATATGGCAGCCAACTTAAAAGGAGGGGAAGAGAAACAGAAAGAAAAAAATAAAAAGACAAGGGTAGCAGGGGAACAGGGCACTAACCCATCCAAGGGGAAGGTATTGTTTATATCTCCACAGGAGAAGGAGACAGGGACCCGACTTCAATCCGGTGTGCCAAGACATGAATGCAACATACCGGCATGAAGCAGAACCAACAGAGAGGTCTGCAGGCGGGCTGGCTCCTATCCCAACTATGGGGTCCTCTACTCACCCACCCCCAGAAGAATGCACTTCAGAGAACAGCACTGAAGCTGTAGCTCAGGGAGAGGGGCACTTCTGATCAGGAGCATATGAAGAGGAAAGGAGAGAGAGTGGAACGCGTCCTGGCCCACTAAGCCCAAGGATGACATTCCGCCTCAGAGCAGCGAATGCACAGAGGACCATAGGTGGCCGCTCAGGAGACACAAGTCCCTCACTGACCCATAGCGCTGTGGGAGACAAAACTGGAGACACGGTGTGGGAATTGTGCCAGACCTGACCCCACCACACCGGGGAGAAACACTAAGTGTGTGCAACAGAGCAGCAAGGGGAGCAAAGCAATTAAGTATAGCATTTATGAAACATACAACTTCCTCTAGGTCAGTGGTTCTCAACCTGTGGGTTGTAACCCTTTTGGGGGTGAACGACCCTTTCATAGGGGTCGCCTAGGACCATCGGAAAACACGTATTAATACAAATATTAAGACTGTTACCCATGCTACACCATGCTTCAAGACAAAATTTCATTTATTTGTAATTAGAAATAAATAAATAAATAGAAATAAATATTTCACAATATATAATTACATATCGTTTTTGTGATTTATAGCTATGCTTTAATTATGTCCAATTTGTAACAATGAAAATACATCCTGCATATCAGATATTTACATGATGATTCATAACATTAGCAAAATTACAGTTATGAAGTGGCAACAAAAATAATTTTATGGTTGGAGGGGGGTCACCACAACATGAGGAACTGTATTAAAGGCTCATGGCATTAGGAAGGTTGAGAACCACTGCTCTAGTTATTAAAAGCCCCCCAGCCCACCCCTATCACGACCTCAATTCTACTTTACAAATCCTGCTAGACCAGAGCATGTACACTGGTAAAGATAAGAGCTGGAAACACAGGGAATCCAGGACAGACAAACCTCTCAGGACCAATAATGACAGTAGTGATACCAGGAGGGGAAGGGGAAGGTGCGGGGAGAAAGGGGGAACCAATCACAATGATCTACATATAACCCCCTCCCTGGAGGATGGACAACAGAAAAGTGGGTGAAGGGAGCCATGGAACAGTGTAAGACATGAAAAGAACATCATAGATGATCAAGGGTTCATGAGCGAGGGGCGGGGGGTGGGATTGGGAGCTGATATCAAGGGCTCAAGTAGAAAGAAAATGTTTTCAAAATTACGATGGCAACATATGTACAAATATGCTTGAAACAATGTATGTAGGCTTGGATTATGATAAGAGCTGTATGAGCCCCCAGTAAAATGATTTTAAAAAATCAGAAGGCTTATGTGTAGTGATATACATTATGAAGGCAATATTGAGGAGACTTGGATTTTTTTAACAGAAGTCTGGCTAATCAGAAACCTTGATGAGTATCAGATGCTAATATGTCAAGACTAAAGATATTTTTCTTCTATTTTTCAAACTGTGAAAAATATAACATGTTCAATTTTGCATTTATTGGCATGGAGTTAGAGATAAACTACTCCAAGAAGAAAACATGTTTTTAACTTTCCTTCCTAGATCCTTCAAACCTTATTGTATATTTATCAAATGTGGTCAAGAGTTACCATCTTTTTATCCATTTGAATAGGGTAAGCTATCCGAATAAATAAGAGTTCATGTAAAGTTTAAAAATATTTTTATCTATCAATAAACATAAAAGATATATTTAACTGTTTAAATGGATATTTAGCTATAAATTATTTGAATTTTAATAAATTAATTTCATTCTACTTTTTTAAGCTATGCTTTTCCTAGATTTTTATAAAATTATAATTTTTAAAAAATCAATTTATTTATTTATTTATTTATTTTTATTTATTTATTTTTTCTTTTTTAACATTTTATTAGGGGCTCATACAACTGTTATCCCAATCCATGCACACATCAATTGTGTAAAGCGTATTTGTACATTGTTTCTCAAGACATTTTCTCTCCATTTAAACCCCTGACATTAGGTCCTCATTTTTCCCCTCCCTCCCCGCTCCCCCCTACCGCATGAGCCCTTGATAGTTTATAAATGGGTATTTTGTCATATCTTGCCCTGTCCGACGTCTCCCTTCATCCATGATTCAAACCTAAAAAGGAAGCCCTTCATGAGAATTTTTTTTATCAAGAGTTTAAAAATACATAAATGGAGACAATTACCTTTGTCCCTAAGGTGTGTCATGGAAATTGAAAGTTCAGTGGTCAGAGATATCTACAGATGTTTTCAAGTAAATTAATTTTCATCTTCTTAATCTTTCTTTTTGTCATATCTATGATATCTACGCAGAGCCTCCCATTACTATGTTCGGTAAAGTTCACTCACATTTTCTACTACTTCTTCACAAGTTTTCCCCTTCCTGGCTTATGTACACACCTGTATTCATTTCTATCAACTTTTTAAAAATACATATTTTTGTAAGATTAACTGTTTAACATATACATATGTATATGTGCATCTCAAATAACATTTAAAAAGGAAAGATACCCATATAAGTAGCACTCAGACATTGAAGTAATAAGTTGGGACATATGAACTTGTAAGTTTTAAACCAAAATAGGCAAATCGATGCCCTTGAATCTATTACAACCATTGCCCATGCTCCCGCAGCTATCCGACTTCTCTGCAATATAAACATGACAATTGAAAAATGTCCTCACGGAAGCTGTGCAACTATTTGAATATTCATAAGCATATAAACCTCATCATTTATAAGATATAGTTCTAGAGATGAAAGGGAAAATATTTCTTTGTAGTATATGGTACATGCAAGTTTAATAGGTAATATTTTACTAGAGAAATTATATAAAATACATTTGTAGATTATAGTTAAAGAAAATTCCACTGAGAATTGTTAGCACACAGTTAATATAAGGTTGCATGCTACTGTTGATTAATTTTGGTGCTCACTAAGTAGTAATCTAAAATCAAATGCTTCACTTAACAGAATATAAAATCAAATTTATTTAAATATTTCATTTGTTCTGGCAGGAAAGCATTTCGCGTCATATTGAACTAATGATACATAACTTTGCATTACAGAGAATAATGCTTTCCCTCTGTCAAAGAGGAGATACATCAACAGCTTCCGCATCTTTCCCCTCAAGATTAATCCTACAGAAACTACCGAAGTAAAAGTGCTTACAAGTCATCTGAGAAAATCCTTTCATGCTAGCCTTAATTTGGTTATGCGTTGTTCCTAGTTACTTTGATAAATTGTGAGAAACAGTAAATCCTGTGAATGCTGGAAACTGTATAAAGTGGAAAGCTATGAGAGATAGAAAACTCAGTTTCCATTAATGAAGAGCAACAGACTGACTGAACCCATCCCATCTTCTTCCAGCTCTTATGATGATGGGACTGCTTGAAGGTACTGCCTTATTTTTTCCAGTTCTGTAAGGCTCCCCATCTTGGACAGGACACATTAGTATCACTTTTATGTTGCTCTCTACTAACGGAAAATATTTGACTGTTATTTTCTGTTGCACATGCTTGTGTTACATCATCCCTGACTGAGAATTTATCATGACAGAGAACTATAAAGCAAATATTCCTTGGGTTTTTTGGAGGTGCTCGACAATATGTAAAATACATTTTAAGTATCACAAACAATTGTCAATCAAAAAATGCATATCAACAGACATGAAAATATTCATAACATTTATTTTGCATAGGTTTGGCAAAGTTCTAATTTGCTAGTCTTTAAGTCTTTAAGGTGCTCCAACCTTCAACTTGTAAGAAGATCTAACTGGAAGCAAATGAGATAATGTTTTCAGAGGGAGCTTAATTTACTCTTATGGATGGATGAAAAAAGGTATATATGCACTCCCATGCTAATAGCTAGACTCAAGTTATTAAGTTTAAGCCCCAGGTGTGAAGCCCAACTTATTAGGATTAGACCAATATCTCCCGAAGTGGTGGGTACTGCCCCTCCTCCACCCCAGGGATAGTGCTGAAACATATTTCATTGTTTTACCTTCTCAGGCACCACTGGAAATTTGTTCAGCTTTTTTAGTTCCTCATTTCATTTACTTAACTATTCTACATTCAAAAGCAACTTTCAGTGTCTGTTTCCACCATTTCATTTTATCTTTTCTTTCCTATAAGTTTTGTGACTTTTTTTCTTCATGAATGACATCCTGAATTTCATCTTACAAGTTGTCTCATCTTTGGTCACTGGTGTCAATGCAACAAATCTATCATTAAGATATTATCTGAATTCTACTGAGTTCTACTCAAGGTCATATTTTTGACTCATGATTTGTTCTAATTATGTGACATTATAGAATACCTTCTCAGCATGATCGCTGAAGATGCATAAGCAAATGTGGTGGAGAGAGTTGATGGTGCCTGTCTATTAAAATATATAGCATCTGGGGTATTAAAGGTTTGAAATTTAACAAGCATCCATCTAGCAGGGAAGTAACAAAGGCCACAGGGAAGAAGCATAACAGCCTGCGTGATCATGAGGTGTAGATGGGAATAGGTATCAGTAGGTCAATAACAGGCAATATAATTGACATGAAGGAGTGTGGACAAAGTGGAGACCCAAAACTCCACTAAGACCCAGTAAGATAAACGAACAATTCTTGCAGAGGCTACAGGGAAGGGATGTGGTAGGTATCTAGGGTGTGGCATAGCAGTGATGAAATACAGAACTCTCTTCTAGTTCTTTAATATTTCCTGCCCTTACCATTAGAGTCTTTGTTTTTAACCTCATTAATCTTGTTATATCTGCACAGGTTCATTTGGCTAATTAAGATTGTTGGATGCATGAGAGCCAAGGTAGATAATCCTTCAGAAACAGTAATGAGAGTACTGATTCTCTAAGAGTATGAGCAGAGCCGAGGAGAGGGAGAAAGTGAAGAAGGGGGAACTGATAGTAATGATAACGAATAACAGAATTGTAGATGAAAGCATGCATTGGATGATGTAAAATAACAGACTAACTGATAATAATATATAATATAATAATAAAGGTTCCTGGAGGGTAGTGTGGGGGAAGAAGTGGATAAAGGGGAGCTGATATCAAAGATTCAAGAAGAACGAAAAGGTTTTGAAACTAACAATGTTAGCAATTGTACAATATTGCTTGGTGTGGTTGAACTGTAGAATGTAATGATACCTGTAAGAGTTCCCAATAAAATCATGGGGAAAAAAGATAGCTCGGTAGGTGGATAGATCGATGAATCAAAAGGTACATTGCATTGAGTGCATCAGCTGCACAAGACCTGTTTTGAATATTGAAAAGCAAGGATGTTACGTAAAGAACTAAGTTGCTCTAATCCAATCCATAGTACCTTCAATTGCTTCATACATGTGTGAAATTTGTACACCGAATAAGGAAGACTGAAGGAGAATCTATGCACTCGGACTGGTGCCAGTGAAGAATATTTAAAGTACCATGGACTACCAAAAGGTCAAATAGGCATGTCTTGGAAGAAGTATAGCCAGAGTGCTCCTTAAAAGCAAGTGTGAGAGTTCTTATGTACTTTGCTCATGCTGTCAGGAGAGAGCAGACCCTGGAGAAGGACATCGTGTTTGGGAACGTAGAAAGGCAGGGAAAGAGAGTGTGTGAGACAGGGTTCTCTACAGAGAAAAGACCAAGTTGCTGATAATTTAATATATTTATTTATGAAGATAATTCGATATATAACAAGAAATGAACTATTAAATCATATACAGATAAATATATAATACAAGAAATGAACAGTTAAATTATAAGCACTACAAATGGCTCAGAGTTGTGAGAGACTAGTAGTCCTTCTCGTCTCTCTGCCGCCAGATCTCCCTCTATTTATAGAGAGAGCTAGGCTATCTCAGCACAGCAGCCAATCACAAGGCAGATCACCAACTGTCAGCCAGGTCACCAACCACCAGTCCCCAGCTCCAGAGATGTCTTAAAGGGACCTCAACTTACAGCAACACAGTCCACAGGCTAGGCATCCCACAGGTAGTGTAGCCTATAAATTGAGGCACAGAACAAGCAAGGCAGCTGCACACTGGTCCGATGATCAAAGAGCAAGAGACAAGAAAGGCAAGGCTCACCAAGCCATTTATCTCTCCGCCCTTCAGTTAATCCTACTTGTGTTTATCGGGCAGGCTGGCACAATAAACTATATCAGAGAGGAAGGCCCTCAAGGAGATAAATGGACACAATGGCTGCAACAAGGAGATCAAGCACAGGACCAATTGTGACGATGGTGCAGGGTCAAACGATGATTCCTTCTATTGTGTGCAGGGTGACTATGGGTTGGGATGGCTCAATGGAGCCTAATAGCAACCACACTCCTTATGTGTTTCCAACGATCATGTTACAATCACCAGTAATTATCATACAGATTTCTTGTTTGGTTGGTCAATTTAAGCCTGTAGAAGTTGGTAATGTTTCTCCTATTTGTTCATCTTGGACTTCAATTGTTGGTGCTTTATTAATTGACCTACCTTGTATATATAAGTCTATTTTCTTGTCACTGAGATTTTTATACCTCAGGATAGACTTTTAATTGTTCTTTTGATGGTGAATACAGCACTATTCAGTTTATATTATTATTTGATTGAAAATGGCCATTTCAGCTCACTAATACATTGGGATATAGTTTTGTGTCTGTCTTGTATCTTCTATTTCATAGTTTTACCACCTCCGTTGTTTCTCTGTTCATATTTCTCACATTTGTCAGCAAACAAAATGACCAGACTTTTTTTCTTTTCCTGATCTATTTTATTCAGGTCAATTTTACTTCAAGAATGTAGCTCCTCTCTAGTTGTATTTTGAACATCTTCTAAATTAAGTAGGAATTCTGGTGACTTAGTGGTCATCCATTGGCCTGTGATCCTGAAGGTCAGCAGTTCAGCTCAGTGGGAGAAAGAAAAGATTTCTACTCTAACAAACAATTAGAGCCAAGGACATTTCTACCCTGCCCTACAGGATCACATGAGTGGAGATCCACTGAGTGACGGTATGTTTCCAAAGTAAAATGCTACTTGCTGATACTACATGAAATAGTCTGCTCTTTAAAAGGTTTTCATTGGCCACATCTCCCCCCCAAAAACTACACCCCACAAGTATTTTCTTCATAGTTTGTCTTAATCTGGAAGTTTCTGTGAAACTGCTTCATCATGGGTGAGCATGTTGCTAGTTATACTGATATTTATATTGCCAGAACTATGAGGGTAGAGCAATAAGCAATCCATTGCATTATGAAAAAGTGACATGAATAATGGTATTTTCCAATAAATGTGTGATTTGTTGGTTGATTCTTAGGTCAAAATTAGGAAATATATAACCTGAGCAGGAAGGATCTTGTAGTGTCAGAACAGAAAAGTATGCCTGTAAAGAAAAATATGATAAAATATTGTAAAAAAAATCTTATTATGTTGTTAAAAATCTTAACACTTCTTTTATGTGCAGTTTAAATGTATTAAACACACAAATTAAAATAAAAATTCTTCTCAGATAAAAGAAGAAGGTTCAACAATATGCTGTGTAAACTAGGTAACATGCATTTAAATATACATTTGAACACACAGCAAAAGATTGAGAAAAAGAGAAATAGCACATAATATAATGCATAAGATTTTATTGATCAAAAAATGGTATTATGAACCAGAAAAATAGTAAAAAAATACATGTCTGTCAAAGGCTTTTATATAAAGATCGACAAAATAGTAAGAACGCTGAAAACACTATGGGAAATGCTAAACAAATTATTATTTATTTTTACATAAACGAATCATTAGTTTGCATTTTATTTTTGAATGTTTTATCTGTGTGTACACATGCATAAGTATAAAAACACACAAATAATTACAATTAAAATATTTCATATAGTAGGCATAAAATATCACAAAAGGTCAATACCATTCTTTCTGTATTTCCTGAAAATATGTTAAAAATTAGAAATCTATCTAAAATGATTGGATACTGACACTACCAGATAATTATTGACCACAGAATAAATAACAAAGGCACTTAATGTAAATAAAATATCAAGCATTAAAATATTCAGAGCTATTGAAATTTTTTATTAAAATATAAATAAGAGGCCAGTTAGATGAAAGCTATTAAGCATTGGATTATAAAAGTATTAATTTAAAAATAAAGATATTCATTCAAATATTAAGTACATCTAATACTTGTAAAGGCATGAGAACATACAAAATAGTATTTAGAAATTTTCACAAATACACTTTAAAGGTCCATTGCTATTCCTACTCCAAAAAAATCATGAAATTAAAAAAAATTTCAACTTTCATATAATTCACATGCACATTCATATTTCAATAAAGCAAAATTTTGAGCTACTTAGTAGGTTTATAGATACTTTTTAATAACACACAGAGTTAAATACAAAACAATTTAAAAACAAAGCATTCAGAGAGCAATTTCCAATCTGATAATTTTCAGAATTTATTTTGTTGTAAGAATATTTTTTTCACTTTTATAATCATGGTTATTTTTCAACAATATGAAATCAATTTAAAATTTACTAGCTTTTTAACAAAATATGTTGCTTTTAAAATTAAGCACGACTGCAATGGAATTAGTTCAGTTGTTTTTCTCTTTATGCTTTCTGTCTCTGGCACGCTTATAAAGTCCTTCCTCAAAGACATAAAATTTTCCTTCCAATTGGCCTCATGGGGTGCTGAGCAAAGAGAACTTAAGGACAGTTTTTCTCTTTATACCAAGTGAGAAATCTGGAGGGATAAGATGGGAAATTGAGGGTATCAGGCTCTTTTATGTTTTATTTATATTTCTTAAGAGCTTCGTGTCCTTTTTGAAGACATATTTGAGTTAGATATTCCTTTGTGGTGCTTTACTCTGTTCAAATATTTGTGCCAGATCCTTTTTTGTTGTTGTTGAAATCTTGTATGTAATGATGATGGCTTCTTATAATTTCCACAGCTACATCTTTTTGTAGTGATGTCAATTCTGAAACAGGAAAGATAAAATGATTTGGTTCATTTTTTACTGAACAATGAAAATGGCCGTTAGAGAAGCAGGAGAGTGTTGCACACAGCTGAGCCGATTGATTCCACTGCGGTTGAAGTGGTACGAGCAGTAACAATGACTCAGAAAATTATACTCCTGGTGGAAATAGCAAAAGATTTGTTGGGGTTTTTGCTTGACAAGATTAATCCAACTGATATAAAAAGCTTCCAATTAGCTTTTATTATTATTAACACTACTGATTTCATTCAGAATTTAAAACTAAAAATTTTCAGAAAGCCAAGACATTTTAATTATTTCAGGAATGAGAGATTAACTATAGCAATGAAAGTAGAAGCTATAGTAAGTCTCATGGGTTTACAGGCCATTAAAGGGGCATCTAGCAAAAATTGAAGAATGATACAGCCAACAAGAATATACTAGTTGCACTGGTTATAAAATATAACCTTTATACATCCCAGAATTAATTAAAACCTTAATTGATCACGGTACATCTTTTAAAAGGTAAAGTTTGTTATTAACCATTTGCAACCATTAGCTACTGGAAAAAATAGTTTAACAATAAATGATTGAATTTATGACAATTATAGAAATCAAAAGTATCACCATCCGGTAAATTTCAGTTTATAGCCACCTAAAAGGCACGGTGGGACTCCTCTCTCAGGTTTCTGAATCTTTCTAGGGCAAAAACCTCCACAGCTGCCTGAGCAGTAGTGTTGCTGCGGACTGTATCCTTACTGTTTAGTGATCCCAACCTATGGAAACCTATGAATTCCCTAACACACCCTCCGAATTCTGAGTACGTATTGTCTGTGAGTTCTGTGGGGCCATCGCAGTGAATTATTGAACCCAGCATAGAAAGAGTGCCACGGGAGGAAGAAAAGAACAATTGGTGTTAGAATAGTTAACAAAAGATAGATTGTTAAGGCATGTTTGAGTCCTGCCTCCTGGCAATAAGAAAGCCAGAAGATGTCACATATGTCCACTTCCATTGTTTCTTACCATGCTTATGGGCGCCAAGCAGAACATACAAAGTAGGAGAGAATTAGTAAAATCTAAATGAAATTGACACCAGCTCCAAGGTAGGAGAATGTGCAGGCCAGAAATAAAGCTCATTCAAAGTCATGAGGGCTCTCATTGCCTTATAAGAATTATCAAGCAATTCATCATTTCAGAAGCAGCAGAAAGAATCAAGTGATAAAAGTATCCCATAAATATTGCATGCCAGAGATAATTTTTTTTGTTTTATTGGCACTACATCAACATATCATACAATTCAATAATTTGACCATATTAAGAAGAGTTGTAACATCTTTACTACAATCAATTTTAGAACATTTTACTCTTATTTATACT
Source organism: Echinops telfairi (assembly GCF_000313985.2). Classification (NCBI taxonomy): domain Eukaryota; kingdom Metazoa; phylum Chordata; class Mammalia; order Afrosoricida; family Tenrecidae; genus Echinops; species Echinops telfairi. The sequence continues at coordinate 21,982,423 of NW_022103908.1, read as the reverse complement.
CATTTTTATTCAAGTATGTATTATTTTTAATTGTTGCAAAAATATATACAGCAAAACATCCTCCAAGTCAACAAATTCTATGTATATAATTCAGTGCCATTCACTACACTCTGTGTTGTACAACCATTATTGATATTCCTAATCTAATTGTTCCACCTCCATTAAAATGAACTCACTGTCTCCTCAGCAAAAACTCTTCCTCTTTCACCCATGATAAACAAAGGTCAGCTTTAGTTTTTTCCTTTTCTTTTTAAAGTAGTTTTAGTGATGTAATATTCTTATACACTTCCATGGGGAAATCATTTTCTAAAGATTTGTATATACACGATTACAATAATTTCTAAAGCTCCCTCCCACTTCCACATTCCCTGATTACTCCCCAGGTGTCCCCTCATCCCTCCTCTTCCCCTCATCCCACACTCCATTTCTCCACTCCCTCTGTGCTTCTTAAACTCGCAGACCTAACAGAAGCAACAAAAAAAGGAACAGACAAAAGAAAACAATAATAGTAATATAAAATAAAGAGTAAGAAAGCAAAGACCAACAAAAAATATTTTAAAAGTCAGAGACAAAATGTCACTCTTGGAACAATGGATAAATATTTGAGCAAAGAGCAATTTCAGGTTGGGTCAAAAGAGAGGTAAGCTAATCAAGCATCCTATTATCATGGTTCAGTTCACCATAATGAAGGCCGAGTCCCTCACCAGTGACTAGAGTGGTGTGCCAGAGACTTAATCTGACTAGATACTCTATGGATGGATTTTGGGTGCCCACTTTCCTACTTAGATTTCTACAAATTTGTAGTTCACAATTTAAGCTCGGATACTTTTCCCTTTGTCATATTGGATTTTGTTATTGTCATTTTTGGATCACACAAACTGGTGTTTTTTTTCTGTGTGGACGTAGCTGACACCTCACTTAGATGGCTGCTTGTTTGAGGTCTTTAAGACCTCGGACACTCTTCCAATTAAATAGCCGGCCCATCTCTTTTCTTCACCATACTTACTGTAGCACCCTTGTCTTCAATGCTTTCTTTATGAAGCTGCATATGAAGCAGGGCCATGTTCTAAGAATTAACTCTTCTTGGATTAGGACTAGAAGTATGTGGAATGTGGAAGCCCAGAATCCATCTGCTTGTCCTGGGTTATGAAGAGCTCTGGTTTAATTTGCCGATCATATTATGACAAAAACAAAAACCAGAACCGAAAAGAACAACAAAACAAAAGAAAACCTTTGCCAATCATCTCCTTAAGGTACAATGGGATTGTATTGATTACATCAAAAATTTATCCAATGACATAAAATGTAAGGTACTGTTGATATGAGGAGTTTATGTGAGTGTAGTCCAACTGCAAGCCGCAATCCATAAGTTGTTACTTTGTACAGATTGATTTCCTTACTTTGAGCATGAGAGTTGGGGCCAGGGGAAAATTTCCTGTACATCTCTAGCAAGGGCAGACCCTTGTCTCTCAATGCCAGGGAAGCGTTGAGGAACTAAATATATAGTGGTTCAAGATCAATTTCTCATGACCATATACTGTAGTCACTGATGCATTCAAATTTTGCATGTTAAGAAAGGAAACATGAATTATTTGTTTTTTATTTTCCTTTCTAAAAAATATGGATGTAGGTGATGAAAAAAAATGAGGATAATTGAGTAACTAGAGTAGGTTTATCTTGATGACTTAAATACAAACCTTTACGGAGAAGTACTATAATTTTTTTCTCAAATGGAAAATAAGTTTCATCGTTCAATGGAAACTAAAATTCAGGAAATAAACATTTTTATTTATGTAGGCATTTATTATTCTATAATAGAAGATATAGTATGTACTTCTCACGTTTAAATTTTGATCACAAGCTGTACAATAGAATGCTCGTTTTTATAGCTACCAAAGCTAAAAAAAAAAAAAAACTTCAGTGTAAAACATTATCTTCCTATTGACATAAGAAGTAGTTTAATTGTGATGAAATCATTGAAGAATTTGAAAGGGCAGAGAATAGAAAATATATTTTTAATTATAATGTAATAGATGAAAGATTTATTTAAAAATAAATTATAATATTTTTGTCATCAAATTTTCTTTTCTTATAACTTTTCATTTCTTTATGTAGAAGTACAGTATTTGTGTTAAAATAAGCATCAGACTAAAGCATGGAGCATTTATACAAAATTGACAAAAATGAATATTTAATTGTGGACGATCATCAAAATTTTACATTGATTTTTTAAACAATTATGTTCACTGATTCATTTTCATTTTAGAATATGTAGAATATTTTTTTGTAGAAATTGTGGTATGTATTAAAACTCTAAATATATAGGTACAAAATAATTTATACTAGTTAATTTCAAAGCATTAAAACAGCATATGTAACTTTTGCTTTTATTCATTAATATTTTTAAATGTGTTAAAAGAAATTACCACATGAATAGTACTCTCATTGTCCTCTCTCTCTCCCTCTCTTTCTGACACAAACATCACACACACAATTACTTAATTTCTCTATTTCTCTAGCATGTGTAAATAAGAGAGAATGTACCTCTAACTATTAGTGTTTAGAATCCTCACATACATTAATCTAGGCTAGCTTTATCTCATTAGCAACTGTTGGCCATTTTTCTACTATTCTTCTCATCAGGTTTGTGCTTGCTTTTAATTCTTGAGGCCAATTTTCATAATTTATTACATCAAATAGTGGATAATACATATTGAGAGTATGAATACATAATACACATATGAAAGAGAAATTGATAACTGAAGTTCTAATTGAGACAAACATCTAAAATTAAAGAAAATTTTAAAGTGAAGTAATTGAATTTAACTATACATAAAATACTGTTATGCATTGCTTTTAATATTTTGTGTCTATAAAATGTTTTTAGATAAGCTGACAGATTTCATGTGTCACTATACATAAATAAGCTAAAACATATATGTGGCCTAGTCAATTGCTTCTTCCAATTTCAACCTTAAGTTTCAGACAGAATTCTTAGTTACTTGAAATATAATTGCTCATTATTAAAATATGCTCCTAGATATAGAATTTCTAATTAATAATATATGACACCGTTTCTCTGTCAGTTTATCGCACGGTGGTGGCGTGTGGGTTGCTCTGATGCTGAAAGCGATGTCACTGGCAGAGCCACCAAAGGGAACAGGCTTCAGATCGACCAGACTGAGAACCGACAAGGGGGGGACTAAGCCCTGCATTTCATAGTAAGAAGCTACTGAAAACCTTATGCATAACTTCCAAAGCGTTTTCAAACATGCTGCTTACAGAGTGTTAGGATTAGTCTATTCTTTCTAAAAATGTAGTTAGGCAAATTACTTTTTAAAGCCTCATTGCTTGATGATGGCACAATGCAGTAAAATTTCTCATTATTCTTATGATTTAAAGAGACCGAGTCTAACTTTGCGGCAACAATTTGATTTCTAAAGGTGAATATTATACATGAGTTGGCATATTCAGCACAATAGGTTGTGATGTAGAACGGTATGGACATATCTGTGGCTTAAGTAGCAAAACTTCTTTCCCAGTGAAGCAAACATCCCTTCGGACTGATGACGTACAGATGAACTGTGCTGTGTGCAGTGACTCTGTGATGCTTCTTTGATTCTATGCCATGCCCATCTCACATATGCTTCAATATCACACTGGTTGCGGGCCTATGCCAGTTTTACAGCACCAAATAAAATGTTTAACTCCGAAGAGACACAGTTATTTCCAAATAAATCAAACTAGATACAATTAGTTACAACTTAACTTCAGCAAAAGTGGGGATGCAAGACCTTCCCACATCCCAGACTGAAAGACGTTTATACGTAGTGAGCACTTTAAATCATCACCACAAAGGGAAAACTTGGATCATATCACAGAAAGACTAATGACTCTGGATGTGCAGATTTGACTAAGCCTTTCGTACATAAAATGAAAATAAAAACTTTATTTTCTCTCTCCGTCATAAAGCATCTGGATTGGAAATATTAACCAAATATTTAAGGGAAGCACAAACAATGGCACTTTTCTTAGATATTTCAACTTTCAGTATTCCAGAAATATCCATAATTAGCACTATTTTTTCACACACTTTACATTAGAAAGACTCTAGTATCTTTGAGTTCTGCGTGTAATGCTTTTCAATCTCACACTGAAGACTTATTCACTAAAATCACAAATTAATTAGAGAGACAGAGGACAAGGAAGATTTTACCTACAAGTCATCCAATCTCATGTAAGACTGTTGCTCTTTCTCTTCCAAAATATTTTTTTCTTTTTCATTGATAACAACCTTATTCATAATAGCCAAAAGAATTCTATGTTTTCTAAGACTGCCTACTAACTCCAGAGTCTCCCATGGAGTAAATGACCTGCTGCAAAGCCACGAAAGATTCCGCACAGAAAAAGAACACCCTCGATGCATAACACAGCTGGAATCTCCCAAGGTTTGTGCTTGGGGAGTGGGGGTGGGGACCAAAAAAAAAAAGGGGACAGAGTATAGAGTACTATTTTAAAAGCATGATTGAACCAGCAAAATTATAAAAGTAAAGAATAGAGTAGTGACAGCAAGTTGAATGTGGTCTGAGTGGACAGTAAGTGTGGCTATAAAAGAGTAACTGGAGAAGAAGAACATGCGTTTCAGCTCTATCGACAGTGTGCAGGTGGTGAGGCCATCCTCAGACTCACCGCCATTCAGTCCGTAGTGATTTGAAAACCTCACAGGTTTCTGAGACTGTAACTGACTATGGGGGTAAAAAGCCAGGGTTTTCTCCAATTTTTAGAAGAAATTTACAGGTTTTGTTTCATCACTTAGGTCCTTGATTCAATTTTAATTTGTTTTCATATTTTGTTTCAGGTTATAAACTCTGTATACATTCTTTTTTTAATATGGAAATATCTAATTTTGACAGCTATATTTTTTGAAGAGACTGGAATATCCCTGGTCAAATACTACTTGTTAACAGATGAGTAGATTTGTTTATGGATTCTTAATTCTATTTTTATTTTCTCTGTGCCTATCAGTAAACCATTACCACGTTGTTGTAATGAAGGTAGCTATACAGTAATTTTTACGGTTGGGGAGTTTGAGACCTCCTAGTTTCTTCTTCTTTTAAATATTTCTTTTCCTATTGTGGCCTGCATTCCTTTTTAGATTAATAGGTTATTAATTTAGATAAACATGTTTTTAGAATTAGAATTAAAATTGTATTATCTTTTTAAAAATCATTTTATTGGGGGCTCATACAACTCTTATCACAATCCATACATACATCAATTGTATAAAGCACATCTGTATATTCGTTGCCCTCATCATTCTCAAAATATTTACTCTCCACCCAAGCCGCTGGCATCAGCAACTCATTTTCCCCTTCCCTCCCCACTACCCCCCATGAACCCTTGATAATTATGAATTATTTTGTCATGTCTTACACTGTCCGACGTCTCCCTCTCTTCACCCACTTTTCTGTTGTCTATCCCCCAGGGGTAATATGTAGATCCTTGTAATTGGTTCTCCCTTTCCACCCCACCCTCCCTCCACACTCCCAGTATTGCCACTCTCACCGCTGGTCCTGAAGGGATCATCTGCTTGGATTCCTTGTGTTTCCAGTCCCTATCTGTACCAGTGTACATCCTCTGGTCTAGCCGGATTTGTAAGGTAGAATTGGGATCTTGATAGTGCGGGGATGTGGGGAGGAAGCAATTAGGAACTAGAGAAAAGTTGGATGTTTCATCGTTGCTATACTGCACCCTGACTGGCTCCTTGCAACCCTTCTATAAGGGGATGTCCAGTTGCCTACAGATGGGTCTTGGGTCCCCAATCCACACTCCTCCTCATCCACAATGATTCGCTTTTTTATTCTTTGATGCCCGATAACTGATCTTTATAAATCATTTCACAAATTTGAATCTTCCACTTCATGAACAGAGCACATCCTTCCACTCACATACCTCTCTACTAGTTTCATTATTTTTATATGTGGTTTTGTTATGAACCCTGCTTCTTTTCTTTTCTTTGTTTTTTTTTTTCAGTATTTCACATGGTTTTATTACAAAACAAGCAGCAAATGGTTTGAGAAAATTATTTTTTGCTACATACCAATTAGGTGATCACATCAAATGAGAAGTGTAACAGTTTCCACGCGCTCAGCTCGTGCACACAGCGAGTGCACGTCACAGCTCACACAGACTGGTCCAAGACACAGAATCACACCACATCTTCATAAGCTGTGGGAGAGGGGTCAAACAGCGTGTTCTTGCCAGACAGAGACTTTGATCACACTCTTACCTAGCAGGAAGCTAATTATCGCAGGCAGTAATGCAGGAAGACAGAATAGGTGGGTGGGGTGGGGTAAGAAGAGATGATGTAGAAAGTGCCTAATATACTAGTCTGACATGATCACTGTTTATAAACCAAGTTGATTGGGGAAACTCAACTTATAGCCTGTTGTTACTTGCCTGTTATCTAATTTAACAGTGACAATAAGCATCTGCCTCCACTGCTCAATTGACTTTACTGGGTCTTTTTAGACCATATCATGAGTAGGAAAGGGAGCTGAAACCTTGATTTTTAAATCTACTCACCGGAGCTCATCATCCTGAAAAATAGATGTGTACCTCCAATATTTTGACCTGGAAGCACTTTACACAATGCACTCCTGAATAGTACACTGTGCTATCTCACAGAATATGAAAAGCCAAACTGCTTTTTCACCATTCATCGACTGACTTGAAAGCATTCAAGAATGGTGACTAGCTCATACAGTTCAGTCACGGGAATTCCACCTGGAATCATGACTCCTCCTGTCCTGATGGGTCAAGAACCAGCTTAAAAGCATACTAGAAATAGCTCAATTCCATGGAGATTTTTCATCCACAAGGTGAAGCAGTACATTTTCTAGTTCTGTTTTTTGTCCACTCAGTTTTATTCCAGATCCCATGCATTTAAGCGCTAACATATACTGTCTGCACACTCTATTTCCTCCCATTGGGTTCTGCTTTATATTTGGCGGTATGGATGTGGAGCATTGTGGACCAGCATGTGTGCTGGCATTAGCAGGTATTATATGAAACTAGCCGGAAGGTAAGGCCCAAAAAAAAAAAAAAAGGAATTCTGAAATAAGGTTTGGAAATGTACATGCTTTTCTTAGATGATTTCATTGAAGATAATTTTTATTTGCTGTTAACCAGGGTCTCATTTAAAATTCCCAAATTCCAACTGGAATTTGTCGCTCATGTCCCAATTAACTTTGATTTCCCTTGTCAAGATAATAGTCTGGATTTTTATTTAATCTCACATCTTCTCAAAGTAAACTTTACTGAATAGGCAGCAGATCAGTTTACTATTATTGGCCAATTAATTTAGCTATAGTAATCTGGCAGACAGTATATTTCAAAAGAGGTTTCATAACTCAAATACCAAAAGATGCCATCTTCTCCACAAGCCAATGGATGTTTAGTAAGAGATCAAAAGTTTTCATTTATTTTCATGAGTTAAACATCCCACATCCAAGGGTTTTCTTGAGAAAATTTAAAAGGCCAAACCAGAGACAAGGAACATTTAAGAGTATAGAATGGCTTCTAAAGCTCAAGCTATTTAATGTTGTAATCTCAATCACACATTATTAAATAATTCCCAAACTAAGCATTTCTGAGGTCAAATGTGCACAAGAATCAGTAAAAAGACAAAAGAGAGTGAAATTAATTTATTCCCTACCCACCCCCCCTTTTTATATACCAGAATCACTAGGCCATGATACGTGTAAGTTAAGGTTAGTGCCAATGCAGTCCTCTCGGGAAAAGTTCTCAACCTGACACAGACCTCAACGAATTAGACAGCCTAACAGAAATATCCCGCTCTTCTTAAGCTACTCAGAATCTTGTGTCGAGAGTTTTCAGCCTCCACACTGAATTTGGCTATAAGGAAGGAGGGTTTGTTTAGATGAAAGTGCCTTTTTTAGGCTCTTCCTCTAACTATTCATTTTTAACTTAAAAATATAACTGATCAGGGTGATTAAAGTTATAGATGGAAACAAACAGAGATATTTCTCCTTTTAGGGAACCCCTGGTTTAGGGTCCAACCCCTAAAATGGATGGACAAATACTTCCATGGACACAGGTAATAGTATTTGCTCATCAAATGGAAGAAGGCATATCCTAAAACTTGGGTTAAAAACACACAGTCTGTGTTCTTCTACCTGGGATATCTCTAGCCTTTAATTCATAATCTCTAAATTAATGTTTCTATACCCAGTTTCTATTTTATTAAAAGTATAAATCTCCCTCGATATTATTTTTGTATCTCTAAGCTTTGAAAGACATAGACCCTCATTAGATTTGCAGGGTTTGATCATGCAAGCATACACGGTTTCACTCACTTACATACATAAAAAATAAAATGTATGTAAGTCTAGCAGGATATCGAATACATAGCACTTAAAATAATGGCCTATTATGGGGCACAGAGGAGTGTGTGTGGACTGTGAGGCAAGGATTTAAGATAATGTCTTTGCTAAAACAGATTTTTTTCTCCTGCCTGGGAAACACAGACCAAAGATGCTTAAATGTATATAATCTGCCTGCTTTAAATCAAATGAAAAACTCTGAAATAGAGATCTGACTTATCACACATGTGATTTATCAAAATCTTATACACTCTATACTGCCCATGTTCCCACCAACCATAACACGTAACTCTAATAAACCTGTCCTCCATGGCCTGCCACAGACCTTGGGTGGGTTGGCCTATCATTCACATCCCAGTGAGGACTCTATAGTATTTGGACATCTAAAGGGAACAGAGTGATTTCCAAAACTATGATGCATTGGGATTGGATTATTCCCCATACCTTACCCCCAAATCCCTGTATCTCCTCTTATGAAGTCATTTTGAGAGCCTACCGTAGAAGATATTCTGAGAAACACCTTCAACACCTGATCTCGGGTTGTTACACTTCCCTCAGGGTGGACCAGGGCAAGCTGGAGCCTGAGGCACCCACCACCCCTAGCTCCTCCTCCCGGCTGGGTTAGTTACCACCCTATTTCACAGTCAAACTTCAGCCAATGCACAGGAACAGGATAAAGCCAGGTGACTGGCCCACGTTTCAGAGTCTGGCCTGAAAACAAAATGAACAAAAACAAAGACAAGGAAATAAACCTTGGTTAGGTGAGACACTGGCCTCCCAGACTCCCCTAGAGAGGAGCTGCTAATAATCACTCCTCACTGGGAAGACGTTGGAACCCTCAGTAAGAGACAACCTGCCTCCTCTCCATGGAGCGTGTCTATAGGTTCAAACGAGTGATGGTCCCAAATTAAATACAGCACATTGATACCTAAAAAGAACAAGGATGGGCCATCAGGATGGGCCCCTCCCACGTGAGTGCCTGAGCGTCCTCCAATGAGGTCGAGCAAACCCCTTCACTGCCTTGCCTCTTCACACACACACACACACACACACACACACACACACACACACACCCTCCTCCACGACCCCATGCTCCCATCACACATCAGAGGTCCGTGATCTCATCGTCGAGGTTGACCTTGAACGTTTTCTCCTTCGGGTGCTGTGACCTCGCCCTGTGCCTTAGCTGGAGCTGGCCAACACCCCGGCAGCCTTGCTGTCCCCAGGTCCAGGCGTTAAGAAGGCGTCCTCAGGAACCACTTCAGCTGGCAGCAGCGTTTCCATGTCGGGGGACAGGTGACCCAGGTGGCCAGGAGGTGGCCACTGAGGGGGCCTTGCGGAGGGTATTTTCTCTTCCACAGGGATCTGCTCTCTGTACAGAACAGGGTTCGGTCCACTTGCGTGGCTGGACCTTCCAGGTCGGGTCAACGAAATCGATCTGGAAAAGGACCTTTCTCTGGGGTGGCGCTGAAGGGCCTAGGCCGCTGCCCCACATTCCTGAGTCCAGTTGTGCCTGTCGTCGGGACTGTCAGCATGTAGGTTGAAGGTCCCGGCGTTCATTATTGTTTCAAACAGGTGGTCTCTCATTTAAAGATCTCCAGACTTGACCACAGCATCCTTTCGTAATATAGAGCGCATAGACTCTTGGTCCTGGGCACACTTGAAGTAGCAGATGGTACAGTTGTCCAGGGCAAAGAAGCGGTGTTTCCAGCTCTGGCGCAGGTTGATGGGTGTGTCTCACTGCCCTGCCAGGATCTCTGTCTTGTAGGCCACCAGCGGCTTCTTCTCCAGGCCTGGAGGAACTACACGGCTCATGGTAACTTCAACAGCCAGGGGCAGGCCCTCACCTTGGGGCACAGTGATCTTCCTGGTTGGGTTCAGGGCTTCCACCCAATCCTGAAGATCTTTTCTGTCATTGGCTTGAATTAAATAGCTCTGAGAGAGGGTAATGATAACACAGCACAATGGAGTTTTCGGTTTCTGCTTCTGGGTAGCTACGCTCACCTGGGGGTCGTCCATGTACCAGAGAAGGCAGTTGGCCTGGCTCTCCAGAATAAAGTACCTTCTCAGAAACTTGCCGCCGTTCTCATTCTCCTCCATGTCCAGAAACACACAGCTTTGGTTCTGCCAATCCACCTAAGGCATTCCTTGGCTCTGCTCACATCACATGACTTTTACTGGCTTTGGTATCAGTCTAATACTGTCTCCATAAAATGAGTTAGGGAGTGTGTTAAGTGGAGTTGTCGAGAAAAGCAAATCCAGTGAAGCTCATATCTATCTATCTATGTATCTATCTATCTATCTATCTATCTATCTATCTATCTATCTATCAATCATCTATCTATCTATCTATAACAAAGGTCTTTATATGAATGATTGATCAACGTTCCCAGGGAAGTCATTTGTTTCTGTATAATTTTTTGGTGGGGGACAAGGGATAATAAGGGTTGATGTCTTATATCTTTTCTATTTATGTTTGTTTCTTGAGATTCATTCATTTATTTTAGGTTTTTAAATTGGTTAGAGTGCACCTTTCCTAAATATTCAGTTATGATCTTAATCTAAGTTTGATCTATATTAATTATCTCAATACCCTATCTTTTTTTGATTATTTACATCTTCTACTTTTCATTTTCTTTGTTGTCAATTTAGCCAGTGGATTGTCTATTTCATTGATGATGTCATTGCTAGGTACCACTCTGTTGGTTCTGACCAGTAGTGATCTTGGTACAACAGAACAAAACCACTAGTCCATTCAGTAATAGAATCAGTAGAAGACATCATGACAAGGATGTTTCAGTATGTTGTTTAAACAACATTCAAAACATTTAACATTTTTTTCACAAAATATATCATGGGCACTTTTATTTCATTTCTTCTGGTAGCTTTTATCTTCTTTCAATCTTTATTGTTTATTTGTTCAATTTATAGGTTTAAATCATTGACTCTGGTACTTTATTTTTTATTAATATGGGCTCCCCAAACCCCACCCCCTTAAGCTTGTGTGTTAGGCCCGAGTGTCTAGAGTACTGGTTCTCAATCTGTAGGTCACGACCATTTGGGTGGTCAAATGACCCTTTTACAGGGGTCACCTGATTAATCTCAGTAGCCAAATTACAGTTATAAAGTAGCAACAAAAAGAATTTTGTGGTTGGGGGTCACCACAACATGAGTAACTGTACTAAAGCGTCATGGCATTATAAAGGTTGAGAACCACGGCTCTAGAGAAACAGATCCAGTGATACTCATATACATATATGAAAGAGCTTTATATCAAGAACTAATGACATATCAGACTTAGATAGCAGCAAGCAGGTAATGCTGAAGGGTGAACTGGGAATCAGGAAGATCATAGACTGGCAGATGCAGAGCCACAGGAATCCCTGTCTGCAGGATGTCCACAGGAGGCTGCCCTTTGCCGCAGACAGAGTTCTAGCTGGCAGGAAGACAGAGGAATGGAGAGAGAGCAGTTCCCACTCTTATACCAAAGATCACACACCCAAGGAGGTGTCATCAAACAACCAGTTTATTGACAGGTTTGGTTCCACCCTTAGATGACATACAACCATCCATCTCCCACAGTTTGGTTTTCTAAAGAATAAAAAAAACAGTGAGACAAAACATATGCATAGAGAGGTTTATGTCAAAAAAGTGGCTCAAGCATTGAAGATCTGGGTAAGCTCCAAGTCCGTACATGATACAGATGTGAGACCAGAGGTTATCCTGGCTCAGAGTTGTAGGATTTGATGAACCCAAGATCAGCCGGTCAGATGGAAGGATTCTGGTGGTAGAAGTGGATGAATCCAAGGTGGATAAGTAAGTGAGGATTCCAGAGATCAGCAGGTCTGAATGTAGTCTTCAAACAGCAGAGGGGAATAAATAAATCCAAGGCGATCTCAGTCTCTTCTGACATCCATCTTGCTCCTTTCTTCATGTTCCTTAAAGATCTTTGGTTTTCTTCAGGTGTGATATCCTTGATGTCATCCTTCACATAGTCAGATCTCCAGTCATTAGGATTTAATCCTTCAAGTCTGTTTTTGAGATGTTTTCTAAATTCTTACGCACTTGTTTTAATTTCCTTCAACTTCAATTGAATTTACATGTGATAAATTGATCGTTTGTTCCACCATCACCCTCTGGGCCTTTTTTTCCTTCTTTTTCCTGTTAATTTTTATTTTCTTTATATGGCTGACCCACATAGATAGGCAAATTGACTCTAGATCAGAAGAAAGTGGTCTGCTCTGCCTAAATTTCCTTTAATTCTACCCATAAGAGAGTCTACATCTCTTGTTCCTTGTAAAATGACAGTCTTGCTGGATCTGTTTGGTTAACATTTTGTTTCTGCTTTCATTTTTACCTCAGAGTTCCACCCTTTAGGGCGTTGTGTACGCCATTTTATTACTTTAATACCTGCCCAGTTTTTAAAGGGGAAATCAGTGTAAAATCTTATTCATGACTCTTGTACTTGATATATTACTTTCCAGGCAAAGTTAATGACATGTTCCCCTTGGCTTTGGATTGGAAGTTTGATTTCAATATGTCCTGGCAAATCTCCCTTGGAATTCCCCTTTTATGGCACCCACTGATCTTGTGTGAACACCTCCTTTAGTGAGATATCAGGGCAGGTCTCACATATTATTTTAAAATAACATATTATCATCTTTTTATGAATGTATTGTAGAGTAGTTTAGCTTCTCTTTTATTAATTTATACATAACTTGTTTAGAGACATTAGTTACATTCTTCACAATGCATGAACATTCTCACTACTTTGTTTTGTATGTTCCATTTTCTACCATTAATTCTAAATGTTTCTTTTTGTACCAAAGATACTTCGAAATGAATCAAGTTAATGTAGCACAGCCAAATTTTGTTCCAGTTAGAAAAATCATCGTGAAATATATGTTCAAAGTAAAGATTTATAAGAATCCTGCTTTACTATTTCTATGTGCATTGTAATATGAATTAATAGCTTAGTAGAATGGTCCTTAGTAAAAGATTCATGTGTACCTAATATTCACAATTTTATAAATATCTTTCTTTAATATTTTGTTGTAGTAATCATATTGAAGTAAGTAGATTAAAACATGAGAAATAAACAGCAAATAATTCTGTAGGTAGGCAGAGGGAGAAAAATACATTCTGTGCTTGCACATGGTAATTTAATAAAGAGTGAATTATAATATCTTCTTGTTTTGGGTATCAGACTACTCTTTGTCTCCAAAATCCAGTTTTAATATCTTATTTTGTTGTGTAACTGATTATATAATGCTAACTCTGTAACATAAATCCTAATTTAATTATAAAATATATACTTCTGTTCATAGATGGCATATTAATTTATGGGTTTTGATTAATATAACAAAGAACATGCATGTTTCATCTAACAATTCTAAGAATTGGAAACAATTTTTAAAATTCAGGTTGTCCTTTGAAGCAAGCAAAAAATTCTTTTATTTTTTTATTGCAATGAGAGCTCACATTTTCCTTGCTGTAATTATAGTAAGTTGATTGTATTTTGTTTATTTTTACATCATCATCATTATGGATACATAAGATACCATTTTAGTAAGTTTTCAATGCTTCTGTTTTTATTGATTGCTATCACTAAGGGGGAAAATGAAGGAAAAAGGACTTTCATATATTTTAGTGATTTATTAGGATAAAATGTTATAGCTTGTATAAATGATAATTTTAATAAAAGTAGTATTTGATTGGCCTACCAAGGTACTAACATCTCTAATAGAACTTGTTCTATTATCATTATTCATTATGTGCTGCAAATGGAAATAGGGACTCAAAAAGGTCAGCATACATATAAATCCATGCCCCCAAAATCTTATAATGCTAAAAGCCCACAGCAAGTTTCCCAGCACCCAACCCCTGGGAACTCATTAGAATAAGACAGTTTTGATCACTATTTCATTTGTTGTAAGTCCATAGAATCTGAATTAATAAAATCTTTAATAAAACTGGATTGTATATTTTAACATTTGAAAATTAAACTCATAATACTGTGAATCTATATACTTTTTAGTTTGAAGGATTATTAACAAATTGGCTCAAAGTGAAACAGGAGAACATTATTTTATTTCAAATTGAATACATGTCAGCATTTCTTTATATACATTAGTATATTAAGGACATAGAACAGGGTATAGAAATAGAACTACTCTTCTTTTACAATAGGACTGCCGTAAGTGAATCTGAATTTCCCCTATATAATTTATATAATGAGGATCCTTAATTTATGAATGTGGTAATTGTGCATATGTCTTCATAATCTTGTGCTAATTTAAAAAATATTTTGTCACTTGTATCTTATAAAGCAAATATGAATAACGGAATTGTCAACATTTCAAAGGAATTGGAAATAATTTAATGAATATTGGAAGTTACAGAAGTAGTTTCACTTGAAATTCATCTTCTAGCAAAGAGTGGAATAAAGGGCTCAGCAAAGAGTGGAAAAAACAATTAGGAAAATAGACAACTTTTTCAATTTCATTCTATTTGATGGAACATCAGGAAATTTAATGTAATATTTTATCTCTTTAGCGTAACACTTTGTAATTTGTTAAACATATACAAAACCGCCCACATGTAACTCATGTGAGAATATACTCACAGATACATGAACAAAATTATGTAAAATACTAAAAATTTCTATTAAATTTTTATTGTGAATTAGGTGTAGTTTCATATTCCTGATCATATTCAACAAATTCAACTACTTATAA